>NC_138227.1:46359566-46987066 GCF_964197995.2 Scardinius erythrophthalmus
CAAAGCTGTGAACAGAAGCTTGTGTTTTCACAAATATGTTCCACATCCACAGTAAGGCATGCTTAATAATCTTGCCAACAATAACAATAAAACTACATAGAAAAAGAAAATTATTATTATATTGGTACACTTATTGGCGTATGAATAAACGTCCCAATACTATTGTACTAAATGGCATCAAACTTTTAATAAAAAGCGTAGTCATTTACTCATTTACACTTTTATTTTATTTTAGTTTTAGTAAGTTAAAAAATATGTCAATTAGGCAAAACATAATAATTTGATAACATTCACTCTGATATATTTTCTACATGTTCATGACATATAAAATTACATTTTATTTTAATAATTCAATATGGATGTAATGTGTGTATATATATATATATATATATATATATATATATATATATATATATATATATATATATATATATATATATATATAGAATGGAATCCTCAGAGTTTTTTGTTTTCCTCCCATACAGCATAATTACCCATGTTTTGACAACCTATTCACACAGCTATTCCTTTTGAATAGTCACAGTGGTAAGGTCATGAAGTCATGACCCTCTACTCATCTTATTGTTATGTATGTTGTTCTGGTATGTCTGCCCAGGTAATTAAAGGCAATACACTTGTAATTACCAGAATGTGCTCTTGTGGGATTTCGAATAATAAGAGTCCCTTGTGCATGGAGAAGCTCACCGCCTACAGGTCGCTCCTTTCCAGTCGTAGAAAGAACAGACCCATCTGGCAGCTCCCAGGTTATCTCTGGTGTAGGTATTCCATTAGCAATGCATTTAAGATGAACAGGAACTCCAGCCACTCCCCTCATGGTTGGTGGTGGCCCATTAGTGATCCGGGGTGGATATGCAATAATTATGACAGGCACAGCAAGAACTGCCTCACCAGCATCATTCTTTGCTTGGCACACATAATTCCCACGATCATTCATGGTTGTATCATGTACAACAAGTGTCCCATTCTCCATTAAATGGTAGCGTCCACTCACCTGTGGACGTGCAAGAACAAAACCTCCTGGTGTGGTCCAAGAAACACTAGGCCGGATTTCATCTGTCAGGCAATGTAGGAAGAGGGTCTCTCCAGTAATACCTTGAATAACCCCCTTTGGCCGTGTTAGAATATAAGGCTGCTGAATCACCTCAAAAACAACCAGCTTCTCAATATAGCCCACTTTGTTTTTTGCAGCACAACGGTATTTACCAGTGTCCTCTATGCTGGAGTTATAAATAACAAACGTGCCATCCTTACCCAGATGATAACGTGAGTCCTCAAACCCAGGTCCTCCACTGAACCGAGTTCGATTGGGTAGTGTCCATATGATCTCAGGTGTGGGTTGCCCATCAGCAGAACAGTTTAGCATTGCAGTTTTCCCTATCCGAGTCACCACTCTCTCATTAAATGGGTTCTTAAAAATGGGCCTCCTGAGCTTGTCGGTCACTTCCAGTTGAACCACCATGACTGCTTCACCTCCATTATTCTGAGCCATACAAATAAATTCTGCCGTATCCGACGGCCGAACATTACGGATCTCTAGTGTACCATTGTGATGGACATTAATCCTGCTCCCATAATATGGAGCAGTAAGAAATATATTGTCAGGCATGATCCATGTGATCTTTGGTGCTGGATTCCCTTCAGTCTTGCAGTCTATTAGCTTTCTAGTATGTTTGATCGCTGTATCTTTCATCACAGTTCTATTTTGATTGAAGCCATTGATGATGGGTGGGTTACCATCAATATCCAGCTTGTATACTTTATTCTCCTCACCTGCAGCATTCCGAGCCATGCAGATATACTCCCCAGAATCAACTAATTTAACATTTCGTATATCAAGGGACCCATTAGCATGCACTAAGTAACGCTCATTTGATGCAGCAATCATGTCTTTGGAGGGCAGCATCCAAAGGACCTTTGGCTTGGGCTCACCTATAGCCTTACAGTCAAACAGAACGTTTCCACCTGGCTTCACTTTGGCATAGGAGAGCTTAGGGCGTTCAATGCGAGGCACTGCAGTTACCACACTTATGTGAACATGCATTTTGTCCTTACCCAGTTTGTTTTCTGCATAACAGGTATAGTCACCTTCCTCATCAGTACCCACTTTATTCAGGTACAGTGTTCCATTATTAAACAAGATGTAGCGTTTGAACTGATCCCCTTCTGTTCCATCTGCTTGCAGAGCACTATTCACCAAGGTACCATCAGGAAGTCCCCAAGATATCTCTGGCATGGGGACACCAGCAGCCATACAGTCCACTTTTAGGTCATTGCCATAAAGCACTTGCTTCCTACTAAAGATGTTTGGATCAATCCGAGCTGGCTTCATAGAAACGGACACCCCCATTAGCTGTGCATCATCCCCTACTTTGTTGCGTGCAACACAAAGGAAGTCCCCAGCATCTTTTTCATTGACTGATTCAATGATGAGCGTACCATTTTCCAGGACTTTGATACGACTGCCCATTCTGAAATGAGAATGTGATATTTATAAATGCATGTTTACATCATGAATTTGGTTTGAGAACATTTACAGAATTGTTGATATGGGATATGCATTTATATGCTCATATTTCATTATTTATCATAATTGAGATGCAATCTAATCGTTAATTCCAGGGTTAAATTAGTTATGCAAAACATAAAATAAAATGAATAACTGTCATTGCATTAAAAAAAAAAATCATTGTCCAGTACTCACAAATAAGTCAAACTCAAAAGTTGTGGGGAATCTCTTTCAGTGGCTATGTTTACATGCACAACTTTTTTCAATCGGAATTAAATCATTCTGATTGATTCATTTTCTTGACATGCGCACACTGCACAAATATACAGAGTGTCCGCTGTTTGCACATACTATTCTCCTACATTGCCTCTTTTCCTTGTTTTAAAAAGCACACTTAATATTGATCTATTTCGGGTCCTGATTAGGAGACAACAAGCACATGAACCATTGTGCTGTGCTGCTTATATTTATCACTCAATAAAAACACCCCTTTCTGCGGCCAAAATAAAGTGCCTGTGGATGAGACTGTGTCACGATCAGGTTCAGATGAAGATGATGAAAAAGGTTCAAACAGGTTTCTACAAACAAAAGGTTCTTTAAAAAAAAAAAAAAAACTCAGAGAACAAATGCGAGAAGGCAACACCATCAAGTGCAGGTGAAGGAACAACTTTAGGGAACACAAACGAGGATAATTAATCACATACACATATGAACAAATGATAACGGTAACCAAGGAGACAAATGAGTGGTGGGAATCTGAACAAATAAAAGAAAACTGAAAGTTCATAAAAACAAAACTAAACAACGGTGACAGTATGAAGTAAGGACTGATGGGACATAGTTCTGCTCCACTTCACAGATGATGAGTGGTAGGAGAATTTTAGAATACCACGACAGTCATTTATGACATTTTATTTAACAACAACTGCAGTGCGTTCCGAGTGTCATTAAGCCATTTCTACGTCATTGCACAAGCGCAGTCCTTTCCAGTTTCGGTTTTCAATTCGATCAAGTGTTTACATGTCCCTTCGATCGGATTAGAAAAGGAATAAACCACCCCCTCCAATCCGATCGAAATTTCATTTGGATCAAGCTCGAATTGATTAAGGTTTCTACATGTAGGCTTTTCAGTCCGATTGAGCCGTCAATCCCATTACTAACGGATT
Organism: Scardinius erythrophthalmus; assembly: GCF_964197995.2. Lineage (NCBI taxonomy): Eukaryota > Metazoa > Chordata > Actinopteri > Cypriniformes > Leuciscidae > Scardinius > Scardinius erythrophthalmus. Next base: position 46,363,260 of record NC_138227.1, read on the forward strand.
ATTTGTTTGCATGTAAACTCAGCCATTCAGAGATAGTAAAGAGTATTTTGCAATTAAAACATTACAAACTTCAGCTTTGTTTTTGCAATCAAACAATTGTTTTTAATGATAAAGTCTGTTATAGTCTACCTGTGCGATTGATCCACAAGAGCCTTGGAAGGAAGCCTCCAAATAATTTGAGGTTTTGGGTTCCCAACCGCAGAGCAGTTCAGATGAAGAAGATCACCATATATCACATCATTTCGCATTTGTGATGTCTCAATGATCTGAGGGGCAGTTTCTGTTGTCTTCACAGAAAGTGTGACAACACGCCGTTCTGATCCTGTAGAGCTTGTTGCAATACACTCATATTTTCCACTTTCAGTTATTTCTACATTCCTGAGGTAAAGTGTTCCATTTACAAAAACTGAAACTTTGCTGAGTGAGTAAGTTAGAGGCCATATTATCCTGCCATCATGTAAGACCCAGTGTGTTGTGGGTTGCGGGTCACCATAAGTGGTACATGGAATAAGGAGATTCTGCCCAGTATCAGCTTTCACCAGCTGTCGCTTCTCTTCCAGTATTACTGGCGGTGCTGCTACCACCTGTAGATGCACAGTGGCAGTGGCAGTACCAGCTGGATTACTTGCAATACACTTATAATGTCCACGATCTAAAACCGACACCTTTTGAATGGTTAGTGTCCCCACTGTGGTTACTGTTATTCTGTCATGCTCAGTGTTCAGACCTTTAACTTCAGTGTGGTTAGGTAGAATCCATGACACAGTGGGCACTGGTCTGCCTTCTGTCCTGCAATCCATGTGTACAGTTTTCCCAGCAAGAATCTTGATTTCTCTCATCTTTTTCTCCAATATCCGGGTTGGATAGGCCACAACTGACAATGTAACTACAAGCTTGTCAGAACCATACTCGTTCTGGGCAAAACATATGTACTGTCCATGGTCTTTAATGTTTGTTCTTTGGATGAGCAATGTTCCATTCTTCAAAACTTCAAATTTACCCATTTTCCCCTTGATGGTCAACATATTACCTGGTGATATAAAGGAGACAAAAAATGATCACCAAACATAAAAAGCCTTTTTTTATTTTATGTTGTGACATACCAAAATGTAAAATAAAATAAATATGAAAATGAACATGGTATAACAATAGAATCCTTTAAAAAAAATCCTCTGTCAGGGTAGGCTTTGTGGTTTTCATTTTGTACCTGTGGTAGATATGAATCGGTTCCAGCTGATGATGGGCTCAGGGTTGCCAGTGGCCTTGCAGGGGAGAAACGCATCAGAGTTTGACAGAACAGTAAAACTGGCAGCATTTCCACCATTAATCCTTGGCTTGGAGGTAATATCCCTAATAGATGAGGTGTCATACCTTGTGTTATCATGTGCATTTTCAGTACTACTGCTGTATGGAAATGGAGTGAACATGTTGGCTGTTGAATCAGTCATTGTGTCTGAAGTAACTGTTCTGCTCAGAGGAATACCAGAGGCATTTGGCTGAGGACATTCTAAACAGTCCTTGTATTTCTGTTCATGTATGGTTGACTGAACTCTGATCATGGGGCTCTGTGTGGTATATCTCCAACCTCTTTCTGGGGCATTCCTCATATTTGTGTTTACTCTGGTTGTGGCCAATTTGTCAGCGGTTTTAGTCACTTTGATAATTGGGGGTTTAGTGGTTTCTTTTTTTGTGGGCTTTCTCCCTCTGGAGCCTCGTCTGTGGTAACCAGGCTTTTGGTTTCCCCACAATCCAGTTTGAGAACCTGAGAAGTTATTCTGACCAGTGTTTTGCTTTAGTGCAGTCCCCATTGTTGGTGGGACTGCTAGAGTGTGAGAAACCCGTATTGACTCTGTGGTTGTGGACAGGTCATGGAAGGCTGGAAAACTGAAAAACTCAGGTGTTGTAGATGGTGTTACGATATTGTCAGAGAAATGTGTTTCTGTAAAAGAGGAAGAACCTGATGAGTCATCAAATGATGTCTCTGGAGTATTGATTTTGTGTCTTGTCGCTGGAGGAGAGGCTATAATATGTGTAGGATGCACTTCTGTAGCAGGTACTGCAGTTATTGCCTTGTAAGGTTCTGCTTTGGATGCTGAGGTCATCTGCTCCACATTAGTGGACAACGTAAATGGGTTTTGATGCTTGCTGAGGGTTTCTTTTAGTTCCCCCTTGTGTCCAAATGGTCTATGCCATGGAATCTTCCCATGTGTAATTTTAGAAGACATCATGGATGGGGATGTGGTTGTAGTTGTGAAAATTAGTTCTTTCTCTATTGAATTGAAATAACTTTTATAATCACTGGATTCTTCAGAAATGGTGTGCATTTGTGAATCAGTAACAGTGTAGGTCTTTCCAGAGACTGACAAATCAGTTGCCATGGCAGGTTTTTCTGTCACTCTCAAAGAGGAAGTTGGCATGTGATGCCTAGATGTAGGGTCGGCAAGGCTTTGATCCACTGATGTTTTGCATTTATCTGTTGACACTCCAGATGTAACTCTTTTCCCATAGCCACAACTTGTGATTTTGTCCACAGCGTGTGAAAATGTGAGATTGTATTCCTTGTTTATAGAAAGATGTTTAAATTTATCAAGTAAAGATTGTATGTCTGTAATTTTGCTGGGCCGAATAATCCTACGTCTTCCATGAAATTTACGTCTCTTTCCTGATTGCATCTTTTTGGATGGAACAATTTGGATCTGGTGTTTGGAAATGATGGTGGATCCAGGAAGGAGCTCTGACTTGATTCTTTGAGTGGTCTGAAATGTGATCTTTTCTCTGTCTTCCTCGGTTGTGGTGACTGCTGTTAATATGGCATGACTCTTTGGATCAAAATAGGTGACATTTGGGCCCTGGAAGTTGTAAAGTGGTGTAGCTATAGTGGTAACATCTGAGTCCCCAGAGAACAGAAGCTCTGTAACTTCTGTCAGAAAAGGTTTGAGAGTAATGAGTTTCCCTAAGGGTCTATTTGTTGCTCTCTCATATATGAGGGTTTTACCATCAATATTACTTAACATATAATCTGACTTGGTTGTATTCAGGGTTGTCTCATCTTTTTGAGTCCCATAATTACTCAAAGTGTAACTTGCTGTAATCGGGTTGGCAGGTGTCTGAGTCTGAGTGTGTGATGTTGCTGCGACCAAATTAGTTTTTTGTTTTGCTCTTAAGATGTTTCTAGTTTTATTAGATATTACTTCAATGAAAGTACTGTTGACAGTTTTGTAAGTTTCTGGGATTTTAATATCTGTGGTTGTAATGGTGCTAACTGGTTTATGCTCAAGTGTTTGAGTAGTTGTCATTACAATAAATTCATCTTCAGATATACCATCCCCTGAGGTTGTGTCAATGTCATCAGAGGATTCTTTAAGTGTTTTAGACACATCTAAACTGGCTGTCTTTATAATTCCTCCTTTAATTTGAGAATTATCGATGAAAGTGGCACCTTCTTTCTTGTACTTTTTATTAAAAACTCTTCTAGAGTTCCCTCCTTTCCCTATTCTAACAGTGGGAACCTTATTAAATCTGGACCTTAGCCAAGTGTATGGTCTCCCTGAGGTAATGCTCCTTGACTCCTCACCAACCCTTTGTGAGAGATACATACTTCCAAGTTTCTGGCTATCATCAATTTGTACAACATGATCAACAGATTCCTTTACATAAGTTGGCCTTGTGCTATTTGACAAATCATCAAGAATAGTTACTTGAGAAACTGTCATATCTACCCCTAGAAAATTTCCAGCTAAACATCTGTAAAACCCTGTGTCTCTGGATGTCAGTCCATGTATTACCAAAGTCCCATTTTTGTGGAGCTCTTTGTTGCCATAGGATTTGTCTAAAACTGTGTGGTCGGGAAGTATCCACTGAATGGAAGCCTGTGGATTACTGGCTGATGTACAATCAAGAAGTAGGTTCTGACCAAGGGTATGTGAGACTCTGATACCATTAATCTCTTCTTCTTCAGGATCCAGGGGCAGCACAGTTACCCTGAAGGCAAGAACATCTGCTTCCTGGTAGTTAGTTGTAATGCACTGATAGACACCTGTATCTGAGATTTCAACCGATTTTAAAGTAAGCCTTCCTTCATAAGTTACTACGATCCTTTGATCCTCACTGTTGTATGGTGCACGTAATTTACTTCCATCTGGAAGAATCCATTCAACAATGGGTTTAGGATCCCCAACAGTCTGGCAATTCAATTCAGTCACACCACCAGCAAGGACTATGTGTTCAGTTCTGGTCTGGTTGTCCCTTCTTATCATTGCCCAGCTAGACTGGACTCTACTATCCTTGCTGCTGTCAACATCTATTTGAACATTGGATAAATACTTCATAGTAAGGGTTGGGAATGTTGTTTTAACACGGTCCAGCTGTAGCAGGACTGTACCTTGCATTAACCATTCAGGATTGGCTTTGATTTTTGCTTCAACTTCTGTAAAAATATCATCTGCAGTGGGTTGTACTTGTTTGTATGTGTAAACTGTATCTGGTTTAACAGAAAGTAATAATCCTCGCTCAAGTCTCATCGGGTAGTCGCTATAGGTAGCCAAAATGTTCCAAATCTGGTGTATATTGTCATAATCAATGTTGCAGATCAGCGATGTAGAAACAATTGCACTCAGGGCAGTTAAATCTTTGCCATTCTGTCGAAAGGTTGCAGTTAAGTTTTCCATTCCTGTAGGTCTCTGCACAACACATGCTATCCTAGCATCATTGTGGAATTGATCTGTGATGTTCATTTCCAACATCCCAATGGGTGCAACAAAATCCTTAGGAGAGACTAAGGTATAGTCACCATCACTCAAGGTAAAATTCCTCTGTTTTAAGTGAGGATGAATCCATGGTCTGGTGCATGTGTAGCTATCACTTTGCAAATGCACAATGCTGCTTCCTCTGGAGGAAATTGGGAATTCACAGACGGGACACTGTTCTTTTATAAACTTCCTGTCTCTTTTGCATTTTAGAACACCTGCAAAAGCAAAATGAATTATCATTATAACTATATGCATATATATAAATAAATAAATGCCATTTTATTTATTGGAAAAAGTCCAGTTCCTCATTTTTTACACTTATGTTTGTCCTGCTTTTTAAAGTGCCCCTATTATGCAATTTTAAAGGCTCCTAACTTGTTTTGGGGGTCTCCTACAACAGGTTTACAAACAAACAGTTTTTTTTTATCATATAATACATTGCACTTCACCACATTTTTCAATGATTCTCAAACGACTCGACGGATGAATCAGCTGCTGATTGGTCAAATGGCCCAGTCTGTTGTCATCAGTCTACTGCGTACAGCTCATGTTTCGGAAGCTAAACGCTCATTATCATCCGTCTGGAGACATCCTAAAGCTCAGCGATTGTACACACTGTAAAGACTGTAACAATGGCGTTGATTTTACCATATCAATCCAAGCACGAGTCCGACAATGAAACATTGGAAGAACTAGTTATTCAACCCGATCCTCCATCGCAAGGACGACTCAAGCAGGACTTTTCTCAGTGATGCGCTATTCATTTTGAGGTACATTATGAGATGTTTCAACTGTAATTCCTCACCATCAGCATTAACAAGAGTATGTCCATTAACAAACCAATGTTTATATTTCTAATTTATTGCGGTGCACATGTGGGAACTGTATCAATAACGGTGCATTTGTTTGCCCTGCACTAATGTGAATGACTAATGACACAAACGTTTGTAAAACAAATCTTGCTCCATCCTTTATCTTTACTCAAAGTAGTAAGAACAACAGACAATCTGCATTAATAGACACAGTTTTAGGTAATAGTGGCCCACAACTGATTAGCAGAAGTATTTCAGTTAGACAGTAATAACGTGAGTTAGCTGGAAACTTACACAATATAAAACATATATCTATGTATTTTGAACACCCGGTAGAAAATATATATAGAGTACATCAATAATTATTTATACTTACAGGTTGTGATTCTGAGGAGCAAGCTGGTCCAAAAAAAAACTGGGTACTGACCCATCTTTCAAGGACAAGTGTTTTGCGAATCCGATGTTGAACTCAGAGATTTGAGAAGCAGTCATCAGTAAAATGACGTTTGAGGGCTGGTCAGGTTGTTCACGGGCGGTTATTTTTTGACTTTACAACTTTGAAGAACGTTTACATTCACATACAGCTATATTACACACTGCATGAAAGGGAATATTCAGAAAAAAAACATAATGGGGCACTTTAAAAAAGTTCAATATAGACCAATCTCACCTGGGTATTTCTCTATCCACTGAACAAGCCAACCCATTCGACAATCACATGACCAGGGGTTTCCACTAAGGAAGAGATTCTCAATATTGTAGCAGCCAGCAAATATAGTTGCAGGCAATGTGGTTAAAGCATTGTCTGACAAGTAAATGGTCTTGAGAGATGACCATTTCAAAATCTGGCTGAACTCCAGTGATATAAATGTATCTGGATGAAGCTGTTGGAGTTGGTTTCCCTCAAGGTTGATCAACTGCAGCATTTTCAATCCATAAAAACTTTCTGGGTGTATGAAGGTAATGTGATTATGGTCCATATGAAGACGTAAAAGATTGTTCAGGCCTCTAAATGTGTTCTTGTCAAGTTTCTCAACTCTGTTATAACTCATTTTCAGAACCTAGACGTGCAAATAAAAACAAATCGTTAAGACATGAAAATAAAGTGACAGTATATTATTTTTTAAATTGACTCCATTTCAGAGAAGCTTCAGACCTTTTCAATGGCCACAGCTAAAAACACAAATTATAGAAACAAAACAACTTCAGTTATATCACAATTCCTATAAAATACACATTTTTTTTTAATAAGTATCAAGTCCAGCACACAATTATAATAAATCTAATGTTAAAGTTATGGTCTTAAATTTGGAAAAGTGCTCTTGAAAATCATAAAACAATATATGTGACCCTGGACCACAAATATAGTTACTGGTTTGGAGAGATTGGATAAAAAGCTGTGTCCAGACCTGGAAAGACAGAGCGTGACCATTCTCAGCCCTGATCTTCTGAATTATTGGAGTTATTTAATTGTGCAGAGCACATTTATGAGTTTTGAATAAAAGTCTATTACATTGATTCACCAACCCTGTCCTTCCCCCGAACTTGAACCTTGTAACAAAGGCAATGTAGATATTAAGTGGCTCTAGTAACATTTAACATTTAATAATTTAGCAGACACTTTTATCTAAGGTTACTTACAAATTGAGGAGAACAATAGAAGCAATCAAACCAACAATAGGGCAATAATCAGAGATGGGGGACTCGAGTCACATGGCTTGACTCGAGTCGCAAATTGAAGGACATGCTTGACAAAATTAAGCAAATGACTTCGACTTGAGATCCAATGACTCTAGACTTGACTTGAACTGTTTGACTCGAGAATGACTTTATAACAACTAAAGTAATTATATTATTTTTAAATAAATCATCGCAACATCAATTGATGAACCAAATGAAAGCAACGGAACCACTGTCACCAGTCATCAGATTCTGCGCGATTGCGTGACGCTGCACAAGCACAGAAAAAAATATACAGTGCGGTGAGCGCGCTAAATACAAAAACATCTCCCAGCATCATTTCTTTTTGGATATAAACAGTTTGAAATTGACCATATTCATAATAGGAGATTTGCTGTACGCATAATAACTGGCAAGGGATATCGGACATGACCATCACAACCTTGAACTTCATTCACCACCTCTAAAAGTAAGCTATGGCTTGTTTAACCTGTTTGTTATAGTTAATTTGACTAACGTTAAATCTAGAGAGAATAGTGGTCAAAACAGCATGCCTCTTTATACAAAATTATGTTTTGAAATGTAGCTTAAGGCTGTCAATAGATTAAAATGATAATTAGCCTAATGATGGAATATGTTTTGTAACATTTATGTATGTTGCATAAATTCGCAGACATTTGCCACAGTTTCTTTCAAATCATAGTGCTTTACTGCCAAATATGTCACTCTTTCAAATGGCGAAAAATAACATACAAAACTGTTAATGTTTTGTTGTGTTTTATGCTTCTCTTAAAGCAGGGTTAGACGTTATCAGGGGGTTGGGGGGTAAAATGCCAGCTGAATTAATACAATGCACCCAAAATTCAAGATATGGTAGAAAAAATGGCCTTAGTATGAGTTACTTTTATTTTTATAACATATGATATTAATCAATATTTCCAGAATATTGAAGCAATAGCAAATGTGATAATGATTTTATAAAACTGTTCAGTAAACAAAGAGTGAATATTGTGATAATTGACAGTTGACATTTTAGACATGATATTGTCAATATTCTGTTATTGCTTTATTTCTCCAACGACAATTGGAGAAAACAAGTCACAGAAAAAGAGTTAAGAGTTACATGTCTCTGAACGAATCTGGAGCTTTGTGATTCAGTGACTTAGTAGCTTAGTTCCAGAATGAACCGTTTTGAACGAATCAGTTGAATGAATGCTTCTATGACTCGTTTATTAAGACGGTGATTTGCCGCCACCTACTGGCTGTTTTAATTTCATAATTAAAAATATAATTTACAATTTTTTAGCATCTCATTTTTTCTATATTAAAATTATTATATTTAAATCATTAATCTCATAAAATTATGCTGTTGTAATTGCAGTGTAAATGCATGGTTAGAAAATAATGGTTAGAACATAGTTAGAAAAAGAAATGCCTTTGGAAATCAATTTAAGGGGTCAATGTCGCGGAGCCACCAGATCAGCATGCTCCGCCCACTCGTTCACTCTCCCCGAGCCTGCACTTCATCATCAACACACACTATAAAGATACACTTCTCCTTCACTTCCCTGTCTGGTCTTGTCCTTAAGTGAACATACAGACTCTATTTGCATACTTACCGATTCCTACCTACCTCGAAGATTCCTCACCTGAACTTCGTCTCCGATCATCCGCTTCCCGTCTTCCGTCATCTGTCTCCTGACATCAGCCCGCCGAATCCTCTTCCATCACCTGCAAACTAGACATCAAGATTATCGTTCCTCATCCAGTTCTGATTCTCCAATACATACTCGTCAGTCTCCTCTGCTGTTCCACTCCGTGCCTCTGTTCAATAAAACTCTGTTTTGAACTATTTACCTGTCTGCTTCAATCTGTATTGTGACAGTCAAACATTGGCCCTTAATGGGAAAGTTCATTTCTGCCGGTGATATTCCATTAAAAAAATATATAAGCAAAGTTAAACATATAACATTTACTATAACACCAATATAATTAATGCATCACACTTGTGATTTAGCTACATTTAAAACAACATTTACCTACAAATGTTTTATCTTCAACATTTTTCGTATAATTGTTATTATAATAATAATTCAATGATTATTATTAATATTACGATATAGATGTATAAGAAAGGTAATAATTTCTAAGGGGAAAAAAAAGGTTGAGGCCAATATAAATTTTACTTTTTTTCTGTTTGGTATTATAACTTGACTTCACTTGACCCTTAACAGGATTCGACTTGACCTTCTTGAAGTGAGGCACTGACTTGACTTGACTTGCTTGGTTTGTGTGTACTGCGACTTGTGACTTGAACATGTGTGACTTGCTCCCACCTCTGGCAATAATATGTAAGAATAAACAGAATAGAAGTGAAGTGAGTTAAGCAAGTCATTCCATAAGCAGAGAACAGTCAAGGTAATGGTCTGTGAAAGTGATTTTGTGCCCAGATTTTGTTCACTTGCAGAACGGCAGATTCTGAAGGGCACATAAGTCTGAAATAGCGAGTTTATGTATAGGGGTGCAGAGCCAGTGGTTGTTCTGTAGGCAAATATCAGTGTCTTGAATTTGATGCGAGCTGCAATAGGCAACCAGTGCAAATAGTTGAAGAGAGGTGTGATGAGCGCTCTTTTCTGGCACATGAAAGACAACTCTCGCTGCCACATTCTGGATCAGTTGCAGAGGTTTAACAGTACATGCTGGAAGGCCTGCTAAGAGAGCATTACAATAGTCCAGTCTGGATAGAACAAGAGCTTGGACAAGAAGTTGTGTAGCATGCTCAGATAGGAAGGGCCTGATCTTCTGTATGTTGTATAAGACAAATCTGCAGGACTGGGCATTTCTAACAATGTGGTTTTTGAAGTTTAACTTATTATCAATCACAACTTTTTAGTTATGGTTGACGAACTGAATGGAGAAGTTGTGACAAAGTGATGGGTTGGCTGAAAACACAAGCAGTTCTATCTTTGCAAGGTTGAGTTGAAGGTGGTGGACCTTCATTTAGCAATAAATGTCTGTCAGGCAGGCTGGGATGTGAGCAGCTTCAGTCGGATTATCTGGCTGGAATGAGAGGTAGAGTTGTGTGTCATCAGCATAACAGTAATAGGAAAAGCCTTGTTTCTGAATGACAGATCCTAGTGAGGATGTGTAGATAAGAGGTCCAAGCACTGAGCCCTGAGGCACTCCAGTAGTTAGATGTTGCGACTTAGACACCTCACTCCTCCAAGACACCCTAAAGGACCTACCTAAGATGTAAGACTTGAACAATTGGAGTATGGTTCCTGAGAAGCCCTTTGTCATGTGGGTTGACAGGAGGATCTGGTAGTTTACTGTGTCAAAAGCAGCAGACAGATCCAGCAAGATGATTACTGATGATTTGGAAGCTGCTCTTGCCAGTCTCAGAGCTTCAATGACTCTCAGTTGAGTGGCCACTTTTGAAACAAGACTGGTTGTTATCCAGGAGGTTGTTCTGTGTGAAAAAGGTAGAGACTTTACATGATCACAACTCATTGAAGTGTCTAAGCAATAAATGGAAGAAGGGATACCGGTCTGTAGTTTTCTAAAAGTGCTGGATTTGTTTTTTTTGGGGGGGTTCCTCAAGCAGTGGGGTTATCTGAAACCAGCTTAAATGCTGTGAGAAAGGTAGCAGTGATAAGAGAGGTGTTGATGATGTGAGTGAGTGCAGCTACAACTGAAGAAGAAATGGCTTGAAATAGATGAGTGGGGATAGGATCAAGCAGACAGGTAGTAGGGTGACTGGAAAGAATGAGTCTGGAAACGTCTGCCTCTGAGAGCAGAGAGAAGGGTGGGAATGTGTGTGTGTGTGTGTGTGTTTGTGTGTGTGTGTGTTTGTTTGCTGTTAAGATGTGTTTGTCAGGTTTTGGTGTGGATAATTGCCTGTTGGTGGTTGTTGTTTTATTTATGAAGAATGTGGAAAAGTCGTCAGCTCTTAGAGTTGATGAAGGTGAAGGAGGACAAAGAAGTGTAATGGTGTTCCCTTCCAAGGGAACACAACGCTGCGTCATGGTGTTGACGCTATGGTATGGAGGCAGATTAGTCTCAAATATAAATCACGCAAAAAACATGATTCACAAATGCGTAGACAATTTCACATGCATGAAACCTAATTCACGTACACACAAAAAAAATCCACGTGCGTGAAAAAAAAAATATTCACAAAAAGCAATTCACATGCGCAAAATAAAATTATATTCTCATAAAATACATTTCACAAATGCAAAACATAATTCGTAGATATACAACTGTGCAGAAAAACCTTTGAATGTTTAAAATGTACGAGTGTATCCTTGCATTTGAATGTGCAAATCGTCATTCACGGACGAATCGCCTTAGATACGTGTGTGTTTTTGAGACTTTCCTGGCAGCATAACACTCGTAACACAGAGCAGTCGTACTCTTTAGCCAATCAGATTTAAGCTTATCAATCGACCAATCAGTATCACGTGAGGGCGGGCCTACCTGCATGTTACGTCATCAGCTTTCGACCAGTTCATGGCTGAGCAGAGGTAAGTGCAGTTAATCGTTCATTTCTGTGTTAACTGAAGTTAAAGAAGTTTGAGATCAGTTGAAGCAATAGTTTATGAACTGCTGTTTAGTCCACATGTGAATATAAACATTTATTTTTAGTAATGATGGATTTTCATGTCCTGTCCACCACACATTCAACTGATGATAATGTATGTAATGACGTGCATATATATAGGAGGCATGTTTTGATCTGCATATATTATGTACACTGTAAAAAATGTGGCTGCAATTAGTTATAACAACTTAAAATTTGTTGAGATAACTTAAATATCCAACTTAACTAAACTAAACTAAAGTTAACTAAACTTAATATTTTTAGTCAAGCATGAACACAGACTTTTTAAAGTTGAAACAACGCATTATTTCTTAATCACAGCAATCAATTTTTACAGTGTAGTTTTATTGTTTCAGATTTCCAAGACAGATGATGTATGAAGTTGCAGACAACCAGTACTGTGATCTTACCATTCCTAATGTAATTCTTTCAAAATAGTCATGTTGTAAGCCATCCATTTTGACAGTTGTTTCAACAAGTGGTTGAAAGTGATGCATTGTTACTGTATTAATTTGTCTCCTGCGGACTATATGAACACGCTTTAGGAATAAAGCCTTGCTATGCATGCATTATTTAATGTTCTTGAAAGAATTAAAAGATTCAGACATAGTTCAATTTGATGTACACATTTTATTAATTTGAAAGTTTCCGAATCCTTTGGGAATAAAATATATAAAATGACTTGATCATGATTAATGTTCCTGTTACATATGAAGTTCATGAACTGACCGTCTTAAGTGTGAAGCACAATATTCAGTACAGAGAAATATACGTCTCTTCAGGAGTTGTGAGATCCAGTCAGAGTGTACTTTGCTTTTAGAGTATATAAATATAAGTGCAATACATCATGTGAAAAGTTAAAAAATGAATTGTGTTCAGTCCGGTCATCAGTAGACCTCTCTGTTAGGACATATAAGATTTTGTCCTGATATTTAAAGTACTAAAACCCTATAGTACAAGAGGTGCAGACAGAGGATGTGGGAAATTAAGTGATGGTATTTGAATAGAGTTTACTGAGTAATCTTAGTCGCATAATCTTAATTGCCTCTTAATGATAAGTACCTTTGTCTTATCAGCATAAAATCAGATTTGCCTATTTTACTAGGCAAAGTAAAATTAATGCTTCACAATATTGTCCTGTGAGACCTTAAGATGACAATAAAAAAACCTTATTTAAAAACCTTGACATTACAATACAGCATAAGGAAATGCATGTTGAATATATTGGTAACACTCTACAATAAGGTACAATAACTAAGTTAACATTAGTTCATGTATTAAATAACCATGAGCAATACATTTGTTGCTGTATTTGTTAATCTTTGTTAACGTTAGTTAAAAATACAGCTGTTCATTGTTAGTTTACAGTGCATTTACTAATGTTAACAAGATTTAATGAAGTATTAGTAAATGTTAACATTAACAAAAAATAATAAAGGCTGTTCACGTGCAGTTCATTATTAGTTCATGTTAACTAATGAAACGTTTTAATAAAGTGTTACCAATTAAGACATAAATACAAAAAAAAAGTATAAAAGAGAATAAAGAAACAACATGAATTAAGATGTTCGTGACTGCTATCCAGATGTCACACCAAAGGTGAGTAATCCTGAAAAATGCAGGGAAACAAGGGTTAATAATAATTTAACATCATACACAAATGGCAAAAAACACTGGCTGCTCATTGAAATAGGTCTATTCACTATTTAAAGAACAATCTCGATGGGTATTGACCACAGATGATTGTTTTGCAATCATTAGCGTGATTGTAGCTGTGAGAGCTGTCTGTATACCTTCAGCTAAAATACAACAAAACAAGCATCATTCTTCTTCATTTTTGACACGATATGGGACATCTGATTACAACAACACTTGCTTACATCAGTTAATAGTTCATAAACTATTGCTTCAACTGATCTCAAACTTCTTTAACTTCAGTTAACACAGAAATGAACGATTAACTGCACTTACCTCTGCTCAGCCATGAACTGGTCGAAAGCTGATGACGTAACATGCAGGTAGGCCCGCCCTCACGTGATACTGATTGGTCGATTGATAAGCTTAAATCTGATTGGCTAAAGAGTACGACTGCTCTGTGTTACGAGTGTTATGCTGCCAGGAAAGTCTCAAAAACACACACACACGTATCTAAGGCGATTCGTCCGTGAATGACGATTTGCACATTCAAATGCAAGGATACACTCTTACATTTTAAACATTCAAAGGTTTTTGTGCACAGTTGTATATCTACGAATTGTGTTTTGCATTTGTGAAATGTATTTTATGATTATATAATTTTATTTTGCGCGTGTGAATTGCTTTTTGTGAATATATTTTTTTTTCACGCACGTGGATTTTTTTTGTGTGTACGTGAATTAGGTTTCATGCATGTGAAATTGTCTACGCATTTGTGAATCATGTTTTTTGCGTGATTTATATTTGAGACTAATCTGCCTCCATACTATGGAAACAATTTCAGTGCCGGTGTCTAAAGCACATATGAATCATGTCAATTCTATTGACTGATGGAGGTCAGATTACGAAGTGTAGCATGTCATCAAGAAAAAGTGCCTGCATTAAAAGTCACCAGCTTCTTTGATATGAGAAAGCCACATATCTGTTTTTGTTTGTGTGAATTATTTTTAAGATTGTTTTTCATAGTATTTGTCTCACTCTGTTGTAGATAGTAAGGCTGCCAAGCTTTTTTGGAGTTGTGCATCACCTTGCCCTCACTTTTTTATGGGGGATGACATGCACAATATTTGTGCAATGTGTTTGGGAGCAGAGCATGCTCAGTCAGACTTAGAGAGGGCTGATTGTCCTCATTGTGAGCATTTCACGATAAGAAAGCTCCATTTCTGCCTGGCTCTCTTCTCAAAGCATGGGAGTCTGACATTAACCCTCTGGGGTCGACAAACGCGCCCGCGCGTTTTGCTGGATTTTCGTCACATTGTAGCACAATAAACTTCAATTACTCCGTCATTTATGGTCATACAGAAAAAAGAAATATAAAAAAAGAATCTGTGATATTTCTACTTTTGTATGTGTCCACTTACAATCAAATCAAAACATTGTGCTTTTGTCAAATAAAGAAAATAAACAGGGTGTGCTTTCTGCCTCTCCGTCGCGGTGAACTTTTTTTTCTTGAGCACGTCTATAAACTGAAACCAAACTCAGCGAATACTTGTCACACATTTATGAGCCATATACCATTATAAACATTTAAGTGTGTACTTTTAAATGATCGGATTCAAACTGAAAACAAATATTCTCTGTTTAACCCTCTGGGGTCTGGGGTGTTTTTGGGGTCCTTGAGATGTTCTGACATGCCCTGACATTTGTGCTTTTTTCAGTTGCTTATAAACATATTAATGGCAAAGGTGTAAATTCACTCTATATAGCACAAACAGGACTACCATAATATGTGAGCCACATGTATGTACATGTTTTCATTTTTGAGAGAATAATGTTTATGCATGGTTATTGAAAAAAACTAAAAATGAATGTTTCTGAAATAAGGCCACAAAACACATACTAAATATGTGTAAATAAGACTTTTGACTAATGGATTTTTCTTCAAAATGATGTGAAAATCATCCTGCCTAATCATTCACATAAAACGATACATTGATTTAAGTTTTGTGAAACACTTTTAGTTTGGAAAGCCAATATGTGGATGGGGCGTAAACGATCCAACAGCATCATGCATATTTAGTAGTTCACACCTGATGAGACAATGTCCCTGCATACTTAATGAGCCATTCATTCAGGTGTGTCACCTAGCTAACTTAAATATACAAGCTTCATAAAAATGATCATTCTAGAAGAAAATTTCAGATGGCATTTTTAGATGGCATATATATATACACACCCTACCAAATTGGTTCACAGTTGGAAGCGTCGCAATTATTTTTTATTTTTCCACAAATTGTGCTTGCAAATTGTATAATATCCAAGGTAAACATGTCTAGTAATTGTGCAGTTAATTCTCATACTGTATTTTCAGTTTTGGAATATTTATCCTCTCCCCAAATTTGTCACCAATAAAACACAATACAAATTATTTAAAGAAAAATATTATATTTACTTGTTTACATCTACCTTATAAATATATATATTTTTATTAAAAAGGTTACAATTACAACAATTCAAGTGTAATCTTTCTTTTTAAAAACTAAAGTATACAAAACGTATTATTTGATGACTTTATTTTTGATAATTTTTTATATTTTTCCTCATCTCAGTATAGCAATAGAGTTTGCTAAAAGCTGTTCATTCAATACAGCAGTATTTGAAAATCGATAATATTTTGTAAAATTACATTTATATTTGCATTTATGTCAAAACCTAGACACTTTATTTCAACATATTTCAGTCGATTTTACTCATCTCAGTTTAGCAATACAGTTTGCTAAAACATCATTCACACACGCGATTTAAATTTAAACTGTCTTTTTGCGAGCTGTGGTAAACAGCGCGCATCTCTGCCGTTCATTCATTCATAAACAGAAATCCGATTCACGTGAGAAGGAAAAAAACTTACTACACCATTCCTCAGCTCGCTCCTCGATATACCCGCACTTCTGAGGTACATTTTCCATTATTATTATTCCTCACAGCGCTGCGAGACGGTGTAAACAAGTAGGCTACAATGATCTGATTCAACTTGTTTTCTCGAGCTGATATGGGGGCATTCACAGTTTGCACGGATTGCTCAGTCATTTGCGTTTGAATAGCGCGCGCTCTCCGAGGGCGGAGTCACATTACAAGTAATTAGATGAGATGAGAACGACTGACATCTCGCTCTTTTCTTACAGATTACATGAACTGAGAATATTTGCTTTTTATATAAATTACTTCATTTAAAAGAAGAGAATTCAAGCTTCATACACCGGGCCCACCTTCACTGTTTTGTTTGTACTTAGTGCATTTGCAAAAGCTCTGACGATGGATGGATGACTTAGATCTTTGCCGACCGTCACAGCTTGTTTTGGTGCTAGTTTAGCAGTCTCAGCAGGGTGCAATGAATGAGCAAATAAGTAAACTATTGCCCCGCCCCCACGTGATAATATGTTGTATCACAATCTCACAGGCTTATCATATGGCAATCTGACTATGAAGCATATCGCCCAACACTCGGGTAGTCCCCCTCCAGCACAGTCAGTCTGGACGTGAAGTTGCAGCATCAGAACGCTTCCTTGCTGGAACCAAGATCGGAATAAGCTCTCATTAAGCCAAGGTATGGATTACTGTGCAGAAGAGCGGTGGATGCTGTTGTGTCCCACTCTCTCAGTTGCCCCCTCCAGTCTAGATAGATTGGAGGTAATAGCTTGACATGGTGAAATATGTTCATTAGGGGAGTAACCATTCTCGGTAAAAAATCAAACCGTACCGTTCTCCACCCACGATTCGGCAGGCACTTGCATAGCTGTTCATCTTAAATCTGACGGTGCATCTATAATATGGTTTGTTGGAAATAACGCGTAAAACAGACAGACAGAATTAGGCTAATGTAAGTTAGTCAATGGATATGCATTCTGGATTCCCCTGACTGTGTTCAGTAGGAGTGCTGTATGTTTTAATATGACCAGTCATTTACGCCGTCATCACCTGGGTGTTGACAGCGCGCATGCGCCGGGAAGACCCAAACAGCACACGTTGCTATCTGTTTAAACTTAACTCATTTAAGCCTTGCTAATTTAAACATTCAAGCGCATGAAAACGTGAAAGATAACTTGCACAGACATCCTAGCTTTAAGTTTTTCCACAGACATGTGAAGCTCAGACGCAAGTCCATCTAGCATGCTTAGTTTAACTGTGCAGTGGAAAGACGCTGATTTTAAATTGCAAAACATTTTGCTTCACACGCACAAGTTTGCTGAAACTTTGTATTTTGAGCATTTCCTGTTTATTTGCCTCTTCATGATGTATTCCTAATTTGTGAGTCGCTTTGGATAAAAGTGTCTGCAAAATGAATAAATGTAAATGTGTACAGGATCTGTATATGTCTTAAAGTGACAGCAGCCTAATATTCCTACTGTCTGTGTTTTTAATGTTTTAACATTTAATGTAATGTTTTTAACAAAAGACAAGGAAATTACTCACTGCTCTTGACTGAATAGCTTTTGTAACTTTAATAATGATTAATCTTATTTAATTTATATAGTGAAGATTATATGCAATGTTATTTTACATTTGATTACTTTATTCATTTTCTGTACCAGAAAACTACTGTTAGACCTACCTGAAAAGCACAATTTTAATTGTCTCTTTGCTCTATTGTATTTATTTGTGCTGTTGCTTGTAGTTTGATTATATATCAGTAGTCCTTTTTTCCCTGAACATATCACATACCTAACCATACCGCAACCGCAACCTTAAAATCGTGATAAAAACCGAACCGTGAGTAATTTGAACCGTTTCACCCCTAATTTTTGTCATCGGATTTTTCTTATGGGACCTGCTAAAACGACAGAGCTATAAGAGTTTTTTAAGTTTGTGATGCCCAGGGAAGGGCAGTTTACAGTAAAGTAGCAGGTTTATCAGTGGAAGTGTAGACTAGATACGTCTGCATGCTTCCACAATGGTCCCCTAGAAGGTTTTTCCTTAAAGAACTTCTGCTATTCTCCTTCTTAAGGGTAGAGCAGACAGTTGTTAGAGCAGATGGTTGAGCGCTAGATGCCATCCCTCGCTCTCTTCTGCAGTCTTCCCATTTTTTTCACTGGAAAAGTTTACATGCTCTCCTTGGTTGGGTTGCTTTTAAGGAGCTGTGCAATTGCTGAGGCCTGGGGATGGCTAATGTGGTGGAACAATAAACCGCCCTCTTCCAGAGTGGACGTTGTTGGCGGACACAGCTGTAGCTATGGTCTCCCTGCTCTGCCCCTGGTGCTGTTTCCAGGGGAATCGGAGCTGCAGTACGTTCTGGGCCTCTAGGTGTTAAGCTCTTGGTCACTTGTCATGCATCTACATATGGCAACCCAAGGCAATCTCAGGCTGAACTATGCTTGGTTTGCCACTGTTTATTCAAAGTTACAGCTGGCAAGAAGGTATTTGTTCAGTATGGTGTAGCGTTGAGTTCCCTATGAAAGGGAAAGTCTATGGCAGTGGTTCCCAAAATTTGTATTGCTGATGTAATTTCAAAGGTGGCATGAATGCAATTACAATAGCATACTGTTATGAAATAATGTTCCATATAAAAAAATGTTCAATTGAGAAATATTAAATGATGGTAAAACAAAATGATACTTTTAAATATTAAACTGGTGGAAAGTGACTGTCTTAATGAGTGAGTCATCAAGTCATTCATTCATACGATAACTAAGAAAGTGGCTGTATTTAGAAATGGATCATTGACTCTCCTCCCGATTCGTTCAAAGCCGCAGATTTTCCTCACTAACGAATCACCGCTGTGTGTTGTAGACGCACAACAGTTCTGTTGTGGCTTGTGTTGCAACTATTATTTTGTTGCAAAATACAGCAAACAATATTGTCAATACTGTTTTTAAAATGTATGTCACTTAATATTATCTTTTTGTTTGTTTAAATGTAGCATAAAATCAATGTTACATTTCCAATCGTGTGGATATTCAAGAAAAATTGCAGTTATATGAAATTATGATTATGCACCTTCCCTGACCCTGTAGGTGCATTCACAAGTAGTATTGAGTGCTTTTATAAACATCAAAGTGCATACAGCACCAAGTTTGACAGTCAGGGCAAATTCTGCAAACACTACTGGTCTGAAAAATAATGGGGTTTTGTATTTGTTTTGGGGCATGGAAGGACAGATTTCAAGACATTTCAAAGAGCAGTGAGGATCCTCTGGTATGGGAGGACAGTTGGCTGTCCTCAAAAAAAAAAAAAAAAAAAACCCTTATAAAACCTTTTCTCAGCATGTTTTAATTCCCAAAAAGTGGTTTTCTTAAAAGTCTTTGTGTACCAAAAACCTGACATATTTTTTATATTTGTGTGTCCGCCACTGCCCCCTATCTGTTGTCGTGGTCCCTGCATGTTGCGACACACAGGCGCGGGAAATTATACGCTAATTCAACACTGCGCATGCTCATATTTGCATTACTTATTTTGTTTGGCTGGATAGGAGAGAGCTGATTCATTTTCCCAGGAGTTCTGGAAATGCACGTTGTGAAGAGCAGGTAAGAAATCAATAACAAAACGTTTTAATAGGTTCCAATGACAAGTATGATTATGGTTATGATTATGGTATTTAGCAGACGCTTTTGTCCAAAGCAACATACAAATAACAACAATACAAAGTTAAACTTAACAGTAAACCGGGTCATTCCATGAAATCAGTGCCTTTTCAACTTTGACAAATTAAAAAATAAAATAAGTTTAATCGATTTGTATTAAATATCCATGAAATGAAGACAGCTTAAAAGGACAAGAAATTGTATTGTGCCATCTCAGGCTATGTATTATTTTTATTTTATGACTATTTATCTACCTCAGGTTTTGATTTTTTTTTTTTCATGCTTGTTACAGACACATGCGTTACTATATACAATTTTAATTAGAACTATGTAATAGTTTTCACACATATAAGCAGTTTTTTAGTCCCTCTTTTTCACTGGGATTGTTTCAAATTTTTGATTTTTTTTCAATCTTACATTTGTCATTCAGATGACAAGAACATAGAAATTTTGGAGGGTGATCACGTCAACTAAGACAAATATATATTTTTTAGGGCTGTCAATCGATTAAATTTTTAATCGCGATTAATCGCATGATTGTCATGAGTTAACTCGCGATTAATTGCACATTTTTTTTATTTTTTCTAAATGTACCTTAAATTAATACTTTTCAAGTTTGTAATACTCTAATCAACTGGGCATGGATAAATATGGATGCTTTATGCAAATGTATGTTTATTATTGAAACCATAGTCAACATAGAGCATGAAGACGAAACATGTTTCAAAGGTCAAATGTTTTTCAAAGAACTTGTTCATGTCTATTAGACACATGTAGAAAGAACAAAGAAATGCCAGGTTCCCATTACTTCTCTTTCTTTGCACTGAGCAATTTACTAACACAAAAATGTTTAGATTTTTGCATGACAGGGCAGCTCTTCTGAAAATGCAACAAGTACATTTATTATTTATTATTACATTATAGTTTGTCTCTCTCTGTGCCCATTTTGATGAAGCTAAATTCTCAATAAAACTGTTTCATTGGTATATTTTACTGTTTCTGTTGTCAAACAACGGAATGAATATGAAATAGTGAATGAAACGCGACCCATTAAGACATAACCAGCTCTCCCTTCCAAGATGTTAATCTGCACAAAAATCCTGATAATCGAGCCGTCGTCTGGTGAAATCAAATACACATAAAATAAAGATAATATCTGTGCTCTGATTTCGGCTATACTTGCATGTAAAATTAGAGAAGCAACATAATATATGTGTTTAACTGAATTAAAGCGCTGCTCCTCTCTCCAGCGCGAGAGGCAGAGAGAGAGCGAGAGAGAGAGAGAGGTGCGTGCGCGTGCTGGGAGAGTAGGCCTATCGGCGGTACCGGTAGATTCTCAGAAACTAAATAAGGTTTGGGCGCTTTGTTGAAGGGAAAAAAAATCGCTATATGTGTCTGCAATGTCGCTAAGTTGGCAACACTGTGTATCTCCATTTCTCCAACTAGGTTTTGGGCCACGGGTCAAACAGAAAATACGCGCTGCGTTAATCGAGCGTTAAAAAAATTAGTGCCGTTAATATGATTTTGCGTTAACTCGTTATTAACGCGCTAACTTTGACAGCCCTAATATTTTTACAAGAGACATATTAAAAGAAGGGCTTGTCAAAAATACAATATAGATAGGGTTACAATGGAAAAACTTGGAAGGCCATTACAAATATAATTTTTTAAACTTTTTATGAAATGAATGACAGCAACAGGACTGACAAGAGTAACAGGGATGACAGGACACATTCTTCAGTATACACTGCACATATTTCTTTACATAATATTGTAAAATTTTACCTTTTTAAATTGCATTATATTGTTTTGCACTCTTATAGTTGTATTAGTGAAGCACATTACATTTCTAAGAGATCTAAAGCCCGGTTTCACAGACATGGTTTAGACTAAGCCAGGATTAGGCCTTAGTTCAATTAGGACATTTAAGTTGCTTTTATAAACGTGCCTTAGAAAAATACATTACTGGTGTGCATCTTGAGATAAAACAGTGACACTGACATATTTTAAGATATGTCAGTGCAAGTTGCTTTCAGTTAAAACAGCTCAGACAAGCATTTTAGTCTGGGACTAGCTTAAGCCTTGTCTGTGAAACCGGGAGCTAATGTTTTAGGGTATTGAAATGGGACCCTTGTGTCCATCTGTTTGTCTGTGTAAAAACGATATAAATACTGTTCGTTTTCTCACACAAACCGCTCGTTTCGTGTCTTAGGCCATCAATGTGTACTTACGATGGGGAATTGTTTAATTTGGACTTGCTCTTTGAGGTGGTGACCATAGACCTGCATTATATGACTGACAGACAAGAACAGTTTGACCTAAAAATATCAAAATTGAAACTACTGCGGAAACAAAGACACCTACATCTTGGATGCCCTTGAGGTAAGCTAAAACATACCAAAGTTTAATTTCAAAGTGAACTATCCCTTTAAGCGGGGTAAATCTAAATTTGGCTTTGGACACAGGTTCAGAAACTAGATGTGTTGTGTTTTTTAAATGCCAGATGAAGGTTTACTTCATGATTTAAAGGAATTGTCTTCTTTGACATTCTCACAAGAGTTCCAAGTAGAAGCATATCGTTGTCTTGAGTGTGTGATGAGTGACGCCCCAACAGTTAGCCAAGCTAAACATAAGTCACAGGAATTTAATAGATATGCTTCGCTATTATATCTCAAAAGTAACTTCTTTCCCCTTTTTCATCTGTCCTGATGGATTTGTAGAAAAGGTTGTGTGAAAGTAAAACAGCCAAATGTTTTTATTTAAATTTTTTATTCATGATATAATTTGTGTGTGTAAAGGTTTTATATTTATTTCTTGTTTTGAATTTTTTTTTTTCACATTGTACAATCCATAAGCTGGTTTTTGAATTGGTGTGAATTGACAAATGCTGGATATACCATTCACCTTTGACATCTATCAGATGGCATGGTGTAAGATACAAACGTAAGTGTGTTATTCATCTTCTCTTAATTCATGTATTTCTCAGTATACCATAAGTAGTTTAATTTCATGCCATGGGTCAGTTCCAGACTCACACCTATATTGCATAAAAACATGTTGATTGAATGTTTTATCAGTTCAAACCATTGCAGTGGAAAACACTGGGGTGGCAGATACTATGACGGACCAGGCAAGTCGGAGAAGCCTCATCACAAATCTATCACGCAGGGTTTCCCTATCCCTGGAGACTTTCGCCTTTGGATGTTGAACAAGTCCTTAATTCCTTTGCTATTATCATTTATATTATTGGGCTATATATCTATATTGTCCTATTGCTCTTTGTTGATTAGACTTAGGCCTAAGTTAGGCAAATGTTTCGCTCTTTCATCCGGTTCGCTGCAGCTCGGCTAAATGCGTCTTTCATGGACTTTATTAATTTGCGTGACTCCAAAATAAAATTACAACTTATAGATGAGTTGTTTGCAATGTTAACCCAATCGCACAATAAGCGAAACACCACTGTTTGACTTGTTGTATAGACGAATTTCAACAAGCCCATATTTGCGACGTTACCAATGCAAAAACCAGAGTTCTTGGTTTGACACACTATGTGAACATAGGGCAATGTTTGTGCTTCTTCGTCAGCATTTTTAAAGTTTAGCTTGGCTGAAAAGCATATGCACAAACGTTTCATTATGTCTAAGTGAGTATCAACACAAGCAAAATGCCCTAAAGTCCGTGGTGCGCTTAGGTCATTGCTGAAGTCATTCTGTAATTATGCATACGCTCACAAACTTCGAAGATGATGTTAAACTCTTCAAGCAGAAACTATCAAACTTGCAAATTTCTTAGAATGTCTATGTACTCAAAGTGTCTGTCCAATAAGTGTCTGTCCAGTAAGCATTTCCAAGCGTGTTTTTTTTTTTTCTAATCTTTTCAAAATGCTTGTAGGTGTCTCCACACCTTTCCAGTTACTTTCCTTTTATTCTCAAAAGCCTTATTAATTAATGTAGGATAACATTTGAGCATTTCTGTTCCACATTAGACCATTCTTCCAGAGGTTTTTGGGCCAAGGATGCATTCTGAAACATAGCCTATATGGCCTCACACCTTGCACATTAAAAAAAGAATAAGTGTTTGGTCAGGTCAGGCTTCTAATGTGTCTGTTTTTACAATAACAATGTTTTGATCACGAAAACAACACATTCAAAGCCCCAAGTTTGGCCCTGAAAATTGGGCATTCTCTCAGAAAAATAAGTTACCTCATCATGTGTCGTACCCTCATGGAATAGGACCAAGAGGGGATCGATTCCATCAGGAGGTTTCATACTCTTCATGAAACAAAGTGGTCTGAATTAGTTTCCCATTCTGCCTTATCAAACCTGAGTGAGGCAAAATACAACAAGAGCACCAGGCTTCCACTGGCCAAAGACGTTCAGAAGCTACAGTTACATCTTGGTCAGCAAGTGGAATTGGCTAAGGAGAAACTAGCCGATAACCCAACAGCAGGCATTCATGCAGCACTAGCAAAGGTGACCCTCTGTCAAGTCATTTTGTTTAATAGAAGGAGGGAAGGTGAAGTGGCACGGATGACTGTAAAAAGATTGTGACGTCACAACTAAACGATGACATAAGCACTGGGCTTACAGAAGTTAAGAAAAGACTTTGCAAACAATTCGCCAGAGTGGAATTGAGGGGGAAAAAAGGACGAAAGGTTGCTGTGATCCTGACTCCTGATATGACTGCTAACCTGTCACTCCTCATTAATAAGAGGAAAGAGTGTGGAGTAACTGAAAACAACAATTACCTCTTCGCTATTCCTTGTAGTGATGGTCACTACATAGGGCAGTTTGGTCAATTTGCAGATGCTTGTGGAGCCAAAGATCCTCAAAACCTCAGATCAACTAACCTTCGCAAACCGATCGCCACAATCAGCCAAGTCATGAACTTGAAAGATAATGAACTGGACCAGCTGGCCGATTTTCTCGGCCATGACATTAGGGTGCATTAGGGACATTAGGATTGTTAATGATAGCTACAAACATCCACATTTTAAGATGAAGAAAATTGACGTCAATGGAAAGCCTCACCTTTGTCTGTTTGCCCTGGATGACATTAAAGAAGGAGAAGAAATTGACTATGATTAGACTACCCATGGAGAACACAAGTATGTTGCAAAGCACAATGTGTACAGAATAGCTCATATTGTTGCAACACGTGTCAAGCAAGTTGTTGGTTGAATAGATTAGAATTTGAATCTATAATAAATCTATTAATCTAATTTATGTCTATTCCAATAAATAATATCCAAATCTCAGAAAGCTACAAGTTAAGTTACTTTTTAGGTCAGTGTTTCACTGAACTTTTCAGCTTTTACGTTCACATTCATCACTAAAGAGTTAGGTCTACTGTCTCTCTTTGTGATGATTTAGAGATTTTTAAGCATATTTTGATGCATTAAACCGTGTAACGACATGTGTCCAAGTAGGTTAGTGCTAGTGGAGTATTTAGGGCCAGTTTTATCCTTCAAAGGGATTTTTTTCTGGGTTAATTGTTGCTTTAAAATGGACACTCACGACATCCCCACAACACGCTTTCAGTCAGTGTTTGAGTTCAAACTTGTGTGTTGAACTTGATGAAACTATTCCCCATAAGGAACTATAACGTTGTATGTGAAAGGTCCTTATGAAGCCGGTTTTAATCCAGATGTGTTTGAGCAAACTAAAACAATGCATGCACTGAGACAAAAATGTGTTTGCCCACCTATCTAAATGTAGGAAAGATGGTGAATAAGCCTGATTAAAAAAAACGGTGGAGTGTTCCTTTAAGGTGTTTACATATGAAGGCTTTTCAGTCTGATTGAGCCGTCAATCTGATTACTAATGGATTATTTGGTTGCATGTAAACGTAGCCATTGTCATTTTTTATTGATCAGTTATTTTGCTTAGAGCTGCCATAAACATTGTATTCTCATTATCAATTACTCAGTCAATTACTCAGTATCAAAAACTCCTGATGTACTTACAAATTTTCCAATGCCTCGTTTTATGAGTACAGAACCTATTTGTACTACTGTAGAAGTTTGGTACCATTCTGGGCATTATTAGTGGGGTAATTTACGAGATACAACCTTGGATCCGTTAGCACCTGCACTAAGCCGTCCGGCTGATTTCTCTAAATAATTTTGTAATTTTTTAGAGAAAACTCTAAACTTTAATAATGTTCAACCAAGGGAAAAAGGCTTCTGGGGGGTGTTTGGCTCGAGGTCATGGTGCAAAGGACCCAAGGTTGATTTTACTCCGAACCATCCCTTTAACCCTCTGGGGTCTGAGGGGTTTTTGGGGTCCTTGAGATGTTCTGACATGCCCTGACATTTGTGCTTTTTTCAGTTGCTTATAAACATATTAATGGCAAAGGTGTAAATTCACTCTATTTAGCACAAACAGGGCTACCATAATATGTGAACAACTTGCATGTACATGTTTGTATTTTTGATAGAATAATGTTTATACATGTTTTTTTCAAAAACAAAAAACTAAAGTTTCTGAAATAAGGCCATAAAACACATTCTAAATATATGTAAATAAGACTTTTGACTAATGGATGACGTTGCCTAGAATTTTTTCTTCAAAATTATGTGAAAATCATCCTGCCTAATCATTCACATAACACAATACATTGATTTAAATCTTGTAAAACACTTTTTGTTTGTAAAGGCCATATGCGGGTGGGCGTGATTCACACCTACGGAGACAATGGGGCCCGCATAATGAGGCTGCATACGTAATGAGCCTTTCATTCAGGTGTGTGACTGAGCCACAAGAATGCAAGGACAATATATAACTGGTTTGTTGTTTTTTTCCACAAATTTTGCTTGCAAATTGTACAATATCCAAGGTAAACATTTCTAGAAATTGTGCAGTTAATTGTTCTCATACTGTATTTTCAGATTTGGAATATATTCTCTTCCCAAATGTGTCACTAATAAAGCATAATAAAATTATTTAAAGAGAAGGCTTATAATGACCTTTTAAGATTTTGTTTACATCTATCCTTATATAAATATATATATATATATATATATATATATATATATATATATATATATATATATATATATATATATATATATATATATATATATATATATGTTTTTTTTGTTTTGTTTTTTTAAGGTTATACAATTACAACAACATTTAAAATTGTAACAATATTTCCAGTGTAATCTTTCTTTGTATTCGCGATTCATATTAAAACAGTATTTTTGCCAGCTGTAGTAGCTCCACAACAGCGCGCATCTGTGCGCTGTTTCATTCATTCATAGAAACGCGATTCATATTTAAACAGTATTTTTGCCAGCTGTAGTAGCTCCACAACAGCAGGCATCTGTGCGTTCGTTCGTTCATTCATTCATACAGAAACGCGATTCATATTTAAACAGTATTTTTGCCAGCTGTAGTAGCTCCACAACAGCACGCATCTTTGCGTTCATTCATTCCGATTAGAACAAAGCAAACAGATCTGACCTAATTCCTCGGGATCCGTTTGCTCCTCGAAATGATACTTCCAGAACTTCTGAGGTAAATTTTTGCAGGATTATTATCAAGATAGTATTATTCCTCACAGCATCGTAAAGTACATAAGTCTGAAAGTGAACTCGCGGTGTGTGTTATCCAGCTGATGTGGGCGTTTCACAGGTTTGTTTGGATCGCCTCACATTTGCGTTTGAATAGCGTGCGCTCTCCGTGGGCGGAGCACATTAAAACTTAATGAGCTGAGATGAGAACGACTGACATCTCTCTCTTTGCATGCATATTACATAAACTGTGAATATTTGTTTTTTATAAAAATTACTTCATTTTAAAGAAGAGAATTCAAGCTTCATGCCTGTGTGTCTGTATGCCTGTTTGACTGAGTATTCGCTGAGTTACAGTTCATTTTCGGACGCGTTTCAGAATTGACTTCACTGACGGAGAGTAGGCAGAACTTGCATCATGTTTATTTTTCTTTATTTGGCGAAAAGCACAACGCTTTGTTTTTATTATGAGCATACACAAAAAAATACACACTAAACAGGATCGATTGATGTATAACACAAGCATATAAGATAAAAATTAATATATTTTTTTTTTTTTTTTTTTGCACTCATACGGCGCGACAGCCGACCTCAGGGGGTTAAAGTAAGCAAACTCTTAACAGCTCAGGGATTAATCTCAAATGACAAACAGCTTGTTAAGAACACCAGTGAGTTTCTAGAAGTCCATGAGAACAAGTGGAACGAGATTATCTCGGCTACAGCATTGAGGAACATCAGTGAAGCAAAGTAGAATGTGCCCACTATCCATGCCCTTTATTTAAGACTAGGGATGTCCCAATACCACTTTTTCCACTTCCGATACGATACCGATGCCACAGCTTTGGCTATTTGCCGATACCGATATCAATCCGATATTTTTATTTTATTCTTGAACTAATACTACTAATAATAGAATATATGGAAGCACTTTGCTCAATTAGCCACATAAAAACATCTCACTCAAATGGAGAACAAATACTTCTCCAGTATATAGTCAACAACAACAGTTGATACTGAAAGACTGCCACCCTTTATTCAAAAGACATTGAGATATGTTTGGTAATTATACCTGAATGAATTAAAAATAATTTGCTATATTTCAGATCAATATATTTGTTTCCTTAAAATTTTAATTAACTTTAACTTTATTCTCAACTGAATTATAAATAATTTATTTCTGTATAAAATAATACTACCATTAAAAACACATTTGATTTTCTTTTTTAATCAATGTAGAATGTGTAACTTCAAAATAAACAGATCGGTGCTCTGTTTTAGGACAAGAAATGAAAACCAATGCAATGATGAATGTCCAAAAGATGAGATAATTTTTGCTTTTAAACAGCATGTGTGTGTGTGTGTGTGTGTGTGTGTGTGTGTGTGTGTGTGTGTGTGTGTGTGTGATTTTGGTTGGGTGACAGTTGTAGGTTACAGTTTGACAAGAGTTTACAGTTTGACAAAAGCACAATGTTGTGTTTTACACAAATGTAAATAGGCTTAACACTTTTTGCCGTTTTAATGATGTCCTGCAAAATGACGGAGTATGTTTTTATGTTTCCACTGTTCGATCGCGCCCGTGCCTCTCTCTCTCTCTGACACACACACACGCACGCACACACACACACACACACACACACACACACACACACACACACACACACACACACACACACACACACACACACACACACACACACACACATTCCAGCATTGCAATCTTGACATAGCAGCCTTGTTCATTTTGCTGCGTTCACACCAAACGCGAATAGAGCGTCAAATTCTTGTCTATCGCGTCTAGTTCGATGCTTGAACAGTTTGAATCCACGTATAATGATAAAGTGAGCGTTTGAAGCGAAAGAGACGCGCGTTCAGAGCTAAGGTGGGGCTACAGATTAGGTGTCCCTAAAGAACCCGCATATGTCTATGCGCGTATCTAACAGTAGTTCCGCATTACATTAATTAATGTGCACGTGAGTTTTATTTATTTTTATACCGTTTATTCTCTGTGTAAATCCATGCAACGAACCATGACGCACGTACCGTACGTTCCACCCCTAATAGGTATCGGATCATAGGTATCGGATAAATTTTTTTCTCCCCTCCGATATCCGATCTAGCGTTCTGGGCCAGTATCGGCACGATACCGATGCCGTGGATCGGATCGGGACATCTCTACTTAAGTCGTCCAGTAAATGCATACATATATCAGTCAAGTGCTAGACAAGTGGTTCAAAACACTCTCTGAAAGTCCCTCTACCAAAGCCTGGATGGAGCTGGCAAAGGTGTGTCTAGCCCAGATGATTCTCTTTAAACGGTGCAGGGAAGGAGAGGTTTCGAGCATGCCTTTGTCTGCATTTCTATCAAGAGACACTTCTGATCCACATGAGGATGTGGACTGGGCACTCTCTGAAGTGGAAAAAAACCCTCTGCAGACACTCCACAAGGGTTATCACAAGGGGCAAGCGTGGTCGACCAGTTCCAATTATTTTGACTTCAAAAATGCTATGTGCCTTAGTGAAGTAGTGTGCCTATGTGCCTTGTAAAGCAGAGAGAGGCTTGTGGGGTTCTGAAAGACAATTCCTATATGTTTGCGAGACCATAAGCCATGACACATTTTCAAGGGTCAGACTGCCTCCGTGGCTTTGCAAAGGTGTGTGACGCAAAGTGTCCCAAGTCACTGACATCTACAAGACTGCGTAAGCATGCCGCAACCCTTTCAACAGTGCTGAATATGACTGACACAGAGATGGACAAGCTGGCAAACTTTCTTGGACACGACATAAGAATCCATCGTGAGTTCAATCGACTCCCTGAGAAGACCCTGCAACTTGCCAAGATCAGCAAAGTTCTAATGGCTCTTGATCAAGGAAGATTAGCTGAGTTCCATGGCAAGAACTTGGATGACATTAGGATAGATCCTGATGGTGTGGTATTTTATTTGACTTTTGTTTGATTTTCTGTTTACCATCTATTCATATACCATGTGTTTACCATCCTTTATATACCATTGTTAAGCTGTACTTTGAACTTCCACATAAAAAGTTATTGACTGTGATGAGGAAGACGGGAGCATACAAGAAGGACACTGTTCATCTACTGTTGACGGTTTGTATTACTGTCAAAATACACTACTACATTTTGCAGTTATTCATTGTTTTCAGTCACATAACTTGTGAAGACCTGACAGGCAAAAACATTGTTCTAACATCATAGCCAACATTAAAGAAGATGCTTCAGTATGCTGAACAAATGGCTCATTGTGTAATGAATCAAATGCCTCCAAGCTATTCTTCAACATGTCTTACACTAAACATTCATCTGGAGTGAATATTTTTTGTGGAGTTTACTACCATAAAAATTATATTTCATAAGAGAAACGTGTAAATTTGTCGTAAAACACTAGCTGATCTGCTCTCTTCTGGCACAAAACGAATCATGTCACTTGATTAAGACATGAAATAAAATGGTTAAATACTCAGTTTACTTGAGCTTATGTTTGATTAAATGTCTTCTGGAAAGATGTAGTTCAATTATACTTGCAATAATGAACAATTGCACAGGTTTAGGGTTTATTGTACTTTAATGATTTTAAATAATTAGTGCATAAGTGTGACAAATAACACATTAATTGTGTATTGTCAGCATTCTATAGTACATTTAAAGTGTATATCTTTCTGAAAATGTGGAACTTTGATTATTTTCCATAGAACCATCGGCAGAGGACCAAGAGGAATGACATGCCACCACGTGTAATTTTATTTATAGGAAGAGTGCAAATAATTTCTCTTGCAATATAGATACTGACATAAATACTAGGGCTGCCCTCGACTAAAGATTTTTCTAGTCGACTAGTAGTCGATCATTTTAAGCTATTAGTCAACTAATCACATTTTTATATTAATAAGCCATAACTCATAATAATGAGCCTTTAATTGCCTATATAATACATAGCCTAATCTCAGCGCTCAAGCGCACACATAAAGCTCCACAGCACACCGGCAAACATAATTTAAACAGAAAACAGAGGGAGACTGTCTAAACATTGTAATCATTTATTGATAATGTTTTCAGCTGCAGAGATTAAGTCGACGATGCAGACTTGTCATCTCCGCAGTGACGCGTCTATATGCATGTTTCATACGGATTACATAATCTGAGAATATTTATTTTCCACATTTTGACATTTCAAGCTTTCTATAGATATATTTCTCATGTGTGTGAGGCGAGTATACGCTGAGTTTCGGCTCATTTCTGTGATGCTCAGGTTCACTGAGATTGAGACAACAGAAAGCACATCCTGATTGTTATTATTATTTTACAAAAGCAAAACATTTTGTTGTTACTGTGAGCTTACAGAAATAAAAGTTGACCGTTTGCATTACTTTTATCTGTATGAATAAAATGACAGAGTATTGTAAGTTACATGATCGCGCCAGTGTCTGTATGTCCAGCAGTAAAGCGTCTCTCCACACACACACACACACACCGATATGAGTCCAATAATAACACACAATTATCAGGTTAACATTAGAGTGAGCGACTTGTTAAGTTGCTACTACTCACATGTTTCAAGTGATAAGCCATATTTAACCCCCTGAGGTCGGCTATTGCGCCGGCGCGATAGGCTCGTTTTTTTCCTTATCAGTGCAAAAAAGAATCAAAATACTAATATTCATTTTTATCTTATATGCTTGTGTTATACATCAATCGATCCTGTTAAGTGTGTATTATTTTTGTGTATACTCACAATAAAAGCAAAGTGTTGTGCTTTTTGCCACATAAAGAAAAATAAACATGATGCGAGTTCTGCTTTCTCTCTGTCAGTGAAGTCAATTCTGAAACGCGTCCGAAAATGAACCATAACTCAGCGAATACTCAGTCAAACAGGCATACAGACACACAGGCATGAAGCTTGAATTCTCTTCTTTTAAATGAAGTAATTTTTATAAAAAACAAATATTCTCTGTTTATGTAATCTGTATGAAAAGAGAGAGATGTCAGTCGTTCTCATCTCAGCTCATTATGTTTTAACCCTTGTGCATTGTTAGAATTTACATCCTTTCGTTATGTTTGTGGCTGAAAACAGCCACTACTTTAAACTGCTGTAAAAATGTATCAGATAAATATTTTTTTCAATTTTTTTTGCATTAATCTATTAATCAACCTCAGTCCTGCTCAAAAATATTAAATGTTTAAAAAAATTTCAGGATTTTAACTCTTTAATTGCCAAATTCGTAAATGATGTCACTGATTTGGGAGGAAAAAAAAACACAAAATTACTCATTTTCAATATAAAATGTGATTGTGGACTGGATTTTTTTTTACCTTTTATCACAGTCTTGGACATGTCAAAGATTAGAAACAACATTGGTTTTGATGCATTGTTAGTTTTTGTGCAGCATCAGATTTTAACTTTTTCTCCCTCATTTACTGTTCGTGGCTGTTTTTGCCCCATTGACTTCCATTATAACCACATTTTTTGATTGCAAAGCCATGACACCATATAATCATGCATTTTTGATTGTTGGTGGTTTTCCCTGTTGGGAAGAGGTAAAATTTGTAATTTTTACTGTTGATAACCGGGTGGCACCATTAACCCTTTAGATAGGCCTGTGCCAAAAAAAGCTTAGTTTCTGGCTTTTACATGGAGTTATATGGAGTATAACAGCATAATAAAGTGTGTGTGTGTGTGTGTGTGTGTGTGTGTGTGTGTGTGTGTGTGTGTGTGTGTGTGTGTGTGTGTGTGTGAACTCACCTCTATGCGTCTGAGAAAATCAAAATATGCACCTCAGCTCTCAGAACTGCATGGAGTAAACAAAAACAAAGTAAGTGTATTTATGCACCTGCTGCCTTTTGATGGTGAGAAATGCAGACTAAACAAAAACAAAGCAAGTGGATTTAAACGCGTGCATGCAAGCCTGCTGGTCATTTGATGGTGAGAAGAGCAGCAAGCAACATGAGAAAGGGCTTGACTTGTAGTGAAGTTTTAGAGATGATTATGCAGCCTGACCCTTCCAGCGAGCTGCAGGATGTATCGTCTTCTCCCTCTGACACCACAGACTCAGGAGAGTCAGATCCTGATTTGGATGTGGCACCCTCATCATCCTCTCTAGCTTCCACTGAAGGCGAGGAGGATTCGGAGGATCCTGGATCTGGGTGGATTGGGAGAAACGGCGAAGTGTTGTTTTCCACCAACGCGGAGACAACTCTCTTTCTTCAGCCTGCCAGTGGCGTGACTCCAGGGCCGACACGCTATGCCATCACAAGGCATAGTCATACATGTTTGTATGACTGTACAAACATGTATGTGTTGACGCAAGTCATGCTGACAATGAGGTCAATCATCTCCTCCGTAAAAAACAGATTGAACACGGAATCCATGTTCTGGACCCTTGCGAAGGCATAGCGCGTCGGCCCTGGAGTCACGCCTCTGGCAGGCTGAAGAAAGGGAGTTGTCTCCGCGTTGGTGGAAAACCACACTTCGCCGTTTCTCCCAATCCACCCAGATCCAGGATCCTCCGAATCCTCCTCGCCTTCAGTGGAAGCTAGAGAGGATGATGAGGGTGCCACATCCAAATCAGGATCTGACTCTCCTGAGTCTGTGGTGTCAGAGGGAGAAGACGAAACATCCTGCAGCTCGCTGGAAGGGTCAGGCTGCATAATCATCTCTAAAACTTCACTACAAGTCAAGCCCTTTCTCATGTTGCTTGCTGCTCTTCTCACCATCAAATGACCAGCAGGCTTGCATGCACGCGTTTAAATCCACTTGCTTTGTTTTTGTTTAGTCTGCATTTCTCACCATCAAAAGGCAGCAGATGCATAAATACACTTTGTTTTTGTTTACTCCATGCAGTTCTGAGAGCTGAGGTGCATATTTTGATTTTCTCAGACGCATCAAGGTGAGTTCACACACACACACACACACACACACACACACACACACACACACACACACACACACACACACACTTTATTATGCTGTTATACTCCATATAACTCCATGTAAAAGCCAGAAACTAAGCTTTTTTTGGCACAGGCCTATCTAAAGGGTTAATGGTGCCACCCGGTTATCAACAGTAAAAATTACAAATTTTACCTCTTCCCAACAGGGAAAACCACCAACAATCAAAAATGCATGATTATATGGTGTCATGGCTTTGCAAT
This sequence comes from Scardinius erythrophthalmus, assembly GCF_964197995.2. Taxonomy (NCBI): domain Eukaryota; kingdom Metazoa; phylum Chordata; class Actinopteri; order Cypriniformes; family Leuciscidae; genus Scardinius; species Scardinius erythrophthalmus. The sequence goes on from NC_138227.1 coordinate 46,397,993, forward strand.
CAAAAAATGTGGTTATAATGGAAGTCAATGGGGCAAAAACAGCCACGAACAGTAAATGAGGGAGAAAAAGTTAAAATCTGATGCTGCACAAAAACTAACAATGCATCAAAACCAATGTTGTTTCTAATCTTTGACATGTCCAAGACTGTGATAAAAGGTAAAACAATCCATTTTATATTGAATATATATTATATATATATATATATTATATTTTATATATTCCACAATCACATTTTATATTGAAAATGAGTCATTTTGTGTGTGTTTTTTCCCCAAATCAGTGACATCATTTACAAATTTGGCAATTAAAGAGTTAAAATCCTGATTTTTTTTTAAACATTTAGTATTTTTGAGCAGGACTGAGGTTGATTAATAGATTTATGCAAAAAAAATTGAAAAAAATATTTATCTGATAAATTTTTACAGCAGTTTAAAGTAGTGGCTGTTTTCAGCCACAAACATAACGAAAGGGTAGTAAATTTGCCCACAGTGAACTGTTGAGTTTTTGAAAAATTTCAAAGCATTTTCCCAAAATATGTCAAAATAAGATTTGTCACCAAAAATCATCCCATTTGCTGAAACACAGAAAAAGTTATAGCCAAATTTAGACTCAAAAATACCCCATAGTGGATGAAAACATCCCCAACAGCACATAAGGGTTAATCTGACCCCGCCCACGGAGAGCGCGCACTATTCAAACGCAAATGACTGAGGCGATCCATGCAAACTGTGAACGCTCCCATATCAGCTTGAGAAAACACATCAAGTTTATTCAGATCATTGTACTTGTTTACACCGTCTCGCAGCGCTGTGAGGAATAATACTATCGTAATAATAATAATGGAAAATGTACCTCAGAAGTGCTGGTATTTCGAGGAGCAACGGATGGAATACTGTAGTAAGTTTTTTTCATTCTCAAGTGAATCGCGTTTCTGTGTGTGAATGAATGAACGGCAGAGATGCATGCTGTTTACCACAGCTCGCAAAAAGACAGTTTAAATTTGAATCACGTTTCTGTGAGTGAATGAATGATCCGCTTTTAGCAAACTGTATTGCTATACTGAGATGAGTAAAAATCGACTGAAATATGTTGAAATAAAATGTACTTGTATAAGCAACGTATTAAACTGCAAATTAACATTTATATTCCTTATAATAAAAACGAAAGACCTATGTTACAGACATATGAAAGACAACATTTCGTTGACTAGTTTTGGATGGATTATATATTTTTACTGAAAAATATCTGCCACCTCAAATTAGTGGTCGACCGATATTGGTTTTTTGATGGCCGATGCCGATGCCGATATCTTAGAGAGCAGGGTGGCCGATGGCCGATATAAAGATATTATAAAATATTTTTATATATATTTATTTTAATTAATATTTAATAAATTATAAATAAATTATAAAACAAATCTTTAAAATAAACATGCTTTTATACTTTAGATAGCAACTTCTTGAATCTGCAATCCTATTACAGTATTTTTCACAAAGTAATTGTTTAGTAGAGCCCGACCGATATGGATTTTTGGGCGCCGATGCCGATACCGATAAAAAAAAAGCCAGATACCGATATATCGGCCGATATTATTATATTATATTATGTATATTATAATACAGTAGCAATATTATTTATGTGTATTATATTACAGTAAGTTTGGACACACATTACAATTGGTGTGTACAAACTTTTGATGGGTACTAGAGCCCGACTGATAAAGGATTTTGAAGGCTGATACCGGTACAAATATTTGTTGGTTTTAAAATCGGACGATATTTTTTTTTTTTTTTTTCAGAAACGCGCAACAAAACATTAACAAATTTCCCTAACATTAGTTATTTGTAGTTATTTATGAGTTTTAACTAAAATAATATGATAATGCATTTTAAAAAGAAACTTGTTTCTTGTATTGTCACAACAGAACAGAGGAACATCAAAATATATTAAAGTTCTGATAAATAAAATGTATAAAAATACAAACTTAAGATTTTTTTTTAAGACTAAACGTTTAGTCCTTTGAACAAAAACAACAATTTCACATTCAAATTGACAACAAATTCAAATTGTCATAATTTACTCTCTCAAGTTGTTTTTTTTCTTCTGTTGAAAATAAGTTATTTGGATGAATGTGGGTAACCAAACAGTTGATGTACCCCAGTGACTTCCATAGTATATTTTTCTCCTTTGGAAGTCAATGGGAACCAGCTACTGTTCCACATTCTTAAAACTATTAATATTAGAAAAATATTAGAAGGAAATTAATACAGTTGGAACAACATTAGAGTGCCTGTAAATAATGAGATCATTTTTATTATTGGGTGAACTATCCCTTTAAGGACAAGCGGCAATGTGTTTACAATTGCTACTGTCTGTTTAAGAGCTGAGCATGACACGTCTAATGTACACGCATTTGACAAGCGGACAACCGACATTGTTTATGTAAATCTTGTGTGTATTTAACAGTACTAGCACAATAATACTCGAAAGATAACTTAGTCCAGTATCCAGGCGCCGCTGGTAGAAAGGCTTTTAGTGCATGTGAGCTTCACATGTACGCGCTGAGAAACGCACACGTTAGAACAGCGCATCAGCATTTAAAATTAAATGTTTAACCGACAAAGCATTAAAGCACATGCACATTATGAACTTTTGTGAACTGCAGTGTTAACATTTTATGTGAATATAGCCTACGTCGCGTTGTTCCGCTTCACTCTCGGCTTATTTAACCGCAGCAAAACTGGACATGAGTCACGAATTTTGTCATCCTTATTTGAGTTAAGAGAACTGATAGGGATGTTCTTTTAATTGTTATTCAAGCAATGTATGTCTCGTGAGTCGTGACCAACTCACCATGAACACACTTCACCGCTGATCTCACTCGCGGTTCTCACTGCCCGACTCTGGCTGGATCAGCAGGTTGCAGAATGTGTGGCGCGTTATACACGAGTGTTGCCAACAGGGACGGTGTAGAGTGCCCTCTGGTGGACAAACTATACAACGGCAACACTCATAACATGGTTGAAGGGTGTTTCGTCCGTTTTTATTTTATTTTTGAAATATTAATTTATCGGCCGTTATAAATGCCGATACCGATAGTTTTGAAAATGCCTAATATCGGCCGATAATATCGGCCTGCCGATATATCGGTCGGGCTCTATTGTTTAGAAATATGAATATGTGAATAAAAAGAAAGTAAACACTGTAACAGGGCACTCAGTAATCTGGTAATTTCGTGCTGGTAATCATATTTTTTCAAATAAAGACAAGGTCACGCTAATTTTACGTACAGCACAGTGAAAACGATATGAATATGACACAGTTGGCAACTGGATATATCACAGATATGAATATGACACAGTGGGCAACTGGTTATATATCATCATTTTTTAAAATGAAGGATTTAAAGTTTTTCGATCACGTCTCCTGTCAAGCTGATCTTCTGTTCGCATTCACTCACTTCGCACGGACTGACCGTCACTCGCAGACAGTAATGCACACTTCACAAGATAGCACAGCTGGATTCGATTAAATCTGCAAGGTTTGTAAAATTAAATGTTTATTAGATATTCAGAGATTTGTTTAAATGACGTAAATGCGCATTTGCTGAATGTTGACGACAAATGAGAAAGTATTTTAGCCTGATTGTTTGCCTTTACTGTTACAAATAATATAAAAGCAAATGCTTTACTTTACTTACTTCGCATACCATTTACTTTCTTTGTTTACCAGTTCTGTCTAACAAAGTATTAGATATTACTGACAGAGATCGTAAATAAATGAAGACGGAGAATGATCTGTGGAGCTGTCGTTGCCGTTCTCTTCAGGCACCGGTGTTCTCAGCGCCGCCCATCAAAATAAAAGTCCGGAGCGCTGTCAAAATAAAAGTCCCACTTCCAACACATCGGCTGATGCCAATATTTCAAAAATGCCAAATATCGGCCGATATATCGGCATTGGCAATATATCGGTCGACCACTACCTCAAATAAGCTTTTGTTTGCCAATTTTTGCTAATATGTTAAATATAGTATGTTTTGTCAATGTAGGCTATATTCAAAGTAATGAATCCTTAAAGGGGTGGTTGATTGCTATTTCACTTTTTTCATTTTAAATACTGTGTAATGTTGCTGTTGGTGCATGAACAGTATCTGCAAAGTTGCTGCGCTTAAAGTTCAACGTAAGCGGAGATATTGTCTTTTAAAAATCAGGAAGTTTAATGCCTACAAAAACGTCTCGAATGGGACTACAACGAGATACTTCCCGGGTTTTATACGTAACTAACCCATACATTTACATCCACCCTCCCTCCGGAACATGTTCTGCTGTCGAAGAGGAGGAGTTATAGTGGAGAGCTGTAGCTGTCAGGTCTTCTGTGTTCAGGCTTCCTACAGACGCTGTAGTTCGTCAACAATGGTTAAAATTTAAGTTTGGTTATGTTCCTGACAATTACAATCGTAGTTTAGCTCTCTGTGCTGCACATTTTACGGAAGACAGCTTCCAGAATCTACACGAGTTCAATGCCGGATTCAACAAGAAACTATTACTCCAACATGAAGCAGTTACAGCTTTAAAACCAGACGCCACAACCTGCAAGTAAGGTTTAATCATTTTAAATGTATTTGCCTGTATAATTTAAGACGTAATGTTTTAGTTTTATCAAGGATGTAAAAAAATGCCAGCGCTGGCTTTAGTATATGACAAACGCGTACAAACATTTTGGACCCGAATTTGTAATATGTACAAATTTTGTAAACGTATTTTCCATGTATACTTTATGACGTAATTTTTTGATTTGATCAAGAACGCAAACCAATGCCAAAGCTGTTTATAGTAGCTAGTTAGTTCGATGCTATTTTGTGTGTATAAGACAAACGTGTACAAACTTCAAAAAATTATCGCAACAGCAAACTTCAGCTGCTGTTATCACATGTACACCTAAAGAAAACGACAAACTGAGTAAACTAAGCTTTGTGAATAGTTAAACGGTTGTTCATTCTATCAATAAAACAATATCTTTAAAAAACGGTATTACTCAGTCATGTATTCAGTTATATTAAATGTTTAATCAGGGGGAAAGCGCATCTCAAAAGCTAACAAACAGCAGTAGCATTTTCAAGTAACAGCGTATGGAAATTCTTTGAGAGAATAATAATAAAATAAAATAAATTACCATTCAGAAACGTTTAGTAAGAGCCGTGTTTGCGGAGGTTCTGCTTGACTCTCTTCATCACCGCTCTCTGGGTCTGATTCTGGCTCAAACTGATGAGGCAATATTGACACCATTACATTTGACCGGAGCACATGCAACTGTCGCCCGTAAAGGTAATGGGCGTGAAGATTCCGGACGCAGTTTAGCCAATTACAACACACCGGCCGAACTAACCAATCTGAGCTCATTGCCTCTTTCTGAGGGAGTGGTTTCATAGAATCAGGAAGTCAACCGGTCGTTCAAATGACAGAGGAGGAAGCGGCTTACAATAAAGGTGAAATTTATGAAAAATAAGGCGTTTTTTAACAAACGAAACACGAAGACATGTTATATTGCAGCCCATAAACACAATCAAGCAAAGAAAAAAGGCAGTAAACCACCCCTTTAACCCTCTGAGGTCTGAGCTGTTTTCTGGGCCCTGGAGGTGTTCTGACATGCTCTGACATTTGTGGTTATTTCTGTTACTTGTGACATTTTCATGGCTAAAGTCTAATTACACTGTATTCAGCACAAACTCTGCTACAATAATATATCAGCAGCATGTATGTAAAAGTTTGTAGTTTTGAGATAATGACATTTATGCGTGGTTTGTGAAAATACAAAAATAAATTCTCACTGAAATAAGGCCATGAAACCCATACTGATTATTTCTTCACAAGACTTTTGAAAATTGTATCACGTAGCCTAGAATATTTGCTCTAAAACTATGTGAGAATCACCCTGACTGCTCATTCAGAGAAGACAATATATTGATTTAAAAAATTTACGACGTGTTTTGTGTTAGAAAGCAATATGCGAAGGGGCGGATCACCTCATTAATATGAAAGCTTTCCACACCTGAGAAAGACAAAGAACCTCCCTAATGGCCCTATTAGGAGCTTATCAGGGCCCATCATTCTGACCACCCTTGCACAAAGAATGAGGAGATTTAAAAAAGAATGGCTTTTAAAATTGTTTGGATTTATTTACAACACAACATAATCCAAAGATACACAACAAAAAAGCACTTATTGAAGAAAGAGACCTTTGTGCCATTCCTAAAAACATTGTACATACCTTTCATTTTCTAAGGTGTTTGATTTTCACTTTACCATGTTCATGTACAGAGACATGTACTGTGAATGTTGAAGTCAGCAGGACTCAGTGGCATCTGGGCCCTGAAAAAAAAAAAAAGTGAACATACTGATATCAAGAGAAAGGCCTGCACGATTTTGGGAATACATTTTAGATTTTTCTTGTTAAAATTGCTTTTTAAAATTCACAAAATACACACACACACTCACACAAATGTTTCCAACAATATATAATGAACACCAGGTTTGTTGTGCCTTGTAGGTATAGGCTATGCGCAGTGCTGCATAAAATAATAATAATATAGCAGCCTATATATATTTTCAAAAATATTTCAGTAACAACTAAGCTAGAGAAAAATATATTGATTATAATGTTACTTCAAATGTTTCCATTCGTTATGATGATATGAAATGAGATAATAGTAAAAACATGAAGCCGTTTGGAGCGTTTTGCTTTTCCAAAATATGATACATTCAAACGCGATCGCGATCAAAAATATGATACATTAAAACGCGATCGCGATCAAAAATATGATACATTAAAACGCGATTGCGATCAAATATAAAACATTATGGTTAGGCCTACCATATACATAGCCTATCTGAGCAGATATCCACAAACACAGTAACAGTAAACACGGGTCTAAATATTATAATATTCCCCATATATCTAGCAACAGTTCAACTGCAATGTGAAATTTATGCAACAATAGCAAACTAATATGTAAGAATTTCTTACCTTATCTTTCTTGTCTTCAAATATCGTTCTTCTTCTTCTGATGTAAATCCAATGTAAGCTCAGGCACGTCTTTCAAACTCGACGAAAAGTGAAGTGAAGTGTTTTGTTGTTGAGGTAATGAGGGCGATCGCGTTCCATGTGGAGATTTGCATGTGAATCTCTTTTGCGCGAGTGGGCGTGGCCGAATTAAAAATAATTAGGAAACGTTTGAGAAGCTGGAAATCTTGTTGGTTTTATACAAATTACTTAAACAGAGAATATTTGTTTTCGTTTTGAATCCGATCATTTAAAAGTACACACTTAAATGTTTATAAAGGTGTATGGCTCATAAATGTGTGACAAGTATTCGCTGAGTTTTGTTTCAGTTTATAGACGTGCTCAAGAAAAAAAAGTTCACCGCGACGGAGAGGCAGAACGCACACACTGTTTATTTTCTTTATTTTACAAAAGCACAATGTTTTGATTTGATTGGAAGTGGACACATACAAAAGTAGAAATACCACAGATTCTTTTTTTATATTTATTTTTTCTGTATGACCATAAATGATGGAGAAATTTAAGTTTATAGTGCTACAATGTGGAGAAAATCCAGCAAAACGCGCCGGCGCGTTTGTCGACCTCAGAGGGTTAACTTTGAAATATGTATGATAAAATGTATGCTTTAGTTTTTACAAAGAAAGATTACACTTGAATTGCTGTTGTAATTGTAACCTTTTTAATAAATAAAAATATATTTACAAGATAGATGTAAACAAATTTTAAAAGGTAAATATAAGCCTTTTCTTTAAATAATTTTTATTGTGTTTTATTATTGACAAATTTGGGGAGAGGATACATATTCCAAAACTGAAAATACAGTATGAGAATTAACTGCACAATTACTAGACATGTTTTCCTTGGATATTATACAATTTGCAAGCACAATTTGTGAAAAAAAAAAAAAAAAAAAATTTGAGATGCTTCCAACTGTGAACCAATGCTCTTGCATTCTTTCTTGTGGCTCAGTAACACACCTGAATGAATGGCTCATTAAGTATGTGGGCCCCATTGTCTCCTCAGGTGTGAACCACTTAATATGCATGATGGTGTTGGATCGTTTACGCCCCATCCGCATATTGGCTTTCCAAACTAAAAGTGTTTCACAAAACTAAAATCAATGTATTGTTTTATGTAAATGATTAGGCAGGATGATTTTCACATCATTTTGAAGAAAAAACTCTAGGCAACGACATCCATTAGTCAAAAGTCTTATTGACACATATTTAATATGTGTTTTGTGGCCTTATTTCTGAAACTTTAGTTTTTAATTTTTCAATAACCATGCATAAACATTATTCTCTCAAAAATACAAACATGTACATGCATGTTCCTCACATATTATGGTAGCCCTGTTTGTGCTAAATAGAGTGTAATTACACCTTTGCCATTAATATGTTTATAAGCAACTCAAAAAAGCACAAATGTCAGGGCATGTCAGAACATCTCAAGGACCCCAAAAACCCCTTAGACCCCAGAGGGTTAAGGTCATTGACTCGTATGCGAATGTTTGGATTTCCTGTCGTTATTGATCTGTCCGTCACAGCCTGCGTGATTTCCATAATCGTATTACAGCTTACAAAAAGAAATTGCAGTGCAAATAATAATAATGTGAAGATGCAACTCTGTCATGGCAGGTTTTGTTCAAAGATGTTAAAGGGTTAAAGACGTTTTTGGGTTTACTAACCCTTTAAAACTACTGCAACACATGTAGGCTATAGAATAACTTTATTGTTCGACCAATGCTTTCCGACTGGTGGCCTTCATCACAGTCATCATAAAACATACGGCAAACAACATTTCAAATTGAGTGTCATGTTTGCCGTATGTTTTATGATGACCATGATGAAGGCCACCAGTCGGAAAGCATTGGTCGAACAATAAAGTTGTTCTAAAGTTGTAGTTTGTTTGAATTCACATGTCTGTGAAAGGAAGCATGCGTGAAAGTTATTTTTTTTTTTTAAATACTTTTAATATCAGGACTTTGTTTTGAGGTTTGGCTTCATTTGAGTTACTTTGTGAAGTTGACCTCAATAAAAGTTGAATTCAGCAACTGTAATGTGAATGAATGTATTGAAGCTCAATTAGTAGTAGATTTTTTATGATAAGTATCAGGTGAATGAGTAGCAGCTGATGCTGGGAGGTTGGCTGAAAAATTACAATTATAGAAAGAATACTTTGAAGTGGAGAGGTTTAAATGTTTGACTTGTGTTTATGAAATGGGTTGGAAAATATCCAGACAATAATTCACTACTTGCATGCAATCCTTTGATGTTGGAGTGAAAAAGTTCTTCATTCACATTAGGCTTGGCACGATAGTCGGTGTTACCGGTGTTACACGGTGTTCAGTCGCAACACCAGTTTCATCACTTGCCCACCAGAGCACCGCAAACATTTTTTTTAAAGCAATTACGCAGTATCCGTATTTTCTGTCACCAGTTGACTAGCGTTGTATGATCATGCTCAACCATTCAAGCGCGACAAAACAAGAGGCCGCGCTGTAAGTCCTGCCTATTACACACACACGCACATGGAAAAGACGCGCGTCAGTATCAAGTTCTCTTTTCGGCCTTGAACAAAACATAACACACACAAATTATGCCAAAATGTCAGTTTTGTCGAGTGTCCTCATAAGAGCAAATGATTTAAATAATATCATAAATGAATGTAGAGATTTGTGAGAAAATGGGACGCGTGTCAGATGGAGTGTCATTAACCCCCTGGGGTCGACAATCGCGCCGGCGCGATAGGCTCGCTTTTTTTCAGTTCAGTTCAAAAGAAATTAATTTTGCTCTGTGGACTTTGATATTACAAGCAAGTTTCATACATCAATTGATTCTGTTAAATGTGTATTATTTTTGTGTATACTCACAATAAAAACAAAGTGTTGTGCTTTTTGCCAAATAAAGAAAAATAAACGTGATGCGAGTTCTGCCTTCTCTCTGTCAGTGTAGTCCATTCTGAAACACGTCCGAAAATGAACTGTAACTCAGCGAATACTCAGTCAAACAGGCATACAGACACACAGGCATGAAGCTTGAATTATCTTCTTTTAAATGAGGTAATTTATATAAAAAACAAATATTCTCATCTTGTGAAATCTGTATTAAAAGAGAGCGATTCCAGTCGAGCTAATTAGAGCTCATTCAAATGTAATGTGAACCCGCCCACGGAGAGCGTGTGCTATTCAAACGCAAATTACTGAGGCAATCCAAGCAAACCTGTGAACGCCCCCCATATCAGCTCGAGAAAACACAAGTTTAATCATATCATTGTAGCCTACGTGTTTACACCATCTGGCAGCGCTGTGAGGAATAATAATAATGGAAAATCTACCTCAGAGTGCGGGTATTGCAGGAGAGAGGATCCGAATATGTAGTAAGTTTTTTTTCCTTCTCAAGTTAATCGCGTTTCTGTGAATGAATGAACGGCAGCCGCAGAGATGCGCGCTGTTTATCACAGCTCGCAAAAAGACAGTTTAAATTTAAATTGCGTCTCTGTGTGAATGAATGATGATGTTTTAGCAAACTGTATTGCTATACTGAGTTGAGTAAAAATCGACAGAAATATGTTGAAATAAAATGTAGGCTATTTGTATAAGCAACGTATTAAACTGAAAATTAACATTTATATGCCCTAATATTTCATAAAAACAACGTTACAGTCAGGCGTTTCTGTTTGTGAATGAATGTTTCGGTTTTAGCAAACTGTATTGCTATACTGAGTAAAAATCGACTGAAATATGTTGAAATAAAATGTATTTGTATAAGCAACGTATTAAACTGCAAATTAACATTTATATTTCTTATAATAAAAATGAAAGACCTATGTTACAGACATATGAAAGACAACATTTTGTTGATTAATTTTTGTGATGATCCAAGGGGCTGTGGTGCTTTGTTTTGCCAGTAGGTGTCTCTGGGTAACACTTTTTGTGTCTTCAGGTTAATTGCTGTGTAGCAGGTGTGGAGAATTGGTTGATTAACCATGCTGCTTATAAGATGCTGGCTTTCTCACCCTCGAGGAAAAACAATTGGGCTTGGTCTCTGCTGGTCTCGTTGCTTGGTGGACATGCTGACTTTTCACTCTCTCCAGTCCAGGGCTTGATGTTGTTGTTTGTATCTTTAATTTTTGTCTTTTACTTTAAATGTAGTTATGTCTGTTTTTTCTTGATTAAATATTAAATGTTTCAAATTTGATTATGTGTTTGGCCTCCCCATTCATGTTATTGCTCCTTGAGCCAAGGGGTTGTAACATATGGGGGCTCGTTCGAGATTAACTAAATTGGCTAGGGTTTGGATGATTCTTTAATTAGAATTATAATTTGGATAATTCTTTAATTAGAATTATGATTTGGACGATTCTTTAATTAGAGTTGTGATTTGGATGATTCTTTAATTAGAATTATAATTTGGATAATTCTTTAATTAGAATTATAATTTGGATAATTCTTTAATTAGAATTATGATTTGGACAATTCTTTAATTAGAATTGTGATTTGGACAATTCTTTAATTAGAATTGTGATTTGGGTAATTCTTTAGAATTACAGTTTGGTTTATCTTTTAGGTAAAATTATTGGTTGGGTAAAATAAGTTTTGGGGAGTGCCATATAAAAGTATTTTTGTTTTGATTAGTGGTTTTGGACTGGAGAGAGAATTGTCCAGCAGTTGCACTAAATTGTTCAGATGTTGCGGTTTAGACTGCATAAGCCAAAAATAACCCCGTGTTAGGCTGAAGAGCGCTTAACGCTTTTTGTTATTTTAGTTTGTTATTTTAGTTTGTTGTTTTTGGTGCGTCGGACGCGGGTAGACTGGTTAGCAGTTGAGCTGCATGTGGGCGTGCCGAAGACCAGGGTTGAGCATAATTAGTTGTGTGTGTATATTATTTAGATACGGGGTGGCTTTAACAAATTTTTCTGGCAGTTGAAGTGTGACCTGTTGGCTTTTGGTGAGTATTATATACTTTATTGTTCAAACGTTCTTTTAGTAACAAAGAAAAATTAAAATGGATTTGTTACAGGATTTTATTGTTGCTCCTACGATGGGTAAATTAGAATGTCTTTCAAAAGAGCAATTATTTAAAGTAGCTGAACATTTCGAGTTTGAATTGGCTTTAACAAAAAGTACTAAGGTAAAACCTCTGCGAGGGGCTGTAGAGGAGAAATTAAGAGAGATGTTGGTTTTGACTTCAGAGTCACAGTCTGATGAGGAGGTGATACCTGAAGGTACTTCAACACCTCATGCGTTGTTAGATCCTAAAAGGTTAACCTATGAGCAACAGTTAGAAATCCTTAAGATACAAAATAAAGAACGTGAATTGGACAGAGAACTTGAGTTACAGAAATTGAAAAGCCAAGAGCGAGAACAAGAACGCAAATTTGAAACTTTCAGAATGCAACAAAAAATGGAGGAGATGAAATTAGCTCAGGACGCAGAACGGTTAAATTTGATCGGACAAGGAAAGCTTTCTGGTGGTAATAGTGATCCCTTAAATGATCAGGGAATTGCAGGGGCGAGTGGAAATCGAATGACTGGTTTAGTACAGATGATTAAACTCTTACCTAAATTCAATGATCGAGATCCAGATGTGTTTTTTCTCTATTTGAAAACTTGGCTGAGGATAGGGGATGGAACGATGCCGAACGTACACTCTTACTACAAAGTGTTTTGGAGGGAAAAGCTCAGGAAGCCTTCATTTCACTTTCTTCTGAAAACCGAAAGAACTATAAGGTAGTAAAAGAGGCTGTTTTAAAAACGTATGAACTTGTCCCTGAAGCGTATCGGCGACGTTTTAGAGGTTGGAAAAAAGATGAGCGTAAAACACACGTCGAAGTGGCAAGAGAATTGACAAGTCTCTTTAATCGTTGGCGTACATCGTTGTGTGTTAGTACTTTTGAAGAGCTTTCAAATCTAATAGTTTTGGAGCAGTTTAAAAACATTATTCCAGAGCGTGTCGCGTTGTATGTAAATGAACATAAGGTGACAACGGTTGCTGAGGCTGCCATTCTTGCAGACGAATATGTACTAATCCACAAAAACACCAGTGATTATTTTCATAAAAAGCCAAGTAACAGCGGAAATGCAAGGAGAATGAGTCCGAACAGATCAGAGCATATTAGGAAACTGGATCCAGATTCGAGTTGCAGGTATTGTTTGGAAAAGGGTCATTGGAAAAAGGAGTGCCCTATATTAAGAAATAAGTATAAGTCTGTGGTTCCAAAAGCTGTTGGTCTCGTGTCTACTACTGGTTTGATTTTGAAATCAGAGGTAGGAGGAGCTAAGACTTACGGGGGAAATAAGGGTCTTTTGCAAGCAGGATACGAACCGTTTATAACTATGGGGACTGTGTCGTTGAAAGATTCTACGAGAGTGCCTGTTACGATATTACGTGATACAGGATCATCTGAATCTTTCTTATTGGATTCGAAACTACCGTTTTCTTCAAAATCAGATACGGGGAAAAGCGTTCTAATTCAAGGTATTGGATTAGACGTATTTTCGGCTCCTCTGCACCAAGTTCAGTTAGAATCTGACGTTGTGAAAGGTGAGGTGGAAATTGCATTAAGGTCAGTTTTGCCTATTGAGGGGGTGGATTTGATTTTGGAAAATAATTTGGCGGGGAGTAAAATATGGGGTACGGAAGTGTTTCCTGTTGTTAAACCCACTCCGGTCTGTTTGGTCGAGTCAGACAAATGTGTGCAAGAACTGCCTGAAGTTTTCTGTTCCTGTGCCGTAACACGAGCGATGAGTAAGAATAAAGGTATGTATGAGTATGAAGACCAGGAGGGATTTCCTTATGATCTTTCTAGGAATTTGTCTTGGTTTGTTCCATCGATTTCTCGGCAGGATTTGATTACAGAGCAAAAAAACGATGTGCAGCTGAATGCGTTGTTTGAATCTGTTAAACCAGAATATGAGATGAAAAGTTTGGCTAGCGGGTATTTTACACAGAACGGATTGTTACTTCGTAAATGGACGCCGTGTTATGATAAAATTCTGGGTGACCCGGTGGTTCAGATAGTGGTACCAAAGGGATTGCGGGAGTTCATTTTAAAAACCGCTCACGGAGATATTGCTGGTCACTTTGGAGTAAAGAAAACCTATCACAGTGTGATGCGTTATTTCTTTTGGCCTCGATTAAAGCGAGACGTGGCTGCTTTTATAAAAACTTGCCATATCTGTCAATTGGTCGGAAAACCGAATGAAGTGTTATCTCCTGCTCCATTGTATCCTATACCTGTGGTGAAAAATCCCTTTGAGTATTTAACGATTGATTGTGTGGGGCCATTACCTCCTTCTAAATCTGGTTCCATCTATATGTTAACCGTGATGTGCCAAACTACGCGATATCCTGCTGCATATCCGTTGCGTAATATTACTACAAGGTCTGTAGTGAAAGCTTTGACTCAATTTATTTCCATATTTGGAATTCCTCGTGTAATTCAGTCGGACAGGGGAACAAATTTTACATCACATATGTTTGCCCAAATTCTAAAACAGTTGCGAGTAGATCATCACAAAAGTAGTGCTTTTCATCCTGAGAGTCAGGGATCCCTTGAACGCTTTCATCAAACATTAAAACAGTTGTTGAGAACGTACTGTACTGAATTGATGAAAGACTGGGAGGAGGGACTTCCTTGGTTGATGCTTGCTGCTTGTGAGGTCATTCAAGAAAGTTTGGGTTTCAGCCCTAATGATCTAGTATTTGGACATACGGTAAGGGGACCGCTTGCGCTTTTGCGGGATGATTTATTGGAAACTGAACCACCAACGAATCTTTTGGATTATGTAAATGGATTCCGATTTAGGTTGTATTTGGCCGGTACATTAGCCCGTGAAAATCTGGGTAAGGCACAATCTAAAATGAAAACCTGGTTTGATCGTAAGGCAGAAAGTAGGGAGTTCAGTTCTGGAGATCAGGTTTTGGTTATGCTTCCGAAGACTGGTTCCTCTCTTGCTGCCAGATTTTCTGGACCTTATACTGTGCTCGAAAAACTTTCAGAACAAAACTATATGATTTCCACTCCAGATAGAAAGAAGAAGGCTCCGTTGTGTCACGTGAATTTATTGAAGCCTTATTTGTTTTCAAAAATGGGACTAAATGACGCTGTTTGAGGTGCTGAAATTAAATCTGTTGCGATTGCTGTAGGGGGTGAAAGTGGGGTTGAGAAGGATATTTTTGACAAATGTTTAATTCAACCTAGACTTCGAAATTCTGAACAGTTAAGTAAATTGGAGGTTATGCTTGGGCATTTATCTCAGGACAGTTGTGAGGAATTAATACATTTGATAAAGGAGTTTCAAGTGCTTTTTTCTGATATTCCTTCGTGTACTGACATGATCCAGCATGATATTGATGTTGGTGATTCCCCACCTATTCGGCAACGATTTTATAGAGTGTCTCCCGAAAAACAAAAACTTTTAGAATCCGAGGTACAGTATCTTTTGGAGAATGGACTTGCGGAACGATCTGGTTCCAGTTGGGCTTCTCCTTGTCTTTTAGTTGCGAAGTCCGATGGAACATTTAGGTTTTGTACCGATTATAGGAGATTGAACGCTGTTACTAGATCTGACTCTTTTCCACTTCCAAGAATTGAAAACTTTATTGATTCGGTGGGGTCCGCCAAGTTCGTTACGAAGATTGATCTACTGCAAGGTTATTATCAGGTACCCCTGACTTCTCATGCTCAGGAAGTCTGTGCTTTTACGACGTCTTCTGGATTATATTCTTATAAGCGTATGAGTTTTGGGCTTCGGAACGCTCCAGCTACATTCCAGCGCCTGATGAATTTGGTAATCTCTGGGCTTGAAGAATGTGCAGTGTATCTGGATGATGTAGTAGTGTATAGTCAAACATGGGAGGAACATCTTTGTCAATTGCGCACCTTATTTATTCATCTTGAGGCCGCAAAGTTGACTGTAAATTTAGCGAAATGTGAATTTAGAATAGAATAGAATAGAATGAGGCATTTATATAGCGCTTTCATATGTACTACTGTACACCCAAAGCGCTTTACAATCATATCAGGGGTCTCTCCTCAACCACCACCAGTGTGTAGCATCCACTTGGATGATGCGACTGCAGCCACAGAACAACGGCGCCAGTGCGCTCACCACACACCAGCTATAGGTGGAGAGAGGAGAGAGAGTGATGGAGCCAATTCAATGTAAGGGGATTATTAGGAGGCCATGATTGGTAAGGGCCAATGTGTGGAATGTGGCCAGGACACCGGGGTTACACCCCTACTCTTTACGAGAAATGCCATGGGATTTTTAATGACCACAGAGAGTCAGGACCTCGGTTTTACGACTCATCCGAAGGACGGTGCTCTTTGACAGTATAGTGTCCCCGTCACTACACTGGGGCGTTAGGACCCACACAGACCACAGGGTGAGCACCCCCTGCTGGCCTCACTAACACCTCTTCCAGCAGCAACCTGGTTTTTCTCAGGAGGTCTCCCATCCAGGTACTAACCAGGCTCAGCCCTGCTTAGCTTCAGTGGGCAACCAGTCTTGGGCTACAGGGTGATATGGCTGCTGCTGAATTTGCACGTGCCACTGTGGTTTATTTGGGAAATGTGGTAGGACAAGGTAAAGTCTGTCCTGTCCAGGCAAAGGTCCATGCCATTGACAAGTTCCCAGTTCCTTCTACGAAGAAAGAGTTGATGAGATTTTTAGGAATGATTGGGTACTATCGAAAATTCTGTGAAAATTTCTCAACAGTGGTTGCTCCTTTAACAGATTTGTTAAAAGACAAACGGAAATATAAATGGTCCTCAATTTGTCAACATGCTTTTGATAATGCCAAACTGTTGCTGAGTTCTGCTCCCGTATTGGCAGCACCTTGTTGGGACCGTCCTTTCTATTTAAAGGTAGACGCGAGTGGGCTGGGTGCTGGAGCTGCATTATTGCAGAAAGATGACAACGGCATTGATCGGCCAATTAGCTTCTTTTCTAAGAAGTTTAATTTGTGCCAGAGAAATTATTCAACTATTGAAAAAGAGTTGTTGGCATTAATTTGGGCTTTACAGCATTTCGACGTGTATGTGGGGGGAGGTTCTGTATCTCTGGTAGTATTTACAGACCACAACCCTCTTACCTTCTTACAGTCCTTGAATAGTCCAAATCAACGACTTATTCGTTGGGCTTTATTCTTGCAGTCTTATAGCCTCGATATTCGTCATATAAAAGGGGTAGATAATATTATGGCGGATACCTTGTCACGAGCTCCATTGAACGAGTAACCTATTACAATTTTGTTGGTTCTTGTCTTTATTTATTTTACCTCAGTTGTGTTCTCAAGGCGCCTGAGAGCATTGAGAGGTGGAGTATTAAAGGGGTAGGTGGTGAAGGAGAGATGGTGAGTGGAACCAATAATTTTGTTTGATTTTTAAACTTGATTAAATCTCATCTTGTGAATTAGATTATGTTTTGTATGTGTTTTGTATTATGTTTACAGAGTACCTTTTATAAGGGCCTCTGTCTTTGGGAGGGAGGTGTGATGATCCAAGGGGCTGTGGTGCTTTGTTTTGCCAGTAGGTGTCTCTGGGTAACACTTTTTGTGTCTTCAGGTTAATTGCTGTGTAGCAGGTGTGGAGAATTGGTTGATTAACCATGCTGCTTATAAGATGCTGGCTTTCTCACCCTCGAGGAAAAACAATTGGGCTTGGTCTCTGCTGGTCTCGTTGCTTGGTGGACATGCTGACTTTTCACTCTCTCCAGTCCAGGGCTTGATGTTGTTGTTTGTATCTTTAATTTTTGTCTTTTACTTTAAATGTAGTTATGTCTGTTTTTTCTTGATTAAATATTAAATGTTTCAAATTTGATTATGTGTTTGGCCTCCCCATTCATGTTATTGCTCCTTGAGCCAAGGGGTTGTAACATTTTGGATAGATTATACATTTTTACTGTAAAATATCTGCCACCTCAAATAAGCTTTTGTTTGCCAATATTTGCTCATGTTAAATATAGTATGTTTTGTCAAAAATAAAGTTATCAAATAATCAATCAAATCCTTAACTTTGAAATATGTATGATAAAATGTATACTTTAGTTTTTACAAAGAAAGATTACACTTGAATTGTTGTTGTAATTGTAACCTTTTTAATAAAAAATATATATTTACAAGGTAGATGTAAACAAACTATTAAAAGGTAAATATAAGCCTTTTCTTTAAATAATTTTTATTGTGTTTTATTAGTGACAACTTTGGGTATATATATATAATAATAAATATTCCAAAACTGAAAATACAGTATGAGAATTAACTGCACAATTACTAGACATGTTTTCCTTGGATATTATAGGCCAAATTGCAAGGACAATATGTGGAAAAATAAAAAAAGAATTGAGATGCTTCCAACTGTTGCTCTTGCATTCTTGTGGCTCAGTGACTCACCTGAATGAATGGCTAATTAAGTATGCAGGCCCCATTGTCTCCTCAGGTGTGAACCACTAAATATGCATGATCGTTGACGCCCACTCTGCATATTGCCTTTCCAAACAGAAAGTGCTTTGCAAAATTCAAATCAATGTATTGTGTTATGTGAATGATAAGGCAGGGTGATTTTCACATCATTTTGAAGAAAAAACACTAGGTGATGACATCCATTAGACAAAAGTCTTATTGGCACATATTTAGAATGTGTTTTATGGCCTTATTTCAGAAACTTTAGTTTTTAGTTTTTTCAATAACCATGCATAAACATTATTCTCTCAAAAATGCAGACATGTACATTCTTGTTGCTCACATATTATGGTAGCCCTGTTTGTGCTAAATAGTGTGTAATTTTTTTTTGCCATTAATATGTTTATAAGCAACTGAAAAAAGCACAAATGTCAGGGCATGTCAGAACATCTCAAGGACCCCAAAAACAGCCCAGACCCCAGAGGGTTAATGTTAATCAAAGAACAAAGGTAAGAGAGTAAATTAGGCCTACTCACTCAGACCCGGCGCCAGGAGGATTAGTATACCGGTAGTAGCCTAATGATCATGAATGCACTCTCTTGTGTGCATGAATGAATCTTTTAACACATCTCCGGCGAACGGCTTCTTCGTAAAGCACAGTGAAATTTCCTGATGGAACGAGGTTGTTCATTAACTTCATTTTATACGTGCAATTCACATGAGCTCTAAACGAATGCGAGACTGCTGCGATTAGTCAAACTTTATTAATGAAACAAAATCAGAGGGAATAGTTTCTTTAATCTATTTTTTCTTTTCTTTTTTACCGGTTGGCCGGTCACACGGCTTTCATAGTTTTCAGTTAGGCTAGTGCGGAGACCAGGGCCGGGTTTCCCGATAACGATGTATCTTAGCTCTTAAGAGCGTTCTCTATGTGCAAGGTTACGAACGCTCGCCGCAATTCCACGCGCGTTTCCCAAAAATGCACTTAACATGAATGCGCGAGAACGCGTTCATGCTACTTAAGAGTCGCTGTCCATTCGCGAAGTGCTGAAATATAACCTTATATGGAATCGTATTCTGAACGTTTAACCTAATAACTGTCATCTGTTGTGGATTAGCAATCAAGACAAGTGATTGTAGGCTACCTATAAATATATGATAATATGATAGAGCATACCTACTGGCGGAGGCACTGACAAAATTGCTTAAAAAAAACAAAAAGGATACCTTTCAAAAAGATTGAAGGGATACTTCAAAATTTAGCATTAAGCTTTGTATTAGTAGAAAACCTGTAGTATTTTCGAATTACCATGCTTTCCACCCTCATATCCCCCTGAGACAAGAGATTTATGTATTTTTTGTCTGGAAAAAATCCTCCGATGACGCAAAAATCGTCATTTTGCTTTCATCGGAGGATTTTCTGGCCAGAGGCTAAAGACTACAGCCAGTAGGAGGCGCTGTCCCGCATGTTTTCAACCCGCCCATAGAGGGTTGGATCTCACTCACAGAATGTACACAGTGTCAGCCGTCTTTCTTTGGAAGCTAAGCTAGCAGGCTCTTGTTCTGTGGAGAAAGCTGAATAGTAGAAGAAAGCTGAGAAAGTAGGGGTTATCATCCTCCTTTTCCCGGACTTGTCCGGCGGGCGAGATCGTTCAAAATGTCCGGGATTCAGCTTTTGCTTTCTGCGGTCGCCATTCATTGTTTTTGCACACCTTTTGTTTCAATCTAACTGAATTCATTCCGATTGGTGAATCTGACTGTAGTGTTTACATGAACGCTAAACAAGTGATCGGTTGATGTGCGTTTTACCATTGCTAAGAAAATTCCCGCTCCTCCGTGAGAGATGCGAGACCCGGCGCGTCTCAGTAATGACGCCACCGGCCTCGCGCCGTTCTCCCGCGGCCGTCAGCCTCGTCCTGCTCGCCACAGTAAACATGATAACGTTCTCCCGCGGCCGTCAGCCTCGTCCTGCTCGCCACAGTAAACATAATGAATGAATGGCGACTGTAGAACGCAAAAGCCGAATCCCGGACATTTTGGGCGATCTCTAAATCCCTGGCAAACTCATCACGTAGGCTAGCCTTGTTGTTTGTTTTCAACTGCGCTCCCTTACCGGTAGGCGTGGCCTCCTAAGGCAGCGAAGCAAGTGGATTCTGGGAGTTGTTGTCTTTCATCCACATTAGCCAAAAATACATTTTCTGGGTTTTCTCAGTCTAGAAAGCTCCAAATTCAAAAATTTCTTCACATTTCTTCTACTTAAATGGCCTATTTTAAATACACATTCATCTTCCCAGAGGTGAAGTATCCCTTTAAATTAATGTCCTTTTAGAGGAGATAGAGCAAAACAAAAGATGTTATTTTGACCACATGATGGCCAAAAAGAAATACCCAATACATGGCTGGTTTTCGTGCACGTCAGCAATTCATTAACAGATTTTTTTTAATTCATCTCTATTTTGCCCAGTCTTTGTAGAAGCATATTGCGCTCTTCACGTGCAATGCATGTCATGTTTATTATCCAGGCAATTTGTTGATGAAACATTTATTAAAATTAAGATACAATTTATAGAAAGCGAAATTCACTTAAAAAAAAAAAAGGCTTTCAACAAAACTTAATGAAGTGGTAAATGTCATGTCTGACGGCTACTGTCTCGCGATATATTGGGCATCTTATGATCCTATCTTACTCATGCTGTTCACTATCCCCAGAATATCAGCACATTCAGCAGTGAACTTTCAAAGAAAGAAAGCTCGATTAAAAATAAGTCATTCACATTAGGCTAATTAGCACTGCGCTGTCATGCAGGGTGACGACTATGAGCCTGTTCTGAAGACTCCCGTTAATTTTGACTGCATGGGAAGAGAGATTGCGTCTTTTTCAGGCAGACAGTGCTAATTTTATACCAGCAGGCCTAACAATCATTTGATTGGTTCAATTCAAATATTATTTTTCGCCACATCACCCGCCCGAGTCCACGGCTGTTCCCGCCAACCGTGCATCTCTAGTTGGCAGTGATAGGCTACTGGCCTTCATTTATAAAAAGATGCCATTAAACTTAAAATATACTGTCTTCATGTTGTTTCTACATTAATTTGGAGATTAACTATTAAGTTATTACATTATAAAATATATAAAATTTTAAATATATTAAAAATATGTTAAAATATATTAAAACTTTAATGTTTTTAATCACGATTAATCGTAATTAATCACAGGAAATAATGTGTGATTAATTAGTTATTTTTTAATAGATTGACAGCACTTATTAAAATTATATATTATCACATTAAGTTAAGTTAGAGAACAGACACTTACAGTTAAAAGAACAATTCAGCGTGAGCCGAATGCTAAAGCACCTGTTTGGCAATATTTTGGATTTAATCCGAATGCAAATAGGCAACCAGAAAATGTAAATGAGGCCATCTGTAAATTTTGCCTGATGAAAGTGGCAGCAAGTGGAGGAAACACCTCTAATTTACTCAAGCGCACCACAAGAACGAGGCTGCCAAACTGGGCCCCGCTGCAAAAAATCGACCGCAGAAGCCAGACACCCAGGTACAGCTGGGTACCAGGTATCAGTCATGCGTTTGCGCGATGTACTAAATATAAGAGGGACGGTGCAAGGTGGAATGAATGCACTGATGCAGTCACCAAATACATCTGTAAGGAAATGGTGTCTTTCAACACGGTTGAAAAAAAATCTTTTAAAGAACTTGTTACCACACTCGACAGCCAGTATGAATTGCCAAGGCGAAAATATTTTTCCAAAACCGCTGTCCCACGCGCCTACAACCGTGTCCGGAGTGAACTGCAACTGGCTATATCATCAGTCGAGCATTTCTCACTCATGACAGATACTGTATGTGGTCCAGCGCAAACATGACGCCTTACATTTCACTGACATTCCATTTTATTGACACAGAATGGGCACTGGTGTCAAAATGTCTCCAGACAAGTTTTCTGCCCCAGGACCACTCTGCCGTAAACTTGGCAGATGCTTTGCAGGAGGCTCTGGATCAGTAGCGGTTTTAGGCACGGGCGAACCGGGCAATCGCCTGGGGCGGCATTTTTGGGGGGGCGGCACCGCCGGCACGAGCAGAAAAAAAAAATCTGCGCTGCGAAGCGGTTTTGTATTATCTATCATTTCACTGTGTGGGGAATTGGCAAATTTGCGCCCCCTCTCAGCTGCAGGCGCCCCTGCTTGCTGAGAAGATGCCGTGCACATAAGCGGTTTGTTTGAGAAGGGGAAAGGAGAGGGGGCGCGGATGCGCGGGCGCGGATGACAGTTCACCTCTGGGTCCCTCCCAAATGGAACGGACAAGGGGGGGGATCCATATAGTTATCGAAGTCAGTCACACCTCGACTTTCTTCCAAATAACGCACATTTCATTCATAATATTATAAATACAGGCCTCTATATTTCCTGCACAGTTTTGTTTTTCTGAATGGTCTGAATGGCTAATAAAAATAGGTAATACAAAACGATTACTTGGTCACCACCACCCGGGTGAATTGGTTTAGTCTTGACTTCTGGTCGTGACTCGTGAGTGACAGTTATGGGGGATCAGGGGATCTGTTGATTGTCGATGTCGAGTGCCAAATAAGAGATGGACAAGAAAGGTCAAAGCCATCAGGTGCCCAATTTAGAAATGAGCGAAAGATAAAGGTATGCAATGCATCTATGTTTTCTCTGTATGATTACGGTATCCATGTCATGAATGAAGGGGCAATATTAATTGGTGGGTATAACTCTTATTTGTTAGCCTTTTTGCTATGATTCTTGCTATATAACAATAATTCGGTTTTAACTCAAACACGAGATCTAATTTCACCATAATATTGTTCTTTGTAACAAAACTGTTGCAAGTTCAGTTATTACACTGCAAAAATGCTTTTCTTACTTGGTATTTTTGTCTTGTTTCCAGTCCAAATATCACACATTTCTTAAATAAAGATGCATAACGTTATTTTACTAAAGTAGTAAAATGACATAAGATATTAAATCTTGTTTTCGGGAGAAATAAATAAAAATGGGGTTTTTGCTTAAAACAAGCAAAACATATCTGCCATTGGGGTAAGAAATATTATTTGGGGGGGGGGGGGGGGGGGGGCGCTCGAAATGGGTCTCGCCCTGGGTGTAATTCAATGTAGAACCGCCACTGCTCTGGATGACTGGGGATTAGAGGAAGACAAAGCGTCTTGTCTCACGACTGACAGTGGTACCAACATAAAGGCAGCCGTTCGCAAGTTAGGCTGGACCTGGTTAAGCTGCTTTGGGCACAACCTGAACCTAGCTGTGTCCAACACCATTGAAAAGACGGAGAAAGCCCGCACAGACCGTGCCCTAGCGGTTTGCCGTACAATAAACTGCATGTTCTCTCACAGCTGGAGAAGGAGAAGGGAGCTGCAAAAAGCTCAAGCGGATCTTGGTCTCCCAGAGAATTCGCTGGTGACGGCAAGTTTATTATTAAGTCTTATTATTATTATTAAGTACGACTCTAGTTTGGAGACAAAAGCATCAAGTGTTAATAAAACAAAATAGAATAAAAAAGATGATATTAAATAAAGTAAATATAAAACTCAAATTATAAAACAATAAAAGCTAGTTTAGCCTACTTAAAAGATAAGCAGCTCTCCTCAGAGCCATCAGAAGGCTGTGCCAGCTAGAGCGTAATAGCAAACGGAATCACCTAATGGTATTTTTTCTGCTTCAATAGAAAGTTAGAAATTTTTTTCGTTCTTGAGACACATTGTAAATGATTTAAGATCATTTATAATAAATACTAAACAAATGTAATGTTTTAGCCTATGCCTTTTTTTTCTTAGATGTAGGTGATTCATATTTTTTATAATAGCTACTACATCAGATGCATTTTTTTAAATTATTATTGATAATAATTTTTTTTTTTTTTTTCGTTAGGACTGTGCAACTCGGTGGGGCTCGAAGCAAAAAATGGTTGAGAGGAATGCTAGAGCAGAGGACGGCCATTAATCGAGTTCTTGCTGATGACCGTAAAGCCAATCTCAACATCACATGGCAAGACGAGGATGTGTTGCACTCGGTGAACAAAGCGCTGAAGCCAGTTAGCGAGTTCACTGACATTATGTCCGGAGAGAGTTATGTAACCGCGTCATCTCTACTCCCTGTGCTGCATCTCATTAAAGAGGACACATTGTTCCCATTGGATGAGGATGGACAACTAACAGCAAATCTGAAAGCCGGCATCATATTTATTTTAAATGAGAAATATGAAGCTCTGCCAGAAGCAAGCCGGCAGTTAATGTGCAAGGCAACATTCCTGGACCCGCGCTACCGGGCTGACTACGACCCGAATGTTGAGGAGACCAAGAGGATTATAGAGGAAGAAGCGGTCATCCTCGGTAGGAGAGCGCAGCCCATGAGAGAAGAGGCAGAAAATGAGGAGGAGGAAGCCGCCGCCGAGCCGCAGCCCAAAAGAAAAAAAACGTTAGCAATTTTATTAAAAAGGAAAATCGCCACCTATGCTCAGGAGTCTCCCATTAGCCCAGAGCAGGATCCTCTCGTCTGGTGGAAAGATAACCAAAATAGGCTCCCTCTGTTGGCAAAGGTAGCCAAAAAAAATCTTTGCGTGTGCGCAACAAGCTGCGTGTCCGAGAGGATGTTCAGCACAATGGGAAACATAGTCACCCCCACAAGATCCCTTCTGAAACCAGATATGGTGAACATGTTAGGTTTCCTAGCGAAGAACATGTAGGCTAGGCAATCATTGTCACAAACAGCGACATAAAATGGAAAATGGACTTTATAATTTCCATTTTTTTATTTTTAGTTTGAAAAGCCTTTTACTGACTTTGGCTGTTTTTATTTGGTTCCACAGTGTTTAGGCCTAGCGTTACTGATTTTTTTTTTTTTTTTTTTTACTTTTTGTAATTCATTTAATTTATTTTGCAAGCATGATACCGTGCCTCCAAGCTTTATTATTATTATTACTATTATTATCGTTTTCGTTAATTAACGTTCTGTTTCTTTTTTTTTTTTTTGGTTCCACAGTTTGAGCTGATTTCATTTTTTTATTAAACGTTGTGTAAGTTAGCCTATATTTGTTATTTTATATAGCATGGTGTATTCTTATTATTTTTAATAAACGTTCTATGTTTAATATAAGCGTTTGCCATTGTACTGTTTTGTTGTTGCGTTTTTCATGAATAATAACGAACCCACCATTCAAACACTGTGGTTGAATCCGAAATCGCGCCCTATACCCTCAAATAGGGCGTTATTGTTTTCAACATGATCTCAAACAGTGAAAAATAGAGGACACTGACAACGCGCTGAAAGACAGGACCGAGCAGGTAATATTTAATATGAAACAAAGTCTCAACTTTCAAATTTGGTCAGTCAAAAAAAAATAAAATAGGCCTACCGTTTTTTGGCTCTTTAACCCCCTGAGGTCGGCTATCGCGCCGGCGCGATAGGCTCGTTTTTTTCCGTATGAGTGCAAAAAATAAAATAAAAATATTAATTTTTATCTTATATGCTTGTGTTATACATCAATCAATCCTGTTTAGTGTGTATTTTTTTGTGTATGCTCATAATAAAAACAAAGTGTTGTGCTTTTTGCCAAATAAAGAAAAATAAACATGATGCGAGTTCTGCCTACTCTCCGTCAGTGAAGTCAATTCTGAAACGCGTCCGAAAATGAACTGTAACTCAGCGAATACTCAGTCAAACAGGCATACAGACACACAGGCATGAAGCTTGAATTTTCTTCTTTTTAATTAAGTAATTTTTATAAAAAACAAATATTCACAGTTTATGTAATATGTATGCAAAGAGAGAGATGTCAGTCGTTCTCATCTCAGCTAATTAAGTTTTAATGTGCTCCGCCCACGGAGAGCGCGCGCTATTCAAACGCAAATGTGAGGCGATCCAAACAAACCTGTGAAACGCCCACATCAGCTGGATAACACACACCGCGAGTTCAATTTCAGACTTAAGTACTTTACGATGCTGTGAGGAATACTACTATCTTGATAATAATCCTGCAAAAATTTACCTCAGAAGTTCTGGAAGTATCATTTCGAGGAGCAAACGGATCCCGCTGAGGAATTAGGTCAGTTCTGTTTGCTTTGTTCTAATCGGAATGAATGAACGCAAAGATGCGTGCTGTTGTGGAGCTACTACAGCTGGCAAAAATACTGTTTAAATATTGATTGCGTTTCTGTGTATGAATGAATGAACGAACGAACGCACAGATGCGTGCTGTTGTGGAGCTACTACAGCTGGCAAAAATACTGTTTTAATATGAATCGCGAATACAAAGAAAGATTACACTGGAAATATTGTTATAATTTTAAATGTTGTTGTAATTGTATAACCTTGAAAACCTTATTATATATATATATAAGGATAGATGTAAACAAAATCTTAAAAGGTCATTATAAGCCTTCTCTTTAAATAATTTTATTATGCTTTATTAGTGACACATTTGGGAAGAGAATATATTCCAAATCTGAAAATACAGTATGAGAACAATTAACTGCACAATTACTAGAAATGTTTACCTTGGATATTGTACAATTTGCAAGCAAAATTTGTGGAAAAAACAACAAACCAGTTATATATTGTCCTTGCATTCTTGTGGCTCAGTCACACACCTGAATGAAAGGCTCATTACGTATGCAGCCTCATTATGCGGGCCCCATTGTCTCCGCAGGTGTGAATCACGCCCACCCGCATATGGCCTTTCCAAACAAAAAGTGTTTTACAAGATTTAAATCAATGTATTGTGTTATGTGAATGATTAGGCAGGGTGATTTTCACATAATTTTGAAGAAAAAATTCTAGGCAACATCATCCATTAGTCAAAAGTCTTATTTACATATATTTAGAATGTGTTTTATGGCCTTATTTCAGAAACTTTAGTTTTTTGTTTTTGAAAAAAACCATGCATAAACATTATTCTATCAAAAATACAAACATGTATACATGCAAGTTGTTCACATATTATGGTAGCCCTGTTTGTGCTAAATAGAGTGAATTTACACCTTTGCCATTAATATGTTTATGAGCAACTGAAAAAAGCACAAATGTCAGGGCATGTCAGAACATCTCAAGGACCCCAAAAACCCCTCAGACCCCAGAGGGTTAACCCCCTGGGGCGGCGCGATAGGCTCGTTTTTTTCCTTACAAGTGCAAAAAAATAAAATAAAAAAATAAAAATTAATTTTTATCTTATATGCTTGTGTTCTAAAATCAATCGATCGTGTTAAGTGTGTATTTTTTTGTGTATGCTCATAATAAAAACAAAGTGTTGTGCTTTTCGCCAAATAAAGAAAAATAAACATGATGCGAGTTCTGCCTACTCTCCGTCAGTGAAGTCAATTCTGAAACGCGTCCGAAAATGAACTGTAACTCAGCGAATGCTCAGTCAAACAGGCATACAGACACACAGGCATGAAGCTTGAATTCTCTTCTTTTAAATGAAGTATTTTTTATAAAAAACAAATATTCTCAGTTCATGTAATCTGTAAGAAAAGAGCGACATGTCAGTCGTTCTCATCTCATCTAATTACTTGTAATGTGACTCCGCCCTCGGAGAGCGCGCGCTATTCAAACGCAAATGGCTGAGGCAATCCGTGCAAACTGTGAACGCCCCCATATCAGCTCGAGAAAACAAGTTGAATCAGATCATTGTAGCCTACTTGTTTACACCGTCTCGCAGCGCTGTGAGGAATAATAATAATGGAAAATGTACCTCAGAAGTGCGGGTATATCGAGGAGCGAGCTGAGGAATGCTGTAGTAAGTTTTTTTCCTTCTCACGTGAATCGGGTTTCTATTTATGAATGAATGAACGGCAGAGATGCGCGCTGTTTACCACAGCTCGCAAAAAGACAGTTTAAATTTAAATTGCGTGTGTGAATGATGTTTTAGCAAACTGTATTGCTAAACTGAGATGAGTAAAAATCGACTGAAATATGTTGAAATAAAGTGTCTAGGTTTTGACATAAATGCAAATATAAATGTAATTTTACAAAATATTATTTTCAAATACTGCTGTATTGAATGAACAGCTTTTAGCAAACTCTATTGCTATACTGAGATGAGGAAAAATATAAAAAATTATCAAAAATAAAGTCATCAAATAATACGTTTTGTATACTTTAGTTTTTAAAAAGAAAGATTACACTTGAATTGTTGTTGTAATTGTAACCTTTTTAATAAAAAAATATATATTTATAAGGTAGATGTAAACAAGTAATATAATTTTTTTCTTTAAATAATTTGTATTGTGTTTTATTAGAGACAAATTTGGGGAGAGGATAAATATTCCAAAACTGAAAATACAGTATGAGAATTAACTGCACAATTACTAGACATGTTTACCTTGGATATTATACAATTTGCAAGCACAATTTGTGAAAAAATAAAAAAAAGATTGCGATGCCTCCAACTGTGAACCAATTTGGTAGTGTATACAGTGCTATGCATAAGTTTAGACACCCATACTAAAGTTGACTAAAAAGAGAAATAAAAAAACATCTTTTGGAAACTGAACTTAATGCCTTAATTTAAAAAATTACCAACCTTTAAGGACACCAATTTTCTTTGTGAATGAATAATGTATCGTAAATAAATAAATGTTCTTCCTCAAAATATGAGGAAGTTAATGGCAAATTAACTACCCTATTCTACCCTATGTTAAATTCCCATAGAGGCAGGCAGATTTTTATTTTTAAGTATTTTTTTTTTTTTTTTTTTTGTTCCCTTGGCCTTTGGAATTAAAATAGCCCCACATCATCACATAGCCTTCACCATACCTAGAGATAGGGATGGTTTTATTTCAGGATTAGCTTCCAGCTTTAGGATCCAGCTTTATCAGGATGCATAGTATCCTAAAAAAAAAAAAAAAAAAAAAAAAAAAACTTAAAAATAAAAATCTGCCCCTGCCTCTATGGGAATTTTACATAGGGGTGTCCAAACTTATGCACCCTGTATTTTAAGGAAGAACATTTATTTATTTACGATACATTATTCATTCACAAAGAAAATTGGTGTCCTTAAAGGTTGGATTTTTCCTAATTTTTTAAATTAAGGCATTAAGTTAAATTTCCAAAAGATGATTTTTTATTCCTCTTTTTAGTCAACTTTAGCATGGGTGTCTAAACTTATGCATAGCACTGTATATATATATATATATATATATATATATATATATATATATATATATATATATATATGTGTGTGTGTGTGTGTGTGTGTGTGTGTGTGTGTGTATATGAAGAGTTCAGATGCAAAAGCCTCTAAATGCCATCTGAAATTTTCTTCTAGAATGATCATTTTTATGAAGCTTGTATATTTAAGTTAGCTATAGGTGACACACCTGAATGAATGGCTCATTAAGTATGCAGGGGCATTGTCTCATCTGGTGTGAACTACTAAATATGCTTTATTTATGCATGATCATTTACGCCCCATCCGCATATTGGCTTTACAAACTAAAAGTGTTTCGGAAAACTTAAATCAATGTATCGTTTTATGTGAATGATTAGGCAGGATGATTTTCACATCATTTTGAAGAAAAAACTCTAGGCGACGACATCCATGTCTTATTGACATATATTTAGTATGTGTTTTGTGGCCTTATTTCAGAAACTTTCATTTTTAGTTTTTTCAATAACCATGCATAAACATTATTCTCTCAAAAATGAAAACATGTACATACATGTGGCTCAAATATTATGGTAGTCCTGTTTGTGCTAAATAGAGTGTAATTATTTTTTTTTTTTTTTGCCATTGATATGTTTATAAGCAACTGAAAAAAGCACAAATGTCAGGGCATGTCAGAACATCTCAAGGACCCCAAAAACACCCCAGACCCCAGAGGGTTAATGTGTCGTGACAGATTGCCTCAGTTAAAGCCAAGTACAAATCCACCGAAGTTAATCAATAACTCTTCTGACTGCTTTGTCGCACAAAAATGGTGAAATTTGATTGGTCAGATCGCATGTCAATCAAACTCAATACGGATGATGAATTGACGCCACATAAAAAAAAAAAATTACATCACTCTAACACCCCCCACCCCCACGATGAAACCGGTAATACCGGTGTTGTCACAAGCCGATTAACCGGTGGGAGAATATTATCACCGTCACATCTCTAATTCACATACAATCCACTTCAATCACACTAATATTCCAATCAATTGTAGGAACAATCAATCGATCCAAACAAATATTCTGCATGTTGAGGAGATGATTACAAGCACAACACAAGGGCCTGGTTTCACAGACAGGATTTAGATTAAACCAGGATTAGGCCTTTAGTTCAATTAGGACATTTAAGTAGCTTTTATAAACGTGTCTTAGAATAAACATTACTGGTGTGTATCTTGAGACAAAACAATTGGACTTGGACACAATGGACTTAATTTAAGATGTGCTTTTAGTTAAAACAGCTTAAACACACACTTTAGTCTGAGATGATCTTAAGCCTAGATCTTAAGCCTGGTCTGTGAAACCGGCCATAGGTGTTCTATGCAAGAGTGAAGCTTTGCATCACTAGCACCATTTGCAGGCCTCACTATATATCCACATTAACTAATCGAATTTGTTTTGTACTACTGTATATTTTAATTCTACTTGGTTGTAGATTAAACCCATTTTTAAGGGCAAATGGACAAATGCAATCTGAGGATTTTTTTTATATAACTGACTATTATTTGTCATTAGTAATATACTTATTGTTCTATCTAGGTCCCCACAAATCAAAAGGGGAAGTTGTGTGAATTATGCAAATTAACTCCCCACAAATCAAATGGGAGGTTGTGTGAATTATGCAAATTAGGTCCCCACAAATCAAATGGGAGGCTGTGTGAATTATGCAAATATTATGCAAAGTGGGTCCCTATAAGACATGTCTACTCGATTTTTCAAAAGTCCCCATTGCGCATGGTCAAATCATTACTTTATCAATTCAGATATCTGAAGGCTTATATAAGTTATCAAAGCTATGGTAAGTATCCCTAAGTTTTTTTCATACCTCTAGAACCTTTAGAAAGGGTGGTCCCCACAGGTGATGATCATAAAGTTGGTCTCTACTGAACTCCCTGCCTGTTCTGTCTCAACTAGAGAGGCTGTTCTGAGTTCCCTAGTCTTGCCGGCTCCCCTGAGGTGGTCACCAGTCCCGCCTGCCTCACCGTGGTCATCAACTTCGCCCTGGCCACCTGCTCTGCCTCTGTCCACCGTTCCTCTTCCTCTACACGGACCTGGCACCCCATCCCTTCCCCTGTTCCGCCTCCGCACCACCACTTTTTTTCATGCAGTCTTTCATGTTGATTAGTCTCCCCAGGTGTTTCTTGTTTCCTTATTACCTTGTTAAGCCTGTTTGCCCCTGTGTATATATAGCCCTTGTGTTTCTCTTGTGCTTTGCTAGTCATTGTTTTATGGTGAATTGTGTTCATGTTTTAGGTCAGATGTTCCTGTCTATTTATGTGGAGTTTTGTTATTAAAAGCTTGTGTGCACGTGGATTCTCTTTCTGCCTCATCTCAGCAAACATTACATTAATAAGTCCCTTATTTCAGCAAGGCAAAGGGACATTAGTCAGGCACTAGTGGACATGATCATGACGGTTTCACAGCTATTTTAGCTTCAGGGCGTTTTTGAAGAGCTTGACCCAGTATATTTGCTTCCTACAAGGAATGGACTAAAGGACATGGTTGCTTCAAGGTACAAAGTGACAAGAGAAGGTGGTGGAGGTAGGGATGTCATGAGAACCAATACTTCGGTACCAAGTCAGTATCAACATTTTAAAATCCTGACGGTAGCCTACTTGTATTTCTACAGTAACGTTAGTACTGATGGTACCGAACATTTATGCACTATATCATGTAGGTTGCACCCAGACAGATTATCAGCGCAAATCAGTAATTTTAACACTTTCTGTAAGACGTAATTTCACAAACAGTAGTGATTTAGTTTTACCATGTCTTCTCTCTCTCTCTCTCTCTCTCTCTCTCTCTCTCTCTCTCTCTCTCTCTCTCTCTCAAAATGCACAAATGGCTTCATAGTACATTATCCACATTGATTTTTCTCTGCAAGCGGACTACACGGTGTAATGCAAGACTAGGGCTAGGTACCGAGTTTCGATACTTTTTAGGTACTGATCGAATTGCCTCGATACTATCGAGTATCGAAAAATGACATGTTGTTCGGTACCAGATTTCGATACCTAAGGGGTTAACTCGTCAACGTCAGTGCTCAAACAAATACATATGAAATGCACAACGACACAAAGTCGCTCACGCACATACATGTGTAGAGTTAGCGTAACTATACACACACGAGAAGCGCAGAACTCTCCGCGCACATACTCGTATGAGACGCGCACGCACGCACAAACTCTCCACGCGCATACGAGACGCGAGCACACACACAAAACTCGCGCACATACTCAATGAGACACGAGCACACACACACAAACTCTCCGCGCACATATTCATGAGACGCAAGCACACACATAATACCTTAAAGATGTGGAAAAGTCGATCAAAAGTGTGGCTACATTTCTCCAGGCTCGATGCCAACAGCGCGCGATGCAGTATTTGCGGTAAAATAATTGCTGCAAAGACCGGTACCACGACAAATATGATGAAGACCTTGACATTGCACGGCCATGGAGTAAACATAATAGCAGAAAGTTGCTTCGCCTTCAACTGGTAAATGAAGAGGTATCCTTGTTGATCACTCAGACAGTGTTTATATTGCAATAATAAACTACTGAGTGTACACTGCCGTTCAAAAATGTGTTGGTCAGTCAGAATTTTTTTTCAGTAAGGATGCATTAAAGTTATCAAAAGTGACATTAAAACATGTGTAATGTTACAAAATATTTCGTTTTTAAATAAGTGCTGTTCTTTTGACATTTTTATTCATCAAAGAATCATGAAAAAAATGTATCAAAGTTTCCAAAATATTAAGCAGCACACTGCTTTCATATTTCTGAAGGATCATGTGACACTGAAGTAATGATTTTGAAAATTCAGCTTTGACATCACAGGAATAAATTACATTTTGAAATATATTCAAATAAGATTTTAAATTGTAATACTATTTCACAATATTACAAGTTTTACTGTATTTTTTATTTTAAAAAAATCAGCTTTGGTGAGCATGAGCTCTTTATAAAACATTTTTTGTTCCTTTGTGCACTGGCTAAGGAGGAGCATGAGTCAAACTGAAAAAATAAAACCAAAATTTTCTGAGGTAATGTGTTATGTAATCTTGTTAAAATGGATTTCATAAAATTGGTACCGAAAAATGTATCGTTAGGAACCAGTATCGAAACTGAGGTATCGAAAATGGCACCGGATCGAAAGATTTTGAAAAATACCCAGCCCTATGCAAGACTTAAATGCACATCGTTTTGTATCATGATAATTTATTAAAAAAAAACTATTTCAAGCACCAATACCACAGAGAAACTGTCTGCAATCCATCAGAAGATGGGCGAGCCAAAAAGAAGCTGATTCAGGAGATGGAAACAAGGTGGATCAGCACATTTTTCATTTTTCATTTACTATATTTCATTTTTCACATTTTTCGAGTATATGAAGAAAGTAAAGCAGTTGGTGCTAAATTAACATCTTTGAACACCAACATAACTGCCCTGAACAGCAGACAGTTTGAAGCCATCTCACAGCGTCTTCATGCTCTTCCAGCCTTCAATCATGCCACAGTTCAGCTCTCTGCAGAGTTCACAGCTTCAAAGATAATACCTATTGTCAGTTTCATACAAACAATGATACATTATGTTTTATTAACAAAGTTCAGGGGAAGCACGTTCAGATAATTAACCTGATTAACACGAGAGGAGCGCATTCAGGTAATCAACTCATTAGCGATAAGAGGCATATATACAGCAGACTTGCCAATCTCCTCACTTGTAGTCCTAACTATTCTTTTCACAACGGGGGAAGTACTCTGGGTTCGGGCCCAATTCCAAGCTCGGAGCCTCAGCACGCCAAATACGCATAACCCTTACTCTCCTTAATTATATGCAAGTATGAACTCGTGAAAGCACACTGACAGCAATTGAACTTACAAATAACTTGATCCCAAACATAAAACAATGCTTTGGAGATGTAGAATCCTTAAGGATGTTGGCCAAGGCCACACTTTTAGATCCCAGATTTAAGGCCGTTGCTTTTGACAGTGCAGTAAACGCTAATGCTGCAGTCAAGGACTGAATGCAGTGCAGTCATATGTGAAACATTAACACGGATTCCACCACCTGAGTCTCCCCAGTCATCGACTCCAGCAGGAGGACAGGGAGATGGAGAGGAGACTTGTGGGAGCTTTTCTATTTTTCAACAGATCAGGTCTGCCCCAAAAACTTTTCCAATTGTCTATGAATTCTATATTATTTTGCGGACACCACTTAGACAACCAGCCATTGAGTAAGGACAATCTACTAAGCATCTCATCACTCCTGCGAACAGGAAGGGGGCCAGAGCAAATTACAGTGCCTGACATCGTACTTGTGAGTTCACACACCTCTTTAACATTAATTTTGATGATCTACGACTGGCAGAGTTGAACATCATTAGTGCCGACGTGAATAATAATCTTTATTATAATAATGCTAATTTACGATTAGCATTAGCCAGCACTTTTAAATTTGCTTTGATGTCAGGTGCTCTGGCTCCCGGCAAACATGTGACTATGGTGGCTGGTGTCTCTATTTTCACGTTCCGTGTAATAGAATCATCAATAACTAGGGCACATTCAACAGGATTCTCAGTGGGTGTTTCACTGAGTGGGGAGAATCTGTTTGAAATTGTAATCGGAACGGAAGAGCGGTGTTTTGTCCCGCGACTACAGCGTCTCATCGTCACCCAGTTGCCCTGCTGCACGGACTCTGCTACAGCCGGAACCGAACAATGTACAGAGTTCACTAAACTAGTCGCATCCAAAGCAGTATCTAAAGCCCTTGCACTCTTACAATTAACCTCGATTAAAGCTTCAATGCGTGTCTCTAGTTCTGAAATATTCCCCGTCAGCTTGACTATCTCCCTGCATTTATCACATGTAAATCCTGTGCTGACAGAGAAGGATATGCTAAACATGTTGCATGAGGTGCAAGTAACAATAAGAGGAGATGACATGACTTACCGTGTTTGTTGACTGATCCTACTCACCTAAGTTGTTTGATGAACTTGTAAAAGGCACAAGCGCATGAGAGAAAAATAAATAAAGAGCACATGGATGGCACGCTAACAGGCTAGCGAATTACAAGCTTGTTGTGCTAGCAATAACGATTTAGATTGAAGCTAGCAATGTCAGGTTAATGTGTGATGTTGAGTAAGTTAGCAGTATGAACAACAAGGAATGATAGTAAATAATGATTCAAAACAGAAAGATATATGAAGCTTACAGACGCAAACCAACGCAACAGCAGCAGAAGCAACGAGGCAGACAGGAGCAATTGATCTTACTCCCATTTAGCACCAAAACTTTGGAACAGTCTTCCTAACATTGTCCGGGAAGCAGACACACTCTGTCAGTTCAAAGCTTGACTAAAAACACATCTCTTTGACCTAGCATACACATTACACATTATAGACTTCTATAATTCAATATTAGGCTGCATAGATCAGGTCAGCCGTAACCGGGAACACTTCCCATAAATCCTGACGTACTCGTTACATCATAAGAAGAATGGCATCAATGCTAAAATTAGTCTCTCTGTTTATCCCGAGGTTTACTGCAGTCCGCCGGATCCAGGCCGTATCCAGATCTGATGAAGGACCTGCGCCTGGACGCGACGACAACGCAGTCCTGAAGTGTCAACTAGTCTCTCCCCTGTGAAGGCCTCCTTCTCTTTACCTCTCTACAGATAAAGCATGGTCGGGATAATTCCGGTTATATAATCAAACGCGCATACCTATAGACTGAACTCGTAATATGCATGTGCACGCCATCGGCGTTCTCACTGGTTTGCGTTTTTGAAGTTTGCGCAGAAAGAACTGAAGAGTTTTCTGTTAAAACGGTGTTGTGTTAGCGGCCCCTAAGTTAATAACTAATGATCGTTGCGACGGAAGTGAATCAATTAAACTAACTTTAGCTGGACATTAACTGTATTCTAGAGCTGCTGTAAAGCCAAACAATCTCTGTTACTTTAATTTCCTATTATCAATATAAAGCCGCTTTGGAACAATCTACATTGTTAAAAGCACTATATAAATGAAGATGACTTGACTTGATCTGTTAACCCTTAAAAACTGATACAGCCGCCCGCAGCTAAAAATAACTATTGTTCTTAAATGTTTAATAACTTTTAACCGCTAATCCAATTTGCATGCTTTAAAAAGTCTGATAAAGAGGAGATTCACGGCTGAATCTGGTATTGAGTTTTTCGCGTTTGGACATTCGGAGGCTCTGTAGTGAATGTGATTGCGTCATCAAGTTTTGATCAGCATTGATTTGTCAAAGAAACCCATGCGGTTTGTTCCTCTGAGCCAAACTGGAACTATTGTTGATGCTTAGTTCTACCCGTGTGTCCAGATCGGTTGAAACTATCATCTACTCAACCAATAAACATAGGTTTTGTTTTTTTGCACCACCAATTAGCATCTTTCTTTGGAAATTTGAACTGAGGCAAAGTGAAAGTAGTTGCGTGAGCGCATGCGTGCATGCATGAAAACACAAAATAACAGATACATTTATAAATTTGTAAATACTACTTATAGTTTGTGATTTGCACTGTTTGTATTTTCACAAGAAAATTCACAAGACAAAAAAAAAAAAAGTTTGCTTCAGTGTTCAATTATTATATAACAATGTTTTCTATTTACTTACTATTGATATTTCCTGAACTTTTTTGGACACATCTACATTATCAGTAAATAAAAAAACACCAGATTTTCACTGAAAATCATAAACCTATAATAATGTTGTAATAAATGGCTATAACTTGCTTAGGGATTGTTACATGTAGACAAAATTTCATCTGGAAATCTAGAATATCCAAGTATAACTTTCTTGATTAACAAAACTTGTTTGCTGCCGTCTTTCTTAAATCTGGTAAATTAAACATTCTAATACAAAATAACTGTAAAATTGGAAATTTAAATGAGCTGACACTTGTTTAAAATGATATATGGCACTTGATGCTGACTGCTATAATGGTTTAGAAAAACAAAGAAAAGAACAGGTGAGTCAGGTTCCCCAAAAGTGTTCTTTAAGGGTTAAGTATTTTCATAAAAGTGCACTAGGTAATATTTCACTCATGCTGCTGGTATAGTAGCCGTCACATACTGCCATCTATTGTTGTGGATGCAGCATCACACACAGCAAATGTTTTCAGTTTCCAGATGCCTCTGTACACATGCCCTGTTCACAGTGTGTGATCATTTATTCCACAATGGAAAATTGGGGTGTTACAGAGATAAAGTGATTAGAATTTGTCTGGTCATGTGATCTCAACATGACATACATGATATGGATGAATAGCCCTTGTGTTTAATAAAACAGCTTTTTTTTAGACCAGTGATATGACTGAAGTCGCTATCTCATCATATTTTTTTTAATATGGAGAAAAAAATAGCATACCTTATACAGAAACTTTTAATAATGTTGCTTCCAAAGTAGTGAGTTCAGTATTTTACCTGCAGAGATGTGAGGTCATGGAACGTGTTGTCCTCAACAATCTTGATAATGTTACTATGCAGCATTAATAGTTCCAGGTGTTTTAGTCCAGAGAGGTCGTTAACTTTAAGAGTTGATAAACTGTTGTACCTGAAACACAGAATTACAAATGTCGGAATCGGCCTTTATAGAAAGTTTCATGCTAGTTTGACTGTGGTGTGTTTTACCCCAGGTTAATCCGTTCCACAGCTGGCTGAATGTCCCTGGGTATTTGACTCAGGTATCTGAATGTGCAGTGCACTTCTGATGGAGCGTAACAGGCACAGGATTCGGGACAGCCGCTGCTTCTGTGTGTTATATCGGCCAAAACACACAGCAGCACCAGGAATCTCCACAGCAAACATGACTCTGGTGCTGTTGGGCCACGCATTCTGGAGAAGAGCTGTGTTTCTTCCCTATTTATGACCAGCTCAAGCTGCCATTAATCATTAGCTTTCTGTAAGAAAAAAACAATGAATCATTTCTACGGTACTATTCACTGCCGTTAACAAAGTTCTACATGCAAATTACCTTTTAGATATTTCAAGCATATAGTGCGTAAGAAACATTACACAAGTTTGTTTATTAAACATTAAAAAGGTAATATTAATAATATATTAAAATATTATATATTTCATATTTATTAATTCAGTTCACATTTATTCACAATACATCATTTCAAAGCAGTTTATGTTTCTACGAAATCTGTTATCAGAGGTGTCTGTCACAGTAATGTCCTTATGGCAGAAATTTACATTTATAAGACAATACAGAGTTCAGCCGAAACAATGAGCACGTTAAAGCAATGATATGTGATCATAATGATTACAATACAGGGGAAATTTGACAGTTTTGAATGTTGATATTGTAGCTAAATATTATAGAAGATGTTCTTACGAATATTATTATAGCCTAAGACTTATTATATTGGGCTATATGTCATGACCACATCCAAACTTCTAGTAAAACTAGAAATTGTATTTGACGCGTCCTGAAAATCCGTGTCATAAGCATAACATCTCGATTTAACTGCGGAGATGCCGACGAATTAGCAATAAATGAATTAATACCACAGAAAGAGTATATGAAGCACACTTACCTAATACGCAGACTATTTAGATAAATATTCACATGAAACACTGTCCACATGGCATGCTGAAATTAATAATCCATCAGTCGTATGCTTCGCTTTGTCCCCTCAGGTTTAGAACATCGAGTGTGATCAGGTCAGCTTTCGTTGAGAGAGAAACTGAGAGATTGAAACCTCCTCCTCTCGGTCTGTAGTGCGAGAGGTTCACACGGAGTAAAAGGAAAACATCCTCATGGACAGATATGAACTGCCATATCACAGCAATGATTTGTGAACAGATGCATCACTTCATGTCTTAGAAGAAAAGTCTGTAAAATACGGCCCTATGTTCCGTATTAATACGATTGAACTTTCCGTATTCCTTTTTTTTTTTTTTTTTTTTACAGGTGTTTTAGCTACAACGGGGCTAAATAAGGCACACCTTAAGAATTTTTTTTTAATAATGTCTTAATTAATACTTGTTCAAAACAATTACTTTAGCAAAGTTTGCACTAATTTCTTTTTATTTTGATAAAATAATTAATTTTTGTTCAATAAATATACTGTAATTAAAATATATTTTATAAATAAAATTAAATGTATTAAATACAGAAACAAAATAATTTTAAAATGTAAATATTATAAAAAGCATTGAATGAGATCCCATAATAATTTAATATAGATTTACAGTAGTAACAATAAATGCTATTTTATGATATGATTAATGTCATATTCTTAAATATGATGGTTTCATTATAAATATTGTGAGTATCTCTAAGATGGACACCCAACTTAATATATGATATTTACTATCTGGATCTGACCATGTCATGTCAACAAATGGAAAAGTCAGTCAGGTATTTATTATCATGTTAATTATTGTGCCTTTTACCTCAAATACCATACTTTTACATATTCTTCCGTTATTGAAAAACTGTTACTTTAATTACACCTGAAGCCTACTGATGCCGACCAGCATGACAAGGCAAAGAATGAGCTAATCGATTATCTGTGCCGGTGCATCACTGCTCGATTTCGTGATGTGAACAGTGGTGTCCTGCAGGCTATGCGGCTGACCAGTTTCCAGAGCTGGCCAGAGGCAGCACAAGTTCAGGTTAGCAATTCAAATGTAATGAACAAATCTTTATGCATTTTATGTTTTAAGACAACTGCTTAACTTTATATTAATGTTTTCCCTTTTGTTCTCAGATTTTGGTGATGAAGAGGTAAACAAACTCATCAGTCACTTCCAACCTCTTCTACTGTCTGCTGGAGTGGGTGTGGAGTTGATCCCTGATCAATGGACAATTCTCAAGACTGAACTGTAGCAGGATTCAGCCAATGTGCTTGGAGAATGATGTTTGAGAAAAAAAATCTCATACTGATGCACCTTATCAGTAGCATTTGTAAACAAGTGCTTGAAAAGTTCCCAAGCTCTATAGAAATGTCTAATATTGTGAGACAGTTTTATTTTGTTAATCAGGAATCAGAGTAAATGTCATTTGTTAAAGGCAAATAGTCTGTCTCACCCTGAACCTTTGAGTAGACCTGGCCTACTGTGAACAGAATGCTGCGCCATCGGTGTCCTGATGTCCTTGATCATTTTGATGCTCTCCTCACCATCCCTGAAACTACAGCTGACTGTGAAAGAGGGTTCAGTGTTATGAAGCAGGTAAAGAGTGCCTGGCGCTCAGGCCTAAAAGGTGAGACCCTCTGACCATCTCAGACCAGATTCTGATGGCACCTCTGAAGAAGAAGAAGAGCTCTGAAGACATGTGATTCAATGATAGATAGATAGATAGATAGATAGATAGATAGATAGATAGATAGATAGATAGATAGATAGATAGATAGATAGATAGATAGATAGATAGATAGATAGATAGATAGATCTAGTGGATCTAGTGGCTAGTGGAAATTCTGATTGGCTGGTAAATTTAGAAAGAATGAATATTCCTGTCTCAGTCTAATGAACCTCTCCTTATTTTCCCTGCACCCTATTCAAAACTAAATTGAACGTGACTCATTGCTAAATGTGGTTATCAGCTTCCATTGACCCTCTGGTAGTGTTTTACCAGATTTTTACTCCATCGGATCACCAGATGCCACCAATGAATTGCCTCCATTCATTGGATTTTAAATGCTCTATAGCTCTTCTTTTCATTTAAGTACTGAATTAATTCGTTAATAGTATAAAATGTTTATTTTTAAAAATATTTTTATTATTTAATATAGAAAAAATTACAAGCAAAGTACAGTTCTAAATGTTTTTAAAATCACTAAGCATTTGTTATCTTACTACACCTGTCTACTGAGGTAATACAACTTAGTACAACCTTTGTACAACATGTAGTACAACAAGTACTGACATCCACATCTTCAATTGAATGTGCAGCTGCTGCCATTTTTGCAAATAAATGTAAATAACGTTTGTTCATGGCGGTGATCTGTTGCAACAGAAAATACACTGTGCATCTTCTGAATCCCTGTGAATGGAGGACGCATTCGAAGAGTGCATTTGGACTCAATCACTTGCTTTCTGAAATGAGATGGGCTCAAAATGAGAGACAGCTAATAACAGAGAGCCAGGAACTAAGGAGCACTGAGGACAAGGGACACACAGACCCATCCATACAACCAAGGAATAAGGATTTTAGGATATAATTTGTCTGTATCATCACAACACTGCCCCCTTTTTCATGCCCAGTCTCCTAATCTGATCAAACCTAACTTTGAATTACCTTTTAAACTGCAAGTGGATGCCAGCGCATCTGGTGCTGGAGCAGTGCTGATCCAGGAGGATGCTCACTGTGTTGAACACCATGTGTCCTACTTCTCCTGAAGGTTCTTGAAACACCAGAAATCATATAGCACCATTGAAAAGGAAGCCCTGGCTTTATTGTGGGCCCTGCAGCATTTTGAAGTGTATCTTGGGAGCAGTGCAGTTCCAATAACTGTGTATACAGACCATAACCCTTTGACCTTTCTGTCCTTTTCTAACCAGCGTTTGTTGCGCTGGGCCCTCAAATTACAGGACTACAATATCCAGATTCAGCACATCAAGGGCACTGATAACATTGTGGCTGATGCCCTTTCCAGAACTGGGGAGATGGAGATTTAGGGTGTGTGTGTAGACTTTTAAGTCTAAAACTTTTAAAGAATATGTAAGTAGATACTACTTTGGTTCCTGGTCTGTATTCCTAATGGTGGGGGTGTTACGTCCAAGGACGTATTTATTTATTTATTATGATTATTTTCTTCTGAACTTTTTTGATTTACTTTACTTCTGAAAGGGTGGGCGTGGTTGTGTGCCCTGTGATTTTGTTAGCTTGCTGTCTCTTCTTCTTCTTTGGTTGGCATCCAGCTTATTGGTGCATTTCCACCACCTTCTGCTCCAGAGTGTGAATCAGAAAAAGGTTTACAGACAAAATCCCCTAAATATTTAATAAACAATGTCCCAATCTTAACCTAGATATCACAATTTCTTCTCTCCTATTTGCTTGCTGTCTCTCTTTCTCTCTCTCTACTTGCTCTCAGTCCTAATCATCAGCACCTGTAACTGGTTTGTGAAGTGTGCCTGAGATGGAGAGTATAATGGGGCAGTCCAGTGTTTGCAGCAGTGAGACGCACTTCTCCCCTGCTCCAGATTGAACTCTGTTGTGAAATATGTTTGCTTCTGACATTCAGAGACAGTAGTTGTGAGTTAGCGGTGGCTAACTGAGATTAGCAGTGACCTATGTTAAGTGATCTTGATATCACTTCAACTAAAAATTAAGCAGAAGGTATGTTGTTCTTGTTAACATGTTTAGTAGTTACTGTTGTGAGGGAAGCTGTAGGGGGTGAGTGCCTTTTTCTTTTAATACTG
Organism: Scardinius erythrophthalmus; assembly: GCF_964197995.2. Classification (NCBI taxonomy): domain Eukaryota; kingdom Metazoa; phylum Chordata; class Actinopteri; order Cypriniformes; family Leuciscidae; genus Scardinius; species Scardinius erythrophthalmus. The sequence goes on from NC_138227.1 coordinate 46,441,066, forward strand.
TTTTTGTCCCTGTTTTTGTATAGCAAGGGAGTTGAGGGAAGTTTATGTTGTGTATGTCTTTTGTTTAACCATTCTTAGGTTAGTTAGGACTCCTCCCAAAATTAGTTAGTGGGCTATTTTGTTTGTTATTTTAGGCCTTGCTCCCTAGTAACCCATGTTCTGGCCTTTTTTTATTTTTTTTTATTTTTTATAAAATCCTTTCTTTGGTGTATATCATCTAGTGTAGTCTTCACTCTGGGACAGAGGATTGAAGTGTGTTCTCACCCTCCTCTTTTTTTTTTCCTTTTTTTTAGCTGCAAAATGTGCATGTAGTTGTGCTTATAGTTACAGCTGTTGCTCCTAACTCCCTTTTTTAGATTCAATATATCAAAAGAAAGAACAGACCCTCTGATTTAAAACTTATATCCCATTTTATTCTAGCTTTATGAATTATTTTTTTATCGACATTTGAATGTGGGTACGTTTCAAAAAAAAAAAAAAAAAAAAAAAAAAAAAAAAAAACATTTAACAACATTTTGTCAAAGACTACATCCAGATCAGATTCAGAGCGATGATGAAAAAACAGATTGAGTAGATCAAGTCCATCAACACCCCCAAAGCTTATCAGTCCTGTAGCTCGTCCTGGGTCAACATTTAATTCAGTTACGTTAGTTTTGCTTTATATGCTGTTTATCATGTTATTGCATCTGCTTACATGTGTGTTTTGATGAGGAGATTCAGTACTCTTTCAGAAAATGTTTAATAGCGCCCCCTACCATATAACAGTGAAAACACAGAAATGATATTAGCATAAATGACAGAATTAAACAATTACATCAATGGCAACTCTCTTTTGCTGCCTTTGTATGTCACGATCCACACTCGGGAAGAAGGGAAAGATCCAAGGGTGCAGTATGAAATGTTTAATAGGGAAATCCTTACTCACAAACAGTCCAGGCAGGGGTCAAAACCAAAGAAGCAATCCAACAAGAACAATACAAACAGACAAGAACAGAACTCTGAAGTGGCGTGATACATATAACAAGGACTCCGTAACAAACACTAAACAGGCAGGGTATTTATACACAGGGAAATGACAATGATAATGGGAAACAGGCTGAGTGCAATGATCAGTGATAAGGGACAGCTGAGTGCAATGAAAAGACAAGGATCATGGGGAATGTAGTTCAAGAGCGTGCTGGACACCGTGAGGAAGGAGGACATCTAGTGGTGACCCAAAGAACATAAACCAGACACTGTGACATAACCCCCCCTCTACGGAGTGGCTCCCAGACACTCTAAGACAGGACACGGAACAAAACAAGAGTTCAGGAGGGAGGTGGCACGGTGGAGGATCAGGGGGAGGGACGGGGGGCCAGGTCCATGAAGGGAAACAGAAACAGGGGGTAACAGACTCAAAGGGGGCCAGGGTGACACAGACAGTACATCGGGGGAACAGGGCGAAGCAAACAGTCCATCCGGTGGCTGGGGCGAAACAAACAGTCCATCGGGCAGCCGGGGCAAAGCGAACAGTCCATCGGGCGGCCAGGGCGGAGACTTTCCCTCGGGCGGCCAGGGCGGAGACTTTCCCTCGGGCGGCCAGGGCGGAGACTTTCCCTCGGGCGGCCAGGGCGGAGACTTTCCCTCGGGCGGCCAGGGCGGAGACTTTCCCTCGGGCGGCCAGGGCGGAGACTTTCCCTCGGGCGGCCAGGGCGGAGACTTTCCCTCGGGCGGCCAGGGCGGAGACTTTCCCTCGGGCGGCCAGGGCGGAGACTTTCCCTCGGGCGGCCAGGGCGGAGACTTTCCCTCGGGCGGCCAGGGCGGAGACTTTCCCTCGGGCGGCCAGGGCGGAGACTTTCCCTCGGGCGGCCAGGGCGGAATCAACAGTCCATCGGGCGGCCAGGGCGGAGACTTTCCCTCGGGCGGCCAGGGCGGAGACTTTCCCTCGGGCGGCCAGGGTGGAGACTTTCCCTCGGGCGGCCAGGGCGGTGAAGACCCCTCGGGCGGCCAGATCGGTGAAGACCCCTCGGGTGGCCACGGCTCAGGAACTGGAACTGGCACCAACGGCTCAGGCACTGGAACTGGCACCACCGGAACTGGCACTGGAACTGGCACCACCGGAATTGGCACCACCGGAACTGGCACTGGAACTGGCACCACCGACTCGGGCACTGGAACTGGCACCACCGACTCGGGCACTGGAACTGGCACCACCGACTCGGGCACTGGAACTGGCACCACCGGCTCGGGCACTGGAACTGGCACCACCGGCTCGGGCAATGGCACTGGCACCCCCGGCTCAGGAACAGACACCACTGGCCCAGGAACAGACACCACCGGCCCAAGTGTGTGCGTAGCCCACACACACCACATGGCTGTGGCCATAATGGCCAGTGTCGCGGTCACTGAGGGCACAGGCACAGGCTCAGGAACAGGCACAGGCACAGGCTCAGGAACAGGCACAGGCTCAGGAACAGGCACTGGCTCCGGCTCAGGAACAGGCACTGGCTCCGGCTCAGGAACAGGCACTGGCTCCGGCTCCGGCTCAGGAACAGGCACTGGCTCCGGCTCAGGAACAGGCACTGGCTCCGGCTCCGGCTCAGGAACAGGCACTGGCTCCGGCTCCGGCTCAGGAACAGACACTGGCTCCGGCTCAGGAACAGACACTGGCTCCGGCTCAGGAACAGACACTGGCTCCGGCTCAGGAACAGACACTGGCTCCGGCTCAGGAACAGACACTGGCTCCGGCTCAGGAACAGACACTGTGGGTCCAAAAGGCATCTCCAGGATTCTGGCCAGACGCTCGAAGTAATCTGACAATGTCCCAGACGCCACCGGCTCAGGAACCGGAACAGACACTGGCTCAGGCACAGACATTGGCTTCGGCTCAGGAACAGACACTGGCTCGACGGCGGCCATCTTGTCAGGGAACACAGGCTCGGCAGACGTGACGTGAACACTCTCGGCGGCGGCCATCTTGTCTGAAGACACAGGCTCGGCAGGCGTGACGTGAACAGGCTCGGCGGCATCCATCCTGTCCGAAGACACAGGCTCGGCAGGCGTGATGTGAACAGTCTCTGGCTGGGCAGACATAACGTGAACAGTCTCTGGCTGGGCAGACATAACGTGAACAGACTCGGCGGCGGCCATCTTGTCCAAAGACACCGGCTCGGCAGGCGTGACGTGAACAGTCTTGGCACTCTCCAGGATCTGATATAGCCTTTCGAAGTACTCCAACAGAGTTTCAGCTGCCTTGTCTATCTTAGACTGCACAAGGACCTCAGAGACTGGGACCACCAGAACTGGGACCACCGGACTCGGGATCACTGGAACTGGGACCACCGGAACAGGGACCACTGGAACAGGGACCACCGGAACAGGGATCACCGGAACTGGGACCACCGGAACTGGGACCACTGGACTCGGGACCACCGGAACAGGGATCACCGGAACTGGGACCACTGGAACTGGAACTGGGACCACCGGACTCGGGACCACCGGAACTGGGACCACCGGTACTGGGACCATCGGCCTCGGGACCACCGGCCTCGGGACCACTGGAACTGGGCTGGAAACCACCAACCCAGGGTCGAAGAGGGGCCAGAGTGGAGAGTGGTGTTGGTCTTTCTCTCGTTCATCTCCTCTACTGTGGCCTCCATGGGTCCCGCGGAAAATGACCAATCGGGTCCCCTCAAAACCTTGCCCCCTCTCCCGCTCGGTGGCTGGGGAAGAGGCACTGGTAAACATACTGCTGGATCTTGACATGACGGAGTCCTTCTGTCACGATCCACACTCGGGAAGAAGGGAAAGATCCAAGGGTGCAGTATGAAATGTTTAATAGGGAAATCCTTACTCACAAACAGTCCAGGCAGGGGTCAAAACCAAAGAAGCAATCCAACAAGAACAATACAAACAGACAAGAACAGAACTCTGAAGTGGCGTGATACATATAACAAGGACTCCGTAACAAACACTAAACAGGCAGGGTATTTATACACAGGGAAATGACAATGATAATGGGAAACAGGCTGAGTGCAATGATCAGTGATAAGGGACAGCTGAGTGCAATGAAAAGACAAGGATCATGGGGAATGTAGTTCAAGAGCGTGCTGGACACCGTGAGGAAGGAGGACATCTAGTGGTGACCCAAAGAACATAAACCAGACACTGTGACATTGTAAACCTGTATTTTTTCTATGCACCACATATTGAGTTCAAGTTCTAATCTCTAGAGGCAGGGTGTTCCAGAGTCGTGGCCCTGCCACCGCAAATGCACGCTCCCCTCTACGCTTGAGTCTAATGCGAGGGACTACCAGCAGAGCCTGGTTGTAGGATCTTAGGCTTCTGGATGGAGTGTAAGGATGAACAAGTTCAGAGAGATAGGCAGGAGCTAAGTTATGTAGAGATTTAAAAACAAAAAGTAGAATTTTAAAATCTATTCTTTGTCAAACTGGCAGCCAGTGTAGAGATTTGAGAATCGGAGAGATGTGGTCATATTTGCGACACTTATGAATAAGTCTGGCCGCAGTATTTTGGACTAAATGAAGACGAGCAATTTGAAAACTTGATATACCGCAATATAAGGACTTGCAAATCAGGGCTTATACACTGAGAATTTTCATTTGGGCATAAAACAATGACCTCAGTCTTGTCTTCATTTAGAAAGAGGAAATTTTGGGCTAGCCATGCTTTAACCTCCTCTGAGCATAGCAGAAGAGAATTAATCATTACATGGTTGTTTCTCTTGATTGGAATATAAATTTGGGTGTCGTCTGTGGAAAAATGAAATGATACACTATGTTTCCTTAGAATAGCGGCCAGAGGTAGCATGTAGAGAAAAAAGAGAAGGAGCCAAAATAGAGCCCTGTGTAAGATGACAGGTCAGAGGTGCCATAGAGCTTGAGAAATTACCCATCTTTACTAAACACTTTCTGTCAGACAGGTATGACTGAAACCATGTCAGAACAGAAGCTTTTAGACCCACCAAAGTCTTAAATTAGTGATTTTGTTAATAAAAAATCTTTGGAAGTCTTCACATGGAGCATCTGAGGCAACATACAATGTGTTATAACAGATGGATTTACAACAGACTGAACAACTGAAAACAGAACCTTTGGGTTGGATTGATTGGATTCAATTAAGTAAGAAAAATAAGCAGCTTCCGCAGACTTAGCAACATTCTGGTATGACGTTAGAGAGTCTTTGAACATTTGGAATGAGACAAGTAGCCTGTCCCATTTCTATTTGCGTTCAGCCTTACTACAAATTTGTCTTTGGTGACGAGTGTCAGAGATTTGCCACGGTTCAGATTTTGGTTTGCACTTGTGAGGCTAAAGGGGAGCAGTCACATTTGCTACCTTAAACCAGGCTGAATTTAAAAGGCTAAGATGTTGATCTGCATCCAGGTCAGATAATGGTTGATCCAAGTGCAAGTGTGAGAATAGTTCAGCAAAGTACAGATCGAAGTTTGTGCTAAACTGTGGAGAGTAGAACCGCGACAGTGTTACAGGTGCAATAGTGAGTTGAGAGAGCTCCGGAAGAGACAGTGAGAATAATATAGGCTTATGATCAGAGAGCACAATATCAGTGACATCGAACCCATTGGAGAGAACAAGATCCAATGTGTGGCCCTGAATATGAGTAGAGTTTTTGATCCACTGCGATAGATTAAAAGCATCTATTAGATTAAGAAACTCAAGGAATTTGACAAACAGCAAACATGAATATTAAAATCACCGACCAGTAGAAAGCGATCATAATTTGTGGCAATATTGACGATAAGCTCAGTACATTGCTGTATAAAATCCTTAGTAGAATGTGGAGGGCGGTATCACCCCTAGTCAGACAGGACCATTTTCAGTCTAGGTGGAGAAGCTGAACATTCAAAACTGGGGAATGCTGTTACATGAAAGGTCTTTTTCACCACAGTTTCTTTTTCAAGTCATTTATTAATGCCATTTTAGGCAAAGGAATAGTAACAGGAGATGAAGATGCTCTTCTCAATGTGCGCAGATTTTCGTGATTGACTCCTTGCCGCCGGGAGCTGAGGCCAGCTCTGTGGAGATCAACCCGAACGACAGGACTCAGGTGTAGGGGAAAAACAGGTGATTCCGCTGATTCCTGATTCCTTGTTTCCTCCTTTGCTTTCTCCGCGAGATGTTGAGCGGCCACCGGCGGATACTGTGCGGGATGATCGTTCTGAGCGACTCGTACGATTTTTAGAAAGGGCAGTCCACGTCCAAGGTGTGAGAGTTTGTGATTGAGTCTACAACAGAGACGCCGATGTCTAGGAGAGCTTGACAGTCGTATACTAGATGCGTACAGCAGGTTAAAGACACAGCAGACAACCAGAGAGGAAAACACGAGAGCAACAGACGGCAAGCCAAACACACAGGCGCCATCTTGCCTTCCAATAACAAGTCCAATTGAGAATATATCACCTAAATCTGGTCTCCAAGCAGCAAGCTATACCTAAAAACCTGCATAATATAAGTCCACAAAACAACTGATTTGTGATGCAGCCTGGAATCATAAATCACGGAGTGTTTGTTCATTTATAGCCAGAGAAACTGGCTCTCTGGCTGAGCCTGGTCTTTCCCAAGGTTTTATTCTCCACTGCTGTCAACTGATGGAGTCTGATTATACTGACACTGGTGGGATGGGATCACAAAAGTTTGTTTCATAATTACAGTTTTTCTCAATTGCTAAAACACAATTTCTGAAACCTTGCTCCATTTTCTGAAACCATTAAACACAAAACCTCATCTTCAAGCACTATTTACAAAACCTCTGACTCCTCTTGCAAAATGAAACTTTCGCCTCAAAACAGTTTTACCTGTGTTCAAAATCAAACACTGCTCTCAAATCCTAAACAAAGTGATCAAAATGATATTCACTATCAAGCAGTCAGTAAACAATACACCAAAAAATAGAAAACAATTTTTCAAAACATATAGTTCTCAGGGAGAACAAAATTTTTAATCGCAAAATAAATTTCATATTTTTTTCATTGTAGTCATTGTTTCATTGTTTCAATTTGTTCATTGTACAGTCTACAGCAATGCACTGTACTACAGTATACAATACTAAAAGGGACACAAATGAAAGGAGTAAACATGTGATCAATGTGCTTCTTGTCTTTGGCCTGGGTCAGGCCAGAGCACTTCGTTGACATCACAAGCAATATTGTCCCTCCTGAGGCAATGGGGGAAGAAGCCTCTTGTGTGCCATATCCAGCCCTGACATGATTCCTCACCATTATCACCACAGGCTAAATCCATGGCTTGCAGCAGATTTACTCTGGTGTAGGGTTGTCTATCATAAACTTTCCATCTCCAAGAGGAGAAAAACTCCTCAATCGGATTCAGGAAAGGCGAGTATGGAGAGAGGTACAAGTTCATAAACTGCCCATTGATGTTAAACCATTCCCTTACCTGAGCAGCTCGGTGGAAACTAACGTACTCGGTTACCTAATGTAACCTCGGTTCTCTCTAGAAGAGGGAACGAGTATTGCGTAATTTGCTTACGCTACGGGTAAAGTCTTATTTTCTCGAGATCTGAAGCCAAAAATTATCCTTAATTTTTTATTTATTGTCAACGCAGTGCGGCAGCCAGCAGACCATAGCAGGCTGTATCAGCGTGCTTTATTGGCTGACCTGCGGCAACTGCAGCAGCCTACCGGTGAGCCCCACGTGACGTCGCGCCCTCTACGCGTCACAGCCCGCCAGAATGGGTGTGGCTAGCGTATATAAGGACGGGCTCAACAGGCTGATCTCTGGTTTTTATGGATGAAGCGAATAAGCTCGTGGCGCGGTCTGTGTACAACACATGGAAAAGACGGCCAGCAGCGCGGGCCGTACAAGTACATAAGCACCTTATAGGGAGAAAATAGAGCGGCACCACCAGTCTATGTATAGAGAGCATCACCCCTTTACACAGCTGTAAGGCGAATAGGCGGCCAGCAGCGCGGGCCAACACAATGCACAAGCATAAGATAGGGGGACACAGAGCGGCTCCGCCGGTCTATGTATGGAGAATTTCATCCCACAGTGCAGCTCAACCAGAAGAGCTAGTGACGGGGCATAGGAGGTTATCACTGTCCCCGCTATCGGATGCTGGCAGAGCCGATAGGGAGATGATCTGCGCCCTGAAGGGGGTGCCAATTGCCTTGGGGATGTAACCGTGTCTCGGTTTGAGGATGACTTTAGAGTCATTTGGCCCGAACTCGAGACATGCAGGGCTAACTGATAGCGCATGTAGATCCCCCACACGTTTTTACTGAAGACAGAGCAATCAGGAAAACGGTTTGAGCGAGAGGTATTTTAGGTCCACGGATTCTAACGGTTCAAAGGGAAACTCTTTCAGGGCCTCCAGGACCAAAGAAAGATCCCAAATAGGAACCGAGGGGGGCCGCGGGGGGTTCATCGTCCTAGCTCCCCTAAGGAAGCGCATGATGAGCTCGTTTATTCCTAACGCACGGTTGCGCGTCGGCTCTGTCGGCTCTCCGTAATTACGCTCGTTGCGCGTAATTCTTCTTGCGCGGCCCGTCTCCACCCAGGCGGAGAGCGCAGATAATAACGTGGCGGTCTCAACAAGGGACCAGGGACTTCAACAATGGCCCGCTGTCCAATCATGTTTTGGCCTCTCCTTCTCCTCTTTGTTAGATTGAAGCCTGCTTCATTGACAAAGATGAACTCATGGGGTCTGTCCAAGGATTCCAAGTCAAATATTGTCTGTGTAGAAATACAATATACTGTATTTAGAATTTTGTAAGTCGTACAGAGACAGTGATATACTGTAGAGCAGTGGTTTCAAACTCAATTCCTGGAGGGCCACAGCTCTGCACAGTTTAGCTCCAACCAGCTCCAACTCACACCTGCAAGGAAGTTTCTAGTAATCCTGAAGACTTGATTAGCTGGATCAGGTGTGTTTGATTAGGGTTGGAGCAAAACTGTGCAGATCACTGCTGTAGAGTACAATTAGGCCTACTGTATGCACTTCTGATTCACATACATTGTATGTACTGAAGAGTAATGTCATTCACATAGTTTGTGTTAGTACTGTAGACAATCTGGATTACAGTAAATGTTTCTGAATGTACACTTACTTGCACATACTGAGCTCGCAGTTCTTTCACCCTTGGTGAGTTGCGATCAAAAAGGTACTCTGTATACTTGTTTCATTCGCATCGTGTTACGATGGAAGACACGGACAATTGTGGAAATGCTCACACTGTTGATTCCCTTGAAGTGTGTGTTGTCTTGTATCACTCGTTCCTGGATTTCTCGTCGTATTAAATTATCTTGAAGAACCATGCCCACTATAACGGCCTCTTGCTCCCGAGTGAATATAGCTGTCCTTCCACCTGCATGTGGCAGCCTTGCAATTCTAAAAAAGTAGATGTGCAGTTACAAAAAAATTCATGCAGTACTATACATACAGTGATGTACTTTACAAATGTCTATTGAAACAGTTGCATATAGTGTAGTACAGTAAATTTGCAATTACAAAAATACAGTAGTATACTGTACCTGTTCTCTTCTCTGAATGTCCTTACTATGGTAGACACAGAAAATCGGCTCAAACTGGGTTGCACTCTAAGTCCTGCTTCCCTCATTGTCAGTCCATGAACAAGAACATGGTCTATGACTGTTGCTCGAATTTCATCAGAAATATTCACTCTTTGTCTTCTCCTCTTCCTCTTTCTTGCCCTCCCCCTCCTCCTCTTCTTCCTCTTCCTCTTTCCTCCTCCTCCTCTTCTTCCTCCTCATCGCCCACCTCGCATATGCACTCGTCCTCGTCATCTCACATTGTTTCTTCTATCCATTCTCAGACTTTCTCCTTCCCACCTTCAACAACCTGTTTGCTCTCTGAACTGGCTTATATTGATTGTGTCACATCATTTGAAACACGTTAAATCAGTTTTGAGTGGTTGTGTTCAATCAGATGACATGTGTTCTATATTTGTATTTGATTGTTGCCACTTGTGTTTACCAGTATGGATGGCATGTGCATTAGAGTGCAGAATGTGTTTTGAGAATGAGAATGTGTTTAGAGTTTTGCTGAAAAGTCTAAGTGTGATCTGCAAATTGTGTTTTACCATGTGAAGTGGTTTAAGGTATTGACAACAGACTGCACAATTAGCACAGTGTACCTGCACAATGAGTTCAGGCAACTGAGAACTTTGTTCAGCCAATGGGTTTTAGTGTTTTAGCAATTGAGAAAAACTGTAATGAACTTTGCAAAATTAAATACTCATTAAATTGAACTGAGTCACCACTGAGTCAGACTATTGTCTTCTTTAGAACTGCTTTACAGCTGAAATTAAAGTTGGCAAATTTTCCAGCATTTGTTATTTTCTTGTTTATTACTGTGAAGCTGCTTTGAAACAATCTGCCAAGTTATGCCAAAGAGAACAAACTAGGTGACAAAGCATTCTCCTCGACCAGATGATTCTGTGTAATGTTAGCTGGGTGCTCAGCCAGACTGGATCAGGAAAAAGGGTTGATGCAGTCTTTTTGAACATGTTTTATTTGAATCAAAGTGCGTCATAATGCCATGTCTGGCCAACTGCCTCTTCTCAAATATGAAGATTTATCCGGTGTTGGGCAAAAAAGCATTTTTTAAAACAATGAAACATGTGTTTTGGATTGTTGAATATGACTGTAATGGCCCAGAACTGGGGAGAGAAAACAGCTCTCTGTGGTCTCTCCGTTTGTTCCCAAATCATCTCATGTTGACTATTGACCAGTAAAAAACAGAGAAAGATTGGCACACTAGGATGATGTTTCTTTATACTTTACTAATTTATGACACTAAGACCTCTCCAGGTGTACACCTGTGCCTTTCTTTCTATAAGGCAGCTAGACAGCAGTGCTAAATAAAACATTTCACAGCTTATGTCTGGGGGCTCATCTGCACAATCTGAGTAATGCTTTCCACTCTCCTATCCTCTCATTCTGCAAAAGTAGTCACTGGAGTAAACTAGAACCTTTCGTAAGAGCAATGTAAAAGGCTTAACTTCAGATTTCCCATGATGTAGTGTCAACTAATATTTCTTTGTTAGTCAACTTTTTTTTCTTTTCTTCAGAGACCTCTTTCCACACACATTAAAGCTTCTCTCTGTATAAAATGCTTATTTGGAATTGCCTTCACATTTGGTTTGTTATGGTTTTTATAGATGCTGTCTTGAAAAATATTGAAGCATTTGTGTGTGTGTGTGTGTGTGTGTGTGTGTGTGTGTGTGTGAGAGAGAGAGAGAGAGAGAGAGAGACATTAAAGCCAACCAACAAAACAAACCTTGACAATACAAAATCCTCTCCATAACCAAATCAGTGGCTTTTATACTGTAGGGTTAGGGTTAGGGGCAAATGTCTCAACAGATGCCTGCACCACGGGCTGGGGTGCCATGTGCAATGGACATGCTGCCGCAGGCTCCTGGACAGGACGCCAGCGCCTTTGGCATGTCAATTGCCTCGAGTTGCTGGCGATACGCTTGGCTCTGCACCACTTCTGGGTGTTGCTCAAGGACCAACACGTACTAGTCCATTCAGACAACGTGGCGACAGTAGCGTACATCAACCGACAAGGTGGTCTACATTCTCGCCGTATGTTGCAACTCGCCTGCCATCTCCTCCTATGGAGTCAGAAGCATCTGAGGTCGCTTCGAGCCATTCACATCCCAGGAAAGTTGAACCATGCAGCCGACAAGCTCTCACGGTTTCAGCCACTTCCTGGGGAATGGAGACTCCATCCCCTGATGGTTCAGCTGATTTGGGAACAGTCCGGTGACGCACAGATAGATCTGTTTGCCTCCCTAGGCATCCAACACTTTTGCGAGATTCTATAATCTCTGTGTAAAGCCAGTGTCCTCTCATGTACTCGATCCCACTAGCCAGTAAGTAGGACCTGCTCGGTGTCATCGCTTGCTTCGTCATTCCACTCTACGGACTGGATACGTGTGCTATTTCACTCAGATGAGTTTTTCTTAGATCCTGAGTTCCTCCTGCACTGTCGATGCCGTCACCAGAGTGTATGCCCGGTTGGTCAGCCCTTGTGATTGGCTAGGTGCTTCCATGTGCATGGTTCCCCGCTGAGCAACCCCCACGTGTATTTCCATGGTAAGTCTCCCCAAGCACGTGTCTTTCCCTCGGAAAGACCTCTTGCCATCTCGAGGTTGAAACATTCGGATTGGATACTTGGATACTTCTGAGTTTTCCATATACATCCCGCTCTCGGGTCATATGTGTATTCTAAGTCCCCCCTACAGGTAGGCGCTGTGTTACATATTCCACCTGGGATATGCCACCCAGTGTACCTTGGTATTCTTGCGTTAAGCCTAGCCCTTCATCCATGCTAGTTTCACAACAGGGAGCTCAGACTTGCGCTGGGCACTGGAAGACAGCCGTCGTGGCATGATTAAATTGGGACACCCATTCCGTCAGTCACTGATGTAACTCGGAGTGACTGAACAAAAGGGAATGTCTTGGTTATGTCCCTCTGCCACAACCGCTGTACTGCTGGAATGGCCTTGAGTTAAGTTTTGGCTCCTCAGCAGGAAAACATAATACGAAATTGCCAGCGTTCCTCCTTTTATACCTACGTGGTGGGGCGGAGTTGCTCTATGCAAATTCCACAGACTATATGTCACCAGATTTGTTGTTGAATGGCTGCGGCCATGACTGACAGATGAAGTCACGAGGACCCACGAGATCTCGCAAATTCATGAATGGTCACGCCCTGTGCTGAATTGCTGCGGAGCTCTCCAGCATCCGGCAAAAATAGAAGCTCTGCGTATCTGCTCCGGAGGGCTGCGGATCGCCTGAGTCGGAACGCAGCCGGTTCTGCAGTCAGTGAAAATACACACATTGACTTTAATGGAAACCTATTGACTCCGCCGCCGTTCCGGAGCAGATCCACAGCCGTTCCGCAGTTGGTGGAAATTAGGGGTAACCTGTTAACATGGGAGCCGAAATAAAAACGGACACGCCACGCAGCTTACGCAGCCAGTGTGTAGGAGGCCTAACATTAAACTTGAGAGCCCTGTGTTATGTAGTTGTTGTTGTGAGGAATGTGTTATGTTATGTAGTTACATTGATTCATCTCATTGATTTGCATGTACCCTCATATTTAACTTTTACACAAGTGTACACAGTTCCTGAGGTCTTTATAAGACAGCGGTGACATGTTTTGGTCAATAGTGTTCAGTGCTCGTCTGTGCTCAACGACAGAACAGTTTCATGCTTTGCTGGAGCTTTTGCAATTGCGTTAAGCCCCCTTTCCACTGCACACGATATTCGCATACGATTGTCGCATTTCGCCCCCTAGTGTCAGTCGCACGGAACTTTGAAATTGGTCGTGAAGCAACCTTTACCCTCGGCTATTCACAATGATAAAATTAATGATTTTAATGAACGTAACCCTTGTGAAAAAAAAGTGCACTTAAGTGTACTTTTATAAAGTGTACTTATTACATAAATAATATAATTTAAATATATACACTTAAGTGTGAATTAAATGCCATCTTTTCGGCGCACTTAATGCACATTAAGTGTAATTAATTTCAAATATATAATATATTAAGTTGAAATAAAATGTAATAAGTTGCCATTAAAAGTGATTTTTTTGGAACAACTTAATTGGTACTTTATTACAACTTTATATATACTTTCATAATTGCTTCTAGTGTTTTTAAAATATAGTTAAAGTGCACTACACAATATAATGACACGCAATTAATGTGATTTAAAATATACTTTAATGTCAGTTAACAATACACTTAGGTGTGAATTAAATGCAATGTTTTCGACACACTGAATGCACATTAAGTGCAATTAATTTCAAATATATCACATATTAAGTTGAAATAAAATGCAATAAGTTGCCATTAAGAGTGATTTTTTGGAACAACTTAATTGGTACTTTAATACAACTTTTTATCTACTTTCATAATTGCTTCTAATATCTTCAAAATATAGTTAAAGTGCACTACACAATATAATGACATGCAATTAATGTGATTTAAAATATACTTTAATGTCAGTTAACAATACACTTAAGTGTGAATTAAATGCAATGTTACAATCACAATCAATTTACTGACAAAATAATCTCTAAAAGAAATACATAAAAACCTTTCTGTTGATGCAGAAGAAAACCCCAAGAAACACTATGCATAAACACAAACAGTTTTGGAAAGAGACCATTGGGTAATGCTTTACAAAAATATATTAGTTACCTACTTCAGTTAACATGAACTAAGAATGAATAATACTTTAAGCATTTATTAGTCTTGGTTAGATCATGTTGGCTAAAAAATAAACTAATATTAACAAATGAGACCTAATTAAAAGTGTAACCGAACCTTGTTATTTAGTTCTTAAAGGGATACTCCACTTTAAAATGAAAATTCTGTCATCATATACTCACCCTCATGTTGTTTCAAACCTGTATGAATTTCTTTCTTCTGCTGAACAGAAAGAAAGATACTTAGAAGAATGTTAGTAACCAGACAGTTTTTGGTACCATTGACCATTGATTTTTTTTCCTACTATGGAAGTCAATGGTACCAAAATCTGTCTGGTTACTAACATTCTTCTAAATATCTTTCTTTCTGTTCAGCAGAAAAAAGAAATTCATACAGGTTTGAAACAACATGAGGTTGAGTATATGATGACAGAATTTTCATTTTAAAGTGGAGTATTCCTTTAAACCTTTACCAGCACCAACAGTAAACAGGACCAAATGCTTACTCCAGCATTACAGTGAATCTAAGTTTGTCTAAAAAAACAAAACAAAAAAAAACTGAAGAACTCCAAAAGCACAAAAAACAAAATTATTTGTCATAAGTTGTTGGAAAGTGCTGTTTATGTCAAAGTCCCAGATGCTCTCCAGAGTATATGTGAATGGAAATGTTTCAAAGATGCAGGAAAGTCAGAAAAAATGCCTTGAGGAAAAAAACAAACACAAAAAAAAGAAAATTTGTTTATAATACAGATCCAGTCCATTATTATATTTGGCTCAATTGAATGAAAGAGATAGATATACAGTTGCGCTTCAGAGTTGATATACACCTTGCAGTATCTGCAAAATTTTAACAATTTTAGCAATAATAGGGATCACAAAAATGTATACGTTTTATTTTTATTTAGTACTACCCTGAGGAAGCAGTTTATTCTGCAAGGTGTATGTAAACTTTTGACTGTTAACTGTTGATAAATTGTGTGATGTGATTGATTACCTCAGTCACCAGGACCACATCGTAGTAGAAAGCTGGGCAAGGTTCCTTCTATTTCCCACAAACACCAGGATTCCACTGACTACGCCATCTTTACTGACACTGGGCTTAAAGTTATTCAAAATAGAGAACCTTTTTATTGCTACTTTACAGGGAATTAAGCATAACTTTATCAATTACACAAATATAGATATATGACCCATGCAAACCCAGGACCAATGCAAATTAAGAAAGGTATTCTTACATTTTAAGCTTGCCCCACATAGCTATCTTCATGAAGGATGTTCCTGTTCCTGTATTTACCATGTGTCACAGTGTCTGGTTGTGTTCCACGTGTATCCACTAGATGTCCTCCTTTTCCCCACGGTGTCATGCACATGAACTTCATCTCCCACAATTCCTGTCTGTGTATCACACCCAGGTGTTAGTAATTGTAATCACCAGCTGTCTCTCGTTTTCCCCTCATCATGCATGTATTTAATGCCCTGTTTGTCTTGTGTTCTTTGTGGATCAATGTTGTATGTCACGCCGCTTCTGTTCTTGTGTTTTCCTGCCTTGCCTGTTTATTGTTTTGTATTGATTTCCTGGATATTGAACCCTGCCTGTCTTGACTTCGTTTTTGGATTACCCTATTAAAACTCATCTTGCTGCATTTTGGATCCCGTCTGCTTTCATCCTTGTGCGGTTCGTGACAGATTGATCCACCTCAAGAAGATCCAAGCAGTATGAGTTCCCGTCGCCATTTCTCCACTGCAAGAGGTGAGCGGAGACAACCACCACCAGAACCGTCTTTCAGTGAGTCCCAACCCAGGATGAACATTTTTGAGTGTTTTGCTCTGTGGGCTCGGAAGACAGACGAAAGGTTCATCGTCAAACCCCCTGAGCCTCAGCCCACAGAGAGTTTTGTGTCGGACCACGCCCCCCGCCATGAAGAGTCCTTCAAGGGGACCCGCTTGGCCAAGTTCCGTGGAACTCGGGGTGGTCGTAGAGGAGGCGGGGAGGGTCGGGAGGAGGTCCAGTCCCATCACTCGGTCTGGCCACCTTTCGATGCCGAAATTCCTCCGCCACGGGCTCCACCCAGTCAAGAGTCGTACACTCGCCATTAGAGACGGCAGAGGAGGAGGAAGTTTCCCGGTCCTGACCTCGATCCCGAGACAGTGTCCGTGATCCCGAAGCCCGTTCAGCCGGTGGTCATCCCAAGGCCCGTGCAACCAGCCAAGGTTCCGAAGCCCGTGCACGTGCAGCCGGCTGTCATGTCCTTCTCAGAGAATGCATCGCCGCTGCCCAGCCCAGAGAATGCATCGCCGCTGCCCAGCCCAGAGAATGCATCGCCGCTGCCCAGCCCAGAGAATGCATCGCCGCTGCCCAGCCCAGAGAATGCATCGCCGCTGCCCAGCCCAGAGAATGCATCGCCGCTGCCCAGCCCAGAGAATGCATCGCCGCTGCCTAGCCCAGAGCTCCATACGCCATTAATTCCGTCCAGACCTGAACCTGCACCTCATCATCGAAGATGGCGGAGGAGGAGGAAGACCTCCGGCCTCCCCAATGACCCGGAGGCCGTCCCCGAGCAGCCCGCCATCGTCCCGGAGGCCGTCCCCAAGCAGCCCGCCGTTGTCCCGGAAGTCGTCCCCGAGCTGCTCGTCCTGCCGGCTCCACCCACGCCTGCCGAGCCTGTGTCTTCGGACAAGATGGCCGCCGCCGAGCCTGTTCACGTCACGCCTGCCGAGCCTGTGTCTTCGGACAAGATGGCCGCCGCCGAGCCTGTTCACGTCACGCCTGCCGAGCCTGTGTCTTCGGACAAGAAGGCCGCCGCCGAGCCTGTTCACGTCACACCTGCTGAGCCTGTGTCCCCTGACAAGATGGCCGCCGTCGAGCCTGTGTCTGTTCCTGAGCCTGAGCCGGTGGTGTCTGTTCCTGAGCCTGAGCCGGTGGCGTCTGTTCCTGAGCCCTCAGTGACCGCGACACTGGCCATTATGGCCACAGCCATGTGGTGTGTGTGGGCTACGCACACACTTGGGCCGGTGGTGTCTGTTCCTGGGCCGGTGGTGTCTGTTCCTGGGCCGGTGGTGCCAGTTCCAGTGCCTGGGCCGGTGGTGCCAGTTCCAGTGCCTGAGCCGGTGGTGCCAGTTCCAGTGCCTGTTCCGGTGGTGCCAGTTCCAGTGCCTGTTCCGGTGGTGCCAGTTCCAGTGCCTGTTCCGGTGGTGCCAGTTCCAGTGCCTGTTCCGGTGGTGCCAGTTCCAGTGCCTGTTCCGGTGGTGCCAGTTCCAGTGCCTGTTCCGGTGGTGCCAGTTCCAGTGCCTGTTCCGGTGGTGCCAGTTCCAGTGGTGCCAGTTCCAGTGCCTGTTCCGGTGGTGCCAGTTCCAGTGCCTGTTCCGGTGGTGCCACTTCCAGTGCCTGTTCCGGTGGTGCCACTTCCAGTGCCTGTTCCGGTGGTGCCACTTCCAGTGCCAGTTCCAGTGCCACTTCCAGTGCCGGAGCCGTTGGTGCCAGTTCCAGTGCCTGAGCCGGTGATGCCAGTTCCTGTGCCTGAGCCGGTGGTGTCTGTTCCAGTTCCTGAGCCGGTGTCTGTTTCTGTGCCCTGGCCGCCCGAGGGAGAGTCTCCGCCCTGGCCGCCCGAGGGAAAGTCTCCGCCCTGGCCGCCCGAGGGAAAGTCTCCGCCCTGGCCGCCCGAGGGAAAGTCTCCGCCCTGGCCGCCCGAGGGAAAGTCTCCGCCTTGGCCGCCCGAGGGAAAGTCTCCGCCCTGGCCGCCCGAGGGAAAGTCTCCGCCCTGGCCGCCCGAGGGAAAGTCTCCGCCCTGGCCGCCCGAGGGAAAGTCTCCGCCCTGGCCGCCCGAGGGAAAGTCTCCGCCCTGGCCGCCCGAGGGAAAGTCTCCGCCCTGGCCGCCCGAGGGAAAGTCTCCGCCCTGGCCGCCCGAGGGAAAGTCTCCGCCCTGGCCGCCCGATGGAAAATCTCCGCCCTGGCCGCCCGAGGGAAAGTCTC
Source organism: Scardinius erythrophthalmus (assembly GCF_964197995.2). Lineage (NCBI taxonomy): Eukaryota > Metazoa > Chordata > Actinopteri > Cypriniformes > Leuciscidae > Scardinius > Scardinius erythrophthalmus. The sequence goes on from NC_138227.1 coordinate 46,459,259, forward strand.
CGCCCTGGCCCCCCGGGGGAAAGTCTCCGCCCTGGCCGCCCGAGGGAAAGTCTCCGCCCTGGCCGCCCGAGGGAAAGTCTCTGCCCTGGCCGCCCGAGGGAAAGTCTCCGCCCTGGCCGCCCGAGGGAAAGTCTCCGCCCTGGCCGCCCGAGGGAAAGTCTCCGCCCTGGCCGCCCGAGGGAAAGTCTCCGCCCTGGCCGCCAGATGAACTGTTCCCCTTGCCTCGACCGCCTGATGAACTGTTCCCCTTGCCTCGACCGCCTGATGAACTGTTCCCCTTGCCTCGACCGCTTGATGAACTATTTGTTTCCCCGTTCTACGGTCCATGTTTCCCTGGTCCTCATGGAGTCTGTTGCCCCTGGTGTCTGTTTCCCCGCACGGACCTGGCCCCCCATCCCTCCCCCTGGTCCTCCACCGGGCCACCTCCCTCCTGAGCTTTTGTTTTGTTCCTTGTCCTGTCTTGTAGTGTCTGGGAGCCACTCCGTTGAAGGGGGGTAATGTCACAGTGTCTGGCTGTGTTCCACGTGTATCCACTAGATGTCCTCCTTTTCCCCACGGTGTCATGCACATGAACTTCATCTCCCACAATTCCTGTCTGTGTATCACACCCAGGTGTTAGTAATTGTAATCACCAGCTGTCTCTCGTTTTCCCCTCATCATGCATGTATTTAATGCCCTGTTTGTCTTGTGTTCTTTGTGGATCAATGTTGTATGTCACGCCGCTTCTGTTCTTGTGTTTTCCTGCCTTGCCTGTTTATTGTTTTGTATTGATTTCCTGGATATTGAACCCTGCCTGTCTTGACTTCGTTTTTGGATTACCCTATTAAAACTCATCTTGCTGCATTTTGGATCCCGTCTGCTTTCATCCTTGTGCGGTTCGTGACACCATGGTTGACACAGCAATGCTGCAAGCCTTCTTCCTTTGGTTTGTTACCTATAAAATATATGATGATTATAGGGCAGGTGTAAATGCACAGGTGGGAATTTATTACTTGCACATGCAAAAGATTCAAAGCATTTAAAAGCTATAGGGATAGTTAGTGACTTGAAAGTAGTGTTTTAGCTTGATCAGGATGTGCTGTCATGATAAATCTTGTAACATCACCTCATCAATACAGGTCTGTGATTCCACAACGCTTGCACTGTATCTCCAATAACAAATATGAACTGATCCTGCAAAATGAATGTTTAAATCCAGGTAAACACATAAATATTACATATTCCAAAACAAATAGTAATTGAACAACTCTTTAAATACAAAATGAAATTGAACACATTACAAGCATTTTTTATAGAGGTGGGTAATATATTAAATATTTATGGTGGTTATAAGATTGATTATTTGTATTAAATGTATATAAACGTCTTCGAGTGTTACAATATTGGATCAGCATTCAGCAAATTTTTAGTAGCTTGTTTAAAATAATTTAAAAAGTTGGTTTAGTTTAAAAAAAAATCAGCAACCAAATTCCTCGAACACGACCACACACGCCTTCCTCACATTACAATGTAAGACATTATTAGAATGCAATCATATATACATTATTGAAAACATGATTTATTCACCTCCTGAGTCTATTGAGTTTATAATATCTGCGATTAAAATGCAAAATGCAACTGACATGTTACGGTGAAAAAAAATAACTAAAGAAAGCATCAAGATATACTTACTTGACTGATTATTTGCAGCATAACGTCTCATCTACAAACAAACATCCAAACGTGGTGCTCCTTTTGTTCTCTTGTTTGGCTAGCTTCAGTATCATCACGCATCGCAAACGGATCGCAAAACATCTAGTGAAGTAGTGCGTCATAATGACGTAGTATTTCTCGCGCATGCGCATTAAACAACATATTCATATATCATGCATGGTTAAATGTTATTTCAGCTTTTCTGTTTAAGTTTAAGTTGTTCTAACTCATTGGCCCTCATTTATCATTCTTGCGTAGAAACGGACGTATATATTGGCGTAAGATTATGCTTACACTTCTCTCATCGCCTGATTTATGAAGCTGTGCGTACCTTTGAAATTCTGGTGTACGCAATACCTTCCCTTGATAAATGCCGCGGCTGAAATCGATCGTCATTAGAATAACACGCCCCTATATATTCAAGTCTCCGCCCCCCCCCCCCACGCCCTCATTTTACGCCATGGACACACGGAAGACGGCAAAGAAGAGAAACTTCTTTGAGAAAGAGAAAGCGAAACCAGGGAAGTGGAAAGAAACAAAATTGATTTCTAGATTTTTATTATTAATGACGCTTATTGTTATTTAGAAGAAGAATATCGTTATTATTATTATTTGTATTATTATTATTATTTAAAATAAGAATGACATTTTTATTATTTTGTCAGTCTGAATTATTTTTTTGGTCATTGAAAGCCTTTCATTACTAAACCCAGTCCGTGCACACCTGCCGGGCCTAACCCTGGCCTAACCATCGTTTCAAAGGATGGTACAACGGCGAGCGCGTCGAGTATAAACGCCTCGTCCGTTTGGGGAGGTGCGCGCGCAGTCTGCGGAGACTCGCGCTGCGGAGCCAGGCGAAAGTATGTAAGGCTTGAAACGTCAGGTAAAGCGCACAGGCTCGCAACTTAAGGAATACATATGCCTACAAATCAAATGCTTTGGTAAATTCACACAAATTAAACATTGAAGTCCATGTTGCACAAAAATAAACACTGAAGTTTATAATTACTATGTTGTTGTTTTTTTACAGTGGGTCATAATATATTATATCTTTTAGTTTGTCAGTGCGTTTTGTGGTGTTAGGAATTGTTTTTCTGCGCATTCCCACACTCAAAACGTGCGTACACCACCTCCTGAGCTGGCGTAGGATTTGAGCGTTCCGTACGCCAACGTCCATATTGATAAATCTCAAAGTCACCGTGGTTTTGGGTGTACGCCAGGTGTACGCTGGAAATGTGGTGTACGCACTTTTGATAAATGAGGGCCATTGTGTTGTTAAACTCTGTAAGTTCACAAAACTTTCATTAACCTAACTAAAAGTCAATCTTTTTAGCGCAATTTTCCACCGGACAAAATTGCGATTGTTAACTCACGATTTCTGTTCTGTCTGTGCGCACCAATATTGCACTTCTATCTACTCCTCAACCAGACTACCTAGAGACTTCGGGTTTTCGGCATTATGTTAACCCTCAGAGGTCGGAGATCACGCCGGCGTGATCTGCTCGCTTTTTTCCTTATGAGTTGAATTGAGACCCAAAATACTCTTTTGACTTTGATTTTACAAAACAAGTTTCATACATCAATCGATTCTGTTAAATGTGTATTATTTTTGTGTATACTCACAATAAAAACAAAGTGTTGTGCTTTTTGCCAAATAAAGAAAAATAAACGTGATGCGAGTTCTGCCTTCTATCTGCCAGTGTCGTCCATTCTGAAACGCGTCCGAAAATGAACAATAACTCAGCGAATACTCAGTCAAACAGGCAAACAGACATACAGGCATGAAGCTTGAATTCTCTTCTCTTAAATGAAGTAATTTATATAAAAAACAAATATTCTCATGTTGTGAAATCTGTATTAAAACAGAGCGATTCCAGTCGACCTCATTAGAGCTAATTCAAATGTAATGTGACTCCGCCTACGGAGAGCGCGCACTATTCAAACGCAAATGAATGGGGCAATCCAAGCAAACCTGTGAACGCCCACATATCAGTTTATTCAGATCATTACTTTAACACCGTCTCAGCAGCGCTGTGAGCAATAACAATAATGAAAAAAGTACCTCAGAAGTGCGGGTATATCGAGGAGCGAGCTGAGGAATACTGTAAGTTTTTTTTTTCTTCTCACGTGAATCGGGTTTCTGTTTTTAATGAATGAACTGCAGAGATGCGCGCTGTTTACCACAGCTCGCAAAAAGACAGTTTAAATTTAAATCGCGTGTGTGAATGAATGAGGATGTTTTAGCAAACTGTATTACTATGAGTAAAAATCGACTGAAATATGTTGAAATAAAATGTAGGCTATTTGTACGTATTTGTACGTAGCAATACGTATTAAACTGCAATTTTATATGCCCTAATATTTCATAAAAACAACGTTACAGTCAGGCGAAATATGAAAGACAACATTTTGTTGACTAGATTTGAGTACAGTTTTTACTGTAGAATATACTGCCACATAAGCTTTTGATGAAAAAAGTAGCCTACCTCAGAAGTGCGGGTATATCGAGGAGCGAGCTGAGGAATACTGTAATTTTTTTTTCTTCTCACGTGAATCGGGTTTCTGTTTTTGATGAATGAACGGCAGAGATGCGCGCTGTTTACCACAGCTCGCAAAAAGACAGTTTAAATTTAAATCGCGTGTGTGAATGAATGAGGATGTTTTAGCAAACTGTATTACTATGAGTAAAAATCGACTGAAATATGTTGAAATAAAATGTAGGCTATTTGTATAAGCAATACGTATTAAACTGCAAATTAACATTTATAAGCCCTAATATTTCATAAAAACAACGTTACAGTCAGGCGAAATATGAAAGACAACATTTTGTTGACTAGATTTGAGTACAGTTTTTACTGTAGAATATACTGAATATATATATCAAATAAGCTTTTGTTTAGCAATTTTTATAAAATAAAGTCATCAACTAAGATGTTAGCTGTTCCAATTTTGGCTATATTCAAACTAATGAATACATAGATAGGCCTAAAATATAGGCCTATAATCTTTTTCTTTTTTTTTACAAAGAAAGAGTACACTTGAAATATTGTTGAAATTTTAATTATTGTTGTAATTGTAACCTTTTTAATAAAATAGCAAAACATATTTACAAGATAGATGTAAGCAAAATCTTAAATGGTCAATATAAGTCTTCTTCTAATTTTTTGTCCTTGCATTGTGGCTCAGTCAGTCAGAGTCACACCTGAATGAATGGCTAATTATGCAGAGTCATTATGCATAATGGGTGGGACATTTTGTATTCCAAGGTGTAAACCACTCCTCGTTCACGCCCACTCGCATAATGGCTTTCCAAGCAAAACCTGTTTTACATCAATTTAACCCTTATGTGCTGTTGGGGATGTTTTCATCCACTATGGGGTATTTTTGAGTCTAAATTTGGCCATAACTTTTTCTGTGTTTCAGCAAATGGAATGATTTTTGGTGACAAATCTTATTTTGACACATATTTTGAGAAAATGCTTTGAAATTTTTCAAAAACTCAACAGTACACTGTGGGCAAATTTACTACCCTTTCGTTATGTTTGTGGCTGAAAACAGCCACTACTTTAAACTGCTGTAAAAATTTATCAGATAAATATTTTTTTCAATTTTTTTTGCATAAATCTATTAATCAACCTCAGTCCTGCTCAAAAATACTAAATGTTTAAAAAAAATTCAGGATTTTAACTCTTTAATTGCCAAATTTGTAAATGATGTCACTGATTTGGGAAAAAAACACACAAAATGACACATTTTCAATATAAAATGTGATTGTGGACTGGATTTTTTTTTACCTTTTATCACAGTCTTGGACATGTCAAAGATTAGAAACAACATTGGTTTTGATGCATTGTTAGTTTTTGTGCAGCATCAGATTTTAACTTTTTCTCCCTCATTTACTGTTCGTGGCTGTTTTTGCCCCATTGACTTCCATTATAACCATATTTTTTGATTGCAAAGCCATGACACCATATAATCATGCATTTTTGATTGTTGGTGGTTTTCCCTGTTGGGAAGAGGTAAAATTTGTAATTTTTACTGTTGATAACCGGGTGGCACCATTTACCCTTTAGATAGGCCTGTGCCAAAAAAAGCTTAGTTTCTGGCTTTTACATGGAGTTATATGGAGTATAACAGCATAATAAAGTGTGTGTTTGTGTGTGTGTGTGTGTGTGTGTGTGTGTGTGTGTGTGTGTGTGTGTGTGTGTGTGTGAACTCACCTTGATGCATCTAAGAAAATCAAAATATGCACCTCAGCTCTCAGAACTGCATGGAGTAAACAAAAACAAAGTAAGTGTATTTATGCATCTGCTGCCTTTTGATGGTGAGAAATGCAGACTAAACAAAAACAAAGCAAGTGGATTTAAACGCGTGCATGCAAGCCTGCTGGTCATTTGATGGTGAGAAGAGCAGCCAGCAACATGAGAAAGGGCTTGACTTGTAGTGAAGTTTTAGAGATGATTATGCAGCCTGACCCTTCCAGCGAGCTGCAGGATGTTTCGTCTTCTCCCTCTGACACCACAGACTCAGGAGAGTCAGATCCTGATTTGGATGTGGCACCCTCATCATCCTCTCTAGCTTCCACTGAAGGCGAGGAGGATTCGGAGGATCCTGGATCTGGGTGGATTGGGAGAAACAGCGAAGTGTGGTTTTCCACCAACGCGGAGACAACTCCCTTTCTTCAGCCTGCCAGTGGCGTGACTCCAGGGCCGACGCGCTATGCCTTCGCAAGGGTCCAGAACATGGATTCCGTGTTCAATCTGTTTTTTACGGAGGAGATGATTGACCTCATTGTCAGCATGACTTGCGTCAACACATACATGTTTGTACAGTCATACAAACATGTATGACTATGCCTTGTGATGGCATAGCGCGTCGGCCCTGGAGTCACGCCACTGGCAGGCTGAAGAAAGAGAGTTGTCTCTTTCTCCCGAGAGTTGTTAGTGGAAAACAACACTTCGCCGTTTCTCCCAATCCACCCAGATCCAGGATCCTCCGAATCCTCCTCGCCTTCAGTGGAAGCTAGAGAGGATGATGAGGGTGCCACATCCAAATCAGGATCTGACTCTCCTGAGTCTGTGGTGTCAGAGGGAGAAGACGAAACATCCTGCAGCTCGCTGGAAGGGTCAGGCTGCATAATCATCTCTAAAACTTCACTACAAGTCAAGCCCTTTCTCATGTTGCTTGCTGCTCTTCTCACCATCAAATGACCAGCAGGCTTGCATGCACGCGTTTAAATCCACTTGCTTTGTTTTTGTTTAGTCTGCATTTCTCACCATCAAAAGGCAGCAGGTGCATAAATACACTTACTTTGTTTTTGTTTACTCCATGCAGTTCTGAGAGCTGAGGTGCATATTTTGATTTTCTCAGACGCATCAAGGTGAGTTCACACACACACACACACACACACACACACACACACACACACACACTTTATTATGCTGTTATACTCCATATAACTCCATGTAAAAGCCAGAAACTAAGCTTTTTTTGGCACAGGCCTATCTAAAGGGTTAATGGTGCCACCCGGTTATCAACAGTAAAAAATACAAATTTTACCTCTTCCCAACAGGGAAAACCACCAACAATCAAAAATGCATGATTATATGGTATCATGGCTTTGCAATCAAAAAATGTGGTTATAATGGAAGTCAATGGGGCAAAAACAGCCACGAACAGTAAATGAGGGAGAAAAAGTTAAAATCTGATACTGCACAAAAACTAACAATGCATCAAAACCAATGTTGTTTCTAATCTTTGACATGTCCAAGACTGTGATAAAAGGTAAAAAAAAATCCAGTCCACAATCACATTTTATATTGAAAATGAGTAATTTTGTGTTTTTTTTCCCCCCCAAATCAGTGACATAATTTACGAATTTGGCAATTAAAGAGTTAAAATCCTGAATTTTTTTTAAACATTTAATATTTTTGAGCAGGACTGAGGTTGATTAATAGATTAATGCAAAAAAATTTGAAAAAAATATTTATCTGATACATTTTTACAGCAGTTTAAAGTAGTGGCTGTTTTCAGCCACAAACATAACGAAAGGATGTAAATTCTAACAATGCACAAGGGTTAAATCAATGTATTGTTGTATCTGAACGATAAAGCAAGACTATTTTCACATAATTTTGAAGCCAGAACTCGAAGGAAGAACATCCATTTCTCAAAAGCAGGGGCGTAGTTTGTGGGGGGGTTGGGGGGGAGATAACCCCCTCAATATTTAAATCTATGCATTACATCCCCCCCAATATTTATACCACAATCACATGAAAAATATGCAGACCCAAACTTCAACCCCCCCAATGTTCAAACCAAATCTACGCCCTTGCTCAAAAGTCTTATTCATGCATATTTATTATGAGTTTTGAGGTCTTCTTTCAGCAACTTTCATTTTTAATTTTTTCAATAACCACGCATAAGCATTATTCTCTTAAAAATAAAAAAATATACATGCATGGTGATCACATATTTTGGTAGCCCTGTTTGTGCTATATAGAGTGAATTTACACCTTTGCAATTAACATGTTTATAAATAACTGAAAAAAGCACAAATGTCAGAGCATGTCAGAACACCTCCAGTGCCCAGAAAACAGCTCAGACTCCAGAGGGTTAAGGAAGGTCTAATCTCGGGAACGCACAAAAAAAATCCAGGAAAAGATTTACTATCTCTTAGTGTTGTAATCCCATGACGTGAGAAAATTGCGCTAAAACACTCACTGAGTTTTTATTACTTGTTTTCAATGTAGTGTAGTGTGATTAAAATTAAATGTATTTTAACTGAATTTAAATGCAAATTCATTTTGTTTACATTTGTTTAACTTTTGCTCGCAACTAATACAATTAAATGTGTGCATTCATAAAAAGTGCACTTAAGTGTTTATAAATATTATGATAAAAGTGTTCTTTCTTTAAGTAAAACTTAATTAGACATTATTACAAAGTGCATTTTAAAAAGTGTATTTAAGTGTGTTAAGAAATATTGTGATGAAAGTGTACTTACTTTAAATTAAACTTAATTAGATATTATTACAAAGTGCATTTGTAAAAATTGTACTTAAGTGTGTTTATAAATATTGTGATGAAAGTGTACTTTCTTTCTTACACATAAGTGGTCTTTAATTTTAATTTTATTATATTATCTGCAAGTGCACTTTTTAAAAAGTATACTTTTATTATTTTAAGCACACAAAAAGTGCGCTTTCAATACAATTAAGCACAATTCTTTTTCACAAGGGAATACATGCATGAATATATCCACACAAAACAAATGACCCTTCAATACATCTAAAATTAAAACATAGTCGATTTTATAGAGCTGATCAATATGAATATTGATTTAATAATTATAAAATATTTGTTTCTGCCATAATTATTATTAACAGCCATTTTGCAGAAATAGCGTTCACAGAATGACGTTAAAGTGTTAAAATATTGATAATTCTATCTTCACGCTCATAGTTTTGATTAGAATACATCACATCTGGTCGACCGGTCACATGTGGTCTAGCCGCAGAAGTTCAGATATTTCAACGCATCCGAAGCTCAAATCAGATCCGTAATTTCCGCGTACGCATATGATCAGAACTCCCTGCAGCTCCCATATGACTCTCCACTGGAAATGAGTGACTTCCGGTCCGACAGCTGTTGTTCGTCGTGTGCAGTGGAAAGGCGGCTTTAGAACTGGTCACTGTTGTCGCTTGCGAAACCAAATGGCATCGCCGTGGGTGTAAACGTGCAGATTAAGGGGCGGTAATATTATAATACATTTTAATTCACACAATAATTACTTGAAACAAAAATGAAAGAAGAAGCTAGGATTTTATTTTAGAAATAAGTATTGCTTTTCATTTAATGCAAGGAAGAAGCTTGTGTCTGCGACCTTCTTACCGATTCTTGACTATGGGGATGTTAGTGTATCAGCATGCTCCTTATCTTCTTGCCTCCCTAGATGCTGTGTATCATGGTGCCTTAAGATTTATTACAGATTGTACATTTTCTACACATCATTGTGCATTATATAATAGAGTTGCTTGGTCTTCTCTTGCTGTTCGAAGGAAAATGCATGGGTACTTATTGATATACAAAGCAATTTTAGTTTATTTACCACCTTATCTCTGTTGTATGATTCAACAAAAAGCAGTTGGTAACTATTCATTGTGTTCACAGTCTTATTACAATCTCCATGTACCTCCAGCTAAAACTAATCTATGTAAAACAGCTTTTATTTATTCTGCACCTTCAGACTGGAACTCTCTCCAAATGAAATTGAGGATAAATCAAATTTTAAAACACTTGTGCATGTACTAGAAAAAGATTTAGAGATTTGCAAATGCTTCTAAGATTGTACTTTTAATGGTATTGTGTGTTGTATTGTTTTATTGTTATATGTGTATTTGCATAACTGGGCCGCCTATCTTGGCCAGGACAATCCTGTAAAAGAGATGTTAATCTCAGTGAGGTTCTCTCCTGGTTAAATAAAGGTTAAATAAAATAAAAAATAAAATAAATAAGATTCTCTTCCTACGTCAGAAGGAGAGCGAAATCTGATCGGCTTATTTTTTGACATGCTTGTAGAGAAAGACTTACCTAAACAAAGTTACTTTTCACGTTTTCTGGGTTGGTAGAAGCACCGGGGACCCGATTATAGCACTTAAACACGGAAAAACTCATATTTTCATGATATGTCCCCTTTAACCTGTTAGCCAGCACGAGGACGCCGACGCACTGAAACGTTCTTTGTTTAAATAGTTCAAAGTTACTATCAGATTTAATTTTATTACCTTGACAAACTATACATCATTAAAAAGATATAAGACTCAAGTTTCAGTATTTGACCACTATTGTATTCTGAGAACCTTATAGTGACAGTTATGTATTAGTATGTGTCAGTAGTTATGTAATGAAAAAATGAATCGATATGAATTATTTTTTTTTATGCTCAATAACATAAGAACATTGTCAAGGAATTACATACAGATACATATACATAAAAAAAGGAAAAAACATAATTATACAAAAACAATGGAAGACAAAGGATGACATGGCAAAGAGATATAACAAGAAGGCATACCATATAATTGTATTGACACAATAACATACATATACAAGGAAAGCTTTTAAGTGCATGTATTTTCTTTAAATATTTCTTCATAATATTTCATAAATCTTAGTGATTTTGTATTATTTATATAACGAAGAGATTTAAGAAGTGAGATTAATTCGGTGTCAAAATAAGGATAGGAGAGAATACCATTTGCAAACTTTTGTTTATGAATGAAGAATTTGCCATTTAAAATAAAGCCATTAACAATGTACTCTAGGGGTTTATTTTTATCGTCATTATAATAAAAAAATAATGTATTTCAAACTGAAAGAATGTGTCACACTGGCAAATAGGCCTATGTAAGAACCAAGGTCAGACCAAAATTGTTTGGATATTGGGCAATCATAAAACAAATGTTCAAAAAAGCACATGAGCTGTCGATGTCCAAATATTTAGAAATATTAGAGTTGACAGGATATATTTTATGTAAAATTTTGAAATGTATTTCCTTAGCTTAAATTGAAAGATTTGGCAACCATCAAAAAGCACACCCATTTCCCTAAACTATACACACTATTCCCTGTTTTGACACATGAGTCAGATTTGTTGAACTGTCACTGCAAAACTCTACACACAAAACCCTTCATTTCTCATTGCTTAGACCATTTTGTCATTAGAAAGCACTAGCATTCAATATTGTTCACTCAAGTCAGCACAGCTTCAGCTCAGTTAGCACACAATTACCCAAGTGGAAACACTAAGAGTCAAAATTGAACATACATCAATCAGAGCCTTCAATAGATAGATAGAAGGGCCCAAATCAGTTTATTGAGTTTTGGAACAATGGATCCAGAAAGACATGAAGAGATTGAGGAGGGATAAGGAGGAGGAGGAAGGACAAGGGCAAGAAGACAAGCAGTCTCAGATGAAAGCCACTCTAGTTGCCCATGTCTTAGTCAATGGTTTGACTATGAGGGAGGCTGGACTACGAGTAAGGCCAAATTTGAGTCGCTTCACCATCGCCTCGAGAACTTTCAGGGAGGGGTGGTGGCAAACAAAATTCTTTCGGACCCTGCGTCCATTACAATGGACATCACATGTCAGCCCTTTTTTTTTCTTTTTACTTCTGGAGCATTTCAACTAGTTTAAAGCCTGCAGTCCATGAGATTGGACTTTTGTCACCCAATCAAATAGCAGTAAAGCTCTGCATGTGGTAATAAAAAAAAACAACCTAAAAAAAAAAAAACACTACATTGAAGAGAAGCATGGCAGCACTTCACTTCAAACACATTAGTAAGCAGCATTTTCTCTGGTTTTATTAAAAAAAAAATATGTTTGCCAGTATTTCATGGTTTGTATGTAAAATAGAAGGATTTAACTTATTAAAGTTAAAGATCTTTTGTAGAATTGCAAGTTTTAAATCAGGATTTTTTCAAATGTGTCTGTCCATTAGGGGAAGAGATTGAGATTGAGGCAGAGGAAAGTCAGAATCAAGAAGACAAAGAAGATTATGAGCATAAGCATGAGGCAGATGTAGAACCAGTACTTGGTGATGATCCTTTTACAAATATCACAAAAAAGAGTGATATTCAGTGGCGTCGTCACGCCCGCTTTACCCCAGTAGAAACAACGTGGGAAAGTCCCACCACTGACCACCCTGAGCCACTAACACCATACGGCTACTTCAAGCAGATTGTTCCAAGTCAGATGTTTGAGCTGATGAGCACAATGACCAATATATATGCAAAACAAAATGGAGTCAGGGGGTATAAACATGCCTCAGCTTCTGAGATAGAAGTCCTTGTCGGTCTACATATGTGACCAGTCACGGAAAGTAGGGACACAAGTCGGTTCTGGGGCATTTTGAGTTATTCACATATTCTGAAAGTGTAGAATTCAAGCTTTCCAACGATGTGTAACACATTGAAATCTGATAATATTTGGAGAAGTTGTGGCCATTTGAAGGTAGGCACTCAAAAAAACTGAAATGGTAGAAATCTGCTTCTAAAGATTGGCAAGTTCTCACGCTTCTGGGAATGACAATAGGGCTCATTTACATCTCATTTAGATAAGTCATACCCCCTGTAAAGCTCCCCCGTCTCCCCCTCCCCCCTGAATGTACCAATTCTACAAATTCTCTAAATAAAACATCTCCAGTTAACTGGCAGAGCATTCATTTCGTTCGTTTTTTAAATAAGATACTAGCGCTGAAATGTGTTTTTTTTTTTAATCAAGTGATCAAAGTGCTCGTTGCCGCGGCGATCAGTGGCGCAGATACAGTGTTTACTCGTGTGGCTCGCGCACACACTGCATTGTATTCACTCGACGCGCGCTTCAATCCTTTGCGTTGCTTGTGGATACTCTCTATTCGTTCTGTTGAAATAACAAAATAATTCAAACGTTTGCGTGTCCCTGCTTGATATACAACCACTGATGAACATAATCGTCTTGATGAGAGAAAAAAAACTCTATGAGAAAAAAAAAACCTATACAAGGGAGGATTCGAACTCTCAACCTTTGACACGGCTGGCGAACGCTCTACCACTGAACCATTCATATACACGTTAATTTTAAAGGCGGATCTATGTATTGACACTGACAACATGCATTAGGCTACGAATTAAACCCCATGTAACCTACTATTTAAATCGATTGCTGGACATCGTAATGTTATTGGCGTCCATCTTCATTGAATTTTGAAATCAGATAGAGCCGGCCCGAGCGCTGCATAATAAGTAGCCACGCCGGCAATTCAGTATGGAAATACACACCGACAATGACACGCCCCTACTGCGTGCTAGAATCTCCGAAAAACAAGCCGATTTCAACATCAAAATGTACGCTTTTAAATATACCAATACTGCTATCTCAAACATGGAGAGGCTTCTTCGTGATCTCAACTAAGAGATTCTGCAAAAAAACGAAAATCACCAATTTTGAAAAAAAACGCTTCTTTCTCATTTTGCTCGAAAGTTGTGCTGCCGATTTGTGTCCCTGGTTTCCGTGACGGGTCACATATGGCAATGGGAGTTCTGGGTCTTCCAAGAGTGAGAATGTACTGGTCTTCCAGCATCAATATTGGAATTTTCAAGGAAACCATGTCTCGAGATTGTTTTTTTCAACTCCGCTCCAACCTGCATGTTGTGAACAACCATGAGAGGCCTCCTGGAGACACTGATGTTTTCTTCAAGGTCAGACTAATCTATGAGTCCATAAGGAAACGCTGTCTGCAGCTAAAACTGGAGGAAGATCTCTGTATTGATGAGCAGATTGTGCCTTTCAGGGGAAAACTCTCTGTGCTCCAGTATATCAAAGGGAAACCTACACCATGGGGATTGAAGATGTATTTCCTCTGTGGCAAAAGTGGGCTTGCTTATGATTTCCTCATCTATCAAGGTGCCACAACAGAGCTTTCTGAGAAAAGCAAAAATGTTCTAGGGCATGGAGCTTCTGTTGTCTTCCACCTGTGCCAGAGAATCCAGGCTCCCAACCACTAGCTCTTTTTTGACAACTACTTCACCACCTACAATGTCCTTGAAGTTCTTGCAGAAAAGAAAATCCATGCTGCTGGAACAGCAAGGCTTTGCAAATCCGCCACTGAAGACAGACAAGGAAATGTCTAAGAAAACGCGGGGAAACCATGATGAAGTTTAAGTAGGGATGGAAAAGTTGTTCTAGTGAAGTGGTTTGATAACCGCTCTGTTATGCTGGCCTCCAACTTTGTTGGTGTTGGAGATGAACACAAAGTTGAGAGGTGGGATAAGAAAGAGAGGCAGTTTGTGAAGGTCAAGCATTCAGAGGTTGTGAAGAAATACAACAAGGCCATGGGAGGGGTGGACAAGCTTGATCAGCTAATCAGCCTTTACAGGATTGATATCAAGTCCCGCAAATGGCCACTGCGCATGATTACTCATGCTTTTGATGTTGCTGTAGTGAACAGCTGGCTTGAGTTTTGCAGGGACAATGAATACAAAGGAGCTAAGCCACAGAAAATCATGGATCTCCTTGAATTCCAAATTAATGTGGCCGAAGTGCTTGTGCGTTCTGGGAAGCCACAGGGTTAAAAAAAAAAAAAAAAAAACGAGGAAGGCCAAGCAATTCTAACGCAGCCAGTACCTCTCAAACTCCACATGATGAAGCTGGACAAAAGAGAGGGGCAAGGGAATGGCGGCCAGTTCTTGAAGTCCAAAAAGATATGGTGGACCACCTGCCAAATTATGATGCAAAAAAAGAAGCAACAAGATGCAAATTGTAAGGTTGTTCTGGGAAAACACAAGTCTTCTGTGATAAGTGCAAGGTGCACTACTGCTTTGTGTCACAGAGAAATTGTTTCAAAGATGCACACAGGAAATGACTCTAACGTGACTTGATTGATTCCTAGGTTAATTTTGTTATGAATAAACAAATGTGCAATCTTTAAAACAAAAACCTCAAAATTAAGGTTGAAATGTTATACTGTTCAAGTTTTTGACCTTGAGAAGAAGCTTAAAGCATAGACCAACAATTGTTATGTTTATCATTGTATTTCACAATGGTACATTTTTGTGAAGTACCCCTGTTTTGACCTGACGGCCATTGAAATGGACAAAAAAAAGTACAATTAAAGAGTATTGAAATTTGTAATATTTGGCCTCATTTATAGAAGCCTCATGAGCTGAGAAAATGTACTTTTATATTTTTCAGAAACTTGAAACATAATTCAGGTCTGAAGGGGATAAGGTTTGTGTGTGCTCTTTTACTGTCATATGATGGTCACACAAATCTTAAGTAAATAAAAAATTTTTTAGAGAGAGTGTAAAAAAAAGAAAGAAAAAAAAGAGTAAGAGTAAAACAGAATTTTTTTTTTTGTGTGTGTGTGTGTGTGTGTGTGTGTGTGTGTTGTACTGTGTGTAGTACATGAATGAATAAAAATGTGCCAATGTATCCATTGGTTGTGTCTTTTGTGTTCATCATGTGAAAAGGTTTGTGAGGGGGGGAACCACAAGCAATATAACTTACCAGTTCTGGAAATGTTGTTTTGAATGTATTGCACCAGTGTGTTAGACTATGTTGTAGTGTGTGTGTTTGTGAGGGCTTGTGTGTCCTGTCTGAGGACAAAGTTTGTTTTTTCAGCAAGAGTAAATGGTTTTGAGTGTAGAGCTTCATTTTGACCTGAAAATAGGATGTTTGGGGAATTGGGTGAGAAGTTATGGATTTGTGCTTATACTTTTGAGAATACGCGGCATAGTTTCAAGAAATGTGTTTAAGCAATCGAGAAAAACTGCAATATCATTTTGGAACCACCTGGGGAAAAATAAAGATTTATTTCTGACAGTGATATCACAGTGTATTATGAGGTGAAAAACTGTGAACTTAACACAACTTCCAAGCAAGGAGACACTGTTGGTCTGATTAAGTATTTGGTTGTGGATAAAGTACCAAATGGTGGATTGGCGAGATATCTTTTAAGCCAATTTATTTTGAAGATATTTATCATGTAAGAAAATTCTAAAAACTCAATGCCTCGGTCTGCTCTGTCGTTAAAGAGCACTTCTTTTTTTAGTTTATGAGGTTTCTTTTTCCAAATGAAATCTAAAAAAATTGTGTTGACTACTTTTGCGATTTTGTTCTCCTCAAATAAAGAAAAAGAAGGATATACAAAATGAGAAAGACCTTCCGCCTTTGACAGGAGGACTCCATATAACGACAGGTCCCACTGGAGCCAGATATTAAGAATATTTCTAGATTTAATGATCCTAGATGAAAAGTTTAAATGTTGTCTTGCCAAAAGATTTTTAGTAATATAAATACACTCTTAAAAATAAAGGTGCCATTGTGGTCATTATTCCACAATAAACTATAAATCAGCAAAACCTGACTCAACAGTTAACCAGACTCTACAATAAACAGTCCACTCCAAATGAAAACAGTGCAAATGAAAGTATTAAAGAGATAGTTGGATGGATGGAGAGAACATGGTTAACCACATTGGTTACGTGTGGAGGACAAAATTAGGAAGAGTGTATTTAAATGGGCTGCGCTATAGTGTTATGCGATCGGCTGTAACACCCGCCCCATTAGTTGGCGTCATTTTGGCTTGACGGGCTGCAAAGGAAAGACTGGAAGGCAGCATCAGGGGCGTCGGACTGGGGGTAAAACCAGTACTGATTACCAGGGCCCCAAGGGGAGAGAGGGCCCTTGAAAAGTCTGGAATATATTTTATTTTAACTAGATATTTTCATTTCCTAATTAAATTTCATAATGAATGTCAGATGAAATGTAAAGTTAGTGTATTGCCTGAATAACTTGGTTGATTGACTGACAATCATTGATTTTGTATACAAAAAAGTAAAGACTATCTAAGGTCTCACGGTCCCTCCCCTTGCTAATGCGCCAAATGGTTTAGTCCATCTGCATGCATTTTGTTTATGTTAGGCCCTGTCCCAAATGGCACACTTCATATGCACTTTCCGTATTGTGGACTTACAATGGCTGCCGTGTGCGCGTGTCCGTTAAGTTCTGTGAGACCGTAGGGTGTCCCATTTGTCATTTTAGGCCTCAGAAGGGTGCTCGCAAGCCGTGGTCGATATCCGCCCTCGATGCGCACTTTTGCCGAGCCCGCAGCAGACTTCTTCCCGACAGTCAAAGCGGCATTACGTCACGAAAGTGCGGACTCGTAGGAAGACCACGAGTGCTTAGGGTGCCATTTGGGACAGGGCCTTAGTTAGTTCAGCATCTGGTGGAACACAAACTTCTGCTGTAGAAATGTTTTTCTCAAAGAAAGCCAAATCAGGCCACATAAATTACACTTTTACATTTACAGATTGTGCTTTTTCAAAAGCAAAACGAGAAGGATACAATGCACAATGAGGTCTGAAATCCAAAATGGCTGAGGTATCACTAAAAGTGACCACAAGGTGTCAGTACTGACCAAGTTAAGCAGTGTTTGCACAAAGGTAGGTAATCACCACTCTCCACTCACACAGACCTTTCTGTCTCCACACTAAACGTCTTTTTCCAAGGGCATCACTGCAGCATATTTTGTCTTGACAGTTTGTCTTTCACTCAAGGCACGTTTTGGTTAAGTTGCTTACTTTGCTAAGTGTGCTTTATAGACAAAACCTTGTTGTTGCACTGCACTGTTTTAAATTTGTTTCTGTACTTATAATTAGTGTAAATATAAAGGTTTTATATATATATTTTTTTTTATTATTATTATCATTATTAATTTTATTGTTAGTTATTTATGTTTTAGGATTTTTACTCTCAATGCCTCAATGAACCTCCTCTGAAACCAGAGGCGCTCCTTCGCTTCAGTGTGCCATCAGATGAGGGATAGACAAAAAGGAAGAAAAAAGTCAGTCGTATGTTACGCTGACACACCTGAAAGTGGAGCAATGTAGGCTTAGACACAGTAGGCGTATCACCTGATGGGCTCATTCGCTGCACATGCTGTTGGGCTGTATGCAAATTAAATGCACATTTAAGTAGCCCAAAGAGTCGTAGCCCGTCGACTACAGAAGCCTGTGAGCTTTAAACTTCTCGTTCTCACTTAAGAGATTCCTGTTGCATGCTCGAAATACCTGAAGGCTCATGAAAGTAAACATTTGTCCTTCTCTTTTGCTTACTTTTAATAAAGCGATAAAGACCCTAAGAAAGCGCCAGTATTTTTATTGGCATATTAAAAAGAATCTTAACATTGACAAAGCATAGGTAACACAAAGGCTACTCATAAATACCCACGGTAAAAAAAAAAGAAAAAAGATATAAACTTGTTTGAAAACAATGTCTGTAATAATATGAAAGAAATGTTTAATAGGTTGTGACATTTCTTTGTGATGTTATGTATATTATCGCTATTTGCCGAGATGGTCAGTTAAGCAGTTCTTTGCATTCTTGGAATTGAGAAACAGCCCGTGTGAAGTTAAAAGAGGTTCAACTTTTAAAACAATATATCTCAAGATTTTGTGGGCTTTTTATGCCATTCCACTGCATCTCATGTTTTAAATGCAAAAGAGTACTGTTTTGTATTAAACTATTCATTAATACACAATGCTATATTGTTCATAATTGTTTATGCAATTGACACAATTATATTTAATTTATAAATGTTTGTAAAAATGTTATGCTTTTTTTTCAGACAGTCATGTTTTTTCTTTGTTTTTTTAATGCGGTACAGTAATATTTAGCTTATTGCGCCCTCTTGTGGCCTCCGGAGACGAGCCAAAAGCGTTGCACTGCACACATTTTGTAACATTTTATTTTTAAGTTCAAGATATACTAGATATATACTTAAAATAAATTTGTATAGGGTAGAGTGGGGGAAAACCCCTTAAGGAAAATGTGACATTACTGTGAAACAAAACATAAATGTGACTAGAAATGCCATCCCAGTTTTGACTATGGCAGGAGTTATTCACCAAATATTAAAATTGCTCAGCCTTCATAATTAATTAGTATTTTGACTGAAAATATTTTTGTACAAAGGGGGCGTTTTGCCCCAGCGGTGGGGTAAAACTGCCCCTTTCTTACCAACCAGTTTGCTTCATAGATCAACAGCAAAAGGAACAGACGATAGTTTTTAATCTCTAAAAGTAAAAGGCAAGTAATGTATCAACATGTATATATTTATTTCAGGAATGTCCAAAATAGCCAGATTTTTTAACATTTATATTTATACATATAACTAAGCCATGCAAACAAATATGTTCTAATAAATAAATAAATAAACAAACAAACAAACAAACATTTATTCATTAGCGATTCACTGTTCATCCATGCACATTTCGCAGATGAATTCCCCTCGAATCTCATTGGAACAATCTCCATGTGCCCACTTTTGGCACCCCTCACACCTGATCCAGTCCCCCCCACTAATTGAAAATAACTCCCCACAGTAGATAGCCTGGGAAAACCCAGACAACTTCTGGCAAATTTAGATTTGCTCTGCAAGTAAGTCTGGCAAAGAGCTCATTCAAGTCCATTTCCCCATGCCGAGAAATCAAGGCACCAATCAGAAACGTTGAGGTGGGCTTTACACATGTCGATCGCTCTGATTGGTTTTAGGTCTAGCCTATCCAGGCATTTGAGCGACGTCCACTCCGACGTCCATTGGTGAAGCGCACCAACTTTTAAATGCATGATTATATTCAAATTGCAAACACATGAGGACAGTCTCCATGAAAGACCCACTGGCAGATGAACGTGCTGCTACATTTCTCTCCGAAACGGTAGGAAATTAAATTAGATTTAATAGAGGATTTTAACTGTGACAAGATGATTGACAGGGCAGTTTACATGACGGGATGCACGCGACAGATCCGTCCGATAAAGATGACGAAGTAGTATGTCCCAAAGTTGCCTACTTTTTTGCTACACATTCAAAAGTAAATACATTTTCTTCACAAAAAGAGTACATATGGCGTAGTGTAACATAGGCGAATTGGGACGCAGCATATGGCTTTACCATGACGATCTCTGATTGGTTTTAGGAGTTTTAGGTCTATCCAATTGTGCCCAGAGGCATTTGAGCGACGTCCGTTGGTGACGCCCCTTTGGAAATGAGTTATTAAAGGAGCTTTGCCAGTTACTACTGAGAATGGTCTGGTTTTAACCAGGCTACACAGTAGAGGCATTCTGTATCATCTTATTTCTTATTATTCTTCACTTCAGCTGCACTTTTGCGTTTAACTTTTTTTTGTGTGTCTCTGTTTCGTGCAGCTATCTTGTCCTCCAACATTTTCAGGTCAGCACAGCTGAAGATTCACATGCCCTCTTTCGTGGCCTCTTGTTTTTTATTCTTGGCCTAGGGGACAGCTCTTCTAGAATCGAGGAGGGGGACTGACTCGGTCCTTTAAAAAGGAATAAAAAATACATTAGAATACAGAAACCCACACACACACATATACAAACACACAATTTCGTGATGAATAAGATGATGATGATAACAATGACAGAAGCCTAACAGTAATAGAGGTTGTAATACAAATTAAATAACCAGCTAGAGTGTGTCTTCAAGTGACTGGAAGGCACATTATAGTAAGCTCTTTAAAATACATACTTTTTCTTACCATGTTCAGCTGGCCTCTGGAGACTTGTCCCAGGCTGTGGTTGGGATGATCCACTGGGGCCTGTCAATAGAACACACACACACAATTCAGTGATGATGAAGATGATGATGACAATGATGACAATGACATTATAGTAATATTAGTTGTAATTGTTTACCAGCACTTATCTCCTCCTCAATCTCCCTGCTGTCCTCAAGGGTTGGATCTGGCTCCTCAGTTACTTCGGCTCCTTCAAAGTCTTCATCTTTGTAGACGGTCTTGTCAACAGGCCACATCCCACAGGCCTTGAAACACTTTTGGCCCTTCCCCACACACGCTGAAGCTAAGTAGGCTTTATCGAAAAGCCCACACACAGCATAAATATCAATTCATTGTCCTGGGTGAGAGGTCATCCAGTTATCTGCAGCTGTGTTGTATTTTGACTTAAAAGACTTGAAAAAGGTGTGGCCTAATGGCTGCATCTTGTGGCTGTAGTGGGGTGGGATGGTAATCATTATCACCCCACGCTCTCTCGCAAGCAACACAGCCTCGAGGGTCTTATGCGAGTGGTGGCCATCCAATATCAGAATGTGAGGCCTCTGAGGAGTGCATCTAATGGTGTCACAAAAATGTCTCAGCCACTGGAGAAACCGTGTACTGTCCATCCACCCTGAGTCAGTCACTCCACCAATCGATCCTGCTGGGGCACCACACAGCAGGCGCTCATTCATTCGTTTTCTTGGAAAAATGAACAGTGGTGGTACAAAATGCCCAGCAGCGTTCATGGAACAGGCAGCAGTGACAGTAAAGCCTCTTTCCGCGCTTGTGACTCTTGCCACCTGCCTCTTCCCCTTTGAACCAACAATTTTGTTTGGCTTCTGTACATTCTGGACACCCACCTCATCCATATTATCCACATCCTTAGAAAATTATTTCCCTGCCATCCTGCGCTCTGAATTAAAACAATAGTTCAAGCCTAACCTCTCTGCCAGGTCATAGGCCAGCCTCCTTACATCAATTGTTGAAAGCCCAAACAAACTTTTTATCTTATATGTCCGCATCTATAAGGAGAGAAAAAAACATTTTTGCGGAAGCTTGTTTCCGCCACAAAATAAAAAATAAAAAAAGATAATTGCGACTTTTTATCTCACAATTGCGAGTTTACATCTCGCAATTCTGAGTTTATTTCTCAGAATTGCGAGATATAAAGTCAGAATTGCGTGAAATAAAGTCGCAATTGCGTGTTTTAAAGTCAGAATTGCGAGATATAAACTATTCTAAGGTAAAAAAAAAACCTTAACCTTTTTTTCCCCCTTAGAATTGGACTTTATATCTCACAATTCTGAGAAAAGATGTCAGAATTGTGAGATATAAACTCGCAATTATGTGTTATAAAGTTAGAATTGCGTGATATTAAGTCAGAATTCTGAGATATAAAGTCAGAATTGCGTGATATAAAGTCGCAATTGACCGTTCGCAAAAGCCACGCCCCCTAGTTATTGTTACTACGCCCGTCAAACAATTGAGAACCACACATAGCCATGGCTGGGTTGAGCACCATACCTATTGGTATAAGAGATTGGTTTTGGAGTAATGCAGCAGACATATCCTCCAGGGCACGACAGAAAGCGCTGCAATCTAGTTTAGGTTACAAAGATTCAGTTTCTACCTGTTCTATCAGAGGTATGACATGCTAGCTAAGCTAAGGATGATGACCAACTTAAACAAGTAACGTTATTAGCCTACAGTTTCCCCACCTCTCACGTTTAACCTTTCATCATCGCATATGTTCTACGTGTCTTTAAACATTTCATACTGCACTCGTTTGCTCGCGTCCTATTCGCTTTGGACGCGCGAATGGATTCAAAATGTTCAAGCGTCGAACTAGACGCGATAACGTTACACGCGAATTTGACGCGCTATTCGCGTTATATGAACGCAGCATAATGAACAGGCTCCAATGTCAAGATTGCAATGCTGTTATGTGTGTGTGTGTGTGTGTGTGTGTCAGAGAGAGAGAGGCACGGGCGCGATCGAACAGTGGAAACATAAAAATAAATACTCCTTCATATTATTCATACAGGACATCATTAAAACTGCAAAGTGTTGTAAGAGTAACTTACTTAAACTACTTATTGATAACTGATATGCTAAGTTAGCTCGCTAGCTTTACTTACAGCAGACATAAGTAACTTATGCTTATTAATCTTCGAGGCATTTAGCTGTGAGTGAGGTCTCCCACACTGCTTAATCCATTGTCGGCATATTTCCGCTTGGGTCTTGGGCTTTGGAAAGGCAAAAAAAAACGACCCCTCCCTCTAAACTTTTGGGGTACCTGGTGTCAGGCTTGCAGGTGCCATAGGCGCATCGTTTTACCATGTGCTGAAATCGCAATGTTTGACGGAGGTCCTTCTCCTTAGTTACAGTTGCTGAGCTAGGATTGGACGAGGACCGTTCGAGGGCGGGGTTTTGCGAACGGTCAATTGCGAGAAAAAAAGTCAGAATTCTGACTTTATAAGACGCAATTGCAACTTTATTTCACGCAATTCTGACTTTGTATCTCGCAATTCTGAGAAATAAAGTCAGAATTGCGAGATGTAAACTCGCAATTGTGAGATAAAAAGTCGCAATTATCTTTTAAAATGTTTTATTTAGTGGCGGAAACAAGCTTCCATAGTTTTCATTTTGTACAGGCATATGTTATTTAAACCAACTAAAAAAACTGCTCAAATGCCTTTGGAGCTTTTACAAAGACACTGATTCAACTTCTCTTTCCCTCCATCTGTGCCTTTGTTTGCGTATTGGAGTGGGTCATATAAAGTTCAACTCCAAATGTAAGACACTTCATGTGTCTTGTCTTTCTTTCATTTTGATTCTCAATATTGAGACATATGGCAGCGCTAAGCAACGATAAATATTGATAAAAAGTAACATTTAATTAAATAGATATTTACCTAAAAAATTTAGAATTCCCAGGTCATGACTTAGACTGAGTTTGCACTGGCCCAAACACTCGGATTTTCTTACTCACTTCTGACAGATAGGAATTTTCTGCACACGTGTAAACACAAATATCCACACAAGATCCTTTTTTCCCCCCATCCGATCTGAGCCACTTACAAATGTGGTTTTAAATCAGATACATATCCGAGTATAATAATAGTAAGTATTAATATATTAGTAAACTAAACACCCAAACGTGGCTAAACAAACATATGGATTCCACTTAAAGGGGACCTATTATGCCCCTTTTCACAAGATAATAATCTTTAATAATCTTTGAAAAATAATTCTCTGATGTCCCCAGAGTGTGTATGTGAAGTTTTAGCTCAAAATATCCAACATAATTTTATTTACAGCACGTTTAAATCATCATTTTTTGGGTCTGTGAAAAACCATAGACTGTAAAAAAATATGGATGTAGTGTCCGTGACGTCACCCGTAGGTTTCTGAAGAGCATTTTTGAAGCCTAAAGTGGGCGGAGCCGGCCGTCGCCATCTTGGCCTTGCGTCACTCCCGGATAACAGAAAATAGACAAACAGGCGGGGCGTGAGTGGAGCTGAGGAGCCTGGCTATCTGAAATCACCTAGCTCGACGTGATCGAGTTAGCTGATGATGTAAAGCCAATTAAACGTTCCTATTTTTGCCCTTCGAAATATTATAATAGTTAAAAGACATGGCTACAAGTGAGACTGTGTATTACTTCGAGAGTGTTTGTGTGTGACTGATTTATGTGCATACATGTCCGTCACTCTTTCATGGTCCGTCAGCGCGGCATCGCTCAAGTTCGTAGAGAGCTTATTCAGTCCATTTTAAATTCTGATGTTGGCCGTCTCTCAAATGGGTTATGGTTTAACCGTTAAACCATAGATATATTGCCTTTGAAGTGCAAGTAAATGCGCTAGAAAATCCGCGCTCATTCACGGACGGAGAAAGCGCCGACGCCCGCATGATTTCATCTGACGGTAACTTACATAAGCATATTATAATCCATCTGTTCCATGGGAGCAGAACGAACGAGCCTTTATTGACGTTTTAAATTGGAAAACCCCAAAAAGCAACGAAATTGTCAGACATCCATTAGTGCATGTTCACAGAGGAAACCAACTGAAATACAGCGCTGGTTGTTCTCTCGAACGATAACGACGGAATCCAAAGACGTGGGCTTTGTAACGTTACCCAAGTATTAAATTGTATGAAATAATAATCCCGAAAAAAAACACAAACACTGCAGAGATGGCAAGTTCAGCAGCTAACATTTGCTGAGGTGAAGTGACGGCTAGTAACAGCAGACAAACGGCTAGCACTGACAGCGGCAATCCATCTGTCACTCAAGTGGCTTGGCCACACCCTTAAATTTAAATATTAATCAACTAAACGGAAGAGTTATAAAATAATTCACCCCCCTCACAGTTGTTATGAAGGGAAAAATTAGCTGTATAGACCAAATCCACATACAGACACCAGGCTTTAAACACGTTTTTTTCTGCTGTAAAGTTGGTCATTTTAACATGGGGGAGATACAGATTTGACTCACTTCTGACAACAGCCTCAAGCGGCCAGTCAACGAATTGCAGTTTAACTCACTTCCGTGTTGGTTTCAAGGGAGAGACGGGGAGGTTGCCGCTTGTGAAAAACGCACTGTTTTAGTGCTTCTCCTTTAATGCTAATGAGCTGCTGGTTCACGGCACAGGGGGCGGAGCCTAAGCAGCCGCGATCAGAGCCAGAACAGGGAAGATGATAATAATAAAACAGACAGTCACAGTAATGGTGTTCATTTCGACCATAAAAATGCCTACAGAGTCAGAGAATATATGCTGTATGGAGTTGGAACAGGTATAGTTTAGTTTAATTATGATTATAACCTATTTGGCATTGCTTGTACACTATTAATGCAAGCCTGCTGTAGGACTCCGTCTGACGATCTGAATTGTCTGAATGATGACACAAAATATACTGATGAGTTTAATAAAGTTTACTGTTTGTCACACAAAAGATGAAGCCAGGGGCGGCCTTAAGCATCTGGGGGCCCGTTTCAATAACTAATATGGGGCCCTGCCCACATAAAATGTAATCATAATAGAGCAGAAAAAGCAAGGATTCCTGTTGGTTTGCATCATATTATTTTATTACGTGCACTTTCAGCTTCATGAACAGGCAGCTCAACATAGAAATAATCCAACCTTATTTGATTAAAACTATATACAATTATACAGCGTTTTACGTTGGAATAAGCCTCGCCCTTTCACACAGGGCAACATCACTGCTTAATTGATTTGCACAGTATAATTTCAGCTGTCTGGGCTGACTAAAAAAAAAAAAAAAACAGCTCAAACATCCCCTCAACTTGAAGTATTATGGAGCCCGGGAAGTCACCTGTGTGAGTAAAAATCTTTTTTTTTAAATCCGTGGCGATGGTTTTGCAATCCGTGCGCCCAGTTTATAAACCGTACTCACGATTTCTCAAACTGTTCCCTCGGTTTAACAAATCGTGCCCACGGATTAATAAACCGTACCCACAAGTTTTTAAGATTTGTAAACAAATCGCTCTCAGATTTGTAAACACTGCCTTCAGTTTTTGCAATCTGCACTAATTCATAAACCGTGCCCACGCTTTCACAATCCGTTCCCACGGGTTTGTAAAATGTACTCACGGATTTGTGGCTCACTCTCATTTTAGAAGAACACCAGGAGGTACGTTGTTAACGAATCTTATAATATATTGTTTTATTGTGTATTAAGTGGAATACATCAAATTGTCTTAACTGCGTCTAGCGGGTATGGGTGAATATACAATTTAATATGAATGGCGTGCATCAAAATCTTGTGTTTATTTGTGATAATCTAACACTTTAGTATTCTAAAATACTAAATAACAAAAATAACAATTGCGTCTTCTAATGTAGCCTATAAAATGTAATAATAATAATAATAATTATTATTATTATTATTATTATTATTATTAGAGTTTATAACTATAAATGAGTTCACTTAAGACAGTAATATGTTTATCATAAAATAATTTATGAACGCTTTATTTAAGCAAAAATTATGCAAAAAAATGTAGGCCTATTTTATCCAAAACTGTAAAAGGTGAGGTTATAGCCTATAAAAATAAAGCATTGATAAATTATTTTATGACAAACATATTACTGTCTTAAGTGAACTCATTTATAGTTAAACACAAATAATAATAATAATAATAATAATTATTATTATTATTATTATTACATTTTACATATGACGCTTTTTTCCAAAACTTACAAAAAAGGAACAAAGCAATTCGTCAAATATCAGTCATAATACAGGTTAGAAAATAATACTAAAGTGTTAAGATTATCACAAATAAACAAAATATTTTGAAGGGGCCGAGGTCATGCAATAATTAAATCTCTTAAATAATGTCTCATAACTCTCATATTAACAACTATGCTAACTGTTTTAGACCTAAAAGTGTTATTGTAGGCCTATATATGTCACCTTTAATTTACATATACACTCACCTAAAGGATTATTAGGAACACCATACTAATACTGTGTTTGACCCCCTTTCGCCTTCAGAACTGCCTTAATTCTATGTGGCATTGATTCAACGTGGTGCTGAAAGCATTCTTTAGAAATGTTGGCCCATATTGATAGGATAGCATCTTGCAGTTGATGGAGATTTGTGGGATGCACATCCAGAGCACGAAGCTCCCGTTCCACCACATCCCAAAGATGCTCTATTGGGTTGAGATCTGGTGACTGTGGGGGCCATTTTAGTACAGTGAACTCATTGTCATGTTTAAGAAACCAATTTGAAATGATTCGAGCTTTGTGACATGGTGCATTATCCTGCTGGAAGTGGCCATCAGAGGATGGGTACATGGTGGTCATAAAGGGATGGACATGGTCAGAAACAATGCTCAGGTAGGCCGTGGCATTCAAACGATGCCCAATTGGCACTAAGGGGCCTAAAGTGTGCCAAGAAAACATCCCCCACACCATTACACCACCACCACCACCAGCCTGCACAGTGGTAACAAGGCATGATGGATCCATGTTCTCATTCTGTTTACGCCAAATTCTGACTATCCATCTGAACGTCTCAACAGAAATCGAGACTCATCAGACCAGGCAACATTTTTCCAGTCTTCAACTGTCCAATTTTGGTGAGCTCCTGCAAATTGTAGCCTCTTTTTCCTATTTGTAGTGGAGATGAGTGGTACCCAGTGGGGTCTTCTGCTCTTGTAGCCCATCCGCCTCAAGGTTGTGCGTGTTGTGGCTTCACAAATGCTTTGCTGCATACCTCGGTTGTAACAAGTGGTTATTTCAGTCAAAGTTGCTCTTCTATCAGCTTAAATCAGTCGGCCCATTCTCCTTTGACCTCTAGCATCAACAAGGCATTTTCGCCCACAGGACTGCCGCATACTGGATGTTTTTCCCTTTTCACACCATTCTTTGTAAACCCTAGAAATGGTTGTGCGTGAAAATCCCAGTAACTGAGCAGATTGTGAAATACTCAGACCGGCCCGTCTGGCACCAACAACCATGCCACGCTCAAAATTGCTTAAATCACCTTTCTTTCCCATTCTGACATTCAGTTTGGAGTTCAGGAGATTGTCTTGACCAGGACCACACCCCTAAATGCATTGAAGCAACTGCCATGTGATTGGTTGATTAGATAATTGCATTAATGAGAAATTGAACAGGTGTTCCTAATAATCCTTTAGGTGAGTGTATATAGGCCTATATATATAAAAAAAAAATTATACTGTAAAAACACATAATTATTGTTGATTTTATGCATCATAACTAGAGATGAAATGGTATGAAAATGTAATTTCATGATTATAGTGACCAAAATGAGCATGGTTATCACATAATCCTGTTCAAAAAGTAGCCTAGGCTACTAATACTACACAATAAAATCAATTCACCAAGTTTTATGTCGAAAACCAGCAAATAACAAATAAACTTACCATTAATATGCACTTTTTGTTTACATAAACATTAAAATAGTAACATTAAAAATGATGGCCAAATTTGAAAGGAGTGTCTTGCAACATGTTATCTACTAACATGTACAAGTTCAAATAAAGTTTTGACAATAAAGTTTTTATAAAAATATAAACCTTGCATATTTCAGCCTTTAAATCATTTTTATAAAAATAATGATTAAAAAAAGACAAAATACTGACATTTACAATGCACATTAGCTTATCTTTTATTATTAATAGTAAAATTCGGTCCGATTTTCCCGTGGCGTCTGTCGTTGCTAATGCTATGCAACCATGCGCTCTCCACAACGACAAAGAAGTTTTAATAGCTAATGGATTTCCACCACCGAAAAACGCTTGCTGTAGCTCTGCTAGAAGATTTATTTAAGGAGAAGAAAAAAACACCCGTAGTTTGGGTGCACCCCCATCCTTTATGTTGAAAAAATGAGCGCGTCGCTTCAATTATTTGAAATAATGAACTTGAGCGTGCAAAAGACGCGATATTGAACGGCCCTTGGCAAGCTACCTCCAATCAGGCCACGAGCTACTCTCGCGAGCGACGTGTTGGAGACCACTTTAGACATTATGTCTGAAAATCAGTATCCTAGGGAGAAAATGAATGGGATTTTCCTGTTCTGTTGGGGGCCCCCTTGGAGGGCGGGGCCCGTTTCAATTGAAACGGGTGAAACATAGGTAAGGCGGCCTCTGGATGAAGCATCAGTTTTTCTTCAGAAAATCACTGTTAGAGCTGAGTAAACAGTATAAGAAGTGCATAAGTAACTTACATAAATTTCTGTAGAGTTGAGGGAGCATTTCCTTTGAAAACAAAATGAATCCACCTCGTCTTCAGTGGCTGGCAGATTTCAAGAGTAAATAGAGAGAGCTATGTGAATGAATACATCCAGCTACAACTCATAGACAGTATAAGAAGTAGGGCTGTGTATTGGCAAGAATCTGGCGATACGATACGTATCACGATACATGGGTCACGATTCAATATATTGCAATATATTTCGATACTGTGCATAAGGCGATATATTGGGATTTTTTTAAAGTAGGACTATAATTTTAGAAAAAAATAATATTTAAAAAAAGACATGATGTGCATAAAAGTCAAAGAAGTTTACTTTAGGTAAACAATTCAGTTCACAGAAAATCAGACTGCCAGTTTGGTATTGTGCTTCACAGGTTCTTAGTGAGCAATTTTTTATATTTCTCAAGTAGGCCATAATAAAAGAAAATACATAGCCCCTGTCACAATACAAAACAACAACGTGAACTGGACGAAAATGAATGAAAGTGAACAAAATGAATGTGTCATATAGGCCTATTGAAATCAAGTTTTTATGTGATAAAAGATTTTAATAGAACTGGACGCGCGAATGAGGCGAATTAGCGTCTGCCGCGCTAAACGCCTCATTCGCGCCACAGGACCTCCAGACGCGCGTAAACGCGTCTTTGCATTAACTTAACATTGAAATCACTCGCGCCAGACGCTCTATTCGCGTTTGGTGTGAACGCAGCTTCACGGTGCGCGTCCACTACAGCAGCAAAACTACGCTCGGTGCCGCTGGCAACGTCTCCGCTTTGGGATGTGTCTGTTACGAGTGTGTTTTTTTTTTTTTTAACACACGGACAGTATAATCATCATGCACGCGATTACAATTAGAAATAGACAAGCTTTGTTTCCAAATGCACCAAGCAAAGATCCTTTCAATTTTATAAACCCAGCCAATATAATAACAATAAACACATCCAAAATAAAATCTTTAACATATAAACAACTGCAAAGCGTCTAATTTGTAAACAAAATGATTTACGCACTAAATCCATCATAAACTGCCGACCGCGTTTTTCGCTTGATATTTGCATAAAGTCGAGAACTGCCCAACCTTTTGACGCTCTCAGTCGCTCTCAACGCTTTCTCCGGTCCGCTGTCAATCCCAAAATACACTGCTGAGCGTGAAGCTCGACTTCCATAGGAATGAATTGAAAACGCTTGCTCCGCTCGCTCCGTGCCAGTGGACACGCACCGTTCGGCGAGCCTTTTAAACAACATAAACGTGAACCACCGTCTTACCATGAATATTTTTGGATGTAAAAAAAAAAAAAAAAAAAAAAATCGATATTTCGTTTTTGAAAATTGATACAGTATTGCAAAATAAAATATCGCGATACTCATGTGTATCGATTTTTTCTTACACCCCTAATAAGAAGTGGACAGAGCCATCTCATTGGAACTCAATTGAGACAAGTGAAGCCCATTTTTAGCGATTTTTTAGGACTTCCGTTCCTGACGCGCAGACTCAAACCAACTCAAACTGAGCTTGATGACGTAGATGTGCCGTGAGCAACCTGTCTGTCTTCTAGTGGCTGTGGCATGAGAAATCTGAATCATTCCCTTCCGAATCTTGCAGAGACGGAGATCGTGAGTAGGAGGTGTCCATGAGCTAGGAGCAGGATAAACTTTTGCTAGGTATTCTGATTAATTATTTTGTCATTTTGCCTCCACGTCTCCCCGATTGCCTGCGAGCGTCTCCTCCTGTTCATACGGTAATCTCTCTACTGTGCGACAGAGAGTCGCGTGGTTATGACGCAATCGTTAGCCTTCTTTTACAAAAACTGCTTCTACGGGGCCATAACGTAAGCTACAAGGTAATGGAGCCTTTTATACATTGTCGTGTTTCTTTAGAAATAAATAATGGACAAATGGAGTCTTCAAACGCCTCAGATGTAAAGTTATTCGCTGTCAAAGTGACGCCAAAATGGATGGGAGTCAATGGGATGCTAACAGCAGGTGAAGTTCTGCTATAAGATGGTGGCACGCGGCCAGCTTCAACTTCCGGTCGACTTCCTTTCTGCTTGAGTGAACTCGATCAGGGCGGGTCTAATGCCGCGTTCCAGGCAACCTGTAACCCGTGTTTTTCCAACTTGTAACTGGGACTACATCGTTCCAGGCAACAACCCGTGTTTTTCCAACCTTATACCCGTGAAAGTGCACTGGAACGGCAGTAAACCCTGTAACTTCCCACCCGTGAACTCGTACTAGATCGATGTACTCCCAGTTACGAGTTAGAAAAACACGGGTTACAGGTTGCCTGGAACGCGGCATAAGTTATAACAGCAGTGTCAGTCAACACTCGTGGGCGGGGCCTGTGGCTTTAGTGATGTCACTAAAGCCACATTCTGAAAACAGGTCGTTTGGAGAGACTGCTTATGATTTATGGGGATTTAAAAAAAAGGAGTGGATTTTTATCACTGTAGGGTGGTTGTGTACACACACTGCCAACACACATTTATGTCCAAACACCATAAAGTGTAAAGTGCAACGAGTAATGGGACGTACTGCTGACATTTACAGTACGCCATGGCGCACTAACGCTACTTCTGACGTCGTACATTTCGTAAGTTGCATTTTAGGGGCAAGTAGACTGCGTATGGCTGTTTGGCTGGAAGCTAGAATCTTACTTTGTAACGTGTTAAATATGAATATTTTCTTAAACTCATCGTTTTGTTTCAGAAGGCCTTGATTAACGCACAGGAGCCGTTTGGAGTTTGTTTACAATAGATGGATGCACGTTTTTGAGCTTCAATCTGTTGGTTGCAATCCACTGCCATTATAAAACTTGGAAGAGCCAGGAATTTTTTTTATATAACTCCGATTTATTCGTCTGAGAGAAGAAAGTTATATACACCTAGGATGGCTTGAAGGTGAGTAAATCATGGGCTAATTTTAATTTGAAAGTGAACTAATCCTTTAATCAGCAACTCATGCAATGAGACACAGGTGCACAGAGGCGGGCCTAAACAATAAAACTCAGAGAAAATAGCCGAGTCATGACATCATGCAGGAGAAGAAACACTCTCAAGGCACAGGCCGTAACACTCCCCCACCCATTTTTTTTTTTTTTTTTTACAATTTTACAACCCATTTTACAAAAGAGACAGGTTCTGGGGGAAGCAAACAGTGAAAGCAAACTAGAAAAATTATATAAACCCAGTTTCTTACAAACTAAGAAAATTAAATGAAACAATTACCTAGCCCTGAGAAAGGGCATCTGTCATGACATTGTCAGTTTCTTTCTTGTGGTAGATCTCAAGAGTGTACCTGTTGAGCCATTAAAGCCAGTGCATCAAATGTTGGTTGTGGTTGTACAATTATTTTTTTTAAACGGATTGTGATCAGTGTAGACGATAGTTAAGTAATGTACCGAGCAGTGCCAAGATTATCAATACAATCCTCTATACGCGACAATGGAAATGCATCTGGTACAGTAACAGAATGTGTGTGTGTGTGTGACCCATCACCTTTAGTCACTAAAATGCATGGTGATCTCCAGGGGCTATTGTTCTTTTTAGCAAATCCATTCTGGACTAGATATTCCACTTCAGACTAGTGTTGTCAAATGTACCGACTTCGGTATCAAGTCAGTACTGAAATTTAAAAAATGTGACGCTTTGAGCAGAATTGTAAAACACCTCTGATTGGCCATTGTGTACACAAGCTCATCGATTGGCTACAATGATCAGCGCACGTGAGCGTTTGAGAGCACACAGAAGTGTTTGAAAGTTTTTTTTTTTTAAACGGGAGCGTTAGAAAGCACAAGCAGGCGTCAATCAATGGACCTGCTTTCAAACGCTCCCGTGTGTATCTGTGTAAGCGCTCGCTGAAGAGCGTCATTGATGTATATTTACAACATGTTTTTGAAGCGCTGATCCTTGTAGCCAATCACAGACATATTTGATGAACGCGTGAGTACAATGGCCAATCAGAGGTGTTTATGATTCCGCTCAACAGTGCTCAAAGAGTCACGTTTTTTAAATTTCAGTATCGACTTGGTACTGAAGTCGGTACTTTTGACAACACTACTTCAGACTTCATGATCTCCCTTTTACCTATTAAAATCACAGAGCGGGGTCAGCACATGCTGAGGCACACAGTGCGCTGTCAATAGCTACAGGCCTCCAAACTTCATGTGGAGGCCTTCAGATTAGCTCAAGAACAGTGCGTAGAGCTTCATGGAATGGGTTTCCATGGCCGAGCTGCTGCATCCAAGCCTTACATCACCAAGTGCAATGTAAAGTGTGGGATGCAGTGGTGTAAAGCACACCGCCACTGGACTCCAGAGCAGTGGAAATGTGTTCTCTGGAGTGACGAATCACACTTCTTTGTCTGGAAATCTGATGGACGAGTCTGGGTTTGGCGGTTGCCAGGAGAACTGTACTTGCCTGACTGCATTGTGCCAAGTGTAAAGTTTGGTGGAGGGGGGATTATGGTGTGGGGTTGTGGAGGGGGGATTATGGTGTGCGGTTGTGGAGGGGGTTTATGGTGTGGGGTTGTTTGGTAGAGGGGGGATTATGGTGTGGGGTTTTGGAGGGGGATTATGGTGTGGGGTTGTGGAGGGGGGATTATGGTGTGGGGTTGTGGAGGGGATTATGGTGTGCGGTTGTGGAGTGGGGATTATGGTGTGGGGTTGTGGAGGGGGGATTATGGTGTGGGGTTGTGGAGAGGGGGATTATGGTGTGCGGTTGTGGAGGGGGGATTATGGTGTGCGGTTGTGGAGGGGGGATTATGGTGTGCGGTTGTGGAGGGGGTTTATGGTGTGGGGTTGTGGAGGGGGGATTATGGTGTGGGGTTGTGGAGGGGGGATTATGGTGTGGGGTTGTGGAGGGGATTATGGTGTGCGGTTGTGGAGGGGGGGATTATGGTGTGCGGTTGTGGAGGGGGGATTATGGTGTGGGGTTGTCGAGGGGGGATTATGGTGTGCGGTTGTGGAGGGGGGATTATGGTGTGCGGTTGTGGAGGGGGGATTATGGTGTGCGGTTGTGGAGGGGGGATTATGGTGTGCGGTTGTGGAGGGGGGATTATAGTGTGGGGTTGTGGAGGGGGGATTATGGTGTGGGGTTGTTTGTTGGAGGGGGGATTATGGTGTGAGGTTGTGGAGGGGGGATTATGGTGAGGGGTTGTCTGGTGGATGGAGGATTATGGTGAGGGGTTGTCTGGTGGATGGGGGATTATGGTGTGGGGTTGTTTGGTGGAGGGGGGATTATGGTGTGGAGTTGTTTGTTGGAGGGGGGATTATGGTGTGGGGTTGTTTGTTGGAGGGGGGATTATGGTGTGGAGTTGTTTGTTGGGGGAGATTATGGTGCAGGGTTGTTTGTTGGAGGGGGGATTATGGTGTGGGGTTGTTTGGTGGAGGGGGGATTATGGTGTGGGGTTGTTTGGTGGAGGGGGGATTATGGTGTGGAGTTGTTTGTTGGGGGGGATTATGGTGCAGGGTTGTTTGTTGGAGGGGGGATTATGGTGTGGGGTTGTGGATGGGGGATTATGGTGTGGGGTTGTGGATGGGGGGTTATGGTGTGGGGTTGTCTGGTGGATGGGGGGTTATGGTGTGGAGTTGTTTGTTGGAGGGGGGATTATGGTGCAGGGTTGTTTGTTGGATGGGGGATTATGGTGTGGGGTTGTTTGAAATGTTGTCTCTGCTGTTTTTTTAAGGTTATCAGAGGCTATATATTTATGAAGATGGCCGCTTTCCAAGATGGCCGCTGTGAGTGATGTTTGTGAAGTATGAGAGGAGAAAAATATATCTAACTTCAAATCCAGTAGGTTTTGGGAGCGTGTTGAGACTGGAATCACAGTATAAAATCTGAAAATACATGGTCAAACCCTTGTAAAAAAGCAAACCATCAAAAAAGACACTTTGTAATAAGTTTCCAAAAAGTTTTATTTAAACACACACATACAAATAGAAAAAACTATAACATAAATATAAATTCACATAACCAACTAGGGCTGCACGATATTGGGAAAAAAATTACACTGCAATATTTTTTTCCCAACGATATATATTGCGATATTGCGAGCCATCAATCCAGGCTAAAGTCAATAATTACCATTCCATGATATTAATAATTTCACTAATAAGCAAGCTTCATTACAAGTGACAAAAAGGCCACTTAATATTTTATTCCAAAATTAGAACATATTTCTGTCAGAATTCGGTGAACGTTCTACGCAATCCAACGTGGCGGCACTCTTAACAGATGTTTGTTGTTCATTAGTAAGGTGGCCGAGAGGTGCAAAACAAATAACAATTACAAAAACAAAATAACAAATCCAAAAACACAACGACAATTCAGAAAACAAAATAACAAATCCAAAAACACAACGACAATTCAGAAAACAAAATAACAATTCAGAAAACACAACGACAATTCAGAAAACAAAATAACAATTCAGAAAACACAACGACAATTCAGAAAACACAACGACAATTCAGAAAACACAACGACAATTCATACAAAACGGAAAAGGTAGGTATATTTTGAGAAGGACATACTTATCGCTGATTGGACGAGACACCTGTCAATCAAGCCAGAACCGGAATCACGCGATACTGGAAGCGTCATAGAGCGTACA
Source organism: Scardinius erythrophthalmus (assembly GCF_964197995.2). NCBI lineage: Eukaryota > Metazoa > Chordata > Actinopteri > Cypriniformes > Leuciscidae > Scardinius > Scardinius erythrophthalmus. Next base: position 46,495,427 of record NC_138227.1, read on the forward strand.
CTGGAAAGCATGTATTGTCCTTACTGTGGATTCAAATATGGCGTTCTTCCAAATTTTTGTAATTCATGTGGCAAAAATCTCGAGATTTTAAAAGAGACCAGACAGAAAACGCCCATGGCAAAGAACGCGACAGGTATGGCTAACTAGATGGCATTGCTAGAACGTGTCTTGACTTGGACCTAATACCAAGAAAAATATTGAATATTAAGCAGTTAGGGTGTGAACAGCGTTGATGTTTAGTCTCTTGCATAGGTACAGGTGTAGACTCAACACCTGCGCCCAATTTGCAACAGTTTTTGGAATACCGAAACCTGAAGTCGAAGGAAAGAATGAACTTTTCCTTGGGAAAGAAAGGAGGAAGCAAACATGAGCAGAAGAAAGTACAGGTAACGTTTCAGTATAATTTTCAAATGGTTGTTAAGCGATGGTTTGTGAATGGCACAGATTAATGTCGGTATAATGTGTGTGCAGAGTGGTTACTTAAAACCACAACGTGGGAAAACACTCCCCTTATTCACGGACCCACAAATAACTGCGAAGAATCTCCTCATGATGGCTGAAAAAAAAATTAAAGACTTCAATAAAGACATGGAGGAAGGACCCTACATACTTCTGTACCCAGATGGCTCCGAAGTCATTAATATTCCAGGGACACAAAGGCCCTTTACAATGAAAGATTACAAAACAGAAATCGGAAAGAATTATGCAAGAATAAACTTGTTTACAGAGGTGGAAGTAACGAATTACAACTACTCACGTTACTGTAATTAAGTCGTTTTTTTGGGTACTTGTACTTTTTTGAGTATATTTTTAAGTCTGTAATTTTACTTGTACTCAAGTACATATTAAGCTAAGTAATCTACTTCGCTACTTGTAAAATCACATTTCGTTACTGAGTACAATTTGAATTGATATTCAAATCTTTGACCGGCATTTCGGCAGCCAATAAAAATATTTGATCGTAAACGGACCAATAAAACCCCTGATATTTGGACTGAATTAAAGCCGCCGCAGTCGCAGCAGGTTTTGAAGAGCTGATCATAAGTGAAGGAGGCGAGGAGTTCAGAGTGATTAATGGCTGGACTGAAAGTTTGGAGAAACAGCAAACTACATAGTAGTATTGTCAAAATATCTATACTGTATTTTGATACATATCAATACCGAAATATCTGTCAATACTCACTTTCTGCAGTATAGGCCTATACACTGATACGATACCAGCTGCGCGTTCTCATTCTCTCATCTCAACGACAGCGAGTTTGACACACCCGCCTCCTCTCAGCGCGGGATTGCAGGTAGGCCTATTACGCATAATTTTATTAATACCTGCAAGTTTCTATGGCATATTTTAATGTCAAATGTCACGAGTGCAATATTATAACACGAGGGCACATTCATGTAATCGCAGAAAACTGGACGCGAGCTCTCAAATATAGAATGAACTGGACTCGGATATTGAGTGTGCGCTCTCAGACTGTGTCATATCATGTGCAATCGCGAATCTCTCCAAGTGGTTCTCACTGCAGACTCAAATGACGTCCAGCTCCAATCTCTCCATGCTCTTGAATTAAACGTTGTCAAAAGTTATGAAAAATCTAGTCTTTTTTGCTAATTAAAATCCGTTTGAAATCAAGCTTCCTTGTGCTGTGTGTGAGCTATTGCAACACTTAACGTTACTGTGGCAATTAGAGGTATATATACAGCAGTTATTAAATTTCTAGATTATTACTGATTCCAAAAAGGTAACGACTACGCCACCCAGAACTAACTCTGGGAACAGCCCAAGGGGCACAGATTCGAGTTCTCAGAAAATGACCAAGAGGCATGGGTACCTTGTATAAAACTTGTACATCTTTATTACACAAAAATAATTATAATTTGGCTCATTCGATGAATCACACATAACAGCAGGAAGATTTCACCCAGCAAGCAACACCAACTGCTGCAAAACAAACAAGAAAAGAGAAACAAAAACAAACACCACAAACAAAAGAGCTGGGGCTTACCACGAGGACGGCAGGCTGGACACCGGGCTTCAAAAATGCCCGTAGTAGTAATAATGATAACCACACACGTGCCCCAAACCACTCACACCCTCCAAAGGATTCACGGCAACTCCACGGCACTCTGATGAACAGTGAGACAATCACCCAGGAAGGGTCAGCCTGCCCTCTCCAGGCCCCAGCTCCAGTACAAGAAAAAAAAGAAAAAGTTACAGCAAAAAGAAAATGTCAACAACCAACAAAATACAAAAACACAAAAACAACGATAATCAAAAAAATAATCAATTACAGCAAACCAAACATCAATTTAACAAAACAAAATCAATAAGCGCAACACTGACCAACTGCAAACAAGCCCTACTGTTTGCAACAAATCAAGGAGAACAAAACCAAAAAAAGAAAATAACGTTAGCCTACTGATTGCGATAAAGAAATAAACAAAACAACAGGACAGATTATTAGATACCAAGTCAGCGTTACCAAATATAAAGCAAAATAAATGAAGCCAAACCAAAACACCATAAATACAAAACAAATGAATATAAGAAAACAATAAAGGAAAAACAAGCGTTACTGAATGCAATGCAACCTTAACCGATGCAAAACATGCATTAAGCGGAAGCAAAATGAATGTTAAGACAGAAGTAAATAAAAAAAGAAAAATGAGAACACACAAGAATAGAAAACAAAATAATTAAACAAAATTAATAAATACAACCTAAATCATTAAACAAAACAGAATTAAAGCAAAACAGCAGTGTTGAAGGAGCAAGCCATGCTGAAATCAAGTTGTTGCAGGATGCAAATTGGAAGCCAAACAGGCCCACTCACAGAATGGTTTCAACTCCTAAAACACATAAAATAATTATAACCCCATTTACCTTTATGAAGGCCAAAGGGAAATAGAAGGTTATACATACCAAATCGTGCAAAACACATCATCTATCCGGCAGCCACCACTCTATTTGATCACATGCAGACGGCGGAATTCACCCACAAGGGCATCACATGCAGTTCGCACATACAGCGGAGCGCCACAGCAAAGCAACGGTTGTTGATCTATGGGTGCAACAGGCACTCAGCCGAACGCCAGCCCAACCGAAATTACTGTTAGCAACAACAAACATGTAAAAAAAAAGGACTTTTAGCATCTACCACACGGAAAACCACGGAGAAAACACCCATACATACCCCTCGTGCAGCGCAACGAGACGCCGGAAGTGAGATCGCCAGGTATGACGCAATACCCGTTTTACCGTACCGCTTGCCTTATATACACGTTCCCTCGCAAATGTTACCCGAGGGGGGGGGGGGGGCGTGGTCAAAAAGGACCACAGCAACAATTTGCGTTTCACCACATTACCCTATTGTAAAGACAAATACACTGAGTGAGTAAATATTTAAGTTAGATTATTGTAATGGTTATAGATCAATGTTTTAAATATGTAAACAAAAGCCTAAATTAAAATCTCACCATATAAAGTGGACGTGTCTCTTCAGAAGACTTGAATTAAACTTTTCCATTCAAATAGATTACTGTTACAATGGCCCTCATTTATCAAAAGTGCGTACACCACATTTCCAGCGTACACCTGGCGTACACCCAAAACCACGGTGACTTTGAGATTTATCAATATGGACGTTGGCGTACGGAACGCTCAAATCCTACGCCAGCTCAGGAGGTGGTGTACGCACGTTTTGAGTGTGGGAATGCGCAGAAAAACAATTCCTAACACCACAAAACGCACTGACAAACTAAAAGATATAATATATTATGACCCACTGTAAAAAAACAACAACATAGTAATTATAAACTTCAGTGTTTATTTTTGTGCAACATGGACTTCAATGTTTAATTTGTGTGACTTTACCAAAGCATTTGATTTGTAGGCATATGTATTCCTTAAGTTGCGAGCCTGTGCGCTTTACCTGACGTTTCAAGCCTTGTTTATACTTTCGCCTGGCTCCGCAGCGCGAGTCTCCGCAGACTGCGCGCGCACCTCCCCAAACGGACGAGGCGTTTATACTCGACGCGCTCGCCGTTGTACTATTCTTTGAAACGATGGTTAGGCCAGGGTTAGGCCCGGCAGGTGTGCACGGACTGGGTTTAGTAATGAAAGGCTTTCAATGACCAAAAAAATAATTCAGACTGACAAAATAATAAAAATGACATTCTTCTTCTTTTAAATAATAATAATAATAATAATAATAATAATACAAATAATAATAATAACGATATTCTTCTTCTAAATAACAATAAGCGTCATTAATAATAAAAATCTAGAAATCAATTTTGTTTCTTTCCACTTCCCTGGTTTCGCTTTCTCTTTCTCAAAGAAGTTTCTCTTCTTTGCCGTCTTCCGTGTGTCCATGGCGTAAAATGAGGGCGTGTGGGAAGCGGAGACTTGAATATATAGGGGCGTGTTATTCTAATGACGATCGATTTCAGCCGCGGCATTTATCAAGGGCAGGTATTGCGTACACCAGGATTTCAAAGGTACGCACAGCTTCATAAATCAGGCGATGAGAGAAGTGTAAGCATAATCTTACGCCAATATATACGCCCGTTTCTACGCAAGAATGATAAATGAGGGCCAATGAGTGTTGTGCTTTTCGATGCTTGAAAATAATGATTGCCTTGACAAATTGGATGGACAAAATGTAGATATTAAAATATTTAGTATGTGGTAGTTTTCCCGATGGTATTAAAAATTATAGGCTAGGCCTACTGAATATTGACATATTTCAAGGTGTCATATTGATGTTAGAAATTCCAGTATCATGACCACTAATTAATGTCCTTCGACAATAAGGTAAAAATGTGTTAAAAGTAGCTATTTTCTACATAAATCTATGATTTGGTTGAATATTTATTGGTAATACATTAACTATCGCCAGCTAAAAAGTAAGTAGTACTCTGAGTAGTTTTTGAGAAGAGTAATTTGTACTTTTACTTAAGTACTTTTTTGACACCAGTACTTTTACTTGTAATTGAGTATTATTTCAGCAATGTAACGGTACTTGTACTTGAGTACAAATTTTCAGTACTCTTTCCACCTCTGCTTGTTTATTTGCAGAAAGAAAGACTTTATAGGTTAGTTAGCTAAAATTCATGCTTTGTTTGTTTAAGCATAGTTACTTACCATGGTTTGTTCTGTGTTCTGTCTTGCAGAACAGGTTCTCAGTTCAGAATCTGACTCAGAAGTTGTCATAAAAACCCGGAAAACTGATGAATCAAGCATGGCCGACACACTGGTAAGATTAATGGGTCTAATTAATATTCAATTGGGGGAAAAAGAAATACTATAAATATATATATATATATATATATATATATATATATATATATATATATATATATATATATATATGTGTGTGTGTGTGTGTGTGTGTGTTTAGTTTTTTCAACTAAATAATTGTTGTAATTATCATCATTCTTTCAGCCAATAATACCTCAGCATACAAGCATGCCACAAGACAGCATGAACAGTAAAATGAAAGATGTTTTCAATCTTTTCATGGCTCATGTTCACTATAAAATCAGAAGAAATTGGATATTGTCTATCTAATCTAAATCTAAAGGGCTGTAAAACATCTTATTACATCTGTTCACAGTTTATATCTTAATCCTCGTTGTTTGTGTGCCGTTTAGTGATTGTACTGTGGAACCGTCTCAAGGAAGTGTAGAGTTTTGTGGAAAAGGAGGTGTAGATGAGGTTAGTAGTAACCGTGGTTTGAACCCATTAGTCTGACTAGCATGACCCGTGCATGGTTTTTGGATCTTATAGTTGTCTATTGTTGTGCTTTTAATAAGGCACTACACAAAAAATAATAGAAACTGCCAGCCACAATCCAATTATTATCTGTTGTGTGATGCATTGTATAAAATGACTCTAAGATACAGTTATATATAACATGATAGCTGTTGATGAAGCCTGATTTCTGTTTTAAGATAATGCTCTCAGACTCGGAGGATGACCGCCCAGGTACTTCCGCCTATGTTGCGACGCAGAACTGGTGTTACAGGTTGGTTTGGTTTATTAAATCTTGAGTCATGGAATTTGTAAATTTTAACATTTGTGCATAATGATGATCTCTTATTTGTAGAAAATACATGGAAGTGTATGCGCCTGTGACTACTGAAGACGATGATGAGCTTTTAATCACACCACACGGTCTTGACCTCCCACTACCAATAGAGTAAGCTAAAAAGTATGTTGATTGGAGAATGTAAGTCTACAAATGCTGATTACATTGATAACAAACATACTTTTTACTCTCTTTAGGGAACAATTATTGATATTATTTCAAATCTGGCCCTTGTTATTGATCGAAAAAGTGTCAGCAGATTCAACATAACGAGATCCAATGTGTGGGATGGGGCAGTCAGAGGATTTAAACACGTCTCATACTTGGAATTCAATGACATGTTTGTGATGTTCTCTGATGATGCTGGCTTGTTGGAAGAGGGTCTTGATACAGGGGGACCAAGAAGGGAACTTCTCACTTTACTAATGAGCTGCCTGCAGAATCGGCCCATTTTTGATGGACCTCCCAACAGACGCTACCTGGTATACAGTTCAGTTGGTGAGTATTTAATTTAAGTTGTTTGTTTTGTGAAGGAGTTCCTGTTAATAAAAAAAAAGTGTGTTACAGACATTTGTCACGACCGTCTTATTTATTAGTGTGTGATTTCGCTTTACTTTCTATGACAGCTGTTAGGGAGGATCAGTATTTCTTGGCAGGGAAAATGATTGCAGTGTCATGGAGGACCAGGGCCCCATTTTCTTTCTAAAGACCTGGTAAACCACATTGTAGGTCAGCCGTCTTTCAGCGCCTCTTTAGAAGATGTCACAGATGAGGGTGTATTGAAAGTGCAGCAAGAGGTATGGTAATAGACATATTTTAAGTGATTAGTAAGGTTAGGCTACTTAAATATGTATGACCTTAGAAACCTGCCACCCTGTCAGACCAGCCCAGTCTCACGGCAGTTCGTGAAATGGTCACGTAATCTATTAATTTGTGTACACCAGTGGTTGGGAACTTATGGCTCGCGAGCCACACCTGGCTCTTTGGCAAAAATAATGTGTCTCGCAAGGTCTCTCTCCCTTTACCAACAAACGATCGATTAAAAAAATAATGATGAAAAGTTTATGATAATAATATTCAAGTTGTACCGGCAAAAGTGCGCTTTCAGTGCTGTTCGCGAGTGTCACGAGTCACCACAGCAATCAACTAACCGCTTACGTTTCTGTGGTTTTCAGCTCCTGCACTGGGATTCAAGCTGGCAAAAACCATTTTAGAACAGCAGCGAAGATGTAAAAGTAGGCTTTATAAACTTAAATAATTTTATTGAAACGGGTGCTTTGCTGTGCAAAGCGACATTTCGAAACATTTCACCCGCTGGCCGCGGGTAATTACTTTCTTTTTTGCCGCAGATACCCTATTATGTCCTATATGTGTCGTATTTTTTATAATCCACGCAGATTTCAGTTGATGATTTTGTTTAAAGTTATTAATAACGAAACATGAATGAATGAGAAAGAAAAGAACAGGATGTGCTTTATATTGAAAGAAATATTAAAAGCGTGATAAGTCGCGAAAGAGAACTTAGAGCGCAACACGGACAATAAAAATATATTATATTATATAATATATGATATATGATATATTTAACTTAATCCACCCCCACCCCCAGTATGTCATATGTCAAAGAGTTCTCCTGCTCACTCATCTATACAATGTTAGTGGCTTGTAACTAGCTTTTATGCTTCAAATAGGACATAAATTATTCCATGCAAGTTGGGAGTGGGGGAGAAATTAAATTATGAATAAATAGTGTCTTCCAAAAATATAATAAGGGTTGTAATTTAATACGTTTATAATACTTATTTCCTTTTTTTGAAGTTAAAGCTAGTAGATGCACTGTCGTTGTATGGACAAGAGCAAGCAATTTGTGTTCTGCTGAAGAAAGCAAGTCACAGTAATTTTGGTGTTATTTAATTATGGAAAGAGTAACTTGACATTTCTAGCTTTGTTCAAAATTCCATCATTTATTTTTTGTCTTTCAGAACATCAGACTGAAGTGCCACTTGAGAATGTGCTGATGTTTGCTACTGGCCTGACATCACTTCCACCAGCTGGAATTACACCACAACCAATGCATAGTGTTTCTTGCTAATTCACCGTTCCCAATGGCAAATACTTGTTCAAACACACTCAAGTTACCACTCTCAAACACGTACAGTCATTTTCAGACGCGCATGGATTTTTGAATACAGAATTCTCCAGGTTTTGGATGTTTTTAGTTCACAAGGGTTAGTTCACTATGACACAAGTGACAGTTGAAACCGTTTCCTTTCCTTTCAGTTGAATGTTTCTGGGATACTCTTATACTCTTTGGTTTCAACTGTCATTTTTAAAGGGATACTTCACCGTTTTTTCATATTAAACTGTTATTCCCTTAAAGGGATAGATCACTTCAAAATGAAAATTCTGTCATCCTTTACTCACTCTCAAGTTGTTTCAAACCTGTATGAATTTCTTTCTTCTGCTGAACACAAAGGAAGATATTTTGAAGAATGTCAGTAACCAAACAGTTGACTGGAAACATTGACTTAACATTGCTGGAATAGCACTTTTGGGAGTAGTTCGACTCTGTGGAGTAAAAAGTCACGATTGAAAAATGCTCTCCCTCTCACTTCTGTCATTAGAACCAACGTGACTTTTTACTCCACAGAGTCGAACTACTCCGAAAAGTGCTATTCCGCCATACATTATAGTTATCCTTTTTACCCGCTTAGAAAAGCACCACGTTTTATTTTGTGTCACCATACTTGGTCGTGTAACTACTCGTGTAACTGTAATTAAATAAGGAAAACGTGGAGGTGTTTGGACGCTTCTAGCTTCATCTCTGTTTGTTCCCTAATGAATGAACTGGGCTAAGCTAAGTGCTTTCAAAGTGTCGTCACACGCCTGAGCGATTACATGCACACACTGAGATGAGAGAGGTATGCATCAACTCGTCTTAGTTAAGGGAATAACATAGTATAATATGAAAAAACGGTGGAGTATCCCTTTAAAACACTCATGTTCATAGACCTGCTGTTTCCTTCATTGTGAAGTAAAGTTGTAATGCTTCCTCCCAATTCTGTGGCCACTGCAACTGATTGTGCTCCATTACAAGTTCTAGATATTCCTGGATGTTTTTATCGCCACATAATTCTGTTGTCAGCCTTGACTCAGGAAAAGCACTTAACTCGCCTTCGTCAACTGCGAAGCCACAGTTCCTTGATCCATACCTGAAAGTTAAATTTCTGTGTAAATGTATTTAGCATACATGTTTATACAATGTGATTTTTGTAGTTGTGTATTTTAAACAAACTTATTAAATCACTGTTATAAAATGCAATTTGTGTAGATTTTTGATTTGCTGACCTGTGTGGTAGATGATACAGTTCATTTGGTACCCCTCCAGGGCACATTGCAAGTCTAGAGGGCCTAATCCTGTGCTTATTCCAAAGTTCAATACATTCATCCAAGTCCGCCTGCAGAACATTTTTGAAGCAGAACTGAAGAAGGAACTGGTGTCTGTTGCTGCCATTGAAGTGTCCTTCATTTCTGAGGTCCCCAAAGAGTTCTATCTAGAACTGAGCCCTAGAACACAAAAGTCCAGATACATCAATTTTTTCTTAAATAATTTTGCGTGTAATTGTGATAGATTTATTTTTTATTTAAATGTTACAATGTACTAGTTGCAATAGTGTAACTAAGGCATCACTTTACTGACATTTTGTCAGTGCTCAAGAATTTGAAACGAACACAAACCTTGCTTTCCTAAAGCTGGACCACCAAGATTCAATGCGTTGATTGCTCATTGATGTACCATACATGTGACTTCTTGAGCCAGCATAGTAGTCTCTGTGGTGATGATGGAGATTGCACTGTATTGCTGCCATTGTCCCATTTTCTGTTCCACAGTCCGTTCGTAGTCTCATGGGTGCAACGCCAAGGCGTTGTACACAGGACGTATAGTTATGTGCAATAACAGCAGGGTCATTGTTAGTATGCCCACAAGTAAGCCAGAGGACACGTCTAGAAAAACCATCAATGCACCCGGATATGGCGAAACCAAATGGCTTTAGTTTATCGTACCCATCAACATGCCAAAGATAGTTCGGTCCCATTGAGTGATATGTTCGCCTGACAAATCTACGACGTGTCCTCTGTTCTGTCCCATGTGGGTTGAGTTCTTGCAACAGCCGCATTATGTCATCACGTTTAACACGCAACTTGTATTTCTGCAGAAGTACTAACCACATTGTCCGGTAGCCGAACAACTGTCCTGGTCCACGCAGCTCTGCTCTTATAGCATTCCTTACTTCGTTTATGGGCAAATAGTTCTTTCTTCTGAACATACCATTATTCTTCAGGTGTGTTTTTAAAGAGCGCAAGCTAATTTTAATGTCGTGGTATGTCGCCAGCATGTCCACAATCACGGCATATGAATGTCCTTCTTCAAAGTAGCGTTTAATGTGTTCCATTTTAGCATTTAGCAAAACAAAGTTGATCACAATTTATACCTACCTTTTCCGTTTTGTATGAATTGTCGTTGTGTTTTCTGAAATGTTATTTTGTTTTCTGAATTGTCGTTGTGTTTTCTGAATTGGTGTTTTGTTTTCTGAATTGTCGTTGTGTTTTCTGAATTGTTATTTTGTTTTCTGAATTGTCGTTGTGTTTTTGGATTTGTTATTTTGTTTTTGTTTTTGTAATTGTGATTTGTTTTGCACCTCTCAGCCACCGTACATTAGGCTATAATTTCTCAAAAAAAAAGAAAAAATTATTCTCTCTCTCTCTCTCTCTCTCTCTCTCTCTCTGTTTTCGGTGCTGATGCAGTGACGCGTTCATGTAAACGGCACCTAAAAGCTGTCACAAAGAACCAGCAAAAGTAATGATTATGAATATGTAAAATATTACAATGAGACGTTTTAATTGTTTATTAATAAACAAGTGTTTTCTGAAAAGATGAAGTTCACAATAGGCTACTGACTCGCGATCTTCGCAGTAGTGATCGCACAGGAGAGAAATGCACTTTTCATACGGATTACATAGTTTTATTTTGTTTTGAATGGTTCTGTTTAAAAGTAGAGATTTCTGTAGATAATATATATATATATATATTTTTTTTTAGTTGTGTGAGGCGAGTAGGCTACGTTATACGCTGAGTTTCGGTTCATAGATGATAGCTTAAGCTCCAGTTCAGGCGCTGGCGCCTCCGTGTCGTGATTATGTCTGCTATATTTACTTTTTATTTATTAAATCCAGGAAATTGGATAATGAAACACTGATTAAAATTAGATACAATTAATACAAAACGAAATTTGCTTTAAAGAAAGGCTTTGTGCTTTCTTTTTGAGGTCTCTGTGAAAGTTTTAAAACAGTCTTTTAATGCCGCTTTCATAACGGTTGCGTCCGTAATGGAGAACTGTCACGTAACATTGTTTTTTCCTCATAAATGTGAACACGAAAAATAAAAGACTTTAAAAAAGACAACCATCCACAACTTTATAACACTCCAGCAATATACCTCTTTTTGGTCAACATCCAAATTGAATTTGAACATCCATTGAATTTGACTTTATTTTTATTTATTTTTTGCGGCGGATCCTCTTCGTCGCCCATTTTTAGCTATAGGATGTTGGCTGTGAGCGGTGAGCGCGGTGAGCTGCGGCACAGCGAAATCACTGTGCAGGCACGCGGAACGTGTATGTCACCCCAGCAAAAAGCCATACAACAAACTTGTGTTTACTGTGTGCTACCCTGGTGCTACCGTTCTCTTAATACACTATGGGTGCTACTACCCTTCACATTGCATTTTCCGGCGATGTGACTATCACTCATTCGCACATCGCGATGTCGATGTTAAAACAGAATATCGTTCAGCCCGATAACCAACTATATACATATGTTACATGTAGTGCAAACATGAAGTTCAAATGAGCAAACTATGGGGTTTCAGTCCAGGGGCGGTGGAACTAGCAGCAATTGTTATCTGCGACACAAGTTTACAGTCTTCGTTGTTATAAGTGAGCTTCAGCTTTCCAAAAGCCAGCCTACAGAAAACAAAACTCTCAAGCAGAGTGTGCCTACAGGGTTAATGTAATGTAAACTTAAAACACTTACCATCCTCCTCCATCAGTAGGGTTGGGAATCGTAAGAAATTTTCCGGTTCCGGTTCAGATTCCGGTTCCGTCAAACGATTCCGGTTCCGTCAAACGATTCCGGTTCCGGTTCCCGTTCCCATTCAATAAAAAAAATTAAAACAACTATAATATAGTAATATAAAAATAGTAGTAGGCTAAGGGAAAAATCCACAATCCTTTTTGTGTTTATTTCTTATACTTGTCAAATGAGTTTAACAGACTGGTAATGTCAACAAATTCAACATATTGTTAAGCAATTTTTGCAAAAAGAATATTAGTTTTTCTGAAGGAAAATAAAAATTTCTGCATTCTCTAGAATAATTCTCCAGCAGTAGAGAATACCCTCTCGGAAGGGGTAGAATATGCTTGAACACCCATGTAAGATGTGTGTAGATCAGATTATTTTTAAAGTCGTTTTAAATGATTGATTCATAAAAACTTTACTTGTTTCGTTACTGGATAAATCAGCGCTCTAGCAGTTAATAAACAGAACTGCATGCGTCTTGCGGAAGAAGACGGATTGCATTGTTGCCGGAGCTACTTCTCTCTATTTATGTCTATATGACGAGTCACGCAGGCACTGGGCTACTCCGCAGCGGCTGCGATCCGCCAGTCTAAAGTATAGTCCGAGTATAAACGCATATTGCAGGCTTTTAACGTAGTAATTCACGATAAGTTCATGATGCACTGTATATATTTTGTAAATTCTGAACACAAAAAAAGTTACGGACGTCTTTATGAATGTTTTGAAGCATCAGATGTAATCGATACATTCGTTATTTGAAGGCAGCGACTTTCAAAAGGTGATTTACTCTATTTTGGTTGCTACCGTAGACATCAGTGTTTATACTCGAATTATAAACTTTTATCTCAGTACTTCTGTGATCATTTGAATATTTGTAACAGAAATATTGATACTGTGATTGTAAAGCTGTTTCATATTGACAACTGCTCTCTCTGGGTCAGCGACAGCGCAAACAGATTTGAATGTTCAGGGGTGAGGTTTTTGTAATTTAGGAATAAGATCGTGTGGGTGTTTGAATCGAGATATTTTAAACATTTATCGTGCAGCTCTACTGTCTTTAATACTCTCTCTCTCTCTCTCTCTCTCTCTCTCTCTCTCTCTCTCTCTTTTCAGTGCATTCATTACTATTTTAATATAAGGTGAGACGTCGCTATTAAAGGATAAGCTCCCAGCACTTCGCCCACACAGCGCACCAGAACTGTTTTCGGAAACCGAAACTTAGGAATTTCGCACGGTTCCGGAATTTTTTCAAAAACACTACCGGTTCTGGATAAGAACCGGTTCTCGGTTCCCAACCCTATCCATCAGCGACTCCTACAAACAAACTGGTGGCCGAGTCAAGTCCACCCTCCCTCCCGTTGCTCGCCTGTCTATGGCCGTAGATACCGTCCATCTGTTAGTAACACTTCCAGCTTTTTCGGTTTCAACCACTGCGGCCGTTGTGGTCCTTTACAGCTCTGTAGTCACTTTTCAGTTTTTTTTTTTACTTTTCCCTACATTGCTGGAAAGTCCTGTTGTAGCCATGTGTGGACAGCAGTTCGGAGATTTCTTGATATACTTTTTCGTTCCTCGTTGCCCCATCAAGCTCTCGCTGGATCCTCTCTTCGGCAAAAAAAAAAAAAGTAAAGTCTGCACTTCCTCGTTTGACCACGGCGTATTCTTCCGAGTTGCCATAATATTTGTAATGGATATATCACACGATCTCTAGCCAAACTATTTAAAAATGGCGGGGTTATTCAGGATACTCCGTCTGGCGCGTGCAATGATGCACAATTCTGATGATGCACGTGAATAGTGACGATTCTCTCTGACCAATCAGCAGTCTGCCGTGTTTTCACATCACATTTTAGTATCGCCTCAGCTCGCTTAGAACCTCGCCGGAGGTGGTACTAAAAAAAGTACCTGGAAGCAGGTACAGGTACAACTTTTACACAGTGGAAAACCAAACAAAGCCGAGCCGAGTCGAGCCGAGGCGAGCTGGTACTGTGTAGTGAAAAAGCACCACTAGTGAAAGGAACTCTTAATGCTTCAGCATACCAAGACATTTTGGACAACTTTATGGGAACAGTTTTGGGATGGCCCATTCCTGATCCAACATGACTGCGCACCAGTGCACAAAGCTGTTGTTGTTGTTGTCTTTGTCTTTTTTGTTTATCAGAGTTGCACTGTTTTCTGCTGGAATATCCAAGTTATGTGATCTCAGAAGAGGATGTGGATGGATAGAGGCAAAAGAACTGGCCAACAAAGTGGGTTTAAGATGTGTACGTACCACTCAAAATCAGATTTCTTTTTAAATGTTACCGCCGTGAAGACCTGCAAGGAGCCATATGGTTTTCCTGACTTCAAAATTAGTTTAAAGGATGAAGACTGTAAGGAAATTCCTGGAAATATGTTGTCATTGAAAACTTGAAATGCGTCTTCTTCCGCAAGACGCATGCAGTTCTGTTTATTAACTGCTAGTGCGCTGATTTATCCAGTAACGAAACAAGTAAAGTTTTTATGAACTTGAAAACTAGAGTTGGCCTTTTTCAGAACTATAACTAGAAATATCCTGTATATGTGGCGAAGAGCAGTAGGTTTGATGACAGAAAGAACTTAGAAAAGATGGAGGCAAGAAAGAGAGAAAGAGCAAAGAAGGAAAAGAGTCGACTACGCCACCCTGGTCACTAAGTCAGGGAAGTATCCCAATGAGGACACACAGGTTCGGTTTTTCCCTAACACAGAGACTCTGAGGCGTGGATATGAAAAAGTACAAAAATATTCTTTATTGGACAAAGATAAAATACTCAAGGGCAAGGCAGTAGTCAATCATAGTCACCACACAATGATAATAAAGGATTACCAGGACTCGTGATGGCCAGAAGCAGGACGAGCTAGTGCCAGACTTCACCAACGTCAGCGATGGTCAAGGAGCACCCACATGTGCACTACACGGCACACACACACTCACGTCAACCAAGATCAATCACTATGGGTTGTAGACCACACACACTGTGCATCATCAGGACCCACCACCAAATAGAGCAACTAGCCCTCCTGCTCCGGACTCACAGTGCCTGAAACACAAGAAATGCAAATTACAAAAAAAAGAAAATACTGGTTCTTACATATGGGTACCCAGTTTACAAGACACAATATACAAAACAAACAAAACCATTATAACAAAAAGAAAAGGACGATCCACTCAAACCTGCACTCATCGGTTTCAGTAATGGTGAATAGACCAGTGTCACCAACCGGTCCAAACTTTACAGGCCGGTTACCACTCACAACCCTTCTTTCTTTTGACAGGTCGAGTGTCACTCGCAGTGCCAATTAGTACAAAAGAAAATATTATTCACAACACAAAATAAATACAAGGACAGCACCCCAAAAAATAAAGAAATCAAAAACAAGCAAAATACAGGAAAATAAAGAATTAAATAATCACACAATAATAAAGCAAAATAACTCAAACAAATAAGCAAACAAATACAAATTTTGAAGCGTGCTCACATGTGAGCAACTGCACTCCAGCATGTGGATGAAACAAAACAATAGAAAACAAAAACAATTTAGAATAATAGGAACAAAACAGCAGCGAAGTCCCAATCTGAGCAGCAGTCTTCAAGTGCCCTTTACAGGCAAATTAATTTACCAAACATGCGGAGATCGCGTCATTCGTCCGGCAGCAACAGATGAACAAAGTTCACAAAGGCGAGCAGGAAGCCAAGCAGCAATACACCAGCGACACTTAGTGCAATATATAACATGCGTTGGTATCCGGCAAATGTATATGCAATGTTCTTGTCTAAAAAATATTTTGGAGTCTGTGAAACATTGGAGTTAGAGACAGTTGGGTTACTTTAGTCTCAATTTGTTAAATCATGGTACAAAATATTCTGTCTATAAAAAGCTTAAAGTGGTTATTTTAAATGTTTTGTATGGTATTAACAAATTAGGTACCAAATGGTACCAGGAAAATAAAGTGGAAGCAAAGGGGGGTAAAACAGATCATGTTCTTATGGTTAATGGTTTTGTAAAAAAAAAAAATAATAATACTAACTTTGGAATATGCATTGTATAACTTAACATTTTTTAGTTTGTGGGTGAACCTGATGTTTTGGGGGGCTTTATAGATTTTTTTTTTTATTTAGAAGGTTTGTAAGTGTTTTATATTTGTTTTTGTGGTTGGAAATTTATAAACTATCATTATATCATTATAAATGATTTTTCTAAACTATTTTTTAATTTTTTAAATAATGAACATTCTAAAGTTAAAAGTCTCTCTCTCTCTCTCTCTCTCTCTCTCTCTCTCTCTCTCTCTCTCTCTCTTAAAAGTCTCTCTCTCTCTCTCTCTCTCTCTCTCTCTCTCTCTCTCTCTCTCGTAACTTCATTAAAAAATTTAAGCTTATAGCACTATTTTATTTCACATGAGAATTCTAGGTCAAAATAACAAACGAAAATTACTGTTGGTTTCCTGTCTGTATCTCTGCAGTCATGACAGCTGTTATCTTGTCCATGCTGGCAAATAATAAAAAAATGAGATATGGTCAAAAGGTCGGATCTGCGCATAAAGACTTGGGGCCCTATTTTAACCCTCTGAGGTCTGAGCTGTTTTCTGGGCCCTGGAGGTGTTCTGACATGCTCTGACATTTCTGGTTATTTCTGTTACTTGTGACATTTTCATGGCTAAAGTCTAATTACACTGTATTCAGCACAAACTCTACTACAATAATGTATCAGCAGCATGTATGTAAATGTTTGTAGTTTTGAGATAATGACATTTATGCGTGGTTTGTGAAAATACAAAAAAAAAATTCTCACTGAAATAAGGTCATGAAACCCATACTGATTATTTCTTCACAAGACTTTTGAAAATTGTATGACGTAGCCTAGGATATTTGCTGCAAAACTATGTGAAAATCACCCTCACTGCTCATTCAGAGAAGACAATATATTGATTTAAAATTTTTACGACGTGTTTTGTGTGAATAAGCCTTATGCGAGAGCTCATTAATATGTATGGCTTTTCTCACCTGAGAAAGACAAAGACCCTCCCCTAACGGCCATATTAGGAGCTATCAGGCCCTTTCATTCTGAGCAACCTTGCACAATACTGTAAATGAGGAGATTTAAAAAAGAATGGCTTTTAGATTGTTTGGATTTATTTACACAACATAATCCAAATAGACACAACAAATGGCAAAAAAGCACTTATTGAAAGACAGAGACCTTTGTGCCATTCCTAAAAACATTGTACATACCTTTAATTTCCAAGGTGTTTGATTTTCACTTTACCATGTTCATGTTCCAGAGACTTATGTGAATGTTGAAGTCGGCAGGACTCAGTGGCATCTGGGCCCTGAAAAAAAAGTGAACATACTGATATCAAGAGAAAGGCCTGCACGATTTTTGAAATAAATATTAGATTTTTCTGGTTAAAATTGCTTTTTAAAATTCCTTTTTAAAATTCACAGAATACACACACACACACACACACACACACAAATGTTTCCAACAATATATAATATAATGAACACCAGGTTTGTTGTGCCTTGTAGGCATAAGGTATATGCGCAGTGCCGGATAAAATAATAATAACAATAAATAACCTATAGCAGTATAAATCTTCCAAAAGATTTCAGTAACAACTAAGCTAGAGAAAAATATATTGATTATCATGTTACTTCAAATGTTTCCATCCGTTATGATGATATGAAATGAGATAATAATAAAAACATGAAGCCGTTTGGTGCGTTTTGCTTTCATCCAAAATATGATACAGTACATTCAAACGCGATCGCGCAGGAAAATATGATACATTCAAACGCGATCGCTATCAAAAACATGATACATTCAAATGCGATCGCTATCAAAAATATGATACATTCAAACGCGATCGCGCTCAAATATAAAACATTATGGTTACCATATACATATCTACGTTTGAGCAGATATCCACAAACACAGTAACAGTAAACACAGGTCTAAATATTATAATATTCCCCATATATCTAGCAACAGTTCAACTGCATCGTGACATTTATGCAACAATAACAAACTAATATGTAAGAATTTCTTACCTTACATCTTTCTTGTCTTCAAATCGCGTTCTTTTTCTTCTGAGGTAGCCTAAATCCAATGTAAGCTCAGGCACATCTTTCAAACTCGACGAAAAGTGAAGTGAAGTGTTTTGTTGTTGAGGTAATGAGCGAGACGAGGTCCATGTGGAGATTTGCATGTGAATATCTTTTGCGCGAGTGGGCGTGGCCAAATTAACTGTAATGAGGAAGCGTTTGAGAAGCTGGACATCTTGTTGGTTTTATACAAATGACTTAAACAGAGAATATTTGTTTTCGTTTTGAATCCGATCATTTAAAAGTACACACTTAGATGTTTATAAAGGTATATGGCTCATAAATGTGTGACAAGTATTCGCTGAGTTTTGTTTCAGTTTATAGACGTGCTCAAGAAAAAAAAGTTCACCGCGACGGAGAGGCAGAACGCACACCGTGTTTATTTTCTTTATTTTACAAAAGCACAATGTTTTGGTTTGATTGTAAGTGGACACATACAAAAGGAGAAATATCACAGATTCTTTTTTTATATTTCTTTTTTCTGTATGACTATAAATGACTGAGTAATTTAAGTTTATAGTGCTACAATGTGGAGAAAATCCAGCAAAACGCGCCCGCGCGTTTGTCGACCTCAGAGGGTTAACGATCTGAAACGCAAGTGTCAAAGCGCAAGTAACTTTGTGGGCAGGTCTTGGCGCTGTTGCTATTTTCCCGGCGGGATAAATGACTCTTGCACCCGACGCAAATCTAAAATGTGTTGGTCTGAAGTAGCTTCATTATTCATAGGTGTGGTTTGGGCGTAACGTGAAATAAACCAATCAGAGCGTCATCTCACATTCCCTTTAAGAGCAGGCACGCTTGTTCTAAAGCGGATTCCTATTATAACGGCGGATTTGCCAGGAGCGCGCCAGGAGCGGTTCACAGCCAAGGAGAGCAACGCTCTCGTCAGGGACGTTGGGGATGGAGAAACACACCCAAATTAACTTCAGTTAAAAAGGCGTATGATAATTTGGGTAAATGTGTAAGCTAGATGTATGCTTTTATAATAAACTATCTATCTATCTATCTATCTATCTATCGTAATAATGTATGATTTGCAAAAATGATAACTGCTGCGTCTGTGTGTATATGAGAGAATCAAATCAATGCGTGTTGTGCACACGCTACATTGATTATGGCCAAGCATGCGCCCTTAAAATAGCATATGAATAACATGCGCAGCGCGCCACTGACTTTAAACTATTTTTTCCTGGTTAGTGGCGCAATTGTTTTCTAAACCTGCAAAATAGCATGAAGGAACGTTTGCGCTGGAACACGCCTCCTTTTTTGCGCTGAACCGCCCAGGGAGCGCAAGTTCATTCCCTAGTTTAGCGACGTGCTTCTGTGGAGGGAAAAGCGCACTTTGCGCGGGTGCAAAATAGGAATGATACATGCGTCTGTGTACAAAGTCAATTGCGCTGGGTGCAAGATAGGGCCCTTGCAGTGTAAACGCAGCCTTAGTGATACCTGATGACAGATGAAGTCCTGAAGGAAGACAAAAACAACCAAGCTTCAGACAAGAAGCCACAGTGACTCCAAGTGGTTAGTAGGAGTATCCCTAAATGTATGATTTAACAATGTTAAATAAATAGACGCCATTTTTTGTTAAAAAAAAAATCCTGCAAAAATCAGTATTGTATCTGGTCGGTATTGAAAAGTAAATGTTTCATTTTACGTAAAAAAGGACTTTGTACTTTTCGATCAACAAACAAACAAAAAAATGAATAATTTTGACGGCATTGATGAACCTGTGGTGGTTTCAGCGGTGGATAAGAAACGTAAGGAATCGAAATCGAATCATTTACGTGAGGAGATTAAGAACATGAGGCTCTTGGGAGGAGGAAAAATGCTGGCTGTTGTTTGTTCTCACACAATGCTAGAGAGGAAAGAAGTGGGCAAACTTCAAGCCAACTCAGCTTTCCAATGAAAGCACAGTGAAAGAAGCAAAACGGAAGGATGTGCTGAACTTGATCTCTGAAATTGGTGAGTGCCAATGTGCCTTCTATGATAATGCACTCTCTCAGTCACAGACGAATGATGTAGACTGTGACAGTCATGAATAGTAGCTGCCATTATGTCAGCCTTTTGAGAGTGATCTCTTCATGAATGACAAGTTGTTGAATGTTTTTACTAAGAATATTGGGTAACACTTTAGAATACTGTTTCTTACTGCATAACTAATACGGAATTACTGAAGAACTAATAAGTAATTCTTTATTAACACTTAAGTCACTACTCACTTAAAAAAGTTGGGTTGAAAACGACCCAACAGCTAACCTAATGGTGGGTTAATATAGCACCGACCTAATTTTGGCTTATTTTAACCCAATAAATTAGATAACTAGTTTTACCCGATAAATCGGGTTACAAAAAACTAATTTGTTGGGTTATTTGGCCCAAATTATGCTTTAACCAACCTAGTATTATTGTTATTACTATTATTGCCATGTAAATAAATAACTCAAAACTTCAGTATATTGACAAACCTTTATTTACATTAAATTAGACATTGCATTCAAAAGTTATTGTTTTAATTTATTTCCTAAAGGTAAGAAATTGTTTCAATAAATAAAAAAGGTGATAGTGTGTTGAGGGAACACCTCCAGGCACAGAATATTAATGTTAAAATTTATTAATTTAGAATTGTTTTAAGTTCTAAGAAACATGAATCACAAAAACACAAATAAATAGTAGTAAACATTACAAGTTGTAAAAATGTTCATTAAGTTATTGTTGCAATTGCTTTAATTTACTTCCTTAAGGTAAGAAATTCTTTCAATAAATAAATAAATAAAAGTAATGCAATCATAAACTGCCTCATAAGGCGACAGTGTGTTGAGGGGACACATCTCCAGGCACAGACTAATAATGCTAAAATTAATTTATTTACAAATATGTTTTAAATTCTAAGAAACATGGAATACAAATGTACAAATAAACAAACAAAACAAACCAAAGCTAGTCCAGCTTATCCAATTATAGACTGCCTAAGTGAGCTGAGGGAACTCCTCCTGGCGCAGAATATATTGTGTGTTGTAGAAACTGCTAAACAGCTGCAGCATGCTTTGGATACTCAATGTCTAAAACAAAATAATTAAAGCATGTATCCACAGCTTGTATAGACCTTATGCGCCAGAGAAACGAGGGTGCCGCCATCTTTAGAATACTGTCTTTGAACTTACGTTTTTGCGTTCGCTCTGTATATTTCTATGACATTGCTGTCCAAGAGTAATTAGCTTTTGAAGTGGATTTACTTAATACAAAGTTAACGAAAGTTATCATGAGGATTGTAATGTTTAAACCAGATGTCTTAACAAATGTCAGTAGACTGGGAAGATTCTAAAACGAGCCGTTCATTCATAAATACACAAGATAGCTATGAAAATAAAACCGGAAGTCAAAAGACAACGAGCGCTGCGCTGAAAAGGGGCTGGGCTACATAAGGTCTATTCACAATGACGAAGACTTGTGAGCAGTTGCATTTATCCCCAAGCTGCAGGACATGAGGGAATTGCCTCCGTTGCTCCTCCTTCTCCAAATATTCAATGATGTTTGTTCCAACCTTTAAATAGAATTTTGAAATGGTGAATGTGCACACATGGATCTAATATTACCAAAAATGTGTTGTCATAAATGATGTACCTACAGGCTGTAAATCAACAAATGCTTGTTTTGCCTCCTGGTAAGAGGGCCAAACCATCTTGCAGCCCGTTTTGTATGGCAATGGAGGAAGGATAGCTGGCAGGGTTTTTAACCCTTGTGCATCCTTGAGGACATTTTTGTCCTTTTCAGTTTTGTTTTTTTGATCACTTTGCCTGTGTTAATGCTAACTGCATAAAATTTGGCACAGGTGTGTATTTTTATTGGAATTTTACTATTTCATCACCATTTCCTTTAAAAAATCTATTTTGCACTAGTTACACAAAAAACTTCCTCTCAGCGCCTTTTGGACAAAAATGTCCCCATTGAATCCCATTAAAACTGCATTTTTTAATCCCTGTGCCGTTTAACTATAAAATGATGCAATCTTTTTTAATAGGCTTTCATTCTGTTGGCAAGGCTTCAAAATTGACATTTTTACCATTTTTTATCAGATGGTGCCATTTTTTCAGGTTAGGCCTATAAAGCAAATACTCGCTTTATTCCTGTTTTCTGCTTCGGCATATTATAGAGCCAACTGGATAAATTATGTTACGATAATTGTGTGGGTTTGTTGGTATGGATGTCTAAGTGTGGTTTGTATGTGTGTAATAAAATAAAAAGTGTGTTTGTGTGCTTGTAATATTTGAGAGAGAAAAACTCAATTGCAAATCGAAAATCCAATCACTGTGTTCACCAGTGGAGTTTTGCTGGCATCCAATGGGGAAAGTCTGGTACTGCGCCCAAACAAAATCTTACTGAAAGCTCATTTTTTGAGATATCATCCTCAAATTCGGAACACAACCTGTTTAGATTTATGGCTTTGAATTTATATCAGTTTTAGAGTTCCAAATGTTTTATAAAATATATTTTTTATATAAAATATTGATTATAATGTTCATAAATATTTTTCATAAACTTAAACTTCTATAACATTTTTTTGGTTGCACTTTTTTCAATTTTTTCACTTCAACAACAATCCGCCAAGGGTCATCTTTAAAATGAGACCAAACTTAAGTATTTGCTCCCAAGCATAACATTTTTATGAGAGTTTTTTGACTTGGACATTTTTGTCCCTTTTGGACCTATGTGAAAGTTTTTTTTTTTTTTTTATGTTAACTGCATTAAATTTTGGCACAGGTGTCTATTTTTATTGTAATTGTACTATTTCACCCCCATTTCATTTGAAAAAAAAAATGTTGCACCAGTTATACAAAATACTTGTATATATTTTATATAAAATATTAATTTTAATGTTTATAAATATTTTTCATAAACTTAAACTTCTATAAAAAAAAATGGTTGCACGTTTTTCACTTTTTTCACTTCAACAACAATCTGCAAAGGGTCTTCTTTAAAATGAGACCAAACTTAAGTTTTTGCTCCCAAGCATAACATTTTTATGAGAGTTTTTTGACATGGACATTTTTGTCCCTTTTGGACCTATGATTAAGTTTTTGTTTTTTGTTACTGTTAACTGCATGAATTTTGAGCTATTATAGAGCCAACTGGATAAATTATGCAATGATAATTGTGTGGGTGTGTTGGTATGGATGTCAGAGTGTGGTTGGTATGTGTGTTATATAAAAAAAAATGTGTTTGTGTGTTTGTAGTATTGATAGAGAAAAACTCAACTGCAAATAACAAAGCCAATCACTGTGTGACCAGAGGAGTTTTGCTGGGATCCAATGGGGAAAGTTTGGTACTGCGCCCAAACAAAATCTTACTGAAAGCTCATTTTTTGAGATATCAACCTCAAATTTGGAACACAACTTATTTAGATTTATGGCTTTGATTTTCTAGCCGTTTTAGAGTTCAACTTGTTTCATAAAATATATATTTTATATAAAATAATATTCATAAATAATTTTCATAAACTTAAACCTATATAACTTTTTTTTGGATTTACTTATAAAAAAAATTTAACTTCAGCAATAATCTGCCAAGGGTATTCTTTAAAATGATACCAAAGTTAAGTCTGTGCTCCCAAGCTTCAACTTTTTATGACCGTTTTTTGACATGGACATTTTTGTCCTCTTTGGACCTATGAGTAACTTTTTTAAATTGATGCACAAGGGTTAAAGTCACATCTCCAAGAGTGTCTTTACATAAAACAGAAAGAACAATGGATTAATCTTTAAACAAGTGCAAAATATTACAACTTGACATGAAAGTACAGACAGAGAATGTGTAATAAGGGGAGAAGTTCCACTCTCAGTAAACTTCCGGCTTCTGAACTGGTTGCAGTTCCACTCTGATTCCATATGAGGGCGCTCACAGGACGAGTGCAGAATGAATGGAGGTCAATGGCGCTATACCCCTCAAAATCCACTTTTCTCAGGATATAATTTTTTGTCTAGTAATTTGAATGTTGTATTCGAAAGGAGATGCAAAGAAATTACACATTGCTGGGTGTTAGATTTTTTAGAGTCACTTATTTGCTTTAAAAAGTCTTTTAAAATGTCAATGACGTCATACACATCGTACGACCAGAGATACTGCTTTACGACAATCCCTCAGTCACTTTGGTGCTTTTGCGCTCTGCACTTTCTTTTCTCTCAAGGTATCGACAACACAGCTGACACAGGTAAAATACGCGTGCTAGAAGAGGTTTTGTTGTTTTAAAAGACGCAGAAAATACACACACACACACACACACACACACACAATGCCATCAAGCCGTATCTCTGGTCGTAATCAGTCCTTCACTGACCAATCAGCGTTCATTAGCAGAATGCTAGCATGTTATGGGCAACAACAACAACTCAACCTGTAAGAAATCGAAAGGACATAAGTACTCGTTCATTCAACTTTCGACCTATAACCCATGTTGAACTTGCAAAACCTACAATCAAATCTGAGATTTCTCCACGGCAATCGGGTGAAAGAGACAAATTTAGCCGTCTAGCTCCATAGACTCCCATTCATTTTGCACTCATGGGCGATCGCCCCCAGTGGAACTCTGGTGGAACTACAACCAAAATTCGCTACAATAGGACTTAATAGGGAGTGGCCAGGCTCTCCGTAGACGGGCTCTGGTACAGAGCTGTTGTGCAGGATTTTCTCACCAGAAGAAATGTTAGTCTGAACAGGAAGAAGATCCAAGGCTCTCTTCTCGGTCTTGCAATATGAAAGGATTCATTGAGATGCATGTCCCCAAATTTCAAAAAGTTTATCTTTGGCATGTGGGTATAAAGTCCTGAGCAATCTAAAAATTAATAAAGAAAAAGAAAAAGAAAAGTTAAAATCACTCCAACACCTCATATGGTGCAAAGTGAAAGTGTGGACATTTGTTTTCCAAAATGTTTTGTTTTTCATTTGTTTTTCACTATGAAAAACGACGCGCACACGAAAGGGTGAATTCCAAGTGCAGCTTGATTTTGGGTAATCCGTAATCATATCCACGTAATCATATCCACAAAAGTTCATAATCCATGTAAATCAGTCCAAAACAAGAAACAAACAAATAAACAAACCAAGACAGACTCTGAGATGCGGGTGACACAATAAAAGGACTCCACAACAGTGACTAAAACAGACAGGGTATAAATAGACAGACACTTAACAAGGAGAGTGGGAACAGCTGAGTGCAATAATCAAAGATGAGTCCGACAAGGGTGATGGGGATTGTAGTTCATGAGTGAATGACACAGAGGGGAAGAGGACCTCTAGTGGCAACCCAGGGAACATCACCCAGACATTGTGACATTACCCCCCCTCTACGGAGCGGCTACCAGGCGCTCCTTCGAGACAAAACAAGGGTTTAGGAGGGAGGTGGAATGGCGGCGGATCAGGGGGAGGGATGGGGGGCCAGGTCCATGGAGCGGAAGAAGGTCTGGAAACTGCGGCAAGATGGCAGGCCAGGGTGGAGCAGGTGGTGCAGGTGACCAGGCCGGAGCAGGCAGTGCAGACGACCAAGGCGGCCTGCAAGTGGTGCAGGCGACTGGGGTGGATCAGGCTGCACAGGCGACCAGGTCAGATTCCGCCATTCAGGAACCAAGGAAGGTACAAGTCGTGCAGTTGGCCAGGGTGGCACCTGCAATTCAGGAAACCAGTGAAGTGCAGGCAGTGCAGATGGCCAGGATAAAACTGGCCATTCAGGAAACCGATGAAGTGCAGGTTGTGCAGACCTGCCACTCAGGGTACTGGTGAAGTGCTGGTTGTGCAGATGGCCAGGGTGGAACCTGCCATTCAGGAACCCAGTAAAGTGTAGATAGTGTAGATGGCCAGGGTGGAACCTGCCACTCAGGGAACCGGTGAAGTGCTGGTTGTGCAGATGGCCAGGGTGGAACCTGCCATTCAGGAATTCGGTGAAATGCAGATTGTGCAGACAAGGCGAGCAACCTGGGTCCGTCAGATCGGGCTGCTCGAGGACGACCTCCCAAATGTCAGTGGGCTGCTCGGGGACGGACTCCGGGACGACAGCGGGCTGTTCGGGAACCACGGACGTGGAGTGAGGAACGAGGAATGCCTTCCTCTTCCTCCTCCTCCATTTACAAGGGTGAGACTGTGGCATAATGATCTCCTCGTCTGGGGACATCGGCTCAGGAACAGACACCGGCTCAGGAACAGACACTGGCTCGGCTGTGGCCATCTTGACCGGAAACACAGGCTCGGCGGTGGCCATTTTGTCCGGAGACACAGGCTTGGCAACGGCCATCTTGATCGGAGACACAGGCTCGGCGGCGGCCATCTTGTCTGGAGACACAGGCTCGGCGGCAGCCATCTTGATCGGAGACACAGGCTCGGCGGCGGCCATCTTATCTGGTGACACCGGTGTCGAGTCGGCCACTCTTTCTGGAACCCTAAGCCCAACTGATATATCCCTCATGCTGCGGAAATGAAGGTATTGGACAAACCTGTTAAAGTCCAAGATCTCCAGTCCCCTCATTTCCCAGGCCGGCAAGAGATCATCAAGGCAATTATTAAAAATGTCTTTAACTGCTGTGTCATTATATCCCATCCCACTGGAGAGAGTACAAAAAAAATCACCCTCAATTCTTCCACCGTCCGGCCCTGCTGGCGTAAGGAAAATAAATTCCCTTCTATCTCCCCTCGTTCCAGGTGAAACGACGAGGGGAAAGAATACCTGTGCTGCTGGATTTCTTCATTGTGGTGGAGTCCTTCTGTCACGACGCGCACACGAAAGGGTGAATTCCAAGTGCAGCTTTATTTTGGGTAATCCATAATCATATCCACAAACAGGTAAAAGGTCATAATCCATGTAAATCAGCCGACCGACCGACCGACCGAAGAGACAGTGCAGGTGGAAGGCAACAAGTCCAAAAAGGCAACAAACACTTACAATAAACAACACCAATCATGATCTCTCTCTCTCTCTCTCTCTCTCTCTCTCTCTCTCTCTCTCTCTCTCACACACACACACATGCGGAAATTACTCTCTCTCTCTCTCTCTCTCTCTCTCACACACACACACTCACACACACACACACACACACACACACACACACACACACACACACACACATGCAGAATAAATGTCACTCTTGTCTGCCTTCAAAACTTGAGAGCCCTGTATTCTTTTTCGGCCACTCTGTCATTTTGTTATTGTCTGCCTCACTGACTTGTGAATCTGCATGAATCAAACAGCATCAGAGTGATAACGGTATTTCTGAATTGCTAAAACACATTTTTTTTATGTTTCTCTCGCTTTCTCAAAACCTTAAACACAAATCACCAAACTTAAGCTACATGGTCAAAACCTTTGACTTGTCTTGCTATATCAAACAATTGCTTCAGACCTATGTTATCTTTACCCAAAACCAAACACTAGGACTGGAGCGGCGCGTCGATGACGTCGTCATATTTTTTGCGTCAACGCACATTTTGTCCGCAGATTATAATGGAGAATGAAATGGCAACAACCTCTTCTGAACAAAGCCATGCAAAAAGAAAAAGTCCTAAAAAACTGTTTGCCCCAGATCATCAAAAGTATGGGAATACTTTAAATATAGTCCCAGACAAAAAAGTGTCGTTATTTGCGCTCTTTGCCAAATGGAGTTGGCATACCACACCAGCACAACAGCAATGTGGGAGCATCTGAAACGAAGGCACCCCATTGTCACTCGTGAAGGAGACAAAAACAAGTACATGTTCATTTCATGTTTGTGTAGTGTGTTGTGTAGCTTGAGCTCTGCACACTTCGGTGGTTCTAGCTAACCATCTTAGCTCTCCGTGCAGTTTGTTCGTGCTAGGTTAGTTAGCGTTAGCTAGCTACTGGTGCATAGACCGCTGTATTTAGCTTATCTAATGTGCCTGTTAGCCCAGCACCACCAAAGTGCACAGCTGCTAGATCTAGCTAACGGTAGCAAGCAGACTGCAGTAGCTTTTAACGTTATCTGTCTAACGTTAGCTAACTCACGAGTCACAATTTAACGTTAGTTAGCGTTAACTCGTGTTATGATCGTTTGAGAGCCAAATACATAACATTAGACTAACGTTAGCCAGCTTATAGTATCATGATTCAGTACGCTGTTAGTTCGCCAATCAAAATGGTTGTGCATTGAATGTGCACCCTTGCAATTTCCATGTTACAAAACAACACAGACAGAGAAACAGCTGATGAAATGCATTGTTGGACATAACATTACTTTTATGTAGCCAGCCATGTTAGGATTCAAATAAACTTAGCATAGTATTGCAATGCAATGAGGTTCCACTTTCTAAGCTGTTGTAATATGCATTGCTTTTGTATTTTCTAGGACAAAGCAAACAACCTTGCCTTCCTATATTGGGAAAGAGACGCAATGCACTCCACAGAAGGCAGCTGAACTGAGAGTAAAAAAAAAAAAAATCTTAAGAGTAAGTAATTATTTGCTCACTGCTCACTTTAAATATATTTTAGGATGAAATGGCTGTGACCATTTTATGTGTCCTATATTTATTAGCTAGGTTATGGGTGTTTCTTCAGTTAACTTGGCCCTTTTCTTTGTGTCCTTATTTGGATTGTCTAATAATAATTCTTCTTACATTGTAAGCAATTATGGCTCTATGAAAGATGCTATGTTTACGTTGTTATTAAGACTAATTTTCTTTATCTTACAGGCAGTGGTGTAGTGCAGGGTATACGCAGGTATACGGCGTATACCCACTTCTTGTTCAGTCGGCATTGCGTATACCCACTTCTAAATCCCCTCTGATGTGCGTGTGAAAACACCCAGTCAGAGTCGTACCCACCATTGAGGTCCCCGAGGTCCAGACCTCAGTAATTGTTTTTAGTTTAGCCTATATAATGAAAGTTGTGAAATAATTGCCTAATATTAACTCTAATTTGGTGCTGCAATGATTTGCCCATCGCGACGATAACCGACCTTCTCATCTGAGCTGCTTCAGCACTCAAACACCCGCTCGTCAATGTCAAAATGTTTGAGACCAATCAAAGCAAGCGGGATTTATGTTCACTCACAGAAGCGCGAGCCGAGCTCGAATCCCAACGCGACGCTTCACGCTTGAGTTAATGATAATACAAGTAGCTAGACTGAACAGCTGTTTTTCGATCGAAGTTTTAAATGACCGACAGAAATAAACAGTTTGATCAAAGACAGTGGAAACTATAAGCTCAATTTAACAACACAAGCACCATATTAAATATATTGCCATTATTATTATAAATACAATGTATAAATGTACTATTTGTATAACGTTACCTCGAATGTATTTGAATATTTCCCCAGAATCAGCACTTAGACTTTTCACTGTTTGTATCACTCCGCTTGTCTGTGTTTGCGCAACTTGCATCATTAAGCCAGAAGGTGGCACAAGTGACTGTCTTTATGAATTAGCAATTGAACCATTGATTAAATGAACATATTAGTCCAAAAACATTGATTCATTTAGGAAAGAAAAAGTAGCTGAAACTGATCTTTGATACTCATATAAATTGCTCATTGCATTGGCGTTTGTTTGAAATGTAACATCTATGCAAAATAATCCTTGAACCATTTCTTATTTAAGGCCATTCCCGTTTCGAATATGTGATTGTGTATTGTCAACAATAAGCATAAACATTCTGCATTTCCATTTTGTAGTGTGGATCATTCATTGCGACATTTAAACTGATTCTCATGTTTAAAAATATCTGATAAAATACTTCATGCTACTGCCCACTGACATGCTTTTAAAGCTACTGTTGTCCATTTATTTTGGCCTTCAAAACACCTTAAAATGCACATGTCGATATCAGGAAAATCTATATTTTCTCAAGGGGGCATGCCCCCGAACCCCCCTAGCAAAATAATTTTTGGGACCTCGGTTTTTATAAAACCCTGAGTATGGCCCTGCGCCCAGTAAAGACATTGTTGCAGTGATCCCTTGAATAGTCGTCCAATTTTCATATGTGGATGGACTAAGGGATAGTCACTCAAAATTCATAATTATTTAGTATTAATAAATAATTGAAAGCCAGTATTAATTACAAAAACTGCACCTCTTCTGTGGCTAATATTAATTTTATAATGATCCTTTTTCTGTGAAGTCAAGCAGCAAAAGTTAAGTGATAATGTGTAAATACTATACTGGCCCATTTTGGGGTGAACTTATATGCAAGACTATCTTACATCACTGTTTATAATGATGTATTATTCATCATTATTCAAAGTTCATCCTTTGCTGGGGCGCTTAAAAAAATTTTGAGGCATAAATTAAGAGTATACCCACTTCTCCAGGCAGCACTACATCACTGCTTACAGGTGATCGTCAAAGACATGAGGCCTGTGTCTCTTGTTGAAGGTGAAGCCTTCATAGACATGATCGAATATGCCTGCCCAGGCTTCAAATGTCCCTCCAGGTGGTGGTTCACAAAGCAGATTTGAGAAGGCATATCAAAGTACTCTTGAAGATCTGAAGAAAGACTTACAGAAGAGGTCCTCAAAAATCCCACTCACCACCGATGCCTGGACAAGTATTGCCACAGAGACATACCTCGGAGTGACTTGCCACTACATCAACGACAACTGGGAGATGGTTTCATTCGTTTTGTGCACAAAGCCCCTTGAGAACCGACACACTGCAGAAAACATCGCTCGCTGTATTGAAGAGGTTGCAGAGAAGTTTGACTTCTCTCTCCGTGATGATGTCCAGGCGATTGTCCACAATAATGCAGCTAATGTGGTGAAAGCCCTGAGAATCCTTGTGGAGAAGCATGGTGTTGCCTCACTTCGATGTGCTGGCCACACCACCCAGTTGATCGTCAACCATGCTCTGAAAGATCCCCGGATCAACAAGGCACTTGGGGCAGCAAGGAGCCTCATCGGGTACTTCCATAGCAGCGATATCGCCACCCTGAAGTTGAAACTCAAACAAGAGCAAATGGGCACAGCTCAACACAAGTTGACCCAGGATGTAGCTGTTAGATGGAATAGTTCTTACTATATGATCACACGCCTCCTTGAGCAGCGGTGGCCTGTTACCGCAACCCTCTCAGACCCAGAGGTCACCAAAGCAGGAAAGCAATACCTGGATATGAAAGGTGACCAGTGGAGCCTCCTGGAGGAGCTACAGAAAGCACTTGAGCCCTTCGAGCAAGCCACCGTTTTCCTGAGTGGAGAGGCATACGTCACAGTCTCTGTCCTGCCTCCGCTTGTGAAAGGCCTACAGAAATCCACACAGACAGCCTTTGAGTCTGCTCCCATTACCACCTTCCAAACAGCAGCCGCAGCAGAGATTGCTTCAAGGTTAGTTTAATTATTCAGCTCTTTAAATCTCTTATAGTGAACTAACTGAATATTTTAATTAAGCTTTCCCTGTTTGCATCTTTCAATGTTTTCCCATTGGCATTCTATCATGTAGAGCTATTGATTCTAGTGTTATCTTTCTCTCTAAGCTCCTTGAATTTCTTTGATCTTAAGTGTGCAAATCAAATCCATTATTTTTCAGATGGAAGTTTGAGACAACATATGATGAAGACGGGAACAATGTGTGCATCTTCGCCGCGGCCCTTGATCCGAGATTCCGAAAGCTTAAGTTCCTGTCCACAGACTGTCACGATCCACACTCAAGGAGACAGGGGTAGATCCAAAATGCAGTATTTATTGTTTAGGGTAATCCAATATCGTAATCATCCAGGCAGGGGTCAAATCCAAGTAAGCAATCCAAAATGAGAAACACAAAAGGAACAGGCGAGAAACAGGCATCAGAAGTGGTGTGATATACAACAAGGACTCCGTGACAAACACTGAAACAACCAGGGTATATATACACAGATACTAATGAAGTGACGGGAAACAGCTGTGTGCAATGATACAATGAGTGACAGAACAGGATGATGGGAAATGTAGTAAGAGTGAATGACACTGTGGGGAAAGAGGACCTCTAGTGGTGACCCAGGGAAACACAAACCAGACACTGTGACATAACCCCCCCCTCTACGGAGCAGCTACCAGACGCTCCAAGACACAATACACAATAAAACAAGAGTCCAGGAGGGAGGTGGAATGGTGGAGGATCAGGGGAAGGGATGGGGGGCCAGATCCATGGAGGGGAACAGGAACAGGGGGTGATGGCTTAGCCACCGGCCAGGGCCAAACATACAGTCCATCGGGTGGCCAGCGAGAAGCAGACAGTCCATCGGGCGATCTGGGCGGAGACGACCCTTCAGGTGGCCAGGGTGGAGCAGATAGTCCATCGGGCGGCCAGGGCGGAGACTTCCCCTCGAGCGACCACGGCGAAGACGACCCAACAGGAGGCCACGGCGGAGACTCTCCCTCGGGCGGCCAGGGTGGAGACGACCCCTCGGGCGGCCAGGGCGGAGACAACCCCTCGGGCGGCCAGGGCGGAGGAACAGACACCGGCTCAGGAACTGGAACAGACACCACCGGCTCAGGAACTGGAACAGACACCACAGGAACAGACACCACCGGCTCAGGAACAGACACCGGCTCGGCGGCGGCCATCTTGTCCGAAGACACAGGCTCGGCAGACGTGACGTGAACAGTCTCTGTGGCGGCCATCTTGTCCGAAGACACAGGCTCGGCAGACGTGACGTGAACAGTCTCTGGATCGGCAGAACTCATATGCTTCCTCCATGCATGCACAACAGCCAATGCATAGAAGGTGAAGACAGCCCTCTTGGCCATGGCAGGACTGATGGTGGACAGCTCTGGACCAACAGACATGACGTGAACAGTCTCTGGATCAACAGATGTGATGTGAACAGTCTCGGGCTGGGCCATCTTGTCCGAAGACACAGGCTCGGCAGGCGTGACGTGAACAGGCTCGGCGGCGGCCATCTTGTCCGAAGACACAGGCTCGGCAGGCGCGCTGTGTCTCCTCCACGCATGCAGTACCGCCACTGCATAGAAGAGGAACACGGCCTTCCTGGCCATGGCAGGACTGATGATGGGGAGTTCTGGGACCACCGGAACTGGGACCACGGTAACTGGGACCACCGGAACTGGGACCACCGGACTCGGGACCACCGGAACTGGGACCACAGGACTCGGGACCACCGGAACTGGGACCACCGGAACTGGGACCACCGGAACCGGGACCACCGGAACAGGGACCACCGGAACAGGCATGGAGGAAGTCTTCCTTCTCCTCCTCCGTTTCGGGGCCACCGGAATTGGGACCACCGGAACTGGCTCTGTGCTGGACGGAACAAGTGGCGAATGGGGCCCTGGGCTGGACATACCAACCCAGGGTCGAAGAGGGGCCACTGTGGAGAATGGTGTCGGGATTCCTCTCGACCACCTCCTCCACTGCGGCCTCCACGGGTTCCGCGAAATTTGCCCAACCAGGTCCCCTCAAAAAATTCTCTTTTCTCCCGCTCGGTGGCTGGGGAAGAGACATTAAAAAACATACCGCTGGATCTTGTGTTGACGGAGTCCTTCTGTCATGATCCACACTCAAGAAGACAGGGGTAGATCCAAAATGCAGTATTTATTGTTTAGGGTAATCCAATATCGTAATCATCCAGGCAGGGGTCAAATCCAAGTAAGCAATCCAAAACAAGAAACACAAAAGGAACAGGCGAGAAACAGACATCAGAAGTGGTGTGATATACAACAAGGACTCCGTGACAAACACTGAAACAACCAGGGTATATATACACAGATACTAATGAGGTGACGGGAAACAGCTGTGTGCAATGATACAATGAGTGACAGAACAGGATGATGGGAAATGTAGTGTGAATGACACCGTGGGGAAAGAGGACCTCTAGTGGTGACCCAGGGAAACACAAACCAGACACTGTGTCACAGACGACATCCTGAAGGTGAAAAACAAACTTCAGACTCTTGCACTTGAAGCCAGACGAGTGCAAGTCAGGGAAGAGCCTGAAGATGATTCCTCCAGTGGCCAGACAGATCACTCCAGACAGAAGCCAAAGTCTGTTCTGGACATGTTGCTTGGCACAGATGATGAGGAGGAGTTGGAGGATGAAGACCCAGGCCAAGACCAGAGGGAAGATGCTGTCAGGAATGAGCTAGTTGTGTACTTTGGGGAGAAACCCATTCCAAAGGACAAAAACCCAGGGTCCATTGTGAACAAAAAAAGAGCAAGCCTCACCAAAGAGCACATGGACATGCTCACATTCCTCCACAGTAATTCAGAGTGGTGATGGATGAGGGAGGAGGAAAGTGGACAGTACTATATTGCACACACTTTATTAGCATATAAGCTTACAGAATAGCAGTTAAGACGAGAGTCAGTTCGATTCCATCAGGTTTTATGTTGGGACTGTTATATTGTGTTAAACACTCTCAGGAATGTCTGTACTGTGCATTGCACAGTGTTTATTTTTGCACTGCATTTTTTTTTCTTTTGTAGAGGAGAGAATGATTTATGTTGGGATAGTAAAACTGATAACATGAATTTTATAGTGTTAAACACTCTCAGGAATGTCTATACTGTGCAATACTGTGTTTTTTTGCACTACAACTTTTGAGTTTTTTGGACAACAGTTATGTTGCTACTGTAAAAGAGTAATGTTAAACAAGCTGGCCTTTCATTTTGTATAACAGTAAAATAATTTATTTTGTGTAAAGCAGAAGATTTTTTGCTGTGCAAAACTGTTGTTTAATAAAGTATATTAAGAATTTTTTGGTATTTATTTGAGATGCATTATGTTTTTTATTAATCGAGCAACAGAAAAATAATCGTTATATTAATCGCCAAATTAGTCGTTAGATTAGTCGACTAATTGATAAAATAATCGCCCAACTAATCGTTTAATAAATAATCGGTTACCCCAGCCCTACCAAACACTGTTTTCAGATAACACACAGCTAATGCATAAACACTACAAAGCAGTCATTACACACTACAGAGATAAATGCAAAACACTGCACTCAGGGCAGAGCAGGGGAAAAATTATATTTATTATGAAGTACTTGCACAATCCTGCACACATGTACACACTGCACAAATGTAGTCACAAACAAAATATGCAGCAGATCGATAGCAAGCAATGTCTTGGAATCATTCTGCCTCAGCATCATGCTTCTGGGCATGGTCAGGCCACAGGACCTCATCAACGTCACAGGCAATCCTGTCCCTTGCTAAACAACGGGGAAAGAATCCTTTAGCATGCCGAATCCAACCTTGAATCGCTTCCACTCCAATGTTGTCACATGCTGTATCCATTGACTGAATGAGATTTTCCTGTGCATAAGGATTTCTGTCATAGACCTTCCACCTCCATGCAGAAAACAATTCTTCAATGGGATTAAGGAAGGGCGAGTATGGTGGGAGGCATACATTTATAAAACGTGGGTTATTTTCAAACCACTCACGAATTCTAGGACCACGGTCAAAGTTCACATTGTCCCAGATTACCACATACATGGGATGCTCTGTCTGCTCATCACCTCTCTCTTCACGTCTCAGTAGTGCTTCCTGTAGAGCATACAGAAACGTTATAAGATGGGCAGTGTTGTAAGGCCCTAAAGTCACATGGCGGTGAATAACCCTGTAGCTGCTGATGGCAGCACATATGGTCACGTTGCCACCACGCTGCCCTGGCAACTCTACAATGGCACGTTGACCAATAATGTTGCAGCCTCTCCTTCTCCTCTTGGTGAGATTGAAGCCAGCTTCATCCAAGAAGATGCACTCATGAGGCCTCTCCATGGAATCCAGTTGAAACATTCTCTATAGAAATGAACAAAAATAAATTTTTGAAGTAACGTAAATGACGTAGCATTCCAGGCTTCATGCCTCTGTATACATGTGCTGTATTACATTCAACACAGTAAAGATGTACAATAACTCAATAGTGCTGTATAATCTCTGGACATGATTACTTACTTGTACATATTGATATCGTAGCTCTTTTACCCTTTCATAATTTCTCTCAAATGGTACTCTGTAGGCTTGTTTGAGACTTATCAGGTTGCGTTTCAGGACACGGTCAATTGTGGAGAGACTCACACTGTTGATTGCTTGTCTTCCTCAACTCGCTGTTGTATTTCACGCAGACGAATGAGATTATTTTGAAGGACCATATTGACAATAATGGTCTCCTGCTGTTGTGAGAACATACCTCTCCTTCCACCGGCATGTGGCAGTCTTTCAATTCTCGCAAATAAAACCTCTTGTTAGAATTGTACAGACAGGCCTAATGCATTGAAATGTCACCAAATATGTACAATACATAAAATACTATTATTTTTAATACTACTATTAGTTTTAATACTGCAAGAAAAGGGCCAATTTTTAGAGATATGTTACAGTAATTTACTGACACGTTCCACAACTGTACATACTGTACTGTAAGTTTGAGGGACCACAAATGATAGTACACTTACCTGTTCTCTTCTCTGAATGTCCTGACAATGGAGGCCACAGAGAACCTGCTTATATTTGGTTGAACACGTAGTCCTGCTTCCCTCATACTCATTCCATGAACCAGAACATGGTGTATGATTGTTGCTATAATTTCATTGGAAATGATGGCTCTTGTTCTTCCTTCCTCCTCTGTCTCTTCCTCCTCCTCCTCCTCTGTCTCTTCCACCTCCTCCTCCTCTGTCTCTTCTCTTCCTTCTCCTCTGTCTCTTCCTCTTCCTCCTCTGTCTCCTCCTCCTCCTCTGTCTCTTTCTCTTCCTCCTCCTCTGTCTCTTCCTCCTCCTCTGTCTCTTCCTCCTCCTCTGTCTCTTCCTTCTCCTGTCTCTTCCTCCTCCTCCTCCTCCTTCTCCTCCTCCTCCTCCACCTCCTCCACCTCCACCTCCACCTCCTCCTCCACAAAATCTGTGGACTATTTAGACAGTTTCACATCGAACTGCTTTGATCACAGCACAATTTGGAGGAATAAGTAAGAAAGTAGAAAGAAGAACGTTAATAAGGTTTTGAGCACCTTTGGTTACATTTTTCTTATACCTGGCAATAAAGTAATCCTCTCAGTCACAGTAGCTCGGCGCTCATCTGTGGTTCGTGACCTCTGTCTAGATGTTGAACTGTGCCTGTGGAGGCGTTTCCTGATATATTACGGAGTCGTTCCTCCAGAAACCCTGTGGCCGGATGGCGGTATTGCCCTGGTGTATACATCTACATCCTAAAACATCTACACAAATGTTAAATGGATAGTTTGCAAAATGCAAACCATTTTCCTTCGGTCTTCAAGACATAAGTTGTGGTTTTGTTCCAAATTGGAGAGAATAGAAAGACCCATGTGTGCTTCCCTCTAAAATCTGTCGTATATCCTTAATGGAGAATTTCTTTTTTCTAGAATTAAACATCAGCATAATAATAATAATAATAATAACAATAATAATAATAATAGATTTTATTTATAACGCACTTTTCATTCTGAAGAATCTATGTTGTTAACTTCGTAATGCTAGATAATTTCAGATGTCAGAGAATTTCAACATCACCGATGAAGGTCTCTATGAAGTGTGTATTTGTAAGGTTCGATATGGTAGGCACCTCGGTGTCACTAGCATTGTTTTCAGAGTGTTCTTCTGTCTGTATGTGAAGAAAAGACATTTTGGTTTTTAATTCCATTTACAATATACTTTACATAACCAACTAAATAAAAAAAAAATATTAATAATTGTACAATACAGCTCCTGTAGATTACCAACCTAACAAATGCCTTGCAACTGATTAGTGTACCACACCAAGAATTGGCCTTTTAAAATTATACTAACAAAAATTCTAATATATACATATAACCAGTGGTTAAATTGGGCCGGGGCTCTCCGGAGCTCAGCCCCGGCACATAAGCCTGCTTGTTTGTGTCCTGATGTGCCTGTTTGCAGTCAGTTGCCTACTGGAAATTATGTGATGTCACATACAATTTGATGAAAGTGATGCTTTTGAAAACATATTTCTGATTATAAATGAAAGATTTTTGAAATGGCATGTCTATTTTGTCTCGGCGGAGCTGAGATGAGAACAATCAGAACACGGCCGTATTCTTGTTCAGCTGCTTAATCTCGTTGTCAGTCAACCATGATCGTGCACCGCTCGCGCATGCCATCTAGGTAGGCTACTACTTAGAACTTGTACGCAGCAATATGTAATGAATGTTCCTGGGAGATCCGTAGTTGTGCGCGATGTGGAAGCGCCGCAAAAGTTCCAGAACCTTCTATTGCCTTAAAAAAAAAAAAAAAAAAACTCACAAGCTGCTGATCAATTTTGTCAAGTTCAGAACAACGTTGGTTGTACAAAAAGTGTCCTGGCCTTGAATGACAAGGTAAGGAAAATATGTTTGGCACATTGTATGGGTCACTATCATAACAAGGTAATACAATGTGGAATCAAGTGATGTCAATTACAGCGTTATGGACGTGACATTTGATTTGCAGTAAAAACTTGAAATATAAATTTTCAGAAAATGCATTTAATACCAATATATTGAAACTGTTTATCCATACTCCCTTAATAAAGGAGTCCAGACATTAGAAAAATATCAGTATACACATGCGTTTTATATTTAATATGAGGGAAATAGGCTACACATGCCGAGGATGTGACACAAAAAAATCTTTAACTTTTAGGTGGCAAAATATTTTTTTATGTAATTCTGTGAATTACACTGCAAACCAAAGTAATACTGCCCACCGGATGAAGAAGGGTTGGCTCTCCACAGAACATAACATAGCCTAACTTAATTTTATTTTTCATGTTCGCATTTATGAGGAAAAAACAATGTTACGGACGTGAACGCTCTGAAAGCGGCACTAAAAGACTGTTTAAAACTTCCAGAGACCTCAAACAGAAAGCACAAAGCCTTTCTTTAAAATGAATTTCGTTTTGTATTAATTGTATCTCAATTTTAATCAATGCTTTTAGGTGCTTGTTTTATTGGCAGCGCCACCCTTACATGTTACATGAACGCGTCGCCACCACATCAGCACCGAAAACAGGAGATTTTTTTCAAACCCTGATTTGGCAGGGGGAAAAACCGATCAGAAAATGTAACGAAACGTTGTAGAAATGTAGTGGAGTAGAAAGTATAATAATTGCTGCAAAATGTAACGAAGTAAAAGTCAAAAGTAGGCTATGCACTATTGTGCACATTTCGGTGCATTGTTCTGCAAACTGTGATAGTTTCTGGCCTCTATGGAATGTTTCGTGCAAGGTCTTGTAGGCTTCAACGCCACAAGCCTCTCGCTGCAGTGTCCACTATTGGTTTGCGGTCAACCCCACACCTCTGGTATTCCAGCGTTTTGGTGATTCTCTGTTCCAAGAACTGCAGGACCTTTTTATATCTTTGAATTGCATGCTCTGGTAGAAACACTGGGAGAGAACAAAGGTGCATGATTGGTAAGTAACTCAAATAAGACTATATTTCACACACACACACACACACACACACATATATATATATCAATAAATAATTTTCATGATATAATGAAAGGCTCTCGATAGGATTCAATACAATGTGAAACAGTTATCAAAACAGTGTCCCAAATAGTGTGCTTTAACTTATTCACAAATCAAATTTGACATTCAAGAAATTTAAATATTAAATTACACTATACTGAATGCCATTTGACAGCAGAAAGAGGAACTCTTAATAATGTGGAAAATCCAAGTCACATCAGATGTCACACAAACTTTTGTCAATTTTTCAATATCAATTTTAAATATATCAATATCATTCAGATAGAGCTCACTGCCACAGGTGGAACGATCCCCATCGGGTGCTGATCTAATCATTATTGAGTCTGGGATTACATGAACAAAGTTGGTTACACCAAATATTCATTTGTGAAAACTATTTATGGTTAACTATTTAACTACTTACTAGACAACATTTTAGATTAGCTTTTCCCCATACTTTATGACACCATTATAAGTAAAACATTGATGATGGCATAGTTATTATGACCATGACAACATACCTCTCCTGCTTTTTTGCATTTTTTTTCTGCTTTCTTTGATTTCCTTGATTTGTGGGGTGAAGATGAAACAGATGAATCAGAGGTGGAGTAAGATACTGATTCATTGGAAGAGGATGAAGAGTCAACTTTATTTGACTTCTTTTCTTTTCCTTTCTTTCCCTTCTTTTAACCTTTTTGTTCTCTTTATGCAGGCTGTCTACTTCATCAGAAGAGTCAGGGTTGACAATCATACTTCGTATTTGGAGGAAGCTCCTTGCATCTCATCCTTTGTTGACAATGCTGACAAGAAATACAGAAATAAACGTCTCGGTTACGCATGTACGCTTCACGAAGCAATCACGCAGAGGCGTTCCCACAGCGATGACGCAGCGGGAGTTCCCTTGAAAAGGAACTATGTTTAATTTTAATTATTTGGCATCATACACATTTGAGATACTACTTTGATTAACACAAACTAATGCATTTGGACAAGACTTGTGTGCTTGTAAGCTGTTTTACAATTTAAAAATATAACTTAGCATATACATTTTTTTTAAAATGCAGCACAAGTAAAATAATACAAAACTTTTTTATTTAATTAACAGATGCTTTTATCCAAATAAATTTAAAATTGAAGAAACCTCCAAACCAAAATGATGCTCATGAGAGAATAAAAAAAGTGCAAGCAGAGAGTCTACTGAGAGACTGGTTAAAGGTCTAAAGCCCTATTCGGGATTAGTTTTACCACAGGACGTCTGTAATATTAATGGCCAATAATAAAGGATAATAAAGCTCAGTAAAACTAGCAGAAGTGAGACGGGTTACTCGATTTACACACTGTCGTCACTCCTGTCGTCATGTGCGTATTACAGTTAGGTCCGGTGGAACGATTCATGAATTGAATTAATGTTGGTAATAGGCACTTACCTAAAGCTAAAAGAAGTTTAGTGCGTCTAACAAGTGCTTTCAACCTTCTTTCTGATCTGAATGGTATGCAGAAAACACCTGAGTTTTGCCACAGACTTGTCCCAGCACCTAAAACGCAACTGAATGTTTTTCAAGCGCCTCCATACTTGAAAACCTGCAGAAAACTATTTTTAAACAGGAAATGATGGAATATTTACATACATATTTACAGCGGGTCTATTCGCACGGGATTAGTATCACCTGAGGTCATTTTTCTGGCCCTTTATACAGAAGGTAAAAGTCACTGTAATCTTTACTGACATTGTCCGTAATTATTACTGAGATCGCACATTCGGATGGGACTAAAAGCTCTGGTAATAATTTCTTTACCCCACTTCTCCATGTTAAACTAGTCTCGTCAGAATAGGGCTTAAATCTGTCATTGTATATTGAATGCATTTGCAGTCATAGCAGATATTCGCTATGGACCCTTTTCTCATTTCCAGGGTTCTCAGTAGCGGAAGTCATCACAGTTGGGTTAACTTCTATAGCAAAAGAAAAAAATCTATGATAGAGTTTCCACGACTTTCCAAACGAGGGAAAACACATAGAGAGATGATTATGTTGTTCAGAAAAGAGAAAGATGTAACTTTTGCGGTCACAGCCGTTGTATAGAAACACCCTCACAGCAGCGTTGATTAGTTTTTTGTCATTTACTAACAAGGTAAATATTACAAAATCTATAGTTATAAATGTGTATTAAATATTTAAATGTAACTAGACATGCGATGTTGATAACTGTGGAGATGAAAAAAGGGTCCAGTCTCAGTTAACCATGATGATTCCTTTAACTCGTGAACGAAAGGGTCCAAAGCCACGAGGGTACCCTCTCCATAATGTGACCTATGTGACTGAAATGTCAAGTGAGTCCTCAGAATTATATACACATTTGTATGCATTAAACATACAATTTTTTTTTACAAGTAAATCTTTATAACGATTGAACAATTTAAATGAGTGCATATTAAAAATGTACAGTAGGCCTACTTGCTTTTTATTAGACAGAGAGAATTTGACCATTCATCAGACTGTGCAGGAAATCCCTCTCACTCTCTAGATCTCTGCATTTGAGATCTCAAGGACTTTGATTTTTGATTCCAAAAATATGTTTTCCTTTCCTTCCTTAATTTTCCTTAAAGGGTACATAACATGCACAGTTTCACCTAATCTCATGTTAATCTTGAGTACCTATAGAGTAGTAGTGCATCCTTAATATCTCCAAAAAGTGTTTAGTTTTATTATAATTTTAAAAGAAAAAACAGCTTTCCGATTCTCTCCGGAAAAAGCCGAGGTCCTGGAGGCGGAGCTATAGAGTCAAGCGGTAGTGCTTGATTTCCAGCAAAAGACAGAAATCTGATCCAGTTGTACTTACATGAATGGGGTCTTTTATCACTGGGACTGCTCCACGTTTTAATAACAAACGATTTGCAAATCCAGCGTCGACCTGAGCCTTGTTAATAAAACATTCGTCACTGAAATGGCCAGAACACACAACACACTTGGTACACTCCGTTGCTGCCCCGGAAAAACAAACTGCATCCACTGTTCCTGTAACACTGGGTTCTTTGGAAAGCTAAACACGGTAAGCTTTCCCTCACATCCAAATACACACTTTTTTGGAGACATTCTTGAACAAATCCTATGCAGCGCTGGCGCCGATGATTTCCTGTTGAAGCGCGTTGATGTGCGCGGTCTCACTCTCCTTTGGTCGACGTGTGCGCGGGCGAGCTTTTCCGAGAGAAATGCTCATATAAGGAGTTCCACTCTGATCTACGTCATTAGATCCACGATCGAAAAAAAAACAGCCGAAACTTGCACCAACCCGGAAGTAAGATTTTCGGCACAGAAATTCTCCGTTATTCGTCCAAAATATTTTTTTTAAACTTTGCCCATGTTTAGCATGAGAATCCATCTCTTTAACAGTGTAAACAACTTTGAATACATGAAACACCATTGTACCCCCCCTTTAATGACACCTGCTGGGTGGATGCTTCTGTTGAAACAAAACACAGACATTTTATTTGTTAAGAGAACAGCCAAAGTTGATTGGATTTATTATTACATTAATTATAAAATGTCATATGAAATCAA
Source organism: Scardinius erythrophthalmus (assembly GCF_964197995.2). Lineage (NCBI taxonomy): Eukaryota > Metazoa > Chordata > Actinopteri > Cypriniformes > Leuciscidae > Scardinius > Scardinius erythrophthalmus. Next base: position 46,538,741 of record NC_138227.1, read on the forward strand.
AATGTCATAAAATGTCATAAAAAATGAAATTTTCCTTGATGTTGTGATATAATAATGAAGTTACAGAGATCAAAATGCTCACTGCCCAAAAAAGAGCTTTTTTTTTTTTTTGCTCAGCGCTGCAGTGTTTACCAGGGTAACCAGTCTATAGCGCCACCTGCTGTCAGTGAGTGAATAAGTATTTCATTCGGCCCATAGGCGCAACGTACATGCACCAAATTGCATACATGTAAAATAACTTACAAAGTGCATTCTAAATCACTAAACAATACTGATAATGATGTACTATACTTATTTGCGGTATTTTGAAGTGTCCACAAATCATGTTAACAAAACCACATGTTCATTACAGTGATATCGTTTTACCGAATACCGGTGTTATGCCGAATTCTGTGGCCCACCTAATTCTGCAACCGTATACAATGCACATAATGTAGTGATGGTAGGTTGTTGTGTAAATTCGGTGTTGTGTAAATTCGGCACAACACCGGCATATGTCTGATTAAGACATAACGCTACATGCTGTACAACTTAAAGGTAGGGTATGGGATTTGCAAAATGGCCGGCAGATTTTGAAAATACACAACTCAAATGGTCCTACCTTCTTTCCTCCAACGCTGGCCCTGACTCCACCCATTCGAAGAACATGGACGCGCAATCATGCATGAGCGAAAACTCAGATGCGCAAGAGCGAGCCAGTGATTAGTAGTAAATCGTCATCACCTGCTTTCAGATGGAGCGGCATTTACTACAGGTGATGACGATTTACTACTAATCACAGAACCGGTTTTACATTTTATTGAGTATGCGCATGAAGGGGTCACGGGCGCGAGGGGGAGGGGGTATGGTTCGACCGTTTGATTGACGAACTTACTGTCCAATGATTCTAGGTGGTCTTGGAAATGATTGGCTGGAGTTTTTCGAGTCCTGCCCGTTCCACAGATGATTAAATTGCTTAATTTGCATTTCAGTGCTTCTAACTCAGTGGCTGTAAGTGGGTTAGGAATAGGATTTCAAGTGATTTTGAAAAAATTGACAAAAAAGAGAATCACATACCCCACCTTTAATATTTATCCATTTCTGGTCATAATTTGGAGACAATCAGTATATGAACCGTTTTGTTGTGCTGCTTATATTTATCACATAGTAAAAATGCCCAAAACCAGTCGTCTATGGATTAGAATCTGAAAATGAGGACTGGTGGGACAGTAGCCGCTTTCCGACCGGAGGAACCTTTTCACAGTTCCTAGAACTATTGGTTAAAGTACCCGGATGTCGGTGAGTTCCCACCGCAGGAACTAGGAACGATTTTAGTTCTAGGAACTCCATTTGGAGGAACTAATTTAGGTCCTACTTCGGAGTAGGGTCTAAACCAGCACTATAGGAACTACCCGTGACGTTAGTGTATGCTGATTGACCGAACGCACGCGGAACACCAGCACCCGCCATTTTTAAAACAGCTAGATGTAAACACACAGATTATAGCCTATATATTTACTCCATAAACTAACTATACAAACATGGAAAACAGTGATAGATGGGTCTCTAAACCTTTATGCTGAAGAGAAAATCCAACGCAACTCTGAGGGGACCAAGCCAAACATGATTAACTTATGTTTATCTGCCCAGCTAGCAACACTGGACATCAACCACACGGCATAACATTAGGCTAATAACCTTTTTTTAATATACTGTCTACTTTCTATAACAGTTCTATCTAATAACATATTAAACAGTTAGATCTGTTAGACAGATCTAGGGATGGGTATCGTTAAGGTTTTAACGGTATTACTACTCTTACCGATACTCCTTATCGATCCGGTACTTTAACGGTATTCTTATCGGTTCTTTTTGTTATATTAAAAAAAGGAAAAAAATTATTTAGAACATAATTAATATTGCTTTATATTTTGAAATGTAAAATAAATATCTATAGCAAAAGAAAAAGCAATGCTTTAACAAAACAAATAAAACATGTAGGCTGTGTTATGCAGAAGGGTGCAGGCTTTTGTGTTTTATATATTTATATTAAGACATAGGACACCAAAAACAAAGTACAAACACATGGTCAAACAAAAAAAAAAGTATACAATAAAAAAAAATATACAAATTATATACCCAGTGCTTTAATTTCAGTAATGTCTGACATTACTGTTCAGGAGTAATATGGGCTAAAAAGACATCTAATAAAGTCAGATGTAAAATAACACTGCATAGTTTATCATAGATAGATTAAAGCTTATGAAAGCCAAAATTATTCATTCAAGAGCTGCGACTGATTTTCTCTTTGCCTTTTGTTGTTTGATTCACATTAATGGAGCAATCGTCAGCAGGTTTATTAGACTGCTGCCTCTTTAAAGCTCCAGTATGCGACTTTGGTATTTGACCACAAGAGGGCGCAGTTTCAACAATAACAAAGGCGAAGCTTGATGACGCTATGAAGGAGGTGACGATGGGAGATGTCGTTTTTAATGCGTTTTCACCATCTAGCGATATATCTACATGGAATTAATGAATCATGATCACGGATGAGGTAATTTATTCGTTTTTGTATTACCTGTATGTCTGATCGTATTATTTTATTTCATCATAATTAATGAACTGCAAGGAACGTGAAATGTTATGCTATATTATCCCGTTACAACATACAGCTATTTGTCAAATGATTTGTTTGGTTAATGTTGTGCATTTTTACGTTTTTATGGTTAATGCCGTGTTGTTTAACGTGTTCAAACCAATATCTAAAAGTAAATTTGAACGAACATTTGCAAGTAATGACTAAATATATATTTTTTAACATCATATCCGATTGTATTTAATTGTACTGACATAAGCTCGGTCACCACACGTGATAAAAAGCCTTACCAAAGTACAAAGAGCAATATAACTTTGTTTATAAGTGCTATTATTGACAGTTGCATGTCTTACCTGTCTATCAATACACTCGCGAGAGAGTCTCGGTCAAGTCCAAGATTGACGCGCAGCTCTCTCCATCTCGAAAACGCCTGCCAATATTTATCTGGGTTTTATTCCTCCGTTTGTCACACAGTCTGAGTGTATCCGAATATGGACGCTTCCGTTTTGTTGGCACTTCAATACTCGCCAAAGAGTTCGTGATCCATAACAGCTATAAAAAGGCTATAACGCTTTAACCACCACTTCCGCATTTGACCATGCGATATTCCGGTGTGGTGGGTCATATTTTTTATTTTATTCTTTTTTTATTCTTTGTCAGACGTCTTTATTGTTTATTGTGATAAGAAAAAAAACCTCAATAAAGTTGTTGTAAAAAAAATAAAATAAATCCGGTGTGGTGGAATATCCTATCACATGGTCCACACCGGAAAAAAGGGATATTGCGTCACTGAGGCGCGACATTTCTTTTCCGGGACGGCCAGTTATTTAAAATCGGAATTTCTCTGAAATAAAAAATCTTTGGAGACTTTTGAGATATTGTAAGTACACAACTGGAGGAAATATATCACACTGTGCAAGTTATTTTTGGAAATTGTATTACAAAATTCCTACATATTGGAGCTTTAAGACCACAATGCAGATCTAATCATTATTACGCCTCATATTTTCTCCAAACTATTTACGCCCATTTAAGACATAAACTGTATTTAAGTGCATAAACTGTTTAAGTGAATCTCCAAGACGGCCATTTTGATATATTTTTGTGTATATTTGATCGTTTAGATCCGCACAAAGCCCAAAATATACGTTGCTTATCTCGTTGCGGTGTGTTTCGGAGCGCGCGCCGCATTTGAAACAGCGTCTCTTGCTCAATTTTGGTACTTGCCTTTTATTATCAAACGCGTCCCGCAGTTTAGCAACAGTATAGACCACATTTTACAACAGTCACCGGTCGTGCAGATTCTGACATTACGTTTGGGTTTTAGGGAGAAATGACAGCGCACCGCTGTGAGGGGAAGTTGCGCTAAACAGAATGAATGCGGCTTTAGTTTTTAATGGTTATACCTCAAATATCTTTTTTATAATCATTGGAAGCCACAATCTAAATCTAAAATAAAATTTAGCCTAACCGTTTGAATGTTTAGTTCTGTCCTCATCGTCACTCATTAAGCAGGGCTGTTGTGATGTGCGCGCCGTCGCTCCGCGTTAAAGATCTCTCTCTCTCTCTCTCTCTCTCTCTCTCTCTCTCTCTTTAGCAAAAATGCATCACAGTCAAATGGTTAAATATTATTATATATAGAAGTGGCTGGCGAGATTAAATTAGCAAGATAATAATTTCTTAATAGCAATAGCACTTTCTTAATTTCTCCAGTACCGACAGCAGAACCGATAACGTCCGAGCTTATCGATCCAGCGGTATTTCAAAATTCAGCACCGGGGCCCGTTTAATACCGGGTTTCGGTACCCATCCCTAGACAGATCGCTAACTAATAAACACAGAGAATGCGAGCATTGTTTGCTCTGGTGTTCTCAGCGCCGGCAAAATAAAGGTCCGTCACGCCGTCAAAATAAAAGTCACCGTGCTTGCGTCACTCCCTTACCCCTCCTACCAGTTCCTATGGCCACTTGGCCAGTGCGAACGCAAACAGCAAAACCGAGTTTGGGGGAGAGTAGTTCATAGAACTGTTTAGAAGTGGACAGTTCCTATAACTAAGTTCCTGTAACTACTTGGTCGGAAAGCGGCTATTGTCCTGCTCCACTTCACAGATGCAGTGAAAGGAGAATTTTAGAATGACGGGACACTCATTTACATGAACACTTTGGGCCTGTCCCAATACCTCCCCTTCCCCTATATTTTTGCCTTAACCCTCGTTTTTGCGCGTTCTCTAAAATAGTTTTTCATATACAGTCTTATGAAACTTACATATTGTCTGAAAATATTGATTAGAATATTGATATAAAACAGATATGTTTCTAATTCTGTGTATCTGAATTTTTGTGTAGGCTAGTCCACTGGTAGTGCACATAGGAATTTACTCTAATTCTACTTTTCCCACCATTGACTGAATTTTCCATCTATCCATGTTTTCACTGTTATACGGTAGGGGGCGCTATGACACATCTTCTAGTACAGAATCTCTGGATCAAAACACAGGAGAAGAAGAAGCTGAAACAAGTGATAGAAGATTGCTCACTCAAATGTAAAATAACATGATCATCAAACATTAAACAGCGTGTAAATCAAAATAATATTACCAAATTAATGAAGCGTAACCCATGAAGAGCTTGTGAAGAAGAACCCATGAAGAGCTTGACCCCTGTCAAGCTTTGGGGGTGTTGGACTCAATCTACTATCAGATCAGAGCTATTGATCCACAATACGAGGTGCCAAGCCGCAAATACTTTAGAGAAACAGAGATGCCAAAATGATATGCCGAGCTCCGCGAAAAGGTTGAAAAAGAGCTGTGTGACTTGAAATACTTTGCCACTACAACGGACCTGTGGTCGAGCCGTACCATGGAGCCTTTCATCATCCTGACCATTCACTATATAACGGACGATTGGAATCTTAGCAGCCGGTGTTTGCAGACGTCGTACTTCCCCGCTGAACATACGGCCGAGAAGATAGCACAAGGACTCAAGGAAGGGCTTGAGTCATGGGGTTTTAAAGAAGAACGCCAAGTGTTCATCACTACTGATAATGGAACGAACGTGGTCAAGGCAGCGTCTCTGAATGCTTCGGACACAAGCTGCACCTCACCATCGGTAGGTTAAAACATTTTGTGCATAATATTATAATATTGTAACATTACACTGTAATATTTGCCTATATTACTGCACAGTAATATTGCATTTGCGTTTAGAGATGCAGAATTTGCCTCTGTTCAGTTGTATAGCCAATGCTATTTTAATGTTGCATTTGTGTTAAGTGATGTTCATTCAATCCTAATCAAGCATTTCAGGAGTTGTTGGTGTGTGTGTGTGTGTGTGTGTGGAGAGAGAGAGAGAGAGAGAGAGAGATGAAGATTATAGATTAAATTAATTAATAATATCTTACAAATTTGTCAACAGAAAAAAAGTGTGAAAGACCCACAAATTGACCGTGCTGTTGACTTATGCAAAAAGATTGTGAGTGACATTAAAAAAAGAGTCATCCTAGAGTACTTCTAGGAAGTACTCAGAAACGGTTGACCGTAAGAAGAACCCAACTTAAAAGTCACCAGACTCAGGCATTGGTAACAAAATGTGTCCAGGCTGATTCAGAGCTGACCATGTTCTTCCAGGAAGAAGCACTTGATGCATCATCTGATCCCTTGATGTGGTGGCATGATAACCATAGAAGATTTCCTCTAATAGCCAAGTTAGCACAAAAAAAAAAAACATGTGCATTTGTGCAACAAGCACTAGCTCAGAAAGAATGTTTTTAGCACAGGTGGTAACATTGCTACTGAGAGATCCTGCCTTAAGCCCCACAAGGTAAACATGTTGCTGTTCCTTCCTCGCAATCTGCCTAACAATTAAAAGTGGATCTGGCAGCAGATATGGCCTGTTGAGGAATCTGTGACTGTGTGAGACACTTTACAAGTCTAAACTGACTTTGTTTTGTTCTAGTTTGTTACCTTGCACTTTGAGATCTTGGAGAGGGGTCTATCAGAACTGTCTGTATATACTGTATCTGCCAATATAAGTGCTGTATTGTTTTTTTTGGTTGGATTTTTTAAATTAATGTTCCAGTAATGTTCAAAATAATTGAAAGGAAACCTAGCATTGGGGATTTCTTGCTTTTTCCTGTTGTACTGACCCAAAACCAAAGTTCGTACCGAACCGTGACTTCTGTGTACTGTTACACCCCTAGTAAACCGTTTGTCTCCCTTTTTATCTTATCTGTGCAAAAGAGATTCAAATAACTAGATTTTTGTCATACAGGCAAATGTTATACATCATTCAAAACTGTTAAATGTCTTCTTTTATTTGTGTACACCAGGGGTGTCAAACTCATTTTCACTGAGGGCCACTTCAGCATTATGGCTGCCCTCAAAGGGCCGGTTGTAACTGTAAGACTTTTAAAATGTTAAAGCAACAACATGGAACTTTTCCTCAGCGGTCGCCCTACAGGTTGGAAGCGGAATTGTCCATTACCGCTGTCGTAAAATGATTTACGGTTACTGTATATGAAGCATGTAGGCTTCTTTTCATATGGGCAATGATAATATTATTAATCTTCCTCCTTTTATAATTTATACATATTTAGTAGACTAAACATTTTAACTCAAACATTTGCGATTTGCATGTCGATTACAATGCTCAAATCTGAACGAGAATAATAGCGATAGCATCCTAACCATCTAAAACTAACGCATGTTAGTGTTTACTAGCTACCAGATTGATAATTCGCTCATCTACTAGCTGATTCATGAAGATAAATAAATGGAGGACCAGATAGTTTCCGTAACGTAGCCAGGCAGACAACAGATTAGAAAAACTAAAGATAGTATGCAAGCAATTTACAGTTACTTACTAGTTCAACAGCATGACGGCCAAGTCAGCATCGGTCTGGTAACACTCCTCCTCCATAAGCTAACGCCAGCGAGCAAACGCTCGACCCATATTGATCCTCGTCCTGCCTTTCAGTTTATCACTCTCCCTTTTCCTCTTCCGACTCTACTCCGACAAAACCTTGGACTTCTTACGTTTCGCTGCTGCTTCAGCCATGACGAAAACAGACGCACGAAAACAAACGCGCTGGTTGGCCACATTTGAGGAAGTGTTGGGCGAAGTGACGTATGCCGTAAAGCAGTCGAATTTTGTAGTTCTTTTTGAGCGCAGGTTACTACCCGCACCCCGAAGTTACATAGTGCCAGTAAAAGCGATACAGACCCCGTCAGGCTCTGGCAGACGTCTCATTCAACCTATTGTAAGTCGATGTACCATCACAAGGGTCTTGGAAATATATTATGAAGGTTGAAAAGTTACATGTTGTTGCTTTAATATATTGTCTGTTTATTTGATTGTTACTTTTTTAAGTTACAAATATTGTATATGCATTTGCAGGGGTGTTTCTAGGTTTTAAAAACATAAGGGGATGAGCCCGAAACATGAGGGGCTGGGTAATAATGATTTGATACAGAGAATAATGTATTATTGTATATTTGTAGGGGTAAACTGGCTCAAAAATTCAGCCCTGGCACTATAGCCACACCAGCACACATTACCACACAGACACACTCATTCAAATGTAAGGTAGTTAGGGGGGTTCGGGGACATGCTCCCCTGAGAAAATTTGGATTTCTCGGACCTACATATGTGCATTTTAAGGTGTTTAAAGGCCAAAAATTTGGATAACAATAGCTTTAAAAGCATGTCAGTGGGCAGTAGCATAAATTATTTGTCAAGATAACAGATTCTTAAAAATGAGAATGAGGATAAATATTGCAATGAATGATCCACACTACAAAATGGAAATGCAGAATGTTTCTGCTTATTGTTGACAATACACAATCACATATTCCAAACAAGAATGGCCTTAAATAAGAAATCTTTCAAGGATTATTTTGCATAGATGTTACATTTCAATCAAAACCCAGTGCAATCTTTTTGTGTCCAGAGGCAAATTTGCACTTTATATTACCATTATAGATTGGTTTCAGCTACTTGTTTCTTTCCTGAGTTAATCAATGTTTTTGGCACTAATCAGTTTAAAGTTCAATTGTTCACTCATAAAGACAGTCACTTGTCGCCACCTACTGGCTTAATGATGCAAGTGGCACAAACACAGACAAGCGGAGTGATACAAATGGTGAATAATACTGGTACATATTATATTAAATATTATGTAATATATTTAATATATTTAAATAAATATATTATTATATTAAAATAATATAAAATATCAATATATTATTCTTCAATCAGTTCTATGCAGCAGAATCAGATTTAACAGATTTATTTTTTGACCAATTGTCAAAATAAAGTATAGTCCTACAAAGATATTTTATCAGAGCATGAGCAGAGCAGGGAGGACGAGAGGATCGTGATTCGTGTAATTTTACCAGTGTTGCCCAGCACGGATATACACACCATTACAGCACAGTAGTGCTATTGCAAAAAGAAACAAGTCCAGATAAATTTCATGTTGGCACGTTAACGTTTTTTTTAGCGGACTTTGCCTTTCCGGTGAGCGTGAGCAGAGCTCACAACACATACACACACACACACACACACACACACACACACACGGAGGACGTTGCTTGCGGAACATTGAGCAGAACGCGCTGTGAACCTGGAGCGGAGAGCACAGTGCACACACACAGCGGAACGCGCTTAGAAGTTATGCATCTTCGGAAGCGGACTCGCACGCAAAGTCATAAAACACGCTGAGCCAGAGTCACACCATCGCCGAACACGGAGGGGCGCGGCGGCTTTTTAGTATCTTTCAGCCAAAAAACGAAAATGTTATTTTCGGCCGAAAATTTTCGGCAGCCTAAATTTCGTTGCATCCCTTATTTTAAGACACCCATGCTCTCGCGGGCCATATAAAATAATGTGGCGGGCCGGATTTGGCCCGCGGGCCTTGAGTTTGACACATGTGGTGTACACTAATAATACAAAAAATAGTGTTTTTCGTAAAATAAAGAAAAATAAACATGATGCGCGTTCTGCCGTCTCTCTCAATGTTAAGTTCATTCTGAAACGCGACAGAAACTGATCTGTAATTCAGCGAATGCTTGCCACACATACATGAAACATTTGTCTTTACAAAGCTTGAAGTCTCTTTTTTTAAATGATGTAAATCATATCAAAAACAAATATTCTCTGTTTAAGTAGTCCGTATCAAAGCAACGACATGAACAGTTTCTCCAGCCCAAGCTCATTAGCTCTAATGTGTCCACAGCCACGCGCGCACGAGCAATTGACATGCAAATGGTCCACATGGAGGAACGCAGACCTGTAAACGCCCATTACCTCAAGAATCAGAAACAAAGAATCAGAGACTCCTGCTTTTCATGGAGTTTGGAAGACTCAAAGAAGTTTGTGCTGTGCTGTTTACCTTGGATTTACCTCAGAAGAATTAGAAGAACACGATTTGATTATGAGAAAGATTTTTAAGGAAAGAGTCATATTAATTCCTGCATGAATAATACCATCTTAAATACACGTTAGTACATGCTTGTTAATTAAGGCTAGCTTTTGGTAAGGTTTTAGGAAAGAGGTTAAAGTAAGAAAGTTTTGTTTGTTATTTTGGCCAGGTCAACTCCTGAAGAAATGTATTTATTTTGACACTTGGATATTTGTTTGGTGTCATTAATCTCTCAAAAGATTCCCCTCTTCCACTCTCTCATTTCATGTTGTGTCCCTAGACAGGGCATAACAATGTATTAATTAACACTTTGGGGTAAACTAAATCAAACATGCTCTAGATTAGAAGAAAGATGTATTAAAAGGGCACAATGTAAAATTGTTCATAAATTTGCCACCAGCAACTGTCGCAAACATCACTGAATGACACTAGATGTCTTGCAATATTTACATTTAACCTTACTCATTGAACACACAGTAATGCATTCATCATTAAAAACAATTTAATCTCATTCCGTTTTAAGTGATTCCACTGCTGCCATCAGGAATGAAACACCTACACTAACATATTCATTAAGCAGATGCAATTTTCAGTATTCCAATCAGCGTTAGCACAGATGATGGTTATGTCTGTGGTTATTTTGTGGATTGGTTTACTGTCTTTATATCATAATGCTGTTGGATGTCTTGTGTTCTTGCTCTTCTTTTGGGCCACTACTGCCCCTTCGAAATGTGTCCACTTTCCTCCTACCGTTCAGTTCCTTCTCCATCCAAATGGAGCACAGCACCTCTGCTCTTCCACTTCTTTACAAACCACCAAATGATATCTGATTTAAAAGAGCTGAATATAGAACATGTGGGTAACACTTTAGAATACTGTATCTTACTTAATGCATAATTAATAAGAAATTATTGCTGAACTACTTCAGTCACTACTATTAACTACTAAGGAAGATGTTAACTAATCATTATGCAATAGCATTTTTTTTTTATTGTGTTAAGTAACAATTTACTAATCAATAACTTCTGAATTCAGTCATGCCTTCTGAAGAACTACTATTAATTATCTACTAATTAAGGTTCAAGAAAAATAACTAAGAAGTTACTACTAATGAACAGTCATACACAATTAGCCATTACAATAATCGGGTTGGTCTTCTTCTTTATTACCAATGCTATTATTATTTTTATCATTACTACTATAGAAATGCAATATGCATTTAGTGGAATTACTGCACTCCAGTGTAATGCTTTTTACAGTAATAAACTGTGATTACACTACACTGTAGAATTAGATTTATGCTGGTAAATGTAACTGGCAGTAGTTTACTGTAATTTAACATGGAAATATTTTAAAGTACATATGTATTTCAATATTTTTTAATTATTACACATTTAAATTGAAGTTTGTTTTAAAGCTACATTTTAATTTTTTTTGGGTTTGTTTGTTTCAATGTTGCCATCATCTGTGAAAATAATAAAATATATCCCACCTTCCTTTTATGGCGGAAGTTGCTTTCATCTATAACAATGAACTCTGTTCTTCCACCCATACTCTGTCCTGACTTCTTTTTATATCTCTTCAAAGTATCTTTACAGACCAATCTGAGCTTTTGACTCATTTTACTCTGGGTTGCTGAACTTCCAGCAATGTCATCCTGCATCATGTCGACCTGCCTTAATCTTAGTCCTTGACAGTATCTGAAAAAAAAAAGTTTTTTTTTTTTTTTTTTTTTTTACAGTACTTTAACTAGAACTTACAGATGCACAGCTTAAACTAACACCATTTCTACATTAGAGAGCAGTGACAAAAGCAAACAGAACCCATATAATCAGTGATGCTGTCTACACTGGATGCGACACGACACATTCCCGACAGTAGACTGATGCCCCATTCTACTTCTGACATACTTTAAGCGATCATGTCACTTCTGACATATGCAACGGTTGCGTCGCTTTGTCACGTTCAGTGTAACGTAGACAGGCTCAAGCTGTCGCGTCTGCTTTAGAGTAGAGACATGCAGATAATAAGTCTCTGTATTATTTTTAAAGTCTGTTATTACGCATCAAGTTTTGTAGGGTGACCTTTTTGTAGGATTTTCATACTTCCTGTTTCGAATGCGCATGCGTCGCGTCTGAGCGCGTTGTTGTCTTTGGAGCTCCATCGATTGATTTATAATTCTTGATTTCTCTTTAAACTCACTTACAACGAACATTTTCTACTTTTCCTCACCTCAAAGTTATAACGCGGATTGTTGAGCAGACGCGTCTCAAGCCTAGTGATCCAACGCTGGATACTCTTATAGGTTACGTCCGTGGATCACGGCTGAACGCGTCTTCTCCGCACTCATTTACAAACAAACATTTTTTCGCCTATCGTGCGTCTACTCTACACCCGTACCACTGAAAAGACGGATTATATCCAAGACTTAAGCCATAAATTAGTATTAATATTGATAGCACCACTGGTAGCGTCGTTGCTAACTTAACTTACTGTCCATCTGTTAAAATGGCGAATATATCAAATGTAAGTAGTCTACCTTTTGGTGCAGGTGAGGACACATTTGAGCTGCACGCGGTACAGTCTGAGCTGGAAGCTGTTGAGAAACAGATCCACGACCTTTTAGTAAGAAAAGCCGAGCTGATAGACCGGCGGTTAGCTCTTGAAACATCACGTGCCGAGGCACACAAATCAGAGACTAACGTTACTAACCCGATGACTCCGACCTCGTCTACTCCGTGCGTTCCTCAACATCGGTCCCGAACGTCGAGGTCGCGATCAGCCATGGTCTCGTTCACTCCGGCTCCAACATGCCATCACGAAGCCTGGATTTTTCCGCAGCGGAAGACGCGAGCCAGGTCTAGACCAAGAAAACTCTCTCCGACCCTCCCGGTTTTCGAGATATCCACACAAAACCGCTTCTCCCCTCTTCGCGAAACAGAACGCGATGCTGTGATCATCGGCAAATCCATCGTTCGACACGTACACGCTACGTTAAATAAAAGTAAGGTGCATAGTCACTGCTTTCCTGGTGCTCGTGTTTCTGAAATCGCTGCTCACGTTCCCGAGATTTTGAACGAGCGCGTCGGAACTGTTGTCCTGCACGCGGGAGGGGCCGACATCAGACTGCGCCAAACGGAGGTTCTGAAGAAAGACTTCAGGAATCTGATCGATACGGTACGCAGCACATCGCCTGATATAACGATTATTGTGTCAGGACCGCTTCCCACGTACCGACTAGGTCATGAAAAGTTTAGTAGATTATTTGCGCTTAATGAATGGTTAATGTCATGGTGCAATGAGCAGAAACTTCTCTTTGTAAATAATTGGAATCTGTTTTGGGAGCGTCCTAGGCTTTACCGTGCTGATGGCTTACACCCAAGCAGATTCGGATCGGATCTTCTGTCAGATAACATCTCCAAAATGTTAAATACCTTTTGACTAGTAACCAAAAGTCCAAATCATAGTCTCTGCTGCACCAATTTAACTGATATAAATAGTTTAGAACATTGCATAGAAACTGTGTCTATTCCTCGTTTAGTGAGATCAAATCATAAATCTACTGCAGGATCTAGAAAAAATCTAATTGTTATTAAACCAGAAAATGTTGCTATTGGTAATCAAAAACAATTTTTAAAGCTAGGTCTTCTAAACATTAGATCACTCACACCTAAGGCAGTTATTGTAAATGAAATAGTCACAGATAATAGCTTCGATGTACTTTGCCTTACTGAAACCTGGCTTAAACCAAATGATTATTTCGGTTTAAAAGAGTCTACTCCATCAGGATACTCCTATAAGCACGAGCCCCGTCTGAATGGTCGTGGCGGCGGTGTTGCAACAATCTATAGAGATTTTCTCAATGTTACTCAGAAAACGGGTTATAAGTTTATTTCATTTGAAGTACTTGTACTAAATGTTACGCTCTTAGATGTTCGAAAAACATCCCTATTATCTCTAGCCTTGGCTACCGTATATAGACCGCCTGGGCCTTACGCTGATTTCCTAAAAGAGTTTGCAGATTTTCTCTCAGACCTATTAGTTAACTTCGATAAAGCATTAATTGTTGGAGACTTTAATATCCATGTAGATAATCAAAATGATGCGTTAGGGGCTGCGTTTACTGATTTATTAAACTCCTTTGGGGTCAAGCAAAACATTACCGGACCGACTCATCGATTTAATCATACACTCGATTTAATTATATCACATGGAACCGATCCAACCGATATAGATATCATTCCACAAAGTGACGATGTCACTGACCATTACATGGTAACTTGCATATTACGTACTCCTGTAATATATCATGCTGCGCCGCGTTATCGATTAGGCAGAACAATCCTTCCATCCACCATAGATAATTTTTCAAACAGCTTATCGGATCTGTCTCAGCTGCTCAGTGAACCCAAACAAACAGATGAACTTGAGGAATTAACTAGCACTATGAGCACCATTCTCTCTGGATCATTGGATATTGTTGCGCCCATTAGATTAAAAAAGGTCAGAGAGAAAAGTAAAGCACCATGGTACAACAATACTACGCGTGTTCTAAAGAGAGAAACCCGTAATTTAGAGCGTAAATGGAAACAAACCAACTTAGAGGTCTTTAGAATCGCATGGAAAGACAGTATGTCACGTTATAAAAAGGCCCTAAAAGCGGCCAGGGCTGAGCATCTACGCAAACTAATAGAAAACAACCATAACAATCCTAAGTTCTTATTTAACACAGTGGCGAGACTAACAAATAAACAGATGTCTCCTGAACAAAATATTCCATTACAGTTTAGTAGTAATGATTTCATGAAGTTCTTCACTGAGAAAATAGAAAACATCAGAACCACAATTGTAAACGTTCAATCCTCAATCGCGCCTTATAATTCAGCCTCAATTATCACCCCGCAAGAACAATTACAGTGCTTTACAACTATAGAACAAAAAGAGTTAAATAAACTTTTTACTTCATCTAAAACAACAACATGTTTACTAGATCCTATACCAACTAAACTATTGAAAGAAGTGTTACCTGTAGTGGAAGAGCCTCTCCTCAATATTATTAAATCGTCTTTATCTTTAGGTTATGTTCCAAAAACATTTAAACTGGCAGTTATAAAACCTCTCATTAAGAAACCACAATTAGATCCGAATAATCTAGTAAATTATAGACCCATTTCAAATCTACCTTTTATGTCTAAAATACTAGAAAAAGTTGTGTCCGCTCAACTGGGCTCTTTCTTACAAGAAAATGACACCTATGAAAAGTTTCAGTCTGGGTTCAGGCCGCATCATAGCACTGAAACTGCGCTTGTTAAAATCACAAATTATTTACTTTTAGCTTCTGACCAAGGCTGTATCTCAATATTAGTTTTACTTGATCTTAGTGCTGCGTTCGATACTATAGATCATACAATACTCTTAGATCGACTACAAAATTATACCGGTGTTCAAGGACAAGCATTAAGCTGGTTTAGATCGTATTTATCTGACCGCTACCATTTTGTTTATTTAAATGGAGAAAAATCTATCATAACTCCAGTAAACTATGGAGTGCCGCAGGGATCTGTGTTAGGCCCTCTATTATTCTCAATATATATGCTGCCACTTGGAAATATTATAAGGAAACATGGAATTAGTTTCCATTGTTATGCTGATGACACTCAAATCTATATTTCATCACGGCCAGATGAAAACGCTAAATTATCCAAATTGACAGAGTGTGTTAAAGATATAAAAGATTGGATGACGCATAATTTTCTTTTATTAAATCCAGACAAGACAGAGGTACTACTTATCGGTTCAAAAAACCACCCACAAAACCTCTCACAATACAACTTTAACATAGTAGGATATCCTGTTACTTCATCCTCTACAGTAAAAGACCTGGGTGTTATATTAGACTGCAACCTGTCTTTTGAAAATCATATTTCATATGTTACAAGAACAGCCTTTTTCCACCTTAGAAACATTGCTAAGCTACGTAATATGCTATCTGTTTCTGATGCAGAAAAGTTAGTTCATGCATTCATGACCTCGAGACTAGATTACTGTAATGTGTTATTAGCCGGATGTCCTGCATCCTCAATAAACAAGCTACAGTTAGTCCAAAATGCCGCCGCTAGAGTTCTAACTAGATCAAGAAAATATGATCATATAACACCGATTTTATCATCTCTACATTGGTTACCTATAAAGTCCCGTATTAATTACAAGGTATTGCTACTGACTTATAAAGCCCTGAACGGCTTAGCTCCAGTCTATTTAACGGATCTTCTATCGCCCTATAATCCATCGCGCTCTTTAAGGTCACTAAATTCGAGGCTTTTGGTCATACCTAGGATATCTAGGTCCACCAAAGGAGGGAGAGCATTTTCACATTTAGCACCAAAACTCTGGAATAGTCTTCCGGATACTGTTCGTTGCTCAGACTCGCTCTCCCAGTTTAAAACTAGATTAAAGACGCATCTCTTCAGCCAGGCATTCATATAATACTTTTAATCCTACAGTTAAATCCGACCTCTAGTTCATAAACGCCAGAGGAGAACTGGCCCCCGACTGAGCCCGGGTTCTCCCAAGGTTTTTTTTTCTCCATTAGGTCACCTGATGGAGTTTTTCGGTTCCTTGCCACTGTTGCCTTTGGCTTGCTCAGTTGGGGATATTTGGGGATATTTAATTGAATTAATCAATCAACGATACTATTGATCAGCATTACCAAACGTAGACGTTCCACTAGAAACAAACATTGATGTATTGTTCTAATTTATTACTGTGAAGCTGCTTTGATACAACCTGTGTTGTGAAAAGCGCTATATAAATAAACTTGACTTGACTTGACCTTGATTTTTTCAAAAACTGCTCCCGCCCTGCATGTCTTTTTCACTTTCTTACTATGTGTTCATATTTTACATTCCCTGAAATCACCATAAACATAATTTAGATTAGAAATTCAATATCATAAAATATACAATTTAGCATGATAAAAAATTATTCTACATTTACCATTGGCATCCATCTGTCTGTTTCTGTCTTCTGGAATTTAATATTTTTTTTACACAGTCTGCATTTCATCCTTGACTTGATGAGTCTATGTTTTTGTAGCCATTCAATCAACCTTCTTGTCCCTCTTCTGCTGCTTTGCTCACAAAGTGAAATAACTTTCGTTCCAAGTCCCACTATTTTCTTGTTCAAAAACCTGTAACCAAGCAAAACTACACAAAGGGGCTATGAAATAAAGGGGGAAACAATAAAAAAAACACCTACAACGTCCGGTTCAGTAGGCGCCTTTTTGTCCTTATTTGGAAAAGTTACATAGTACTACCCTTGCGCCACTTAATATCTGAAAAAGCAGTGCACCATTGGACAATTGAGTTATTCGTGATAGTATTATAACTTAAACGTACAGTATGTCATTTTTTTCGCCACTAGGGGTCGCTAACCTCTTACAATAACAAAGGCGTAGTTTGATGACGCAACATTTGCTAAGAATTATGGATCTTGTCGTCAGCGTCAAGCCGACCGATCTAATAATGTTTATGGATGAGTAAATACATCAATGTTTTTATCATGACTGTGATATGAAGCAGTTCGTGATTGCTAAGAGACAGCTATCAGCTCCACACGCGACGCGAGTCCCGCGGATATAAAAGGAATATGGACATTTCATTCTACCGAACTACATGCAGAATTACTACTCACAGGTCAGTTTATTAGACAAATTAAACTTGTGAGGTAACACAGCGCTGTTTCATTGGTCTAACATTACACTATCACACTAAACTGCATTTGAATGTGTTGAAATTTATGTGTTAGTTTGTCTGTATGAGACTAGCAGTAAGCTAGATCAACATTAGAATAACATACAGATCATATTCTAACATTTTATCATTGTTGAACTATATAACATTGATTAGTTTTATGTAAATATGCTCACCTGTTTAATAAAGTACATGTAGGAGCGGTCGAAGTCTCGGACGTGGAGCTCTCGTTTATATACTGTCCATGGGAGCTCTAGGCATCTCGAAAACACAGCGCTGATATTGATTCTCATTTTAGTTCTCCTTTTTTATCCAAAGTCTGCTTGCCATGGTCCATAATGTTTGAACGAAACAACAACAGCGTGCAGATAGACATTACGAACTACACAGTTTGTCGCTTTGGTTACTATCAGAGGGCTCTGGTTCATAACTCTGGTTGCTATGACAATACGAGCGGAAACCAGGGACAACGCGGATATAACGCCATTGACGGTGACAAAATGGAAATAAAGAAACGGGACGTGTCTTCGAATTCAATTACAAATTTCTCCTGGTTTGAAAGTTGTTGGAAACATTCGGGATAATGTAAGTACACAACAAAAAATATATATAACATAGATATAGTGATTTTTGCTATTTTTAAAGCAAAAAAGTTACATATTGTGCCTTTAAAGGCAGGGTAGGTAGGTTTTTTCGAAAAAACTTTTTCCCAAATTTGTTTAAACTGTCTTTATATACCAATACATAATTAAAATGTAAGTACTCTGAAAAAGAGAGTATAAAAATTGAGTGTCTCTAGTCCTCTCAGGGCTGCAATAAACACAGCTACTTATTTCCATTCGGAAGGAATGAAATGATTGGCTGGGCGACTGTCACTCTCCCTCGCTACCATGGCTACCACCCCTGCCGCTACAGGAGCTGCCCACATGCGCGCACCCGTTTGACTCGAGGAGGGGAAGAGGCACGGAAGCTCAGAAGAATCACAATTATGGCAGAGAAAGAGCAGTCAAAATTCCCAGTACCTGCATATACAGTCAGCGAAGGTAATGGGAAAACGTGTATCAATGCAAGTTCTTTTACGAGAGGTTCTCTCGTATTGCGTAAGTAGCTTACGCTGCGGGAAAAGTCATCTTTTCTCGAGATATGAAGCCAAAAAATATCCTTAATTTTTAATAATCTTGTCAACGCAGTGCGGCAGCCTGCAGACCTAGGGCAAGCTTACTAGCGCGCCCATTGGCTGCCCTGCGGCAACTGCAGCAGCCTATCGCTGAGCCCTTGGCGTGACGTCACTTCCAATGAGTGCACTTGGCGCGAAAAGGGGGTGTGGCTTAGCGTATATAAGCAGGGCTCAGAGGCTGCTTTAGCTGATTTCTGTCTCTTCAGCAAAGCTCTCCGCATCGCTGGACTCTGAGGAAGCCTCCACCGCCGCCGCTGTCGAATCAAGCGACCTGCACGCCGAGGATAAGCCTGAGGAAGCCGGCCGTCTTCGCCGCCTTCAGCCATCCCTGCCTGCTTCGCTATCCGGCGATTATATCCTTTACTGCTCTGTATTGATGTGTTTGTGTTGTAGCAACTGGGCTATTTGAATCATTCATTCGTTTGGCCTGAATTAACAAATTCAGACTCTCTGTGTTTTCTAAGCACATTCCTTCCCAAAACGTTCTTTGCTAAGCTTACTAAAGCTTGTAACCTCCTGACTCCCAAATACAAATCATACGCCGGCTCCAGAGAGACTGGAGCAAATGGACTTTTACGAAACTAATTGCACCTCAGAGACACTCCAGAACCTGAAACTAACATTCCTCTTTGCACCAAAGAGATAACGAAACTTTCTCCTGCTACGTGACATCACACCCCCACACACACACAAACATCCTTTGTGTTTCGTTTTTTTCCGTATGAGTGCAAAAAAATTATAAAAAAAATATGAATTTTTATCTTATATGCTTGTGTTATACATCAATCGATCCTGTTTAGTGTGTATTTTTTTTGTGTGCTCATAATAAAAACAAAGTGTTGTGCTTTTCGCTAAATAAAGAAAAATAAACATGATGCGAGTTCTGCCTACTCTCCGTCAGTGAAGTCAATTCTGAAACACGTCCGAAAATGAACTGTAACTCAGCGAATACTCAGTCAAACAGGCATACAGACACACAGGCATGAAGCTTGAATTCTCTTCTTTTAAATGAAGTATTTTTTATAAAAAACAAATATTCACAGTTTATATAATATGTATGTAAAGAGAGAGATGTCAGTCGTTCTCGTCTCAGCTAATTAAGTTTTAATGTGACTCCGCCTACGGAGACCGCGCTATTCAAACGCAAATGTGAGGCGATCCATACAAACCTGTGAAACGCCCACATCCGCTGGATAAGGCCGGTGAAACACTGGATGCGTGGCGTAAGTGTCTCAGCTGCGTGGCGTGTCCGTTTTTATTTCGGCTCCCATGTTAACAGTTTAGAGTTTGCACACTGCCTGTGTGAGACGCGCGTCTCAGGCGTGGCACGAGCCGCGTGGAAAACGCGTGCATTCTAGAAATAGAACCAACGCCTATTTTTCACGCGACACGCAAGCGTCTTGGAAGCGTTTCCATGCAAAATTGAATAGGAAAATCTGTTTATTTGTCATTTTGACACGAATACATATTAATAAATGTCCTTTTGATGTTTAAAAGTGTCTAGGTTTTGACATAAATGCAAATATAAATGTAATTTTACAAAATATGATCAATTTTCAAATACTGCTGTATTGAATGAACAGCTTTTAGCAAACTCTATTGCTATACTGAGATGAGGAATATATACTGTATGTGTTTTGTCAAAAATAAAGTTATCAACTAACTAATGAATCCTTTACTTTGAAATACGTATGATAAAATGTATACTTTAGTTCTGAAAGACGTTGACTAGTTTTGAAAAGATTATAAAGTATGTATGTGCATGCATAGATATATGTGTGTGTATATATGAAGAGTTCAGATGCAAAAGCCTCTAAATGCCATCTGAAATTTTCTCCTAGAATGATCATTTTTATGAAGCTTGTATATTTAAGTTAGCTATAGGTGACACACCTGAATGAATGGCTCATTAAGTATGCAGGGACGTAGTCTCACCAGGTGTGAACTACTAAATATGCATGATGCTGTTGGAGCGTTTACGCCCCATCCGCATATTGGCTTTCCAAACTAAAAGTGTTTCACAAAACTAAAATCAATGTATCATTTTATGTGAATGATTAGGCAGGATGATTTTCACATCATTTTGAAGAAAAAAATCTAGGCGATGACATCCATTAGTCAAAAGTTTTATTGCCACATATTTAGTATGTGTTTTGTGGCCTTATTTCAGAAACTTTAATTTTTAGTTTTTTCGATAACCATGCATAAACATTATTCTCTCAAAAATGAAAACATGTACATACATGTGGCTCACATATTATGGAAGTCCTGTTTGTGCTATATAGAGTGAATTTACACCTTTGCCATTGATATGTTTATAAGCAACTGAAAAAAGCACAAATGTCAGGGCATGTCAGAACATCTCAAGGACCCCAAAAACACCCCAGACCCCAGAGGGTTAACTTAGAACTTAGAGATATTCTTTTTGATATATGTACAATTCCATTATGCATGTTGATTAGTGTTGCTTTGATCATATAGTCATGATCTTCGAGTGTTTAGCTCTGAAATGTATTTTTGAAGAATGTTCTCCCAGTAGAATCGCATCCCGTAACCCGATCTCATTGGCAGGTCATAAAGTTTGACCACCAAGCTTCAGCCAGCTCCTCTGCAAGATGAGATAACGGGGAGCTCAACATTCCAACACACGCGTTAAACGCACACACATATACGAACTTTGAACATTAAACTTAGAATATAAGCATGTCAGATTTCATATACTCCTGTGTGCCTCCTAGTTTATATTCACTTCATTTATGACATTTATTTGAAGGAACGAACTTTTAAATGCTTCTGTTTGTGCATGTGATGGTAACTTTGTATTACTATAATCTTCAGGTGACGTTTCTGATATCTCTGTATTTCTCTCAATCTAACAGAGTTGAATTTCGATAACCAACTGCAGTAATTTGTATCATTTGACACATTTCATATATCGTGAGCAAATCTTCTCAAATTCGATCTCACTCATGACTCATTCCAGTGGGCGTTGCCTGCAGGACAAAGAAACTTCTTCCCGCTCTGAAATCTCTGAAGGTGATTGGTTGTTCACGCGAACAGAGGCGTCAACCCATCTTTTCCATAAAAGACCGACTCAGGAAATCTTCGGGGAGCGCTTTTTCTGTGAGAGGTTTTCAAGATCCATGGC
Organism: Scardinius erythrophthalmus; assembly: GCF_964197995.2. NCBI lineage: Eukaryota > Metazoa > Chordata > Actinopteri > Cypriniformes > Leuciscidae > Scardinius > Scardinius erythrophthalmus. The sequence goes on from NC_138227.1 coordinate 46,560,811, forward strand.
TCCTTAGGGAGCTTTTCTCCGTTTCTCTTTTATTTTTCCTTAAGTCTTTCCTTTATTTTCGTCTTCGGACTCTTCCCCGTTCAATGAAGCGAACGGAGCAGGCAACTTCAACTCAAAGAAGACAGAGACTCTTTTGAAATTCCTGCGATCGCGCTCAGGTCTCTCGTCCTCTCCGGTCAGACTTCAGGAAACACCAATTTCGGCTTCGGCCACCGTCTCCGGGCGCGCACCTCCGCGTCACTCCCTCATCTCCATTTTTCTTTCCTTTACTAAGTTTTATTTTCATATTCGCCTCTCCCCCACAAGGGAGAGGAACTCTGAATCATTTATTTGGTAATTTCACGTTCTGCAAACCTTTAAACCTTCGCGCAAGTCTGCTCGCACCGGAAGACACGAAAGAACGCACAGATCCAAAAGGACGACCCACGCACGCTCGTCTTTCACAAATACAAGGCGAACCATACGCAAGTATTGATTGGATTTGATTGATGTGATTTCTTGTTGTCTCTCTCAAGGTTACATTGTCTGTGATTTAGTTTGCTGTGATCATTTCAGATGATCTTTTGCTTTCACTTTCTCTCGCTCACTCTTTCATCCTCTCTCTCTCTCTCATCATCTGTTATCCGTTTTGTCTTGTATTGGTTTACTGTTTGTATTGTTATATGCATACTCGTGTAAATTGTAGAATTTGTATCCCTTAGTTCGATGTAGTAATTAGTTCAATTATTAAAACCATTATGTGCTTGACTGTCTGTCTAAGATGCTCATATAACCAAGTCAATGAGATGTTTCGATCTAGCTATATGCTTTATCTGGTTACGATTTAAGTAACCTAATTTTACAAACACAGAGAGTTGTTCTTTTTCAAGGCCAGAAAAAAAAAATACTCTTTCTTGCGTTTGTAAGAAGGATAATTTTTCTTGAGAGTTGATAAGTTAATCTTACGGCCGTTTTGCTGGACAAACCGATTGTCTGATAACTAAATTAATTCCATTAAAGTTATCTCATAAACTCGATCTGAGATAAGACTATTGATATATTAATGACGAACCATAACCCGTTGTGGTAGTCATTCATATGATCGATCTATTTTCAGCTTCGATAATTATAAATGTAACTGTAATATGCTGTACAAAAGGCTAAGCTTTAATGACACTGGTGCCCTCTGCTGGACATTTAATTTGTTGCACTTTATATTATTTCTGAATCACCTGACTATCATTCCTGTAATTTCATTGGTTTAGATCGGGAGAACTGAATGTCAATCAAAATGTGTTCATGCCGAGACATGTATGTTGCTAAATGTCGCGGCAGTTTTGTAGTGATCTCCGTGCTGATCTGGTCCGATTTCTTGCAGATTTTTGCTCATACTGTGTGTGTACATCTTAAAAGTAAGTAGTTAAATTCTCTTTCACGTATATTTTGGTAGATTTAGTTGCTGCTACGTTATATTGCAATTCTAAAAGTTTGTTTATTCCTTTGAAGTAGTCAATGCACACATAAGCTCGATCGCACATTCATTTCAGTATAAAACACGCTGAATTAGACTTTGAATGTTACTTTTTGAATATTATGTGATGTAATATTATGCAAGTTTATTTAAAGTGAATGTGTATAGACCTGAGGTAAATGTACAGCTGCTGGTTATAAATATGCCTCATTGTATACTGTATATTCATTATTGTTATTATTGTTCATTTATAGAACCACACCCATACTGATGTATGAAGCAAAGACAACAGTAAAGAACTTTATTGTGGACATGGACCCAGTGATTTATTGTTCTGCCTGAACAATCTGTAACGGTTGTCACCTAGTTTAAGATCCGCACCTCAACAACTTTCATACATATGCAATATATTAATCATATTCATGATTAATTATTAAAATTCCCTATAGATCATTTGAGCTAATGTTAATGTACAACCCAGTGTTGCTACAGTGTGCTCGCCCCGCGACACACTTTGTCTAAAAGAGCGCGAGGCATTTGTTGCAAAATGCCTCGCAATTCCTCCGCGCAGCCCTCGCCCTCGGGTGGCTGCGAGCTCTGCGAAGAACTGCCGATGTCGACCCTGCGGGCTCGACTCGCCACGTTCGATGCTTCCGCTGTCTCTCCGTCCGCCTCCACCGGACCGCGTAAGAAGAAACACCGCTCCCAGAGGCCACGGAGCCGGATGCAGCAGCTGAGCGCTCGCCGGAGCCCCTCCCGCGAGCCTCGCTATCTCCTTCTCCCCCCCTTTCCCGACGCGCAGCGGCCGGCTTTCACACGCACTGCCGTCGCCTCAGGGGATGAAGCAGACGACGCTGCTATCATAGACAGCTGCTTACCCCCCTCTGTCAAGCCGTGCAAATGGCGCCGCTCACAAGGGATGTCAGAAACGGACGGTCACGGGCTATAGCTTCCTTTACGTTACAAGAAAGCTACCCCCCCCCCCTCACTGGCGAAAGGAGAGAAGAGTATTTAGCCCCACCCAGGTCAGACTAACCTCCATCTCTCACATATTTCTCAGTCCCCTCCTAAGCTTAGGTGACTGGAAATACATATATTGCAGTAAACGAGCCTGTTTTTATACACGCACGCCTGCAAACAAACGCTGACGCAAAACATGATGACGCTCGCCCCTTCCCGTGCTCTCCCCCTGTTCGAGCCGCGCAAACACGCCGCTCACAAGGCATGTCATAAGTGGACGGTCATGGGCTAGCTTCCTTTACGTTATAAGAAAGCTACCCCGCGTCTCAGTCGTGCGCGTCACTCTCCGGCGAAAGGAGAAAAGAGTGTCTAGTCCCGCGAGACCGGACCCACCTCCATTCTCACACATTTCTCAGTCCCCTCCTAGAGGGTGACGTGACGAGACGTGACGTCACGCCAAGGGCTCAGCGATAGGCTGCTGCAGTTGCCGCAGGGCAGCCAATGGGCGCGCTAGTAAGCTTGCCCTAGGTCTGCAGGCTGCCGCACTGCGTTGACAAGATTATTAAAAATTAAGGATAATTTTTGGCTTCATATCTCGAGAAAAGATTACTTTTCCCGCAGCGTAAGCTACTACGCAATACTCGTTCCCTCTTCTAGAGAGAACAGAGGTTACGTTAGGTAACCGATTACGTTTTTAGCTTTGCCTTATGTTACTAGCTTGTTACCGAATACCGAAACTACATGTACTACGCTCCTCTCCGCTTGGCGCTGGCAAATGCGTCTGTGGCAAGGGGGGCATTATCTAGCGAAGTCTGTGACGGGAGAGAGGATCGGGAGACAGGTGCGGCGTAAGTGGGTCAAGTGCAAATGACAAACACCTGTGTCTTGTTTCAGTGATTGGCGTGGAGAGATCGCACATAAGGGATGGGGAAACCTCATTCATGGAGAGAGACGCGGAGATCTGTGGGCTGTGAGAGTGCGAGTGCGGGAAGCGCGAGGACGCGAACGCTGATTATATTGGACTTTGGACATTTTTCTCTTTGCTGCTACAGCGCTGTGTGCGCGACTTTTCGTTGTTGTTGTTTTTTTTATTTTTTTATAAATAAACGCCCACAGCTCTGCAAGCTGACCCTGTCCTTTTCCTTCCTTGAATTTTAATTTTGTTACAGCGTCCTCCAGCTGAACGGTCGGCATCGCGCGCTCATGTGTTTTGGGGGCGTGGCTTTGGAAGGAGCCCAGAAGGGACGGGGTGGGACTGAATGGAATAAGTAGCTGTGTTTATTGCAGCCCTGCGAGGACTACAGACACTCGATTTGTATACTCGGTTTTTCAGAGTACTTACATTTTAATTATGTATTGGTAGCCTATATTATGACAGTTTAAACAAATTTGGGAAAAAGTTTTTTCAAAAAAACCTGCCTACCCAGCCTTTAAGTCTGCTGTTTAAAACAAATAAAGAACCAATGTAGGAGAATGGTTATTATGAACAAACAGCGGGAAACTCTGTATATTCGTGCAGCGTGCGCATGTCAAAAAAACTATTCCAATTTGAAGCTTGTGACATATAAACGCGCACATCAACCCAATCACGTGTTTAGCGTTCATGTAAACACAACTGAAACAAAAGTTGTGCATATAAACGTAGCCAGTCAGTCTAACAGATGCAGGATAGAAGGGTGAGAGGGTTAGATAGGCTGACAACAGAGTTCCCTACGGCAACAGAGAAATATGCCAAGCCAAGCAGAAAAGTAAAGTCCAGTTTGAAGAGGAATGCAGAAAGAGCTGACCATATAACGAACACAACAAACATAAACAGTAAAATGTGTTCTGTTGCAAGTTCAGACATTTGATCAAATATGTTATTTTTATAAATAATTTTGAATAGTGAAGCTAACTGAAATGTTTATTTTTTTTTTCAAGAAGGGCATTTGATACAGTTTAAAGAAGGTGAATTGATTAAAACATTGTGAATAGAAAGTTGTCAGTAATTATAATGAAGACAAAAGAAAAGAATTCGAGCCATATCCAGGCCAGAGAGGTGTGAATGTGTGCAGGAGAGACTGAGGCTGAATGAGGCTCGTTTGCACAAACAAGAGACAATAGACTGAATGGATGCTTTGAAAATGACATTAAAACATCAGTTAGCATTTTAGAGTCTTCTGAAAATGTAAATCACCTGACATGATCTTGAAAAACATTTCATAAAACTCAAGAGTTTTAGACTTATAATCATGTATAAAACAATTCCAACATCAATTTTATCTTCATAAAGATATTTCATAAATATACATTTCTAATAACTTTACAAAACTTTGAAGCTATTTATAACAATTTTTTTCATTATGACAATAATAAACTTCCAAATAATTGCTTTCAAATGAGACCATACTTATGCTTCTGTTCATGAACTGTATCTGTTCTAGTTTGTGTATACCATTTCTTGATATTTTTTCAAAAGCGGGGGTCTGGCTAACAGGTTAAATTTGCTGTAAAAAAATAAGCATTTAGAAGAGTGAATAATAAGACTACAGAATATAAAGCATATTTTTGGAGTATGCTTGGCTGACTAATGAAAACGAGGGCCAAGCATAACCTTCGAAATGCATAATAGAACATTTTTATTTCTAGATTTTCCGTTTTTCTTCAAAAATTTCTCTGTGCTGTTGCATATTTCTTTTCTAAAATGGAGCAGTATTTCTGATTCTGATTTTTGATCAATTCATATTCAATTCAAATAAATTAACTAATGTTTTGTTTTCTTGTTAATAAAAGGTACAAAGACAGATATTTCTCTGACGCACTCGAGCCCCAGATACATGGGCTGCTTTCTGATGTCCTGGCCACTGGACTGAAGCAGCAGGAGGGTGAGAAGAGTTTGGCTGCAAGCGGATCCAAACCTTCAGAGAAAGTTCCACGAAATGGCTCCTTGAATGCTATGTTTGCTGAGTTGTTGGATAGAGATCGGGAATGTGGTGGCAGTGACATCAGCAGCTCAGTTGAATCTCTACCTATCAGAGCCAGTTATCAACAAGTTATGTACAAGTGTTGATAGCGAGTGACTTTTTAGCACAGCAGGGAATATTATAGATTCGAAGAGAAACTAGCTGCCAGCCAAAAATGCAGAAAAGCTTATATTTATAAAGAAAAATCTGCCATTGATGCTTAAGACGTAAACTTTGGGAGATATGAATCTTAAAATCTCTCTTTTGCTCTACCTCCCTTTCTCTAATCCTCTCTCTACCTCTCTAAAAGCCCACACAATCTGACTGAGCTTCCCAGAAAAAAACAACTCCTCTAGAATGAATCATTGACTCATGATGCAAAAGCCATCATGATTGTGCAGCTGTAGTTCTGTTAGTGTCAGCTGCATTTCTTCCTGACGTCCCAAGAGATGTGAGCTTCCACTGGGCCTGGCTTGTTAGGCCTACTCTGAGAAGTGAGTTAAAGTTATAGACAGATATAAAGTAGATGGATACAGATATGGAGATACAAGTTCTTCGTTATTTTTTTTATTTTGCTGTGCACTTTATACCTGTGGTCCTTTAGTATGTTAGAAAAACTGAGGGCTGACTGACTCAAAACAATATTTTGGCTATGGCCCTTTTTTTGTTGCAGTTTTTAGTCTAAAGTTAAAGTAGTCTAAAGGTAAAATTAAAGACTCTGTTTGTTCTCTTTTATCTTTTTTTCTTCTAAAAATATTTATTCTACAGGAAAGTTGTATTTGTCCAGCCCTAAGCTGTTTCAAATAGCACGGCAAGCTGTTTTAAGTTAATGTGTTGCACATATTGCTTGCCAATAAATACACAGTTGTCAATTTGTGATACTTTCTCTTTTCTTCATTGAAATACTTAATATACATTGTTGTTAAACATAGTTTAATAAATAATGCTACATGATAAATAGAAGGCTTCAAATAAACCCTGTAATTGGTATCAGATGATACAGCTTCCAGCGATCGGCCCCAAAAATCCTAATCGGAGCCAGCATAATGCACGAGTAGTGACTCGGCATGCAAATCTCACTGGCCAATCGTCTGTGCTGATAGGCTTGTGGGCAAGTGCGCTGACATGTAGCGTTGTTGTGCTTCGGGTGACCCGAGTTCGAGTCCCGGCTCGTGGACCTTTCCCGATACCGTCCTCCCTCTCTCTCTCCCACCTCACTTCCTGTCTAGCTACTGTCCTATCCAATAAAAGGCAAAAACGCCAAAAATTTTTTAAAAATAAATCTCACTGGCCAATATCCACTGGCCACTTGAGGGTGATTGAGCTCCCAGGCGAGACCCCACAATGTAGCATCTTTGTTCCCTCGTTCAGGTACATTAGTAACCAAGACGTTCCCTCTCCAAGATTACAAGATCTTTCCAAAGTGGTTCCAGAGCCAATGAATGTCCATGTTTGTTTTCCCCCCATCTTTTGCAGAGCACTGACAAATGAATGGAACTAAACTCAGACCGAAGTTGTAATAGAATATTCCATGATACCCATTAAACTGCAGTTATCTTCTTTTTTTTTGTGGAAGTTTCAAGTGGATTACAGACTTCAAACTCATCCATATAAGATCAGAGAAACCCTAAACTCAAGGTTTGTGTTGTCATAGAATGACACGTTGTCACCATTCTATTTAGTTTTGTTCATGGACTTTCAGTTTCTTTTCATTTGTCATGTTTCCTTGTTCTGACTCCCGCCTCTTGTCTGTCTCCATAGTTACCGTCATTATAAGTTCATTGGTTTCAGCTGTGTTCTATTAATTATCCTTGTTTGTGTTTGCTATATAAGTTGATCCCTCATTCATTCTCAGTTTGTTCTACATTGTATTTAGTGTGTGTTGCCCTTCTTCTTGTCTGATTATTATTTTTCATCATCATCATCATCATCATCATCATCAAAAAACTTTGTATTGGGACTAGTGAGGGGAATTTTGGATAATTTTATTGTTTTATTGAGTCTCTCTCTGATCAAAATGAACACATTTTTTTTCCGAGACATTTCGTAGTGATGGGCAAATCAATCTTTGGTGAAGCACTGAACCCCCCATTGTGTCGAGGCTTCGAAACAATCCGACATCCGTGTCCACGGTGACCCCTAGTGGTCAGAACAGTGGAACAGTGCAACAAAAACCCGGGCCAAACATGCATAAAAAAAACTTTTATAAATCTATTGCATGTTTTTTTTTTTTATTGAAAGTAAAATCTTTCAAATGCAATTATATAATCATCTAAAAAGATAATCAAATGTATATATGTTATTTTTTATCAATTGTCAGGGTTTGTTTTGTTTGTTCTATGAATGGCTCAGCTAAACAGGCCAATAAGACTATTAACTACCATTATTCATTTTAATTATACTAATGTCTAATTAAAACGTCTACAAATGTATAAAACTGATCAAAGATCTGGTAAAACCCACAGACACTTGTTCATTGGTTCTCAGTGACTCAGAACATAAAAAATTACTTTACCTTCTGAGTCTTTCGTTCATTTGTCACGTGACAGAAGCAATGAATGGATCGTTCATGAATGACCCATCACTAATTAGGACTTTAAATCTTTGTCTTCGTCGGCCTTCATGAAACCACACATGTACTGTACATCAGATTCACACACATTTTTTTGTTATATCAAAGCCTTCAGCAGCTTTTTCCAAAATATTCATAGCATTTAGAAGTTTAGATTGTAATGGAGGCGGGCCCCAAAGATAATTTAAATCAGAAATTTAATAAAATAATTAAATAGGATATTCTGGTTCAATAATTAAAGGTGCCAGACAAGCTCAATCTTGGCAACAACAAAAATATTGTTTTCACCCAGAATAGATCTATTAAGCCTCCTGCTATTAAAAAAAAAATCAAGATTTAGACGCACATTAAAAAAAGGTTAAATTTCTAAATTATATTTTTTTCTCACCAATCAATAATAGAACACACACACAAAAAGAAAAAAATATTAGCACTTTGACTCAAGATCAGGTACAGTCTTTTCCGTTTTTTTCAACAATAATAACCTCAGCAGATTCAACAGGCTCAACAATACTGTGTAGCAGGGACGTGCACAGGGGGGTTGCTCAGGTTGCCCGGGCAACTGCCCATATGCCCTTCACGACTCACGTTGCCCCCCCGAATGAAAAAAAAAACAAAAAAAATTACAATGGATGCAGAATTTCACGTAGGCCTAGATTAAATAATAATAATAAAAAAAAAATCGCAAAGCCTCATTCACTTCCATTCGGGCACCGGAAGTGAAAGTCAGTAGGGGAAGGGCAAACTCTGTTTACGTGGCTGCAGCGCTGCACGCGACCGGCTGAGCCTGCATGAGCGGCCCTAGATGGAGATTGTCGCGGTTGTCGGGTGAGACGACTCAACGTTGTCGGAAAAGGTGAGTTTGTGATGTATAACAAACGAACGATCATCATCAGGGTTCCAGACTGCGACCATTTTTTGAGAATGTGCGAGTTAAAATTTTATGTGGTCGGATTTGTGCGAGTGCATGGTCATGTACTACTCAGTTAAATTCACGCGTGAATTTTCCTGCATTGAACTTGTTTTAGCGCCTGCCAAAGTGAGTTTTTGTCCCGCCAAAGTCTTATTTGATCAGTGAGTAATGTAGATGAACTGATGCGCTTGTTTAACTGAGAGAGAGAGAGAGAGAGAGAGAGAGACCCGGTCGCGCGCGCGCACTCTCTCTCTCTCTTCGGAGCCAGGCAAAAGTGTAAACAAGACATCACCGTCTCCAAACTAAGCGCCGTCTTGCTCGCTCTCCCTCGCACATATTAATAAAAAAAATCGACAAGGTGGTAAAAGGTCGGAAGTTTCATGTGGAGCATTCGGAGATTTTTTTGTCCTGAATTACCGCTGGGCTGGGTGTAAATTGTGCTAAATAAGTTGCCTTATCTTCTCTGAAAAGCGTTCCGGACATTCAGCTGACATAAAACAAAACTTTAATTAAACGGAAAAAAAAAACTATCCAGTGATTAAATGTTTTCTGTGTTGACACAAATCTTGGATGTCCATGTCCTAACTGCTGGGATAATCACACAACGCGCATGACACGTCCAATTCGCGAACTAATGACTTATTTGAACCGATTCATTTTAATGAATGGTTAAACAACTGATCTTTCCAACAGTGAACTCAGGAGACGTCTGAAACGGTGTATAACTAATCAGTAACACTTTACAATAAGTTTATTATTTATATTAATTTACTATTATTCTATAAGTTTATTATTCTATTTATTACATAAATTACATAAAAAGTACAATTTGCTTACTCAAGCTTAAGCTTTAAAATAAATAAAACCACTTGTTTTTTTGAAAAGCATATGACTATTTTTCCACAGTGCTATCAAGAAGAAGCGATAAAGAATCGGATCGATAATCAAAATCGTCAGTGGCATTATTATTGTTAAAATCTGTGTTATTATTAGTAGTAGTTAAGGTGATTGAGTTCTATTTCAGTGTTTTACTTCTTTGTGTATATATATATTTTAATAAAGACCCTGTTATTCTCAGTCCTTCATAGCCCGTGAGTTTTTTTTTGTTTTGTTTTTTGGAGGAGGGGGGGGGGATATGGGTTGCCCTTTTTTCATGTCAGAGCAACTGCCCCTCAAAATCCCTGTGCACGTCCCTGCTGTGTAGACTGAGAGAAGTATCTATAAAAAAAAACAATAAATAGTTCATTGAAAACGTCTTAGGTTACTCGCGTAACTCATGTTCTCTGAATAGGGAACGAGACGCTGCGTAGCGATGATGCAATGGGAACACGCTCAGGGCGGTGCAGATTGTCTGAACCCGTATAGAATCACGCCAATTCATTAGCCTGATGATTCATTAGCCATTAGCCTCCTCAGCGGCGCTACGTCACTCACTCTTTATATAGTGAACGTGCCTTCTTTTCCTCAGAATTACCAACAATGAAGAAGAAGAAGCCTCTAGGCAGCAAGAGGAGCCTAGCAGCGAACGAATATATACGTTATAAAACCTAATAAAGGTGTGCAGAGAGGACCAACCTGCCGCCACACAAATATCTTCCAAACGAACTCCCTTGAAAAGAGCCTGGGAGGACACAATACTCCTAGTAGAGTGAACTTTAACGCCCAGAGGTGAAGGAAGCTTCCGCACCTCATAAGCCAGGGAAATTGCATCTCTCACCCAGTGAGAGATCCTGGGCTTAGAGGCGGTGAGCCCTCGGCAGCCAGCCCCTAAGCATACAAACAACTGAGACGACTTGCTCCACTGGCCAGAGCGGTCTACGTATGCCTTTAAAGCCCGAACAGGGCAAAGCAAATTATGCTTCTCCTCCTCAGCAGAGGAAAAAGGAGGGGGACAGAAAGAGTGAAGCACAGCCGCTTGAGAGTGAAATGACGTGGACTAAACTTTGGGGACATAACCAGGTCTAGGCCGTAGAAACACCTTCACAAGACCTGGGACAAACTCCATACAAGGCTCACTCACAGAAAGAGCCTCCAGATCCCCCACGCACTTGAGAGAGGCCAGCGCTAACAAAAGTGCCACCTTGAGAGTCAGAATCCAGTCCAGAACTGCAAGGGTTCAAAGGGAGGCTCTAATAGCTCCTGATTTATCAGAACAACTGATAAATCCCAGGTGGGGACACTTATAGGACGTGCAGGCCTCAAACATCTAACTCCATGCATAAACGAGGAGACCAGACGGTGTCTACCTAAGGGGACCTCGTCTGACTCCCGATAGACGGCGATAGCCGCGTCATAAACTCTCAAGGTAGTTGCAGCTACTCCAGACTCAAACTTATCCTGCAGGATTTCCAGCACTGAACTGACCGGGCAGCTGACTGGGTCCACTGCATGAGCCGAACACCAAGACTCAAAAACCTTCCACTTAGAAAAATACAGTCGTCTAATAGAAGGCGCACAAGCGTTATCAATGGTCTCCCGAACATCAGCGGGAAGACCAGACACCAATGTCGCTAACAATTGCCTCTTATCAGCCACACCAACAGCCTCCATATCTCGGGACGAGGATGCCAAATCCTGCCCTGGAGCTGAGACAGCAGCAGATCTCTCCTGATAGGAATCTGCCAAGGGGGCCCCTCCACCAGGGAGCTCAGTTCCAAGAATAACGTCTGGGATGGCCAGAATGGGGCTACCAGAAGGAGGCGGATTCCACACTCCCTCACTCTGCAAAGGTCTGCAGGGATTAACTTGACCGGAGGGAATGCATACAGTCTCAAATCTGGCCACGGATGAGTGAGGGCAGGGGTTAAAGTGGGCTGGAACGGTCCGGAACTGGGTTCCAGCACCTCAGATAAATGAATAAAATAGATTCAAATCAAATCAAATCATTCTCATCAAATTCAATGATTCTCATCATTCATCAAATCAAAACTGAATATCACCGCCTGGCCCCGCCTTCACAAACACGCTTCCCGACGTTATGTTCTCACGGTTCTCCTGTCTGATTTGAGTGCATCTGCACGGTTCACGCCTCCCCGCTGAACGCCAGCGACTACTAATGCGTGAATGCACTCACGGGGGTTGAGCGCGGTAAAGTTAGTTTTGGGTTCGATATTCGCCGGACATTTGTTTTCCCATTATATTTTATATTATATTTATTTTATACCTGAGAATGCTTTGACGTGTTTCCACAGCGCATGATGCTTAAGGGAACGTCTGCCAATTCCACCAACTGCGTTAAATGTAGACTATAATTAAAGGGGTGGTAAAACACGATTTCACTTTTCTAACTTTAGTTAGTGTGTAATGTTGCTGTTTGAGCATAAACAACATCTGCAAAGTTACAACGTTCAAAGTTTAAAGCAAATGGAGATATTTGCATTTAAAGAAATCAATTTCTAAGAACTACAGAAAACAGCTGATAAGGACTACACGACATTCCTGTGGGCTTGCTGACATCACCATCACTTGGGGATATTTGGGGATATTTAATTGAATTAATCAATCAACGATACTATTGATCAGCATTACCAAACGTGGACGTTCCACTAGAAACAAACATTGATGTATTGTTTTAATTTATTACTGTGAAGCTGCTTTGATACAACCTATGTTGTGAAAAGCGCTATATAAATAAACTTGACTTGACTTGACTTGACTAAGCCCAATATTTACATAAACCCCTCCTCTGGGAACACAATACATAAAGGGGGCGAGGCCATTTTATGTTGCTTTGGAGAAGAGTTGTTGTGGTAGTAGAGTGCTGTTGCCGCTATGCCGTCGAAACGCTGTTATTTTCACCCAGATTGCAGGTCCACTTTGTTCAGTCTTCCTAAGGACAGTTACAATTTATTTTTAACTCGGTCCCTCATAATTATAATCAAAATGTCGCTCTCTATGCTGCACATTTTCCGGAGGAAAGCTTCCTCAATCTACACGAGTTCAATGCAGGATTTGCACAACGGCTTGTCCTGAAAGATCGAGCAGTTCCAACTTTAAAAACAGAAGCTGTTGTTTACGAGCCACAACCTGTAAGTAGGGTTGTTCCGATTCCGATACTAGTATCGGAAATGCTGCCGATACCAATAAAAATTCTGGCATCGGTATCGGCGAGTACATCTACCCATGTACCGATCCGATACCATTTTATTAAACAATACCTAGTTATGCACGCTAGCTTTGCTTAACGCTGCAAATCAGAGACCAATTCTTCTTCGCTGCTCTAAACAGTGGTTGCTTGTGGCAACAGCACAACTTCCTGTGTTGCCACAAGCAACCACTGTTTAGAGCAGCGAAGAAGAAATGAAAATGCATATTTTCAAATGTAGTCGCGCGGCAAGCGCATTATGTAACGTTAAGAGACGCTGGCGCCCAACATCAAATGGCAAACGTAATGAAAACGGAACAAAACTGCGCTACTCGTTATTTTGTGCTTCACGGACCATTAGACAGTTTGGAACAATGCAGCGCGAGGCAATCTACATCAAGCTACACTGTTACTACACAGCGCTAAGAGATCCAGTAAAGAAAGCCACAGAAGTAAAGAAATTTGAATTCGCCACAGAAGTAATAACATCGCTGTGAGATCTAGTGAAAAGCATTCACATTATCCGTTAATAACGGATCAAACAGCACTGACGTGGAAACCAGGAACATTGTGCTTTCAAGTAACGTTACGTTGGTTTTATTTTGACATTATGAATAAAATTGCTGCCCTCAAATGTTAATCTGAAATAGGGATGGGACGATTACCGGTTTCACTATAAACCACGATAAAATGTACTGACGGTTAGTATTATCGTTCAAATTTTAATTATCATTAAAACCGTGTTTGATTATCGCGATTTTAATAACTCACTGTAAATCCTGTCCAGCCAGCAACAGTCTGACGCAGCGCGCAATGTTGTTGTTTTTTATTCGAGAAGGAATGGCGGAAGGCAGTGACCGTGCTCGGGAGATTTTTCCATTTTAAGAGGACTAAATCTGAGGTGTGGTCATATTTTGGCATTTACAAAAGTCCTGAGTGAAACTTAATCGAGGATGCTCACTACAATAGGGGAGAAACACTTCAAATCTGCCGAGTCGTCTTGTGTGACCATCACTCAATAGCGAACGCAAGGCAAGTTAACTTTGACTTCAATACCAAAACTATGTCTGGGAAATAATTGGGTACAAAATGTTTTTATTTGAGTTGAAATATTTTATCTCAATCACTTGAAATAAACGTGAAGCTTCCGCGAAGAAAAGTTCGCAGCAAGTGGCTTTGAGCCAAAGACGAACGAACAAGTTCAAACAAGACTATCTACAATAATTACACCGATTTTTTTTTTTATAAGTTCAAGTATAGCTCCATCATTGCTCAAAGTAAAAAATTATCATACTTTATGATGTTAGTTTTAATAAAAAATGTAAATCAAGGAAATTTCTCTGGCATTTCTTTTTGCTGTATTGAATGAAAACGTACTGAACCATGACACCAGTGTATCTTATCGAACCAAACCATGAATTTTGTGGACCGTTATTATTCAAATATAATTTTTTAGATTCCTAGATTTATTTGTTGCACTTTTTTATACAGTTATATTGTAAAACTAAAATACCTTTTATAAAATAATTCTATCAATTCATACAGGGCTAGTATGAATTGCAGCTGTATAGATACACACCCAGGTATCGGATTAGTACTCGGTATCGGCCGATACCCTGAGTCCAGGTATCGGAATCGGTATCGGGAAGGAAAAAAGGGTATCGGAACATCTCTACTAGAGCCCTGCACGGGCCTCAAATCTAGGCCCGAGCCCGGCCCTGGCCCGAGATGCTCAGGCCCTAGCCCGACCCGTGTCCGACAGCTCATCAGAATTATCAGCCCGAGTCCGACCCGAGCCCGTTTTTTTTTTTTTTCTTTTTTTTTCACAGCGGCAGACTGCCATTAAAATATGTCCGTTTTGTTCGTTATGTTTCTTTTCTTTTCATTTCTTTATTAAGCTAATTTAGACAAATATTTGGAGCATAAAAAAAAAATGACGACCAAGCAAGCCGAGCCAACAGCGAGTAAAACATGTTTGATCAATTTAGCCTCTCAAATCAACGCTAATACTTTACTTAGCTACAATAAAATCCATAGATATAAAACACTTCAAGCATATCACACATACAGTTAGTTTAATGTTTATTTATTAAACCACAGTGAGTAAAATTTTTTGAAATACTGAGGCAGGCTCAGGCTGCTCGCAACAGCGCTCGCAAACGAAATGAGCAATAGTCAATCTAAACAAATTAAATTAAATAAATCAAAAACAAACTTGCAGGTTATCTTACCTCAAAAATGCACCACAGAACATGGCCATTCTTTTTTCCAGTAGTTTCCAACAGTTAAACGAAAATAAAGTCCAATCAAACGAAAAACGAAAAACATCAGTAGTTTCCAACAGTTAAACGAAAATAAAGTCCATTCAAACGAAAAGTTAGAACAGTCTCTTACAGAGCATCGCGGAGAAAAAGAATAGCATCCACAGTGGAAGATTTTAACCCAGTCCTCTCTTCTATCACGCGCAATTTTTCTCTTAATATTCTCCATTATTTGCACATGAGGTGAATCGTTGGTTCCGCTGACGGGAAACCACCTGTGTGCGCGTGCGTGCGTGCGTGCGTGCGACTGTCATGTCAATCATATGTCAGTGTAATTATAAGATTATGAAAGTTATGAGATAATTAAATGTCTTTCTATGTTTGTTTTTCTATCGTCGACGTCAACTTCTCTTTTTTTTTTTTATTAATGTCTAAAAATATAAAAAGATGGATAACTCAAAAAAGGCCCGAGGCCCGGCCCTCGCTACAACGTACAATTAACAATACGAACTATTACAGGAAAACACATCAACGAAAAAATCATACTTACAGGTAGAGATTAAAGCCCTGCATTTCAGCCCGGCCCTAGGGGCGTAAAAAAGTCGGGGCCCGTCGGGCTCGGGCTGAAATGCAGGGCTTTAATCCCTACCTGTAAGTATGATTTTTTCGTTGATGTGTTTTCCTGTAATAGTTCGTATTGTTAATTGTACGTTGTAGCGAGGAAGTAAACGAAGGAGAACGCTGTTCGTCTCCACAAACCAGTTTGTTAAATGCTAATTCATACTTATCCGACAAACACATACAAACTTGTGTTTATTATCACCAGCGCAGCGAACTTTGAATGTTCGTGGTTGTTGTCGTTTATGCGATCACTGTTAATTATTCTTTGATTATAGCTTTTATGTATTGTTTATCTGCAGGCATGCTAAACATGGTTTGTGTTTGATTTTGCTACTGTTGTAAAGCCAATGTTTAGAGTTTTTAGTCTAAAATTCTCACAAGACTTGCAGCTAGAAGCGCCAAAGATAGCCTCGCGAGCATGTGCTATGTGAAGATGAGTCGTGTGCCTCTGGACTGGGGCATAAATAGTCTTGAAGAAACTCCACCGGAGAATCGGCGCGGTGCGCGCCCGGGCAAGAGAGAGTGAAAGAGGGAATAGCAGGCCTGCTCACTTTCTAACGCCTCAAGCTTGACGTCCGATCCCCAGGCCTTGGCATGAAGGGCGTTGGCCTCGTCATTGACAGCAGCGTGGCGGGAGAGAACGGACTGAATATCTTTATCAAAGCAGACAAGCCTAGCGCGGAGAGTTTTAAAGTCTAAAATTCTCACAAGACTTTCAGCTAGAAGTGCCAAAGATAGCCTCGCGAGCATGTGCTATAACTGGCAACAACGCAAATCCATAGTGCTTCACCGAGAGGAGAACGAAGTTCCACAGAGTGCGGTCGCTGAAGCACAAGACAGAATCCGAATTCCAAAGAAAAGTGAACTAGTTCATGGGCCATCAAGTCCAATGAATTGGCGTGATTCTATACGGGTTCAGACAATCTGCACCGCCCTGAGGGCGTTCCCATTGTGTCATCGCTACGCAGCATCGAGTGAACCTGTGAAAGAGAACATATACTTGAAATCAAATGAAACCTGTATATCGCAAGTGTGTACAGGTATGTTTGTGAATGTCACGAGTGGCAATAATTGTGTGTTGTGTGAGATGAGCCGCTGACCAATAATGTCAGGGAGGTAAAACTTTGGAAGTTAAGAGGGTTAAAGATTGTAAAAAAAATTTGACCTGGAGAACTCGACCGCACTGTTCAGTTTCTCTCTGTAGTCGTCATCTGGAGATGCAGCACGCAACGCTCCAGCAATCACACCGGCAACTTCTGCTCAATCTTGCCCAAACACAGCGAGGTCTTACTGACTGGTTATTTGATTTGCCTTGTCTATTTGCCTGCACAGCATCAAAGACCTTATGTGGTCTTATGAAGACTTCAGATGACCCAACACCTGTGAAGAGATGAATCGAGAAACTCCAACTCCTGCTAGGACTTCAGATGATGCAAACTCTGTTTGAATCTACATGCACCAATGCTACAATGGCTTGAAACATCCTGGAAACTTCTTTTCTGCCTCCATCAATGATGTATTCTGCAGGCTGAACAACATCAAAGTTGTATTTAAAATGCTTTTTCCTTCAGAATACATGGAAAAAGGGGCCATCGCCTCCAAGTGCTGTGCTTAATGGTCCTGTTTCACAATGTTCTTTAACCAATTCTGTGATTACTGATGGGTCAATAGCACAATTATGCTGCTTTAAAGTTTGGTCAATAATATTTCGAAATGCTTGACCTGGAATGCTTGAGCTTGGCTGGAACATGGAAGAGGCTTTCCAATTTAAGCAGCAAAGAACCAAGTTTTCTCTCTGCAGTATTTTGTACAGAGTCAGCCTCCTCATCCAGTGAAGAACAATTGTTTTCGCGTTCCTCTGTGTCATTTACATAAATCAACAGCTCTGCCAGGATACAGTGTTCTTTTCAGCCCTTTCAAAAGAACAGCAGGTTTAAATTCAGCTTCTGAATGAGATGCATACTTTCTGCTTTTATGAATAGCAAATGTTCCATACACATTTATGTGAAAATCACAACCACACAGCGGTGGGTCGTCAGGGCCAGCAAGGCCTTCTCTGCTAGCCTAAACACTATCAGAATCACTGACTTGTTTTAATATATATTTTTTATGTATATTCCATGAATGTTTATTAAATTATTCCCAATAGTACAATCTCTTAATTCCATATCTTTTCTCTTGGTTGTGCTGCTTCCAGTAGTTTAAATATTTATGTTAGAACTTTGATCCAATCATATTTCAGCCATCATGTGTTGCCATTGAAGGGGGTGGATTAGAATCCACTGCTGCTTCAATGTATATGTAATGAGTGATTTATAATGAAGGTATTAATCAATATTTTTCCTTCTAGATATCAAATGAGTTGAATGACTTCTCTGGAGATTTTACTTTGTTATAGAAGTTACCAGTGTGATTACTGAAATGTTCTTTTCATGTATCCTTTAATGTCTGTATTTGATATCGGAATGCAGTAACAGTGCTTGCTCATTTAACCTGGCTTCAAGAAATTAAATAGGGAAATGTTTTGTGTTTGAGAAAGGTCTTCAACATTTTAAAACACATAGGGGTCATTGAAGCCAATAGTTTAAGGGACCATTTCTTTGTTAAAGCCTTACTTAGACTAAAGTATAGCTCTCCTTGAGAAAGAACGCATTATCTTGATGTTTTGAGATGACTCTCCTGTTTAAAGTTAGAGCCTGGCCAAATCCAACCTTGGAAAATCTGTGTGTCAGTGTGTGTGTTAGTCTTCTTGGTTACAGGTTAAGGAACCACTGCCATTATTGGAGATTGACTGAGTTGTTGTTTGAGACATGCTGGCACCCAGCAACCCAAATCTGAGAACTGGAAGGTCACGACGTGCCTAACTTCAGGGTCCGAGTTTCAGCTGCATAATCTATGGAGATAAGCTTCAGTCTATCTGTATATGTGTGGAAAATGACTATGTTTGACATATGTTTATCAATTTCTTAGCCAATGAGAATCATTCAACCTGTAAGCAATGATGTAGCTTAGACCTTGGAAATGGTATAACTGCTGTGATCTTTGTAACTGTAAGCGGGGCGGCCTACGAACTCCCGTGTGAGTCTTGAAGCTGACTTCTGCTGATGAAACTGCAAACTATCTTCAGTAAAACTTTTTTTCAATTTATTATAATTCTGACTCCGGGTCTTCTTTCAAACATCTTGTCCTCGGGTCCTAAACTCTTTACCCCCTAACACCATGGCCAAAGAAATCTGCATTGAGGCCTTCAGAATCGATAGTGCGGGCGCCTGTAGCTTAAAATGAATGGCAATGAAACTAACCAGGTCAGATCTAATCAGCCAATCAGATTTCGATTTGACTGCAGCGAGGCCATCTAGCAGGCGTACAATTCACGTTCACGTCTTTTGATTGGATGGTCAGAACGTGTACTAATACTAGCCAGAGCTAGCTAACCACATCTGTAGTGAACTGCATAAACTAAAATATATTCCTGTAGATTTAATAGTGTTTTAACCCACAAAATAATGTTTCTCTCTCTCCTCGACCCCAGGTTCAAACCAACCAAAAAAAAAAAAAATCCCATATCCAGCCTTATCCAGCTTAACTTAGAGTCACGGAACACTATTCGATCTGTACTGGGTTACGGGTAAAAACAGAATTAACTGACTGTAATGAATGCCATGACTTATTTTGAAGGCAAAAGTCCCACTGATCTCATTGATTTCCTTTAAAAATATGTGTGAGAGCATGGGGCAGCTGTACACATCGTCATGCTTTGTGGTGACTATCCCTGTGCCCACTGCTTCTGTCAAGCATACACTCTCAGCACTAAAGCGAATTAAAACATGATGGGACAGACTCGACTTTCAGCATTAGCCTCGATGGCGATAGAAAAGGTTGTTGGGACTGAAACACACAGATAACCTGTACAACAGAGTAATTAAAGTCTTCTTGAGGAAAGAAATAAGGATGGATTTTGTGTAAAAATAATCAGTAGGTTTGGTGAGTACAATTTTTGTCCCCATTTTTTCAAATATTCATACTTTTACATCTGAAGAACGACAGACAAGGGAGGCTCCGTTTCTGAACTTTTTAATCGGAAACAACTGTACACAAACGCACCAGCCTAACTTACTCGCTCGTTTCTCTCTACCCGGCCTTTTCCGAACTCACCGCATTAACCCTATAACTGCCGGGGCAAAATAAAACAGAATTTCACAACAATTATAAAGAGTCTGTGCACTATTAAAAGAGTATTAAGAGGTGGATTAATTCAGGTAGGACATCACTAGAGGATGTCAAATGTGTGGGGAGAAAAAAATTGACATAAGGTCATTGCTTGTTTGGTTATCTGCGGAAAGGTGTCTTGTGAAATGCCAATGAAGGGCACTCAAAGTCTTAAACAAACAGAGAAAAACAGAAAGAGACATGGCTGTGAATGGTGTCTGTACTATTACAGTAATGGTCAAAGTTAATAATTAAAAGTATATGTTTGGTTGGTAATTTGTCTCCCTATACTGGCTGTTCTGAGGATAATGCATTATCGCGCTGTCATTATCATGTGACTGATCAGATGACTAACAAGGAAATTAGTGCCTTCCATGATGCTGTTCTATTCCTGAGTCAGAAAACAGTGAATCCGTATACTTCTGCATTCATCCTTGGCCTTTGATAGCTTTGTTGGTGTGTTTTATTGTTATTGTTCATATTACATTAAATTGTATTTGATTATTTTGAAGTTTTTGTAATTTGTATTATTCGAGTGCCATGCAGATGTGGATTATGTGGGAGCTATTGATATACTTATTACTTTCATTTGCATGACAATTTATTTTCATGTTGTTTGATAAGAAGAAAATTTCAATCTAGATTACAACAATATTTGTAAGAAGTATTTATTTATATACACATCATGGATGTAAATTCATATTGTTTATTGTTTATTATTTCATAATTTTACCTTACCCTTATTAAAACATGGAAAAGGACATTGGGTGTCTGTGAAGTTGATGAGGGGGAGTTTAGCTTGCTGTTAAAGTATACACAGGACGTTTTTGGAGAACAGTACAGTGTCATCCTAAACAGTCTGATCCTGTAATGTCTAATCCAAGGAGGAAGAAGGTAGACAGAGTAGATCCAAATATAAACTTGATTTATTAACATACAGGAAACTCAGGCAATGTAATATCAAAGAACACAGTGTGCCATGCACAAAGAATACAGGACAATGAATTGGAACTAAAGAGGAACTTGCATACACAGTGAAGATGAACCAAATATAGACAGGTCTGCTAATTAATCAAATGATGAATAACAATGGTAACTGATGACAAACGGGAACACAAGGAACAAAGATAAACTAACTAAAAGTCCTTATAAATGAAACTAAAACAAACCGAATGTAATTGTGACTAGAGTTGCCAACCGTTCTGTATATTACGGAATCATCCCGTATTTAAGGCATCAAAGAAGCGTTCTAATATGAAAGCCATACAGAGCGCAGTTTGTCCCATATACACAGGCATATGGTAGAGTCTAGACCATACGAATAAGGCCACATCCACACGAAGCTGTTTTTTCGCTGTAAAAAAAAATCCGTAAACACGGGGTCGTCTCAAGAAATATCTGCGTACACACGAAACCACTGAAACCAACTCAAAACGATGTAGTACACATGCCAGACCAATATGTGGCGCTGTAATTCTGCCACAGAGATACACTAAAAACGGAGAAGAAGACGGAGCATGCGCAGAATACAATACACGCTGTAAACAATAATATTAGGCTCAGGAGATTCTTATATTCTTTTCTTTTCTTTTTTTTTTTTTACCAAGAACTTGAACAATATGAACAACCATAAATGGCCTGGTACAAAACAAGGATGAGTCACAATATTCAATTAGTTAGCGGACGCATAAAGCTTGCCACAAAGAACCGCCAAATGTAATAATTATGAATGTGTCAAATACAGCAAGGAGACATTTTAATTGTTTACCAATAAACAAGTGTTTTCTGTGTTAGTGTCGGCTGCAAAGATGTTGACGATGCTGACTCGCCATCTTCACAGTGGTGAACGTGCCTATAGAGAGAAATGCACACTTCATACGGATTACATAAGAGAGTTGTCTGTTTCTTTTTGTTTTGAATTGTTTTGTTTACAAGTAGACATTTTCAAGCTTTCTATAGATATAGATATATTTCTGAGTTTCGGTTCATTTATGATTGCTCCAGTTCATAAGCAATGCAAGTGATCGCGCCGGTGCCTCCATGTCCTGATTAAATTGTCTGCTATATTTGCTTCTAAATCCAGGCAATTGGTTGATGAAACATTGATTAAAATTAAGATACAATTTATACAAAACGAAATTCACTTTAAAGAAAGGCTTTATACAAAGCGGTCAAAATTAGGTTTCCCGATATATTGCGCATCTTATGATCCTATTACCCATGCTGTTCACTTTTCATATAATCAACATAGATGAAATTAAAAAATAATATATTATTGAAACATAAATACGAAACTAAATACGTTTTCTTGAATGGCTACAACATGTAGGCCTACCGTACAGAGAAATTTAATGTCGGAGCGGAATTTGAGCAACAAGTTTTTCCGGTGTGCATGTGGGAGAGGGGTGCGTTTTTTGAATAATAATCAAATAATTCCCAGCAATCATTGAATATTATTTTTGCTTGAAATGCTCATCCCTACAAAATACGAAATGTCTTAATCAGACAACAGACAAGCATCATAACATAAGAAAGAAAATATAAATAAATAAAGAAGTAAAAAACAACTACATTCAAGTAAATAATAAATAATGAAATAAAAGAGGCTCAGTAGCTTCTACAGAACACAAGCATGTAGTCCGCAGTTATTGTGATGACATCATCGTTTCACTAAATATACGGATTGGCTGTACACACGAAAACGCAAGGGTGTCGTTTTCAGATTTATACACTCTGGGACCCAGTTTAAAAAAATAGCGGTTTCAATCTCCCAAAACGCCGGATCCGTCTGGACGAAACGGCGATACAATAAAAAAAAAATACGTATACAGCTAAACGTCTCCGTGTGGACCAAATTAATAATTTTTTTAGGCATTTGCATAACACATTCTTTAAAAAAGTGGGTGGGAGCACAAAAAATAACATTACTATTTCCAGAAATAATTTTCATTGGGTTTAATTTATTGACATCGAACTCATATTTAATGTGATAGTTTCATCCTTACATCTACTAATACAATATGCGGTTAGTCCCGAGATTCTTCACGTTAGTAAAAAAATACATAGATCCGCTATTTGTGTTTGTGAGTTCTAATAATCTAGTAATACTCTTTTGACAAGTGTGCCAGAGGTTTTGGGTTCTAAACCATCCTTGTGTAGCCTGGCAAGCCAGACCTACATCAAGATGTTAGGTCTGGCAACTCACCATAGACACGGCTCAATCCGAGGGGCGGGGTTAACGGCTGTCCTTCAAATTCCCTCTGTACGCAATAGGACAGCGCTTCAACCAACCAGAGCGTTTTCCCAACAGCGGAGCTAACGTTAGTTGATAGATTCAACTTTTGAATCTGGCCGGCAAAACTACGAACACATCTTCCTTTTTTAAGACTTAAGACTTAAGTGCCGTTCTTTGCTCTTTTCTCAAAGAAAAACTCCAAGTCCTCCAGAGTCGCGGCCAAAGCCGATTCGAAAGACTGTTCTCCAGCAGCAGCAGCCATTCTTTTTTTTCAAGTAGCAGGGAACCGTCGCAACTCTGTCGTCATTTTGTTAAGCCCGCCCCGCCTACTCTATACATGATGTGATTGGCCTGACCCAATTTAGGTTTTTACAGCTCCGAAAGTCAACGGAGAGTTGCTAGACTACGCTGGCTGCAAAATACATTTTGCTGCCGCTAGGGTGCGTCTAGATTTCTAGGCTAGTCCTCGTGTAGAGTATTTTTAAATCAAGAGCAGGGACGCGTTTCTGTGGATTTTGTTTTCTGCCGTTATCAAGTGCACTCATTCAATCCCACAATGCACCACAATAATGAGTGTACAACTAATGTACGCTCAACGGCTAGAGAATACCCATAATGCATTGTGAGAGTTGACTAAATGAATTCCCACGTCTGACCAGAAGATGGTGCCGCAGCTGAATCATCCATCCATCCATTTTCCAAACCGCTGGTCCAATATGGGTACAATGTAATATCATACAGGTATAAATTCTTATTTATTAAATCCAGGCAATTGGTTGATGAAACATTGATTAAAATTAAGATACAATTTATACAAAACGAAATTCACTTTAAAGAAAGGCTTTATACAAAGCGGCTGAATCATCCATCCATCCATTTTCCAAACCGCTGGTCCAATATGGGTACAATGTAATATCATACAGGTATAAATTCCTTTTAATTGATTATTAAATTAAATATGAAACAAACTTTATGCTGGGCAGAACCAGCGGCAATAAAGACACATAAGACTTTACTGATTGGGACCAGTAGCGATGGGAGATTCAGCAGAATGTCCAAATTCAATTCCTCAAAATATCCTCACACTCCTCCTCCATTCCCTCAAGTTCCACTAGCCCTCCCATGGTGGCACAGGATGTTGCCAGCTCACACACCTGGTCAATGTGGGGCTCAGGCTTCACGGCGATGTCCTTTTGTCTGGCTCATCCGTCACAGTGGGCTCTAGCTTATTGTCTGTGAAGTCCACTGGAGAATTCTTCAAATATCTTCATTTGAAGTTCTGAAGAAGAACCAGAGACATAAGGATTTGGATTTATTACATGTACATTACATTTTTTTGGGTGAACTATACCTGTAAGGCTTTTGGGACTGCAGTGTAAAACTAACATGAATTCTAAGATGGATTCTACAATCTATTTACAGTGCTTTGGGGAAACGCAGACCAGGCTAATGATTGATTCACACTCTATTCAAGGTCTGCTACATCATCTTGAAAAATGACTGTAAAAGTTCTTACCTATCAGGAACAGAAAACAAAATTGCAGTCTTTATTACACACTAAATGTATTCTTCCCTTCTATTCTGACTTTTATTCTTTTTTAAGTGCGACTGCCCAGATTAGTATGTTCTATGTGTGGACTCTTATGTTGTTTTTTCTTTGGTTCCCATGTTTCCTTCCTGTGTTTAGTTCTTGTTCCCCATTGATAGTTGGTTTCTAATTAGTTAATTGATTATTCACTTGCCTTGTTTAATTTCTTTATTTAGCTATAAATAAATTAAATATGTTAAAAGAAACCGATTTATATTTTGTTATAAATATTTGTTATTTTGTTAAATGTTATTTGTTTCATCATTCATTCATTATATAGCTATCTCCCTTTTTCTTTCTTTTAAGCATTCTAAAATAATTGTTCCTCATTAAATAATATAAATAATTATTGTGGTTTTGCTCCATATGTGGTTACTTCAATGGTTTAAACTTTATATTCTGTAAGTTACTTTATGATTTTATGTCATCCAACAGCATCATAGCTGGATAAATGTTCCCCTCCACCCCTGTGTCTGAAAGCCCGAGGATGATGTAAACCACTGACACAAGAGGAGACAGAGCCTGGGGTGCAGAGCCTCCGCCTGTGGGAAATCAATTGGCCAATACGTTATATCAGGGGTTCTCAGATCTGGCCCTCGAGATCTATTTTCCTGCAGAGTTTAGCTCCAACCTTGATCAAACTCCCCTGCATTGCACCATGATGTGTTCATAATGAAGATCATAAAGGTCATGATTAATGTGTTGTTGTAGAAATGGGCTCAACTGCATAATATAGCTGGAAAATATTTATTTACGATGTATGAATGTAATTACACAGAGCAAAGAAACCAATTACCTGCCGCAGGCAGGGGCACGGGACCTGCGTTGACCTCTCCGTTGACTTTCGGAGCTGTAAAAACCTAAATTGGGTCAGGCCAATCACATCATGTATAGAGTAGGCGGGACGGGCTCAACAAAATGACGACAGAGTTGCGACGGTTCCCTGCAACTTGAAAACAAAGAATGGCTGCCTTCTTTTATTGTATATGACAGTGTAAACAGCTCAATAACACTTATATTTAAAGGCTTGTAGCAACAATGTCTGATATACGGTCACATGCTGTTCCAATTAGTAATCCCTTGTTTCCAAACACATCCTTCGTTGTCTTTTTAGACAACGGGTCTGTCCACAGCGTCGCCAAGTCTACTTGGACATGTCAAAATTGCAACCTGGTTAATAATTTCCCCCGAGGGACATTTGAGCCATAAAGAGGACTCTGTTTCCCTCCGGAAACCCCCATTCCAGCGTGGAACCCTGGTGATTTTATAACTGTGTGACGAGCTTCAAAGACATTCTTTGAAATGTTACACACACACACACACACACACACACACACACACACACACAAAACACACTCGTGGACTTTGAAACACACATTCCCACACATACAAGTCACTAAATGTTGATATGTATTCCTATGTTTCTTTCAAGTGTCGTCATGTGCCATAACGGAAACGCTGACAATTTTATTGTATGTGTAATCAAACTTTATTTGTGTATAATGATGCATATGAATGTATCTCTATGTTGCTATCTATGTCACTATTCGTTTTTGGTGTTGTTCTAATCCTCGTCGCGAGACGAAGGAGATTTTTGGTAAGGGACTGTGATAAACGTTATGGTTCCATGCATTTTAATACCCCGAGCATAATATCATATTTTGCCCCCTCGTGATTCCACACGTGGGTCGAGCTGCATTAACACACAAAGGGATCTTCCCGCTGGAAAACCTCGACAGCCGATTCGTCCTGCACAAGAAAGGGGGCGGGACATTGGACATTGAAAAAGTCCAAGCCTTCAGTTTACTCTTCCTCTTTTTTCCTCTCTTTTCTCATCGATCCCACCTCTTCTCTTCTCCGGTCGCTCTCATCCCTGACCTCTCACCCTTCCTCCACTCCCCGGCGCAGCGCTTCTCCAAGGATCATCTGAAGAAGGCCTTAGTCTTCTCTATCGAGCGAGCACATGTCCGAGTCGCAGCTGCGTCCCTTGCAACAAAGACTTTAAACCTCTCCCATCCAGGGAGATGAATCTGAGTTTCCGGTAACTTTACATTCAGTGAGCCTTTTCGAACTTCGCGGCACCGGAAGACCCAGCAAAAAAACAGGACGCCACCCTCAGCATCAGCCTCACCCGAAAGGGCACAGAATCGCAAGTACATTGTCTGACAAAAGCTGTTTCCCGGTGTCTCGTGAACCTAGGTTTCTGTATGTAATAATTACTAGCTTTTCCCTTCTCTATATTTCTTTCTTGCTTTCTTTATTTCATTTCATTCTGATCACTTATGTTCTTGTTTGTTTAAATGTTTGTTTGTTTATTGTTTGCATTTTTACGTATGTTTTATATTCGTAGCTCATAATCTCTAGTTTTGCATTTATTAAAATTCATAAATACTTTTCACTGCCTCTGTGTTTGAAGAATCCACTTTTTATGAAGTCAATGAAATCAAAGATCTTATTTAAGCTACCAGCTCGATATTGGACTACATTCAGTAGTTTTAATTTATAAACTCAGAAAGTTGGGTGTCCGTGGCCAGGACATGAAACTCTCTTGAAGTTTGTGAATAAGTTACCTCTTCTTGACTGTAATGATTTTACATTTGTTTCGCTGGACGAATTAAATGTTGGTCAGATAGTTATAGAACAAGGTAAGCTCGATAATTGATCAAATAAATGTACATGCGACTTATGAATTATGACCATGAGTCATAAATATTAATATTCACAAGATTCCCCATATTCTTGAGCTAATTCATATTTACCCCGAGTCGTACGTTACAGGCTTAATTTCTGTTCCGTTGACTGGTCCGTTGCATTACAATTAAGAGCAGTATCAATAATGTCAAAAATGTGATGTGCAGCCAAGTTCGGGTGTGTGTGCTGTTTAAACGAGTGTTCTCACTGATACGCTTGTTGTAATTTGCTTAGTTTTGATGAGTTTTATAGTCTTGATATTGTTTTTCATTCAAAAGTGGTGACATAGATCACCCCCCCCCCCAAAAAAAAAACAAAACAAAAAACAGCACCGCCAACCTAAAACATCTTCGTGTTTTATCTTTATAGAACAATCTCTGCTCTTGACTGAAGAGAAGACTGAAAACTGAAGCTATGCATTTCTACCAACTACTGTCAACCCCGTCTTACTCTTATATCAAGAATTCTTTCTTTCTTTGTGTCCCCGAAGGGCAATTGATTTTACAGCAAGACCAGCATAAAAAAAGACAATTTACAACACATTGAAAAATTGCATAATAAACTACACAAGACAACGACAGACCCAAACAACTACATACTTCCACCTACTCCCCCCATGCCCGCATTTAACAGAGAAATAGAAGTAGGAATAAATGAATGTTTGTATCTGTTACTCCTAACAGAGGGAAATCTAACTGAGATCCTGAGGGTAAAAAATGAAACTCAAAATAAAGATGGATTGGGCTTTTCTAACTACCTGGTGATTAAACAGGATGGTGACTCTGCTGAATTCCTAAATTCGTACTACTAGTATTTACTATTTTTGCCAAAGCAGTCTCTGCCTTCACACTAAGACTGCCATACCAGCACAACATAGCGAAAGTTAAAACTGATTCAATATAAGATTTGTAAAACAAAGTCATCAAGGACCGATCAACATTAAACTC
Source organism: Scardinius erythrophthalmus (assembly GCF_964197995.2). Lineage (NCBI taxonomy): Eukaryota > Metazoa > Chordata > Actinopteri > Cypriniformes > Leuciscidae > Scardinius > Scardinius erythrophthalmus. The sequence goes on from NC_138227.1 coordinate 46,589,284, forward strand.
GGACAGTCTCCGTTAGACAGCATAGACATTGCTGGCCCGTTTTACAAATCGTCTCCACATTGACAATAAAATTCAGCTTGTTATCAATCACACATGACAAATACTTATATGATTCAACAACCTCAAACTCCTGCTCTTTAATAGTTGTTCTCTTTAAATCAATTTGATTACGCCAAAAATCAATGAGCATGTCTTTCGTTTTAGCCACATTTATTTGCTGGAATGCTTTGTCACACCACTGAACAAAATTAGCCTATCTACTAGTCTCGCGTAGCCAGACCTTCAGACTGACGGCTGAAGGTCTGGAATTCATAGCAGCTTTCTTTGGCCAAGGCCCGCCCATAAGGCCGTTTGACCGACATGTCAAACAACCAATTACAGTTCGTTTCGTTCAGCGTCACGTTTCGGGCGTGGAAATGTCCCCACAACAACAGACCGGCGTGCAACAAGTCAGTCAGCATAGAAAATCAAAGAAGGAGAAGAAAACAAGCAGTAAGTCATTGATCTGTTCGTGCACGTATAACAACAATGGCGTCTGCATTACCACATCTGATCAAAACACAGAGTAAATCAGTAGGAAACGTATGCAGACTTTGTTCAGAGACCTTCAAAGCATCTAAAACTAACAAACACAGATTATTTCGTGGACACGACTCTAAAGACAAAGCTGAATTTACTATTGTGCTGGAGGAGTTTGTTGGCGTTCTTCATGACACAAGTTTGGCGATCTGCACATCTTGCCGAAGTGTACTAATGAGGTACAATAGTGTTTCCAAAGAAGTTGTACGACTGAAATTGCATATAAATGACATGTGCAGTAAGACAAGACAGAAACGATGCGCACCATCAACGCCAACACAACTGCAGAAGAGACTTGCAATTTCTGAATGCAGCCCTGCGAGACGTGAATTGTTCGATCTACCGTCACCAGAGGTAAACAATGCGTCAACATCTGTACAGGATACTGTTGGTAGTCAAACTGTCCTTATGTTTAAGTCGTCACAGAAAATGCTGAAGAGGGATGTAAAGAGACCTATGAGGACACTTGTTAATAATATTACAAGGGGACGCTACAATGCTTTGGCCAAGAATTTAATAAAAATTCCTGGCCAGTCCAAGTTGGTCATTGATGTAGTCCTCAAGCAAGTTGAGAAAGAATGCCGACATTTAACAAGCAACAAGTTATATTCTGTAATACAACACAGTGCACATCTTGCTGAGTTTAGGTGTGAGAAAGTGTTGGATGAATGGAGGACTGCAGCACCTACATTTCTCCAGTTCCTAAAATGTGCAAGTGCAGCAAACAGTGTAACAAAGCGTAACACAAAAGCTGCAAGTGTTCATAAAAGAAGACCGTGGACCAGAAAGAAGCCAGAGGTGACCATGGCTGGCCTGATACTTCTTAAAGAAAGGTCAAGATTCATGGCATCTCCTGTGTTCCGAAATTCCATGGTATTGAAACATGGTGGTGCAAAGAAAAGATGCATCGATAGATTCAATAGGATTGGAGTTTGTGTGAATCACTCAGCAACTCTAAAGAAGATCAAGGAGATTGCAGAGACATGGGATGCCGGAATTTTAGAATGGAAAAAAATAGTGTGTGACAGCCCAAGCCTTGAAGACCAGGTTGTAGCTCTTGGTTCCTGTCTGATCATACATACCACCGTGAAGAGAATGAAGTGGAAGAAGTCTTCATTGTCACCAGCAGTGAAAGTGAAGAGGTTTGTAATATTTGTTGTAATATTTTATATATTGATTAGTAAGCCCTTCTCCACCATAGGAAGAAATAACAATTAAGTCAGTACGACATAAAAAATATTTATTTATGTTATTTAATTGTAATATCAAAGAGCTATTTTTTTCACCTTATTAAATGTCATGACATGTCATTTATAGAAATCTACAATAGCCATTAACTGTGGTTATGTTAACTTATCTCTGTTTTGCACTTCATAGGACCACACAGATCATGACACAACCGCTTCTAGAAGAACTGAATCAGGCCACACAAATGGGTCGTCACCAACTGCTGTTCCGCTGGAGTGTCAGGTGAGAGATTGTATTTTGCACCGAATGTCTGTACACAATGAATAGACAATAAATGCATCTAGTCTGGGATAAACAGTCACATCACTGGCCCAAAACACTGAAGTCATATATTTTTTTTTAAATGGCATTATGTAATTGAAACCATATAATGAAGGTTGACATAGTGTTTTGTCTCACCTGTGTTAAGTTAAAGTTAAGTTTATGTTGTAATCTTAATTTAATGCTGTTTAGTAGACCATGAAATTATATTTTAAAAATGTATATCCAAATTAATGTAACAATTAAAGGAACATTTTTGCATTCTAACTTTAATCTGTTTTCACTTTCTCTCACAGGAACACACACCAAGAGCACCAGTGCAGATCACAATTGATCATTTGGATCTCACAGTAACACCACATACAATGACCATCAGCCACCAACGTCTGGACTACCATTGATTGCTAATGGTGGGGAACCATGAACGAGTGACTGCTGAGTTCTTACCCAGAGAGAGATTTGTGTCTATAATGGATGTGCCACTGTCGGAACTTTTACCAAACTTGGAGGACAGACAGATGCTTCGCTCTGAATTTAAAGAACTGGTGGGTCGTGTAGTGGTTCAGCGTTTCACCGCATTCAAGCAGTTTTCAAACGTTTTACTGTGGCACATTCCTCATATGTACAGTGACGTTATGGCCCAAAAAACTGAAATCACTCCCCTGGGACTTCTTGAGGTGGATGAGAAGGTTTCTGCAGATATGGTGAAAGCAGTGCAGTACATCAATCAGCGATATGTTCCTTACACTTCTGATCTAGAAAATGGAAACAACATCTCAAAGCCTGTAGTACATGTGATTTTGGCTGGTGATCAACTGACCAAGCAGAATGCTGATGCAGCCATCAGAGCTAAAGCAAATGAAGACTCATCATTTGAAAGACTGGAAGGACTTGTTCCAGTTATTGCAGATTTTTATTGTTCCATGAACTTCAATGATGTGATTTTTAAAAGATTCTACAGTCCCAGTTCACAGTGTGATTTTGGTTCTTTTTTCCACCTGAGAAATGTTGTCCACAGGACCAATGTGAATAAATCAGCCTTGGGGGACAACTATAGGCCATACAACACTTTCATTCAAGATGTGCTAGACGCATCGATCATTGCCGTTGCTCTCCATCATTTCTCTTTACACACACAGGATGACATGCCAGTATCCATGCCGACCTCTTTTCTGTCAAATGAGGATAAGCAAGATTGGTTTGATGAACAAATCCTAAACATTGTTGACACATACATTCTCAATGAATCTCCAGAATTTCATAACATGTTGAAAGGAAATCTCCAGAGTCCTCCACAGAGTACAGTTGTACCTCAACCAATTGTGTGTCAGATGCCACGGTGCAGCCATCCACCTTTTAAAAGACAACATGATCTAACAGAACATTTCAAGAAGGACCATTGCATTTCAGTGTGTGATCACAAAGACAAAAATGGTGCCAGTGCTGTAGAACAGCACCAAGAAGAAGATTGTGTTTTCAATTATCACAGTGCCTTTCTAAGGGACCGTTCGGTATTTATGGAAGGGGCCACCGGAGGAAAATAGGGGAGGGTCATGTCTTTTTATTCTTTGTTGAGGGGAGGGTCATCCAACTTTTTTTAGTCTAGGGGGAGGGTCACCCAACTTTTATATTCATGAAAACAGCAACATTTCAAAGTGGCTTGTTTGGTGCTATTTTTTTCCATTTAGCTCCATGTTGATCTCGCGTTATCAGCCCCCCTTCGATATCAGATGGGTCTGACCCAACAAAAATCCAGTTTGGCGCTGTTTGACAGTGCGCGCTCACTTCAGTTCGCGCTTAGAAAAAGTGCATCATGTCAGAACAGAACGCCAATGAAATGTTTACCCGGCAAAGCTTTAAAGCACGAGCAAATAATGAACTTTTGTGATTGCGAATAAGTGCACAGTGTCCTGTGAGTGTAACTCTACCGCTGCGTTAACATGTGTGATGTGAATGTACGTCGAGTTTTACAGTATTGGGACTGAGGCGCCAGAACTGCAGCTGATAGAATGTGCGCTGTAGCACGATACTACCATATTTTAGTTTACATTCTTATTTTGTTTCCACGATGTGTAAGATGTAGGGCCACATCTTTAAATTACTATTAGTATTATTTAAGTTAACATAATAAAATACGTAGACCTACACCACAAAAACTAGTTGAGGATAAATTCGTTAAAATTGGGCGATTCCAGTGTTATGGACGTGACATTTGCAGTCAAAACTTGAAATATTAATTCTCAGAAAATGCATTTAATACCAATATTTTGAAACGTCTGAAAGGAGTCAAGACATTAGAAAAATATCAGTCTACACATGCATTTTATATTTAATATGAGGGAAATACACATGTGACGTGACACAAAAAATCTTTAACTTTTGTGGCAAAATATTTTTTAGTAATTCTATAAATTACACTGTGCAAACCAAAAGATATATACCCACCGGATTAATAAAGATCGGCCTCCACAGAACATAAAATATTATATTATTTTTATTTTATTTTTCGTGTTCGCATTTATGTGAAAAAAAATATATATATATAACGGGTGTGACAGTTCTCCATTACGGACATGACTGCTCTGAAAGCGACTTTAAAAATTTCACAGAGACCTCAAACAGAAAGCACAAAGCCTTTCTTTAAAGTGAATTTCGTTTTTTTATTAATTGTATCTTAATTTTAATCAATGTTTCATCTGGATTTAATAAATAAGAATTTAGTAGAAAATAGATAATCATGACACGGAGGCGCGGGCGAGTGAACTGGACTCTTGTCTCATAAATGAACCGAAACTCAGCGTAAGGTAGGCTATGCTACTTGCCTCACAGACCTGAGAAATATATAGAAAGCTTGAAATGTCTACTTTTAAACAGAACAATTCAAAACGAAGGAAAACAGACTGCTTTCTGATTATGAAATGTGAATTTCTCTCTGGCGCATTCTGAGAAGATCGCGACGCATCGTCAACTTCATATTTGCAGTCGACACAGAAAACACTTGTTTATTAATAAACAATTTAAATGTCTCCTTGCTATATTTGACATATTAATAATCATTACTTTTGCCGGTTCTTTGTGACAGCTTTTAGATGCTTTATTGGCAGCGCCACCCACATGTTGAACGAGTCACACCGCATCAGCACCGAAAACATGATTTTTTTCAAATCTAAAATCAAAAATCGTGATACGAACTGAATCGTAGGTTTGGTCTATCGTTACAGCCCTAGTAAGAAAAAGCAAGAGTTTAACGTTATGGTTTAAAAAAACAATCGCTATCTGAACATCTTTGCCAAGCGCAAACCAGTACAGAAGTAGGCTAATCAATAAATTATCGGGGAGGGTCATGCCTTTTTTCACAATCATTTTGGAGGGTCATAGAAAAATTTATTGCTGGCGAAGGGAGGGTCATGTCTTTTTTGACAACGGATCTCAAAACTCCTCCGGTGGCCCCTTAAAAAAAAAAAACGAACAGTCCCTAAAGATGGGGCTTTTGGAGTGTGACTTCCTAGACTCTGTGAGAGAGGGTGATGTAAAAAGGACCTGCCGCCTTTGTAAATTTAAAATGCTTCATTTTAAAGACGCCCAGAGACACAAGTACAGCTTGGAGGCACTGAAATTACAATTTGACATTCAAGCAATGCAGAGTCCACGAGTGGCCCACAGAATGATGTGGAACAGAACTGTAAATGGTACTGGGGGTGCTGGCAAAAATGTGGCATTGGATCTGAATTGCGAGCATTATGTTCGTTACACAAAGGATGCCATCTCACATTTGGGTGCAAATGTGAATTTTCAAACTGCGCAGCAAATCAGTAGAACACTTCAAAGGCAGAGACAGTTAATGGATAACTTTGATGATGATGTTCAACTAAGTCCAGAGTCTGGGAAACACACAATGGCATCCAAGGAAGAAGACATCGATGCAATGGTCGCTGTACTAAAACAACAAGAAATCTACAAAATCACACCTGGTAGATGTTATGCTGCATTCCCATCATGTCATCGCTTGAAAATGTCATCGCTTTCAATTGGTCAAAAAAAAAACATCCTGACCTAGAACATGTAGACATCATGTTAAGAGCAATTAAAGGTTACCTAGACTTTGGATCTGGTCACATAGAATTGTTTTGGTTTGTGTTTTTGCATTTTAATTTCTTTGAGTGGGCAGTTTAGCTTCTGGCTACTTTAAGAGTAAAGAGCAGCATGCTGTACATTTACAGTAAATATAATAAAAAAAAAAGAAAAAAGAACTGTAAACAAAAAGCAACTGTATTGTAAAAACTGTAAATAGTTTTTGTTTGTTTTTTTAAGTTGCTGAATCTTAACTTATGATACAAATACATGTCAATTGCAATTCTGATTGATATGTTTACAAGTAATAAATACTTATACACAAATATATAACGTGTCCAGAATTTTATTAAAGATGTTTATATACACTGATGTTTTAAGCTTTACTTTTATATTGAACTATTAATGTAGTGCAGTTTCATGCTTGAAGACATTTTCTCAACAACACATGCAGTAATTCAAAGAATATTTATTGTTTGTACTTTGACCAAAAAATAGCATGTTGACAATTACAAGTAGCACAACACATTCAGTTATGAAATAAAGCAGTTCATATTTACATAAACATTAAAGAAATCAAATGTCTCTTACATGTGCCATATAACTGAGACTTAATTCAGTCATGTAATGACATCGCATCAAATTCAAAGACATTGACACTGTCATCAAAACTGTTACTGTCCATGTCTGATTCACAGTCTCCAAAAACCTCAGTCTAAATCACAGTTTCAAGAATGATCTTGGCATGATTGAAATCGTACACATGAACTTGGCCAATTATGTCATCAATGCAAAACAGTGTCTCACATGACTGTAGTGTCTCATTAATCATTGGGTCTTTTGTTGAGTAGCGTTCCTGCAATGTGTGGTACACTGAAATCTTTCCACATAGTCCATGATCCACGTCTCCCTCAAGCCTGTCCATCAACATCTGACGGAGAGATTCCCTTTGATGATTGCTGACAGTTCTCACTTTGTGTGCAATTGGCTTTGCAGCAAGAAGTTCCAGGTCACTGGCATTACCATCACAACTTTCCTTGCACTGACACATTTTCGCACAATTGTCACAACAAGCATGCTTTACTGCAAGTGGCTGTACAACCTCCCCATCAAACAAGTTCATTAGTTGTGTTCTTCTGCAAGAAGCGACATTACTGACATACTCACGCATTTTCTCTGAAATACCTATAAGCTGCTTTCCATGGTAAAGAATGAGGGAATGGGACATAGAGCCATCTCTCCCTGCTCTCCCAAATGCTTGCATGTATGATTCGATGTCTTGTGGTGGCCCATACTGAACTACGTGTTGTACATTTTTCAAATCAACTCCCATGCCCAAAGCTGACGTTGCTATCACCACTCTGAGGACAGACTGAGGGTCTCTGAGAGTCTGAATTATGTTGTTTTTGACATTGTCTGATGTCATTGAATGAAACATGTCAACAACTCTGTTAGATGACACATTGCTAGTGCCAGGTGGGTGAACTGATCTTTGTCCAAGGGAGGCAAGGAACACATCATGGAACAGCATTGAACAGTCAGATATAGATTTGCAGTAAATGACAGTACGTGCAGTCTGTGGGCCCTTTACCATGAGTTCATTGATAAGCCAAGAAAATGTATTAGTTACATCAGAAGACACTTTTTTAACTGCAAGTCTGATGTTGCTCCGATCAGGGCTTCTGACAACTTCTAAGCACTTCTGTAGTCCTAAGTGCTTCATTATTTTCTTGCGTGTTGTCAAAGATGCTGTAGCAGTTAGGGCCAGCACTGGTAAGGAGATAGGCAGGAGTGATCTGAGCTCACCAACCAAACCACACCACTTTCTGAATGGAGCATCACTGCCATGGCGTTCCCCCCTGCAACACAGACACACAGAACATTTGTTATTATATTTGTTGTTGTGAGTATAATGTATTTCATTATCAACATGTATTTATTCAATGCAGTTTTCCTTTTATAATTTATCTGTCATGTAAATTTTTTATAAAATAATGACATAACCACTGACATTTCATAATATAATATAATATAATATAATTAATAAAAAGGACATTCTATGTAGAGTAGCCTTTATTGTCACTAGTCACAAGTACCAGCGAAATGTTATTGAGGAAAGAAATACAGTATAACATGAGGAGAGGTGAGGAGAAAAAAAGGCAACCCCCAGACTGTGCTCCTGTAAGGAGTACAGTTTGGGAACAGTAAAAAACCTCAGCAACATTAGCACATAATCAGTACACAACATGAACACACAAGACTTGCAACAGGGTAGGGGAGTGGGGGGTGGAGGTAACCCAGCACAGGCAAGCAGCCATCCGGTCCTGCAGCCATTTCGGCGCTGGTCACAGACCCGCCTGTCAGACTGGTGGTACAAAGCGTTGAAGGCGTGGGATGGGGGGTGGGGTGGGTGACTGCATATCTGTATATATGTAAGAGTTTGTGTATGTGTAGGCCTGGTGAGTCGCTACGCCTGGCATCCTAATCTAGGTGCCTCAGTCCGCAGGATGTCATAGCGATACACAGCAGTTGCCATGGAGTCAACCTTGATCAGGTCCCAGACAGAGTCAACAATCAGCAGGTGTCAGTGGGGAGTGGGGGAAGGAACGCAAGAGCGTCTCGCTGCAGTGCTCATCCGGGGGAGTCGTTGTTCCAGCAGCAGCCTCTGCCAAGGCCAGTGCTGGTTAAGGGGGGCCGAAAAGCAGATAAGATTGGGGTTGTTTGGTCTCGGGACGAGTGGCCGCATTCCAATTTACACAGCTCCTGGTCCCTCTTAGTCTCCGAAACGATCCATTTTCCTTTGCAAAGCTGTGAGCTTCTCCATGATGTTATCCATATTTTGGTTCATAGTCACCAAAGTCACAGTCTGAGTGCTGACAGCTCTGCCCACTGCTTCAATCATGACGGGCAGCCTTGTGGGGTTTTGGACAGCTGTCTCCGTCTTCTTAATTCCTCGATAAACCAGGGCAATGCCTAATCCAAACAGCAGAAAACCTGTTATCATGGTTCCGAATAGGTAGATATCTTCAATGTCCTCCACGGAAAGAGGCGCCAGACACACGACCCGCCACCTCTCCCACGCGTCCATCGTGTAGCCAGCTGCGAACGTTCCGTCAGGGCAGTCAGGTTCCCCCGAACCCAAGCTTCTCTTCGAGAAGATGGTGTCAATTGCGTTGAGAGACCAGTTGATCAAATCCATAATTTCTAAGTTTGGAGAGCAGTGCGGAGAGAGTCTCTTCAGAGTACAATAGACTAAACGAAACGAGAGGAGCAAAGCAGGGGAGATAAGGGAGAGGAGGGTAAGAAAAATGCGACCGCCTTCGTTGAGAGCCAAAGAGAAAAAAAAAATGTAATACAGCTGTAGTTGAATGGATACCCACAATAAATAACTGACAAAGTTTACAAGTAGCTACAAATGTAATGACAACAGTAATCAAGAAGGGTTTTGTTTAAGTATGCACACATTTCCACTACAACCAAATAGGATTTAAATAAAGAATACCATTACTTACCATAGAACAATGGTGTGCACTTCATCAACAGCCATACCGATGAGACGCTCGCGGTAAACATCTGTTTGAAGCATATCTCTCCACTTTTTAACACCCACAAGCAATTCTGGAGAACCGAACACAATACTGAATTGGCCAGCTGCGATGTCAGCGTCTGTTGTTCCATGTTTGCCCGCAAACGCGGCTGATATCCCCTTCTCAGTTAGGTACTTCACTTGATCTTCCATAATAGATAGGAGGGGACACACATCTAGTAAAATTGGATCTGCTGGGAATCCTTCTAAATGCTGACAAAGGGTCGGCCAGGCTTGGAAAATAATACTCTTCCCAAATCCCGTCGGCAAACAGGCTAAAATATCTCTTTTTGTCTCCACTAAGTGCCTCAAACAAAACTCCTGGACATCTCTTAAAGAGTCTATGCCGTGAACCTCGCATACTTTTGAGAATCCTACGTTTAGCTGATCTTGATAAATGCTCATTGTCACTCATGTAAACACAACAGTTTTTCTTCCGCAATCACACGTCTGCGCTTTGTTTCCCGGCTGACCGAAAATAAACGCGACACTCGCGCCCCCCGGAAATCCGATAAAATTCAACCAATCAGATGACGACTTCGACATTCCTGAAGTGTTTCCAGTTAAGTGTACCATATGCATCAGACATTTAGCCAACGTTCCGTGGGCGTGAAGTCTGAGGCTGAGACTACCTATCTACTACAGGGCCATGGTCATTTTCTTCAGCACGGAGGAGGCTGACAATAGCTGAATTGTCTGACAATTTTACAATAAGTGTATTGTCATTCCTGCAATCATCAATATACAGGAGTGGAGAAAGGACACAACCCTGAGGGGACCCTGTGGATGAAGACAAAGCCTCTGACAAACACTCATTCACCCTTACTCTCTGGAATCGGTCAGTTAAAAAGTCAAGGATCCAACCAATGATACTAAAATCAAAACCAAAGCTCAAAAGCTTCTTGACTAAAATGTGAGGATTTATCGTATTAAAAGCAGATGAGACATCAACAAATAAAATTCTAGCTTGAGTCTTACTTCCTTCTAAATGCTTAAGTACCAAATTCAACAGAGTGGCCATAGCATCCTCTACTCCACATCTGGCCCTAAAAGCAAACTGAAGAGGGTCAAGGGAATTTTGTACCTTTCTAAAAAAGGCTCCTTTTTTCAGCAATCTTTCAAAACTCTTCATTACTAAGGAAATCAGAGCAACTGATCATTTAGTGCTACTGGATCATTGTTTTTAGCTACTGGAATGACTGTAGAGGTCTTGACCTTTGAGGTATTATATGAAAAATATAATAAAAAATAGCTCAATTAATAGTCTTAATTGCTCTGCTGTTACAATCACGCCAGACTCCACCCTCACTCAATCACAGCGCACTCCCTCTCCTGAGTACTGATCACACGCACCTGCACATCATCAATTCAGCAATTACCTCCAGCACTTAAACCCCACTCTCACTCTCAGTCATTGTCCGGTATCGTTTGCATCAAGACGCTAATGCTGTGCTTACCTTTAGGACCCAAAGCTGTTTACCTGTTCCCCTGTGATCTCTCCAAGTCTTCTTCGTTGTTCCTTGTCTCCAGTGTGTCCTCCAGAGTCTGATCCATTCCTGTGTGTCTTCATCCGATCTCCATCTACAAAGAAAATGAACTGAGTCATTCAAGTCTACACGAGCTGGAATTATACTCACCTACTTACCTTCACCTGCACTGCCGTTCACTCATCTGGTTGTTCAAATAAACTCATATTACCTGCATACGTGTGTCTGTTCCCTCTTTTTTATAACAGAATACCGGACCCCACCATCGCACACCAGCATGAGCACCCCGGATTCTTTCGATGACATCGCGGATGATCTCCGTCAGGCACTTCCCCCAGTTCCACCAGCACCCCTCTTGCATCCACTTCCGTAAACATCGTCACTTCTTCACCACCGGTAATAGCCAGTCCCATGGCCTGACCGGCGCCCTTGTCAGGATCGGCGGAGGATTGCAACGGGTTCATCTTGCAATGTTCGCTGGTCTTGGAGATGCAACCGCACTTGTATCCGAACGACCTCTCAAAGGTAGCGTTCGTGATATCACAGTTGAACGGTAAGGCGCTACGTTGGGCCGAATCACTCTGGTCACAGAAAAGTGACATTGTCCAGACGATCTCCAGTTTCTTTACTCACTTCAAGGAAGTTTTCGGAACGCTCACCTGGGATTCATCGATTGGAGAACGACTGTATCAGTTGAAGCAAAATACCATGTCTGTGAGTGAATATGCCCTACAATTTCGTACATTAGCTGCTGCTAGTGGGTGGAATGAACAAGCCCTGATCACCACTTATCATCAAGGTTTAAATCCTCGAGTGCGGTTGCATCTCGCTGCATACGAGGATTCCATCGGGCTTGAACGCTTCATCCAACTCTCCACACGCTTCGCCACTCGTATGCAGTCGTGTCTCGAAGAGCACCAAGACCAGCCACTCACTCTTCCATCCCTCCGCCGACCTGAGTCCATCAGCCCTTCAGAACCAGTCCACGAACCCATGCAGCTGGATAGCACACGGTTGTCTCGCGCTGAACGTCAGAGACGGATAACACTGAATCTTTGCCTATATTGTGGTTCCTCCGAACACTTCATCTCAAGATGTCCCATTCGTCCTCCTCGTCCTATGGTGAGTGCTATAGTTCCTTCGATAGAACTCACTACTTTTGTGAAATTAATTACTGCCGATGTTGCTATTCCAGTCTTCGCCCTATTTGACTCGGGCTCTGCAGGCAATTTCATCTCCGGCGCACTCTGCCGTCAGCTCAAGCTCAAATCTACTGCCACGAAATCCATCTACCAAGTCAACTCGATAACTGGCAGACCTCTCAGTCGGAAACGGGTGAGTTTCAGTGCTGGACCTATTCAGCTTCAAGTTGGAGCCCTACATGTGGAACAACAACTTTTACTGGTTCTGGAGGAATCCACCGCTGATGTGATTCTGGGGCGGCCATGGTTGGAGCAATCCCACATTCCCATCATCTCCTGGAGGACCGGTGAAATCCTGAAGTGGGGCAATAGCTGTTTCCCGAACTGTTTTCCTGCACTTCCGGTTCCAACTTCCTCGTTCCAAGGAGCTGCCCCTTTGCTCTACTTCCATCGAAAGCCCAGTGGAGAAACGTTCCGTGGATATTCCTCCTTGTTATGCCCACTTCAGTGATGTCTTCTGTCCTCAGCGAGCCTCCAAGCTGCCTCCACATCGGCCATGGGACTGTGCCATCGATCTGCTTCAGGGTGAGCCAGTGCCCCGTGGTAAGATTTACCCTCTGTCACATCCGGAGGAGAAGGCCATGGAGGAATACATCAAAGAAGCTCTGGAACAAGGTTACATCCATCCGTCTACGTCCCCTGCTGCTTCCAGTTTCTTTTTCGTGGCAAAGAAGGATGGAGGCTTGCGGCCCTGTATAGATTACCGTGCACTTAACCGGATCACCGTCAAATTCCGTTATCCCCTTCCTCTCGTCCCCGCTGCACTAGAACATCTCCGAGGTGCCACTGTTTTCTCCAAGTTGGAACTCCGCAGCGCATACAATCTCATTCGGATACGTGAGGGGGACGAATGGAAGACGGCCTTTGTGACCCCTACTGGACACTATAAGTACCTCGTCATGCCTTATGGATTGGCCAACGCCCCCTCCGTATTCCAGGACTTCATCCATGAAGTACTCCGGGAGTTCCTCCACAAGTCAGTTTTGGTCTACATAGATGATATCCTGATTTACTCCCGGAGTATGGCCGAACATCACCACCACGTTGCGGAGGTCCTGAAACGCCTGAGGGATTTCCAGTTGTTTTTGAAGGCAGAAAAGTGCTCTTTCCACCAACCCTCAGTGCAGTTCCTTGGGTATAACATCGATAGCAGTGGCATCCGGATGGACGAGGGGAAGGTGGAAGCCATCCACAACTGCCCCATACCTACCACCACCAAAGAACTCCAACGATTCCTCGGATTCTCCAATTTCTACCGCCGTTTCATCCGGAACTACAGCACCATCTCTAGTCCCATCTCTAGGTACCACTTCCTGCTCAGCTACTGTTCGGACGCTCTTGCTTACTGCTCCGCGCTTTGCTCTATCGCTTTTACATTTTATCTCCAATTTTTTTTATATTTTATTTCCTTTATTTTATTTCCTTTTATCACCTAATTTTTACTTCAGCAAATCAGCACAGTGCTCATACGACAACATTTGGATTACTACAAAAACTAAGAATTCTTTTACCCGACCAGCTTACATTCCGGGAAAGGAAAACACAACTGCCTCAAGGATAAGAGAGAAAATGCCTCTTCTGGAATCTACTTGCTGCACTAACTGCCACAGACTTTTACAAAGGATTGCAGTTCTTGAAACAAAGTTACTTACGGGACCACCAAACCAGACGGAGCACACAACAGAGCTTCGTCATGGACACCCTCAGAATACCGGTGAGTCCCATGAAACTAGTGCTCCTCGACAGGTAGAGAAACAAGCCGATTGACTTACTAATCAATGGCACAAACAGGGAGCGAGACCCAAAGGCACTCGAGACATCAGATTGTCACGAGCATCACATATTGCCGCAGTAGCATCTTCTACCCCAGATACAGCTCTGACAAGGATTGCAAACACTGGTCTCCTACCACCGCCTATACATCTTGAGAACAGATTTGAAGTACTAAGGAATGTAAATGAGGAATCCCCAAACGTGATGAATGTGATCGAACACAGACTGAATGGGCCAGTAGCTAACACTGATGCTAACTGGCGCTCAAGGTCGAGCAGACAGCAGCACTCAGCTCAGAGCACAGCCGAGCCCAGGACTCTGATAGTGGGGGACTCCATAATCAGAAACATTAGCAGCAGGGATACAACTACGTGCTGCCTTCCACAAGCAACAACTTCTGATGTAAACAGGGAACTTCAGAACATTCTGATGAAACATAAGACTGCAAATCGACTCATCATTAATGTGGGGAAGAATGATATTCACAAAGAGCAGTCAGAACTCCTTAAGAAGGATTTCCATGAACTTTTTGAAACACTTAAAAGACTGAAAGTTCAAACATTCATCAGTGGACCACTCCCAGCAAGAGCAACAAACAGATTTTCACGGTTGCTTGGGCTTAATACATGGCTGCAAAAAATCTGCAATATAAAAGGAGTGAACTTCATTGACAATTTCAATCTTTTCTGGAGTCAGAGACAACTGTTTCATCGGGATGGCCATCACCCAAACAAACTTGGTTCAAGAGTGTTAAAGGACAATATCTACTTCTCCCTCAATCATCCTTCTGCAGTTTGTGCCAATCCACTCAATCTGAACGGCACACACACACCTGGACACAGTATGAATGACCACGGGACTTCACTTCAGCAGCAAAATGGACATGGTAATACCACTCCGCCACAACAACCTCTGCTCACGGACACAATCTCAGCTGAGCCCTGCCCACAGAGCTCATCACAGACAGACATATCAGAACTGCTTGAAGATTCAGCACCCAAGGACGACTTCCTGAAAAACAGCCAGGGAAGCCAAGACAGCATATTACATCCTCCGATAACACCAGAGCAACAGCCCCTTTCACCAGACACTTTTTCCCTCTCCCCAGCATCGCCACTTCTGTGCTTCTCACAGAAAATGGAAGAACTGGTGTATGCTGGAACCAGACTATCCCACTCTTTTGCTTCAAGCCCCCAGATACCAACCAAAAAAAGACAGGCACCTCAATCACCCGCACCAAAGCCCGCACCAAAGCCTGCGGGCCCAGCTCGCCCTCCCCCTCCTGTGAGAGCTCTTCGGTCTCTGCCACAACGCCAGGGCCCACACCCTCACACCATCTGCTCGAGGTGAACCAAAAACAACTGATACCAGCTCTCAGTGATATGTGTCGGGTCCCCGTTGTGATAACAGTATCTTTCTCAAATGTTTACAGAACAAGCGGGAACCCAGTGTGCCTGTATCTTTCTCTATTGCTGTTCTATTACAAGATAGAAAGTAAAAGGCCTTCAATAGTCGTACAGCAAACCTAACTAATCTGGTGCCTATTACACGTCAAACTAAGATTGCTGTGGGGAAAAGTAAGTCTGTTAAGTTAGCACTCTTTAACATCCGCTCACTTAAAAATAAATCACTTCTAGTCAACGACTTAACCACAAACAATCTGGATTTTATGCTTCTAAATGAAACCTGGCTAGAAGACAGCTGCAGTGCAACAGTCCTCAATAAAGCAGCCCCTCCTAACTTTACTTTTCTGAGTGTCTGCAGAGCTGTTAAGAGAGGTGGGGTTCTAGCTGCTCTTTTTAAAGATATCTATCAATGTAAGCAAATATCATTTGGGAATTACTTGTCTTTCGAATATCTGGGTATTGTGTTAAAAGGTGCTCCAAGCATTTTACTTATCATTATTTACAGGCCTCCAAAATACTCTCCAGCATTTGCTGAGGATTTTACAGAACTGTTATCAACAATTACCTCAGAGTTTGACTGTTTTGCCATTGCTGGAGATTTTAACATCCACATAGATAGTGCAGAAAACAATATGGCAAAAGAAATCAAAAGTGTTTTAAACACTTTTGATCTGACTCAGCATATACATGGACCCACACACAATCGTGGACACACTCTAGATTTACTTATCAGAAAGGGTCTAAACATTTCATTGATTGTTATTAAGGATGTAGCGCTGTCTGATCATTTCTGTATTTTCTTTGATATATTGATCTCTCCTGCCACTGAAGCTAGATCTGTGTCTGTCAAGAAGAGATGCGTAAATGAGAACACTAGTGTACTATTTATGAAGGGTATATCCTTAACACCAAGCATATCTGCAGACTCTGTTGATTTTCTCCTTGATTCTTTTAACTCAAATGTTAAAAGTGTATTTGATGATATTGCTCCTGTTAAAGTCAGGAAGAAGAGTGGCAGACAAAAAGCACCTTGGAGAAACTCAACAGCAGTGCAAAATATGAAAAGACAATGCAGAAAACTGACTTCAAAGAAATTGATGGCAAAATTTTGGAAGAAACCGTACAGCACCTTAAAACATCAACATGCGCTCTTGACACACTTCCCACATCATTTTTCAAAAGTGTGTTAAACAGTTTAGAAGCAGATCTTGTAGAAGTGGTAAATGCTTCACTTCTCTCTGGGAGTTTTCCAAACTCCCTGAAAACTGCAGTTGTCAAGCCCCTCCTGAAAAAGAACAATCTGGATAAGACCATATTAAGCAACTATAGGCCGATCTCAAATCTTCCTTTCATAGGCAAGATCATTGAAAAAGTTGTCTTCAATCAGCTGAACAAATTCTTATGCTCGAATGGATACTTTGACAATTTTCAATCTGGTTTCCGACCGCACCACAGCACAGAGACAGCGCTCATAAAGATAATAAATGATATTCGCTTAAATACTGATTCAGGCAAATTATCAGTGCTGGTACTACTCGACCGCAGTGCTGCATTTGATACTGTCGATCATAACATACTTCTTGACAGGCTGGAAAATTGGGTGGGGCTTTCTGGGATAGTCCTAAAATGGTTCAGGTCATACTTTGATGGGAGAGGTTATTATGTGAGTATAGGAGATCATAAGTCTGAGTGGACATCCATGACATGCGGAGTCCCTCAAGGCTCAATTCTTGTGCCACTCCTGTTAAACCTGTATATGCTCCCAATGAGCCAAATAATGAGAAAGAACCAAATTGCTTACCACAGCTATGCAGACGACACACAGATTTACTAAGCCCTATCGCCTAACGATTACAGCCCCATTGACTCCCTGTGCCAATGCATCAATGAAGTCAACAGTTGGATGTGTCAAAACTTTCTTCAGTTAAACAAAGACAAAACTAAAGTCATTGCATTTGTAAACAAAGATGAAGTTCTCAAGGTGAATGCATACCTTTACTCTAGGGGTCAAACAACTAAAAATCAAGTCAGGAATCTTGGTGTGACACTAGAGTCAGACCTTAGTTTCAGTAGTCATGTCAAAGCAATAACTAAATCAGCATACTATCATCTGAAAAATATTGCAAGAATTAGATGCTTTGTTTCCAGACAAGGCTTAGAGAAACTTGTGCATGCTTTCATCACCAGCAGGGTGGATTATTGTAATGGACTCCTCACTGGCCTTCCCAAAAAGACCATAAGACAGTTGCAGCTCATACAGAACGCTGCCGCCAGGATTCTGAGCAGAACCAGAAAATATGAACATATCACACCAGTCCTCAGGTCTTTCAGGCTCCCAGTTAGATTTAGGATTGATTTTAAAGTATTATTACTGGTATATAAATCATTCAATGGCCTAGGACCTCAATACATTGCAGATATGCTCACTGAATATAAACCCAACAGATCACTCAGATCACTAGGATCAAATCAGCTAGAAATACCAAGGGTTCACTCAAAGCATGGCGAGTCCGCTTTTAGCTATTATGCCAGCCGCAGCTGGAACCAGCTTCCAGAGGAGATCAGACGTGCTCCTACAATAGTCACTTTCAAATCCAGACTCAAAACACATCTGTTTAGCTATGCATTTAATGAATGAGCACTGTGCCAATGTTCGTCCGACTGTACTGTACTGTATTTTATTTTTTATTTTTCTAAACTGTTTTAATTATTCTTATTTATTTTTATTATTTTTATTTCTTCTATGTAAAGCACTTTGAATTGCCATTGTGTATAAAATGTGCTATATAAATAAACTTGCCTTGCCTTGCCTTGCCTAGTCCACTAACTCACCTCTTACACAACAAGCCCAAGTCTCTGTCCTGGACACCTACTGCCACTCAAGCCTTCGAGTCCCTCAAGGAAGCCTTCACCTCCGCTCCCCTCCTGATTCATCCAGATCCAGAAAAGCCCTTCGTCGTGGAAATCGATGCCTCAACCACAGGAGTGGGAGCGGTTTTGTCTCAGCAGCAGGGGAACCCAAGTAGACTTCATCCATGCGCCGCCTTCTCCCGCAAACTCAACCCGGCGGAGGTCAATTACGACATTGGCAACAGGGAGCTGTTAGCCGTCAAGCTGGCTCTTGAGGAGTGGAGACGCACAACATCCATTCGTGGTGTTGACGGATCATAAGAATCTACAGTATCTCAAAGACGCCAAGAGATTAAATCCACGACAAGCAAGATGGGCATTGTTCTTTACCCGTTTCAACTTTACCATCTCCTACATCCCTGGTTCCAAGAATATCAAAACGGACGCTTTATCCCGTCTCCATAGTCCTGAAGAGAGTACAGAAGAGTCTGAACATATCCTGCCTAAGAAACTGTTTGTAAGTCCAATCACCTAGGCTGAGGAGACCCTGCCCTCCTTCAATGTCTCCACCAACACTCCGCCGGGTTGCCCACCAGGATTGACCTACATCACCCGGACACGGCGCACTCCTCTCATCCACACTTCTCACACGTCACTGGGCACTGGCCACCCAGGGGTCAATGAGACCCTCTCGCTGCTAAAAGAACGCTTCTTGTGGCCTAACATGGCAGCGGACGTCAGAAGGTACGTGAGAGGTTGCAAGGATTGCGCCATCTCGAAGAGCCCTCGTCATCTTCCCTCTGGCAAACTCCATCCTCTGCCCGTTCCCAACAGACCCTGGTCACACCTAGGAGTTGATTTCATAACGGACTTACCTGCTTCAGATGACTGTACCTGCATTCTAGTAATCATCGACAGATGAAGTCATGCCGTCTAATTCCCTTAAAAGGGACTTCCCACTGCCATACAGACTGCCGATGTTCAACCACATTTTCAGAGTTTACGGAATTCCAGAGGACATTGTGTCTGATAGGGGGCCTCAATTCATCTCCAGGGTATGGAAGGCGTTCTTCTCGCTCCTAGGTGTGACCGTTAGCCTCTCAAGTCAAGTCAAGTCAAGTCATCTTCATTTATATAGCGCTTTTAACAACATAGATTGTTTCAAAGCAGCTTCACAGAGATAAGCGTATAATTTAAAGTAACAGATATTGTTTTGGCTTTATAGCAGAGTTAAGTTATTTTCCATCTAAAGTTAGTTTTGATTGATTTGCTTCCGTCGCAACGATAATTTGTTATTAAATTAGGGGCCGCTAAGACGACACCATTCCCTTTACACAGACTTTAAACGCGAACCTGTGAGAAACGCTGATGGCGTTCACATGCGCATTTAGAATGGGTTCTATAGTTATGTGCATTTGAAAATACGCAGGTTTGGAATTCCCTACAAGCCAAGCCTAAACAAGTACTTGTCTTTCCTTATAAATTTTGATAAATAATTTTATTTTATTTTGTTGATTTGGGGTAGGAACGCAAAACGAAATTTTCCCGACAACGCCTTATCTGTATAGTGGTAGTGGGATCCTCCATAGGGAGAGACTAGTTGGCACTTCAGCACTGCGTTGTCATCGGTCCAGGCGAAGGTCCTTCGTCAGATCTGGATACGGCCTGGATCCAGCAGGCTGCAGGAAAACCTCGGGATAAACACAGACACTAAAATTAGCGTAGATGCCATTCTTCTCATGATGTAACGAGTACATCAGGATTTATGGGAAGTGTTCCTGGTTCTGGCTGACCTAATCTATGCAGCCTAACACTGAATTATAGAAGTCTATAATGTATTATGTGAATGCTAGGTCAAAGAGATGTGTCTTTAATCTGGCTTTGAACTGACAGAGTGTGTCTGCTTCCCGGACAATGATAGGAAGACTGTTCCAGAGTTTTGGTGCTAAATAGGAAAAAGATCTACCGCCAGCAGTCGATTTTGATATTCTAGGTATTAGTAACTGGCCGGAATTTTGAGATCGCAATAGACGTGACGGACTATAATGCGTTAAGAGCTTGCTCAAGTACTGCGGAGCTAAACCATTTAGTGCTTTGAAAGTAATCAGCAATATTTAAAAATTTATGCAATGTTTAATAGGGAGCCAGTGCAGTTTTGACAGAACTGGGCTAATATGGTCATACTTCCTGGTTCTGGTAAGAACTCGAGCTGCTGCGTTTTGGACCAGCTGTAGTTTGTTTATTAAGCGTGCAGGGCAACCACCCAGTAGAGCATTACAATAATCTAGCCTTGAGGTCATGAACGCATGAACTAATTGTTCCGCATTTGTCAATGAGAGCATATGGCGTAATTTATATATATTTTTAAGATGGAAAAATGCAGTTTTACAGATACTAGACACGTGACTTTCAAATGAAAGATTGGTATCAAAGAGCACACCCAGGTTCCTAACCGACGACGAAGACTTAACAGAGCAGCCATCGAGTGTTAGACAGTATTCTAGGTTATTACGTGAGGAAGTTTTTTGTCCAATAATTAGAAACTCTGTTTTTTCAGAATTTAGAAGTAGGAAATTACGAGTCATCCAATTTTTTATATCTGCTATGCATTACGTTAATTTAGTGAATTGATCAGTTTCGTTAGGTTTTGAAGAAATATAGAGCTGAGTATCGTCGGCATAACAGTGAAAGCTAATTCCATGTTTCCTAATGATATCTCCTAATGGTAGCATGTACAGAGTGAACAGCAGTGGTCCTAGTACTGAGCCTTGTGGTACGCCATACTGAACTTGTGATCGATGAGACATCTCATCATTTACTGCTACAAACTGATAACGGTCAGATAAGTATGATTTAAACCATGCTAGTGCATTTCCCGTAATGCCAACATAATGTTCTAATCTATTTAAAAGAACGTTGTGGTCAATGGTGTCAAATGCAGCACTAAGATCGAGTAACACTAATAGCGAGATACAACCACGATCGGATGATAAGAGCAAATCATTTGTGACTCTAACGAGAGCTGTCTCGGTACTATGGTACGGTCTAAATCCGGACTGGAAATCCTCGCAGATATCATTTCTTTCCAGAAAGGAACACAGTTGTGAAGATACTGCCTTTTCTAATATCTTTGACATAAAAGGTAGATTCGAGATCGGCCTGTAATTGACTAATTCTGAAGGATCAAGTTGCGTTTTTTTAACAAGCGGTTTAATCATAGCCAGCTTAAAGTTTTTTGGTACGTATCCTAGAGACAAAGACGAATTAATGATATTAAGAAGAGGATCTATGACCTCTGGAAGCATCTCTTTCAGTAGCTTAGTCGGTATAGGGTCTAACATACATGTTGTAGATTTAGATGATTTAACAAGTTTAGTAAATTCTTCCTCTTCTATAACAACGAATGAATCAAATTTTTCCTCAGGGAGACTACAATGCACTGCCTGATGCGATACTGTAGTAGACGGTTGCATAGTTATAATTTTGTCCCTGATATTATCAATCTTATAAGTGAAGAAGTTCATAAAATCATTACTGCTGTGTTGCTTGGAAAATTCTGGGCTTGAAGCTTTATTTTTCGTTAGTTTAGCCACTGTTTCAAATAAATACCTAGGATTATGTTTATTTTCTTCTAATAGGGTTGAAAAATAAGCAGATCTAGCAGCTTTTAAAGCCTCTCTGTAAGTAATTGAGCTCTCCTTCCATGAAATGCGAAATACCTCTAGTTTTGTTTTCTTCCAGTTGCGCTCCATTTTTCTGGCTGCTCTCTTAAGGGCCCGAGTGTGCTCGTTGTACCACGGCGTTGGACTATTTTCTTTAATCTTCTTTAAGCGCAAAGGAGCAACTGTGTCTAAAGTGCTGGAAAAGAGAGAGTTAAACGTTTTGTTGTAATATCGAGTTCTTCTAAGCTATCTGGGATGCTGAGATGATGAAACTGATCAGGAAGATTATTAATAAAGCAATCTTTAGTAGCAGAAGTGATAGGTCTCACATATTTGTAACACGGAGTCGGCTTTGCAGCCTTGGCTAAATGCAAATTACACAAGACTAGATAATGATCTGAGATGTCATCGCTCTGCTGCAGAATTTCAACGGCATCAACATTTATTCCGTGTGATAATATTAGATCTAGAGTATGATTACGACGATGAGTAGGTCCTGACACGTGTTGTCTAACTCCAATTGAATTTACAATGTCTTTAAATGCCATTGCGATATATAAATGCGATATTTTCATTATCGATGTGTATATTAAAATCACCAACAATTAGTACTTTATCTGCAGTCAATACTAACTCTGATAGAAAGTCCGCAAATTCTTTGATAAAGTCTGTATGGTGCCCTGGTGGCCTGTATACAGTAGCCAGCACAAATCTCAAACGTGATTTATCGTTTACACTATATTTTACATTAAGCACCAATGCTTCAAAAGAATTATATTTAAAACTTGATTTCTTAGTGGTTTTGAAACTATTACTATAAATTACAGCAACACCACCCCCTTTGCGTATAAGACGAGGCTCATGTTTATAACAGTAATCTTGCGGGGTGGACTCATTTAAAGTAATGTAATCGTTTGGTTTTAGCCAGGTTTCTGTCAAACAAAGCACATCTAGGTTATTATCTGAAATCATATCATTAACAATGAGTGCTTTTGAAGTAAGCGATCGAATATTCAGCAACCCAAGCTTTAGCATTTGCTCATCTGTATTATAGCTGTTTTTTATTTGTTGAACATCAATTAAATTTTTAACCTTAGATGGGTTAAAACGTTTTTTGGATTTCCAAATTCGGGGAACAGACACAGTCTCTATGATGATAGCTAGGTGAAAGAGGCTCTATGTGATGGGATTTATCTGACCTGGGTGACGCGAGGCCGCTAGCAGACAGTCGGTTAAGCCAGTCTGCCTGCTTCCTGACCTGAGCCCCAGATTGTCATGTTTGAGCTCTAAGACTATGAGCCATATTACTAGAGAGAAGAGCAGCACCATCCCAGGAGGGATGAATACCATCTCTTTTCAACAGGTCAGGTTTGCCCCAAAAACTTTTCCAATTGTCTATAAATTCTATATTATTAAGCGGACACCACTTCGACAGCCAACCGTTAAGCGAACACAATCTACTGACTATCTCATCACTCCTGCGAACAGGAAGGGGGCCAGAGCAGATTACAGTCCTTGACATCGTACTTGCAAGTTCACACACCTCTTTAATATTAATTTTGGTGATCTCCGAGTCGACTGGCGGAGTCGAACATCATTAGTGCCGACATGAATAATGATCTTAGAGAATTTACGATTAGCATTAGCCAGCACTTTTAAATTTGCTTTGATGTCAGGCGCTCTGGCTCCCGGCAAACATGTGACTATGGTGGTTGGTGTCTCTATTTTCACGTTCCGTGTAATAGAATTGCCAATAACTAGGGCACAATCATTCTCAGTGGGTGTTTCACTGAGCGGGGCAAATCGATTTGTTATGGTAATCGGAACGGAAGAGTGGTTTTTAGATCCGCGACTAGAGCGATCCCTCACTGTCACCCATTTGCCCGGCTGCAAAGGCTCTACTTCAGCCAGAACCGACTCATGTAAAGTGTTCACTATGCTATGCGCATCCAAAACATCTGAAGCTCTAGCACTCTTACTATCCTCAATTAAAGTTTGGATGCGTGTTTCTAATTCTGAAATCTTCTCTGTCAACCTAACTGTCTCCTTACATTTATCACATATAAATCCTATATTGTCGACAGAGAAGGCTATGCTAAACATGTGACATGAAGTGCAGGTGACAATAACAGGACAAGACATTACTCACCCTGTTTGTTGACTGATTCTTACTCACCTGAGCTTTTTATGAAATCAAAGGCGCGGACGCGCGAGAGAAAAATAAATAAATAAAAATAGCTGAGCGCACGGGTGGCGCGTTAGCAGGCTAGCGAATTACTAGTGTTTTGTGCTAGTAGTACTAATAACAAAAGCTAGCGATATCAGGTTAATCTGATATGTTGGGTAAAATGTAGTAGTATAGACAACTAGAAATGGTAGTAAAATGATGGTTCAAAACAAAGAAATATAAGGCTAAGACGGAGCTTACAGCACCGAAGCAAACAAACACACTCACAGCAGGCAGCGAGGCAGCAAAGTCTCTCCTCTGGTTACCATCCGCAGTCGAACGGGCAGACGGAACGGAAGATTCAAGAGATCGGATGTTTCCTCCGTACCTTTTGTCACGGCCACCAGAACTCTTGGAACCAGTTCCTGGGTTGGGCCGAGTACGCTGGGTTGAACTCTCTGCGGCAACCTTCCACTGGACTCACTCCCTTCCAGTGCGTGCTCGGTTACCAACCCCCCATTGTTCCCCTGGTCTGGGGAGCCATCGGATGTTCCTGCAGTCGACTACTGGTTCCGAGAGAGCGAGAGGGTTTGGGACTCAGCTCACCACCATCTGCAACGGGCATTGTGCAGACGTAGGATGACAGCCGACCTTCGCCGCTCTGACGCCCCTTCGTACCAGCCAGGTCAGAAGGTCTGGCTGTCCACTAGGGACATCAAGTTACGTCTGCCTTGCCGAAAGTTGAGTCCCAGGTTCATTGGCCCCTTCACCATCGTGAAGCAGATCAACCCTGTCACTTATCAACTCCAATTGCCACCACAGTACAGGATTCATCCTACCTTCCACGTCGCCTTGTTGAAACCTCATCATCCCTCTGTTTCTGTTCCCACAAACCCTGGCGCAGCGGCTGAACCTCCCCTTCCACTCATCCTAGAAGACGGTGCCACCTACCAGGTTCATGAGATCTTGGACTCCCGGCAGTGTTGCCAGATTGGAAATGTCCAAGTATCGTACCAGAAGCTCAAAATTATCGTATTTGGAAGAAAATTATTGTACACGAGTCAAACCTGTACAGAATACAGTCAAGAAATCTCCAACAGGGATGGGATGGGGGGGTTCTGATTAATTCCGTTCGGGAGTATAGATAAAAGCCCTCCCGCACTTACAATTGATTGGTTGGGTCCTTGTATGCGCTTCGTGAGGCACACTAGCACACACACACACGCAAGGTCTCTCGCTCGCTCCCTCTCTCTACACGTTCTTCCGGCCGGTAGACATAGAATCCACAGCTAGATCAATGAGAAGCCCCATGATTACAACGACCATCATTTGAAGTGTCACACAGTTCTGAAATTATCGTACATTATAAGATTTTTTCCATTATTGATCGTACATCGTACAGAGGTCAAAATTATCGTACAAATACGATAATTATCGTACATCTGGCAACACTGACTCCCGGCGTCGTGGTGGTCTTCTAGAGTGGTCTTCGTGGTGGTCTTCCTCGTGGACTGGGAGGGCTACGGTCCCGAGGAACGCTCATGGGTACCCAGAGATGATATACTTGATCCTAACCTGCTCGATCAGTTCCATGCCACTCATCCGGAAAGACCCGCACCCCGGGGTAGAGGCCGACCACCATGACGGTGGACCACTCAGGACCACTTCACCACTCAGGAGCGGGCCGTGGAGGGGGGGGGTAATGTTACAATCACGCCAGACTCCACCCTCACTCAATCACAGCGCACTCCCTCTCCTGAGTACTGATATCACACGCACCTGCACGTCATCAATTCAGCAATTACCTCCAGCACTTAAACCCCACTCTCACTCTCAGTCATTGTCCGGTATCGTTTGCATCAAGACGCTAATGCTGTGCTTACCTTTAGGACCCAAAGCTGTTTACCTGTTCCCCTGTGATCTCTCCAAGTCTTCTTCGTTGTTGCTCGTCTCCAGTGTGTCCTCCAGAGTCTGCTCCATTCCTGTGTGTTTTCATCCGATCTCCATCTACAAAGAAAACGAACTGAGTCATTCAAGTCTACACGAGCTGGAATTATACTCACCTACTTACCTTCACCTGCACTGCCGTTCACTCATCTGGTTGTTCAAATAAACTCATATTACCTGCATACGTGTCTGTTCCCTCTGTCTTGTAACATCTGCACGATAAGCAGCCGACCCTCAATATTATCAAGGCCCGGGCTTTTCCTGGCTTTTGAATACTTAAACACCTTAATTGCATCCTGTTCAGCTGAAAAAAAGTATATTCCTAAGTATTACATAAAATATAAGTAAACCTTACATAAAATTCATTAAATGCTTCTGCAAACTGAAAATAATCTCTATTCCCTTCAAATACCACCTTAGAATCTTTTTTTGGATTTTCATATTATCCCAGGCTGAGCCCAAATTACTGTTTTTTAAAGGAGAACTCGGCAGCTCTAGCGAACTCTAGTCACTTCTTCGCTGATTTTCCCTTTTGTTGTCGCATGTTTTCCCCACGAGCTCCCCCTACAGCTGTGGGGGGGCGTATATTTCACAACACGGTCGTAAAAAACTCACTTGCGGCGGCCTCTTCCCCCTCTCTACCGCTGCTCATGTACGTTTGTTTTGATCGGAGCAAGCCAACTGTATCGTGTGGAGCTATGTCTACCGGGGTGGGTAATCTGGTAATACATCATACATGCGTGTGTGTTTATGTCGAATTGCCGAATTGCCTTTTCACCCTCGTTCTCATTCTCGCTTCTCACGAGACTTCCAATTTCTATCTTGCCGGGACGGTAGTCCCCAAGTTGCCAGGTTGGTTTTCCGCCTGGGAACGCTGGGGGGAGCGGGGAAAGTCATCAATATCACCAGAACAGGTTGTTTAACCATCCAAATGATTTCTAGACAGTTTTATTAAGTTAAAAAAGTTACCAAGTTCTCCTTTAACTCCCATTCTATCATTTCTTTATAACGCAGCTTTGCCTTATCTCCAGTTTCACTTCCCTTTATAACGTACATCTAGGAAGTCCCACACATCTGATTTCAGATTACCAAGGCTTTCAAGTCCTAGCTGTCATGGACATCATTGTTGAGAAACACTCCTCATAGCCAAGCTACAGTATAGACGTCCCGGGATTTACTGCCACCTCTACACATTAACACTGTTCTGCTTTAAAGACATTACTAAAGTCCTGTAATCATCTGTATATCACTCAAGCTGATGGTTCTATGGGGAGTTAATGCTTAAGCTCTGTATGCCACTAATTATGGAGCAAGAACCCCTATAAGGAACCATAAATGCACGCTGTCTTTCTTTTAACAGCACCTTGAGTGATTTAGTTCTCCATGGCTTGTTATTTGGATGTACCTTTACAGACCTTTAAGGAATTGTGTTATCAACACAATAGGACACATAACAGCTAACAACATTAGTAAGTTCATCTATGTCAGCACATGACTCTTTAAACATTTCCCAGTCAGTACATTTCCCCTGGTACAGTCGAAATGGAATCTTCAGTCCAGTTCTTAGACTGTCTGAATAAAGTTTTTCCCCTCCTTAGGGCTGTACGATACACTGGGATAAGATGTATACAGTTATAGTCAGCCCCACCTAACGGGGGAAGAGGGAGAGATTTACTGTATATGCACCCTTTATAGAACCATAACACAAATCTAGAGTCTTATTATGGCTGGTTGGACATGTGACACATTGATAAAAGTCTCTCAAAGTCTTATTCAGCAAACAGTGGTTAAAATCACCTATTATTAACATTGGTGCATCGGGAGAAATAAGTAGCAATCTCTGGGTTAGTGTAGTATACTCTCTGAGGCTCTTTCCGCATTTGCTCTCGGGTGATATGGAGGCCGTAATGATACTGACAGCAGTTCAACATCTTGAGTACACAGTCTTTCTCTCACAATAACATTCTTACAATACCTTTGGTTTAAATGTAGGCAATTGGTATTTTTATTTTTTCTGGATAATAACAACAAAAAAATTACATTTATCAACCGATTTCATTGGTTGTATGTGGTGTACAAAAAGTTCCATCTCTAGTTATTAAAAATCTCGATAGTTAGACTTATTAGACTTATTAATAAGGAATTGTCAAAGCTCAGGCTTGTCATGTATTTTGCTTTTTATTCTTGGATAAGAATTGTAAAGACCACCATACTGAGATATAATTGAATTTTCACATTAAATGAAATAAAATTTTCTTATTGTGGAAAAAGCATTTTCTGTCATTGACCCGATTTTAGCAATAACAAAGATAACTGATGGATCCTTTATGGTAATACATTTGATATGGTACAACTAGAGTGCAATGCAAATAGTAAATATAAGATAAAGTGAGAAGTAATAGTAAATAGTTTAGTCAATAAAAGTGCTCAGGACACTGTTTATCTATAGAAAAGGGTAGATGGAGTAATACACCAATGACAGAAAGAATCTGTAGTTATTGTAAACTAACAAATATCTCTGCGATTGAAGATGACTGTCCTTTGTATATGGATCTGCGTAAGAAATATCTGAGTGATCTCACACTTGTTGGTGATGTTTTGTGTTGATGTGTCACAGGTTTGTGAGTCAAAGCATGCATGGAGATTAGCACTGTTCATATATCATGGAATGAAAAAAAGAGCATCTGTCATGCTATTGTAACTTTAGAACTATGGGCCGAGAGGCCATGTATTCCTGAAATACAAACTACTACTACAGTAGTCAATAAAATAAACAAACAGTATACAGCAAATAAAATTGTAATGAATAGTATAATTGTATAATATCATAAGTACAATAATAATATAATAATAATAATATATTGATAATAGCATATAGTTTATGTATAATACTATAATAAAAACTAGAATATGACAGATCAATTACAGAATATAGACAATAAAAAAATAATAAGTTAAATAGTGACTATGAATAGTACAATAATTTAACAGCATAACTATAATAGATTGATCGCAAGCGGTATAATATTATAATAACAATAATATGAAGAACAGCAAATACAATGTATTATCATTTGCAGAATAATATAGACAATATGAAAAGAAATGAAACATTATAATATTGATTATTAAACTGACATTTAACAAAAAGAGATTTGTGTCATTTTATTTTATGTAGGCCTACATACAGTGAAAAGAATGTATATATAAAATAATTTATATATTTTAAAATATTCTTACATAGGCTAACGTTATATAAAATAAAATGACACAACCCTGTCTCTTTTTGTTAAATTTCAGTTTTATTGATCAATAATAGCCATTAACAGTAAAATAGCATAAAAGGTATAAGAAGCTATACAAGTCAAGAAATAAAGCAAACGACTCAGTCAAACATTCAGTCAAAAACACAGCAGGCTACAACGTTAAAGTTAAATAGCCTAAATATATGAAGTTATGAAACTTTACTTTGCCCTCAGCCAAAACGATTTGCCAGGGAACAAATTATAGATTAATGAGACCAAAGATCGCCTGTTAGATATACACAAGACGAATTATATTGCATGTTTAACCACTAGACTAGAGACATCAGTAGTGATGGGATTTATGGCTCTTTGAGGGGATCCGGATCTTGACGATCCGTTCCTTTCAAAGAGCCGTTCAAAAGAAGATTTGTAGTCAAATAATTAAAACTCAGATATCACACACCAATATCTGAGTTTGAATTATTCTGATATATTGATTATTACCTCATTTGTCATGTGTGGACTATATTCCATAGGGTTGCACAACATCCCTCTGCTTAGACAGTGGCATCACTATTTTGGATTTACCTTTAGTACAAAGTGTGTGTATGTGTAAAGCTACGTTGACTTATGTTATTCATACAATACCTACTCACAAATAAACATCAAAAACAAAGCCGGCTGCAATGAATTTCTGTGCAAAACAGCTTTTACTACAAACACTTCCACACAAGAACGTTGTTATCACACAAGAACATTTTGATAGAAAACAAAAAATATTTAAAGTTTTAAATATATACTGTAGATAAAATTAGAATAAATAAAATGGAAATGTCTACATACAGTCCACTATTACTACTATTACTACTGTAAACTTTGCAAATAGGACATCAGCCCCTAGCACCCCTGCGCTGGGTGCGCCCCTCCCCCTATTACTGTTCTGTCTCGCGGAGGAGCTTATTTGTGTGCATCTGTGTGAAACACGCATAGGATAAAAAGAATGACAGAAAGAACGGTTCCCCTCCAGCCGCGACTCGGCTCCCATCGTTCATGTTTATGAGCCGTTCAAAAGAATCGGTTCGTTCGCAAACATCACAACTCTAGACATCAGAGCCAGCGGCAAACGTCAGAAGCACTAGCCGAGGAAAGGCTGTTCCAGGCGGGGTACATGAGTGCTACATGAGGCGGGGTACAACTAGCGACATCGCTAGCTATTTAAGTCTGACTGACTTCGGTGGCCAACTAATGTTACTATTACTAATTATTTCATGACCAAATACAACCAGAAACAAATGTTCCGTCTTGCTTGTGAAAGGTAATTCCCCGAGACCTGTTTTCAATTGTGTGGTGATTTGTTTAGCCCCAAGCAGCACACGAAGCAGGCATTTTTCTCAATTCCCATTATGAGAGGTATGGGAAAGTTGCCCTCCGCAATATGGCGGCGCCATTGACGTACGATCCAGCAGCCAATGGGGCGTCTATGTATTTATTTTGTCTATGGTTGTAACGGTCACCAACTGGAGTTCCCTAGAGAGCCACCAGAGGGCACTCCACAACAGACTATTGTCATTCCCTCACAAACTACATCTCCCATAATTCTCTACCTGGACTCATCAGCACTCATTTTTTTCACCTGTGTCTCATCTTCTTGTTTGCTCACCCTATAAGCCTGGTTCTTTCTGTCATTCCCTGCGAAGTCTTGTTTAGTGTTACACAGCATTTCTCTGGTTCCATGTATTTGGGTTTTTGGACTCTCTGCCTGCCTTTGGATTACCCGTTTGCCTTGCTCCCAACCTTGTGTGTTTTGTTTGTTTGGACTGCCTACCTGTGTTTTGACCTGTTGCCTGTACATTGGATTATGTGTCTGGATTGCCCCATTACTAAAAGCTGCATTTGGATCTCAGCCTTTGTGTCTCAGAGCAGTTAGTAGCAGGGGCGTTTGACTTTATTCTATTTTAAACCACTAGATGGCACAAATTCAGCTCAGCACTTTTCTAAACAGCCGCTTTTGATGATAAATGTGGAAATTTGCCTGATTTGCGATAGCGGACAGCAAGGCAATAGCCTGGTTCTACCAGACTCTCGAACATTTCATTTGTACAGAGAGTCTGGCCTCTCTCCATTGAGAAACGTTTACTTCCTTGTAGGCGGGTTCTCTGTTAAAGTTCAAAACTATTGGATCTGCCCAGAGTCACTCAGGATCTGCCATAGCCAATCGCTAACGTGTGGTCGTGACGTATGTCATGCGCCGAAACCGGCCGCAAACATTTACAAATTCTAAATGTATATTTGACACTAAGGACAGTGATGTATTCAGTCAACTGTCGAAGCTGGGTCTAATCATTAACAATACGCCGCTGCGGTCGTTTCGGATCTGCCGCAAATGCTGTACAGTGATCACCAGGCTACTGCGCGATGCGGAAACAACTTTTCTGCCTCCTTCACTTGGTCCTCCATTAGTGCAACAAGAGGGGAGACGACAACAACTATCGGCTTTGCATCCCTATCGTTCGCCTTAGCTAACTCATTCACCACTAGAACTGCCATGGCAGTCATTTTGACCGTTTTGAATTTATATCTGCAATGGTACCTAACTTTTCCTAAAAGTGTCTGTATTTTCATTTAAAATGTTTTTCATATAAATTACACATAAGGCAAAAAAACCAAATGAACATATTTACCTATTTCGGCCATAAACGGTCATATTGACCGCACTGAATTTCGCGGTATTATTATACCAATATACGCAACAATAAAATGTGGTAAAAAATAGGGGTGGGGGAAAAAATCGATACTGCATAGTATCGCAATATTTTTTGTGGCAATACTGTATCGATACACGGGCGCCAAGTATCGATCTTTTATTATTTAAATTACACATGAGAATTTAACTTTGGTAGTAGAATGCTAAAAATCAATTGCTCATTCAGTCCACTAGATGGTGCTGTTTGTTTTCTGGTGAGGTCAGCGGGGTGACTGTCGGGTTGACTGTCAGCGTGCAGGAGGACGTAGAAAAAATAAACATGGCAGCATCAGAGAAAGAAATCAGAAATGCACTCAGTGCAGTGTTTCCTACACATAGACTAATTCGTGGCGGTGCGCCACAGAATCAACACCGGCCACATATTGCGTTTCGTTATAAAAAATTTTTTTACGCAATTTAAAACACGCAGCATATTCATTCAGCTGCATTTCCTTTCCCTGCTCTCCCTCCGTCTCTCTGTCACTCACGCGTCTCTCTCACAAGCAATTTTTTGTCTCGCCAAAGCCTTATTTGATCGGTGAGTGATGTACATGACTGCTGCGCTTGCGATAATGCGCATATTACTGAAAGAACGAGCAGAGAGAGAAAGGCCCGGTCGCGCGCGCGCACCCTCGCCGTCTTCAAACTGTCTTGCTCTCTCTCGCTCCCTCGCGCATATTAATCAAAATCAATTGAGAATTGACACGATGGTAAAAGATCGGAAGACCGAACTTTCACGTGCAGCATTCGGGTATTTTTTCCCTGAATAACTGCTGGGTGTTGTGCAAAAAAAAAGAAGAAAAACTTTTACGTTGCCTTATCTTCTCTGAAAAGCGTTCCGCACATTCAGCTGACATGAAAAACACTTTCAATAAACAAAACAAAATCCAATGATGAAATGTGTTGACAAATCTTGTGCGATGTCCTGACTGCCGGGATAATCACACGCGTTGTACAAGTCCGCTAATGACACGTCCGATTCGCGAACTAATGACTCCTTTGAACCGATTCAACCAAAACAATCTTTTAGTTTAGACTGTTTGCGGTAAATGCAGTTGGGTTGTCGAGGTCAAAACTCTAAATAAGATGTGAATCAAATAAACTTACTATAAATAATGTTATGTCATTGTTTTACTCTTACACTGAATGTTTGGATTTTGTGAAGGTGTGAATCGTTTTTGATAATATTTAATATAATAAAGTTCTGTGCAGATTATTAACGCAGATTATTAACGGAGATTATTAAAATTGATGCGACATGAACAAACAGATGTTGACAGTTTTCCTTTGCGGACATAATTTGAAGTTGGAAAAAGGTAATAAATTGCAATATATTGCAGAATATCGCAATATGTTTAAAATCGCAATAATATCGTATCGTGACCTAAGTATCGGGATAATATCGTATCGTGGTGCCTCTGGTGATTCCCACCCCTAGTAAAAAATACACTAAACATATTCAACAACAAATAATTTAAATGTAATGATATTCAGAACAGAACAAGAATGAAAAAATAACTAAAGCCAAAATGAAATGCTTTATAAGCGAAAGTGAAAGTAAGCGGCGTTAGGCTCACGTAACTCTCTAATTAGAATCAAAATGTTTCAACATTTGCGATGTATTTGGATGCTAAACTATTCTTTATCATAGGCTTTGAACTTCACTCACGTTCCAATATCGACAGAAAAAATCATCCTCTTCACACGCATAAAATGGTACGAATTGTAGCCTACTAGTACTGAGAAACAGAGCAGTGGAATTTTTAGATGTTAGGTTGACTATTTTATTGTTATATTTTATTATGGCTATAATGAACAGGCTGCAATGCTGGAATATGGTGTGTGTGTGTGTGTGTGTGTGTGTGTGTGTGTGTGTCGGCGGGCGCGATCAAACAGTGGAAACATGAAAACATAGGCTACTATTTTATTCAGGGCATCTACGAATATTATTTATTTATAAATTATAAATAAACTTGTTTAAATGTACAGTTTGGTGTTTTGTTTTTAAAAGACATCCTAATACAATAAATGCATTAATCTCTCAATTGGGGATTTATCATTAAAGATATAGAGTTTTGAATAGCGATCAAAATGACCGCTTGCGGCAGTTCTAGTAGTTATGGAATTCTGGCACTTCTAGTGCTAGCGGAGTGAGCTGGAAATCAAACTTTTCCCAAACCCCGTGGGGAGGAGGGCCACAACATCATGGCCACCAACAAAACTCAGCAAACATTGTTTTTTTGCTCCGGCTTTAACTTCTGTATATTCGGCAGTTTTGCAACAACGGACCGAATAGCTTTTCTCACATCTTTCTCCGCTGCCATTACTCCAACTCAAACTGACGCACTACATCAACGTCATCGTTCTCAGCCACTCCCTCTGTTCGCTGATTGGTCCTACAAAAAATTGGTTTCTGGAAACCTAAGAATATACAGCAGTCCCAGACGTAGTACTGAAGTAAAATGAAATTGAGCGGAAGTATGTAGGAGGGCGGAGCCAGGCTAGCAAGGCAAGGTTGATTCTGCACTAATTTGATCTAATATTTAAAGGTGTACTGTGTAACTTTTAGTGGCATCTAGTGGTGAGGTTGCGAATTGCAACCAACAGAAGGTACGGTGGCCGACAGGAAGTGATGTCGTCGTCTGAGACAGCAGAGAGTAGCCAGTTAACCCTCTGGGGTCTGGGCTGTTTTTGGGGTCCTTGAGATGTTCTGACATGCCCTGACATTTGTGCTTTTTTCAGTTGCTTATAAACATATTAATGGCAAAAAAAAAATTACACACTATTTAGCACACACAGGGCTACAATAATATGTGAGCAACAAGAATGTACATGTCTGCATTTTTGAGAGAATAATGTTTATGCATGGTTATTGAAAAAACTAAAAACTAAAGTTTCTGAAATAAGGCCATAAAACACATTCTAAATATGTGCAAATAAGACTTTTGTCTAATGGATGTCATCACCTAGTGTTTTTTCTTCAAAATGATGTGAAAATCACCCTGCCTTATCATTCACATTAGAGTTCTCAACGGGTCGGGTCGGCCCGACAAACCCGACGGGACCCGCAGGTTCGGGCCGGGTTCGGGTCGAAAATATAATCAAATGACTCGGGTCGGGTCGGACCTCGGGCTTAATCTTTTCCGCTCAGTAAAAAAAAAAAAAAAAAACATTTATTAATCACCGCTGCTGGTCACCGTAAAGAAAGTCTGGCTGCTGCGTGTAACGTGCATCATGGAGAGGGGCGGGGGCAGACCTGACGCCGCTGCGTGCACGACTTTAGCCTGGAGAAGAAGATGGAGTTGGTGAGAAGTAAACTTGCCGCAGGTGAATTCACCGTCGCTACTACAGCCTATTTATATATTTAAAGTGTATTGTTTCAGTTGTTTGTATTGTTTGTATTGTTAAAAGGCGTGAACATTAAAGGTTGATTTGAATTCCCGTCTGCTGGTCATGATAATACGTGTATGAGAGAAAAAAAAAACTGACGCGGCGTCGGGCCGCGGGTCGGGTTCGGGCAGATAATTCATGTTTATGTGTCGGGTTACATCGGGTCCGGGCTTTAAAAGCCACGGGCCGGGTCGGGTCGGGTTGTAATTTTCAGGCCCGTTGAGAACTCTAATTCACATAACACAATACATTGATTTGAATTTTGCAAAGCACTTTCTGTTTGGAAAGGCAATATGCGGAGTGGGCGTCACAGTATAGCAATACAGTTTTCTAAAACCGAAACATTCATTCACAAACAGAAACGCCTGACTGTAACGTTGTTTTTATGAAATAGTAGGGCATATAAATGTTAATTTTCAGTTTAATACGTTGCTTATACAAATAGCCTACATTTATTTCAACATATTTCTGTCGATTTTTACTCAACTCAGTATAGCAATACAGTTTGCTAAAACATCATCATTCATTCACACAGAGACGCAATTTAAACGTCTTTTTGTGAGCTGTGGTAAACAGCGCGCATCTCTGCGGCTGCCGTTCATTCATTCACAGAAACGCGATTAACTTGAGAAGGAAAAAAAACTTACTACATATTCGGATCCTCTCTCCTGCAATACCCGCACTCTGAGGTAGATTTTCCATTATTATTATTCCTCACAGCGCTGCCAGATGGTGTAAACACGTAGGCTACAATGATATGAATAAACTTGTGTTTTCTCGAGCTGATATGGGGGGCGTTCACAGGTTTGCTTGGATTGCCTCAGTAATTTGCGTTTGAATAGCACGCGCTCTCCGTGGGTGGAGTCATATTACCTTTGAATGAGCTCTAATTAGCTCGACTGGAATCGCTCTCTTTTAATACAGATTTCACAAGATGAGAATATTTGTTTTTTATATAAATTACCTCATTTAAAAGAAGATAATTCAAGCTTCATGCCTGTGTGTCTGTATGCCTGTTTGACTGAGTATTCGCTGAGTTACAGTTCATTTTCGGACGCGTTTCAGAATGGTCTTCACTGACAGAGAAAAGGCAGAACTCGCATCACGTTTATTTTTCTTTATTTGGCAAAAAGCACAACACTTTGTTTTTATTGTGAGTATACACAAAAATAATACACATTTAACAGAATCGATTGATGTATGAAACTTGCTTGTAATATCAAAGTCCACAGAGCAAAATTAATTTCTTTTGAACTGAACTGAACTGAAAAAAAGCGAGCCTATCGCGCCGGTGCGATTGTCGACCCCAGGGGGTTAAGCAATGAGGTTTCTTTACAAAGATAAATTAAGAAATTCGGTTTACTTAATTGTTCAGTAAAACAATGTTGTTGCAAATATTATTGTTACTTGTTCATCATTGTGTCAGTGTTTTATTCGCTGACTTTAGCTAGATTCTTAGCACGAAGAACAACACAGTGACGAAACGCGTTTGTCCATTTAGGGCCACCGTAGAAACATGTCGGCGCAAAACAGCTATTTCAATGTAAGGGGACCCACGGTGTGTGTAGACAGAAATGGCTCGTTCTAAGGTAATAAAAACTAAACGAATCATTATGTAAGGTCTTTATACACCACTGAAAACATAGTTGTGTATATGATATTGCATTTCTGTCAACAGATACTCCTAAACATTACACAATGCACCTTTAAGTTATTTATTTTTTTTAAATGTTGTAGACAATGAGAATGTAATAAAGTCATAAATATGGATATTTTTCTAACACAAATGCATGGCTTCGCTTCAGAAGGCCTTTATTAACCCCCAGGAGCCGTATGGATTATTTTTTATGATGGATGTATTTGTTTTGGGCTTCAAAATCTCGTCCTCCATTCACTACCATTGTAAAGCTTGGAAGAGCCAGGATATTTTTTATATAACTGATTGTATTTGTCTGTAAGAAAGTCATATACACCTTGAGTAAATATAACTAGAAAAAAAAGTTTGTTGAGACAAACTTTAAGTTGGCTTGAGAAAGCCGGACCAGAGAGTTTGAAGAAGTTTAAAGTAGTTAGAAGTTTAAAGTAGTTAGAAATTTGAAGTAGTTTGAAGTTTAAAGTAGTTTAAATTTTGATTGATAAATTAGTTAGAAAGAAAGAATAGTTAGAAAGAAAGAAAGAAAGAAAGAAAGAAAGAAAGAAAGATTAGGTAGAAAGAAAGAAAGAAAGAAAAAATAAAGAAAGATTAGGTAGAAAGAAAGAAAGAAAGAAAGAAAGAAAGAAAGATTAGGTAGAAAGAAAGAAAGAAAGATTAGGCAGAAAGAAAGAAAGATTAGGTAGAAAGAACAAGAAAGAAAGAAAGAAAGAAAGAAAGAAAGAAAGAAAGAAAGAAAGAAAGAAAGAAAGAAAGAAAAAGATTAGGAAGAAAGAAAGAAAGATTAGGTAGAAAGAAAGAAAGAAAGAAAGAAAGAAAGAAAGAAAGAAAGAAAGAAAGAAAGAAAGAAAAAGATTAGGTAGAAAGAAAGAAAGAAAGAAAGATTAGGTAGAAAGAAAGAAAGAAAGAAAGAAAGAAAGAAAGAAAGAAAGAAAAAGATTAGGTAGAAAGAAAGAATGAAAGAAAAAAGAAAGAAAGAAAGAAAGAAAGAAATAAAGATTAGGTAGAAAGAAAGAAAGATAAGTTAGAAAGAAAGAAAGAAAAGTAAGCAAGAAAGAAAAGAAAGATTAGTTAGAAAGAAAGAAAAAGAAAAAAGAAATATTAGCTAGAAAGAAAGAAGAAAGATTGGCTAGAAAGAAAGAAAGAAAAATTAGTTAGAAAGAAAGAAAAAAAAGATTTGTTAGAAAGGAAAGAAAGATTAGTTAGAAAGATTAGATAGAAAGATAAGTTAGAAAGAAAGATTAGTTAGAAAAAGAAAGAAAGAAAAAAGAAAGAAAGATTAGTTAGAAAGAAAGATAGATTGATTAGTTAGAAAGAAAGAAGAAATATTAGTTAGAAAGAAAGAATGAATGAATGGTGGATTAGTTAGATAGAAAGAAAGAAAGAAAGAAAGAAAGAAAGAAAGAAAGAAAGAAAGAAAGAAAGACTAATTAGTTAGAAAGAAAGATAGATTAGTGAGAGAGAAAGAAAAAAGATTGGTTAGTTAGAAAGAAAGAAAGAAAGAAAGAAAGAAAGAAAGAAAGAAAGAAAGAGAAAGAAAAAAAGAAAGAAAGATGGATTAGTTAGAAAGAAAGATAGATTAGTTAGAAAGAAAGATAGATAGATTAGTTAGAAAGAAAGAAAGATAGATTGGTTAGAATGAAAGAAAGAAAAATATATTAGTTAGAAAGAAAGATGGATTAGTTCGTTAAAAAGAAAGAAAGATGGATTATTTAGTTAAAAAGAAAGATAGATTAGTTAGTTAAAAAGATAGATAAATAGATAGATAGACAAATAAAAAAGGTTTGAAGTTAGATAGATAGATAGATAGATAGATAGATAGATAGATAGATAGATAGATAGATTGATAGATTGATAAGTTCAAAATATAGATTTAGCCAAATATAGTTTACCATGATTTACCATAGTTTACCATGATTTACTATAGTATACCATGATTTACCATGTTCAAGTATGATTTACTGATTCAAGCATGATTTACCATAGTTTACCATGATTTACCATAGTTTACCATGATTTACCACGATTTACCATAGTTTACCATAATTTACTATAGTATACCATGATTTACCATGTTCAAGTATGATTTACTGATTCTAGCATGATTTGTCATAGATTACCATGATTTACCATAATTTACCATGATTTACC
Source organism: Scardinius erythrophthalmus (assembly GCF_964197995.2). Lineage (NCBI taxonomy): Eukaryota > Metazoa > Chordata > Actinopteri > Cypriniformes > Leuciscidae > Scardinius > Scardinius erythrophthalmus. The sequence continues at coordinate 46,628,703 of NC_138227.1, forward strand.
ACGATTTACCATAATTTACCATGATTTTCTATAGTATACAGCGATTTACCATGTTCAAGTATGATTTACTGATTCTAGCATGATTTAGCATAGTTTACCATGATTTACCACGATTTACCATAGTTTACCATGATTTACTATAGTATACCACGATTTACCATGTTCAAGTATGATTTACTGATTCTAGCATGATTTAGCATAGTTTACCATGATTTACCACGATTTACCATAGTTTACCATGATTTACTATAGTATACCATGATTTACCATGTTCAAGTATGATTTATTGATTCTAGCATGATTTACCATAGTTTACCATGATTTACCACGATTTACCATAGTTTACCATGATTTACTATAGTATACCATGATTTACCATGTTCAAGTATAATTTACTGATTCTAGCATGATTTACCATAGTTTACCATGATTTACTACGATATACCATCGTTTACCATGATTTACTATAGTATACCATGATTTACCATGTTCAAGTATGATTTACTGATTCTAGCATGATTGACCATAGTTTACCATGATTTACCATAGTTTGCCATTATGTACCACGATTTACCATAGTTTACCATGATTTACTATAGTATACCATGATTTACCATGTTCAAGTATGATTTACTGATTCTAGCATGATTTATCATAGTTTACCATGATTTACCATAGTTTACCATGATTTACCACGATTTACCACGATTTACCATAGTTTACCATGATTTACTATAGTATACCATGATTTACCATGTTCAAGTATGATTTACTGATTCTAGCATGATTTATCATAGATTACCATGATTTACCATAGTTTACCATGATTTACCATAGTTTACCATGATTTACTATAGTATACCACGATTTACCATGTTCAAGTATGATTTACTGATTCTAGCATGATTTATCATAGTTTACCATGATTTTACCATAGTTTACCATGATTTACCACGTTTTACCATAGTTTACCATGATTTACCATAGTATACCACGATTTACCATGTTCAAGTATGATTTACTGATTCTAGCATGATTTAGCATAGTTTACCATGATTTACCATGATTTACCATAGTTTACCATGATTTACTATAGTATACCATGATTTACCATGTTCAAGTATGATTTACTGATTCTAGCATGATTTATCATAGATTACCATGATTTACCATAGTTTACCATGATTTACCACGATTTACCATAGTTTACCATGATTTACTATAGTATACCACGATTTACCATGTTCAAGTATGATTTACTGATTCTAGCATGATTTATCATAGTTTACCATGATTTTACCATAGTTTACCATGATTTACCACGTTTTACCATAGTTTACCATGATTTACTATAGTATACCATGATTTACCATGTTCAAGTATGATTTATTGATTCTAGCATGATTTACCATAGTTTACCATGATTTACCACGATTTACCATAGTTTACCATGATTTACTATAGTATACCATGATTTACCATGTTCAAGTATAATTTACTGATTCTAGCATGATTTACCATAGTTTACCATGATTTACTACGATATACCATAGTTTACCATGATTTACTATAGTATACCATGATTTACCATGTTCAAGTATGATTTACTGATTCTAGCATGATTTATCATAGTTTACCATGATTTACCATAGTTTACCATGATTTACCACGATTTACCACGATTTACCATAGTTTACCATGATTTACTATAGTATACCATGATTTACCATGTTCAAGTATGATTTACTGATTCTAGCATGATTTATCATAGATTACCATGATTTACCATAGTTTACCATGATTTACCACGATTTACCATAGTTTACCATGATTTACTATAGTATACCACGATTTACCATGTTCAAGTATGATTTACTGATTCTAGCATGATTTATCATAGTTTACCATGATTTTACCATAGTTTACCATGATTTACCACGTTTTACCATAGTTTACCATGATTTACTATAGTATACCATGATTTACCATGTTCAAGTATGATTTACTGATTCTAGCATGATTTATCATAGTTTACCATGATTTACCATAGTTTACCATGATTTACCATAGTTTACCATGATTTACCACGATTTACCATAGTTTACCATGATTTACTATAGTATACCATGATTTACCATGTTCAAGTATGATTTACTGATTCTAGCATGATTTACCATAGTTTACCATGATTTACCATAGTTTACCATTATTTACCACGATTTACCATAGTTTACCATGATTTACTATAGTATACCATGATTTACCATGTTCAAGTATGATTTACTGATTCTAGCATGATTTATCATAGTTTACCATGATTTACCATAGTTTACCATGATTTACCATAGTTTACCATGATTTACCACGATTTAATATAGTTTACTATGATTTACTATAGTATACCATGATTTACCATGTTCAAGTATGATTTACTGATTGTAGCATAGATAGATAAGGTTTGAAGATAGATAGATAGATAGATAGATAGATAGATAGATAGATAGATAGATAGATAGATAGATAGATAAGGTTTGAAGATAGATAGATAGATAGATAGAAAAGGTTTGAAGATAGATAGATAGATAGATAGATAGATAGATAGATAGATAGATAGATAGATAGAAAGGTTTGAAGATAGATAGATAGATAGATAGATAGATAGATAGATAGATAGAAAGGTTTGAAGATAGATAGATAGATAGATAGATAGAAAAGGTTTGAAGATAGATAGATAGATAGATAGATAGATAGATAGATAGATAGATAGATAGAAAGGTTTGAAGATAGATAGATAGATAGATAGACAGATAGATAGATAGATAGATAGATAGATAGATAGATAGATAGATAGATAGATAGATAGAAAAGGTTTGAAGATAGATAGATAGATAGATAGATAGATAGATAGATAGATAGATAGATAGATAGATAGATAGATAGATAGATAGAAAGGTTTGAAGATAGATAGATAGATAGATAGATAGATAGATAGATAGATAGATAGATAGATAGATAGATAGATAGAAAAGGTTTGAAGATAGATAGATAGATAGATAGATAGATAGATAGATAGATAGATAGATAGATAGATAGAAAGGTTTGAAGATAGATAGATAGATAGATAGATAGATAGATAGATAGATAGATAGATAGATAGATAGATAGATAGATAGATAGAAAGGTTTGAAGATAGATAGATAGATAGATAGATAGATAGATAGATAGATAGATAGATAGATAGATAGATAGATAGATAGATAGATAGATAGATAGATAGAAAAGGTTTGAAGTTAGATAGATAGATAGATAGATAGATAGATAGATAGATAGATAGATAGATAGATAGATAGATAGATAGATAGATAGAAAGGTTTGAAGATAGATAGATAGATAGATAGATAGATAGATAGATAGATAGATAGATAGATAGATAGATAGATAGATAGATAGATAGGTTTGAAGATAGATAGATAGATAGATAGATAGATAGATAGATAGATAGAAAGGTTTGAAGATAGATAGATAGATAGATAGATAGATAGATAGATAGATAGATAGATAGATAGATAGATAGATAGATAGATAGAAAAGGTTTGAAGTTAGATAGATAGATAGATAGATAGATAGATAGATAGATAGATAGATAGATAGATAGATAGAAAGGTTTGAAGATAGATAGATAGATAGATAGATAGATAGATAGATAGATAGATAGATAGATAGAAAGGTTTGAAGATAGATAGATAGATAGATAGATAGATAGATAGATAGATAGATAGATAGATAGATAGATAGATAGATAGATAGCTTAAAGCTTAATTGAGTATCAATGGCTTCTAGCAGTTTACATTAAACATAGTTCAAACAGACATGGACTTTTGGTCAATGAAAGTCTATGGGATTTTTATGATTTTTAATATTAATTTTTAAGAAAACCATAACTCAAATCAGTCTGAAAAGATATAGCACACCAAGTCAGAACAGTATGAAGGTCTGACCCGAGTTTGGAGTATGTAGCTTGAACGGTCTAGGAGGAGTTAGTGTCTAAAAATTTGCGGTCAGAAAAATAAGAAGAAGAAGAAGAATAATAACTAGAATGTACATTTCCTGAAGAAAATGTGAAATGGTGCTTGCAGTGGCAAAACTCGCCACTCGGTTGCTAGAGTGTGGTACATGATTGCATACGAGCCAACAAACATGTCTGTACGATGTTCTGCTGCTGAGATATGGCTTATTCGTGTTGTTCAGGTGGTTGCTAGGGTGTTGCTAGGGTGTTCTGGGTGGTTGCTATGGTGTTGCTAGGCAGTTGCTAGGGTATTCTGGGTGGTTGCTAGGGCGTTGCTAGGCAGTTGCTAGGGTGTTCTGGGTGGTTGCTAGGGTGTTGCTAGGCGGCTGCTAGGGTGTTCTGTGTGGTTGCTATGGTGTTGCTAGGCGGTTGCTAGGGTATTCTGGGTGGTTGCTAGGGCATTGCTAGGCAGTTGCTAGGGTGTTCTGGGTGGTTTCTAGGCGGTTGCTAGGGTGTTCTGGGTGGTTGCTAGGGCGTTGCTAGGCAGTTGCTAGGCGGTTGCTAGGGTGTTCTCGGTGGTTGCTAGGCAGTTGCTAGGGTGTTCTGGGTGGTTGCTAGGGTGTTGCTAGGCGGTTGCTAGGGTGTTCTGGGTGGTTGCTATGGTGTTGCTAGGCGGTTGCTAGGGTATTCTGGGTGGTTGCTAGGGCGTTGCTAGGCAGTTGCTAGGGTGTTCTGGGTGGTTGTTTGGCGGTTGCTAGGGTATTCTGGGTGGTTGCTAGGCGGTTGCTAGGGTGTTCTGGGTGGTTGCTAGGGCATTGCTAGGGTATTCTGGGTGGTTGCTAGGGCTTTGCTAGGCAGTTGCTAGGGTGTTCTGGGTGGTTGCTATGGTGTTGCTAGGCGGTTGCTAGGGTATTCTGGGTGGTTGCTAGGGCGTTGCTAGGCAGTTGCTAGGGTGTTCTGGGTGGTTGCTATGGTGTTGCTAGGTGGTTGCTATGGTATTTTAGGTGGATGCTAGGGCGTTGGGTATTTTGGGTGGTTGCTAGGCAGTTGCTAGGGTGTTCAGGGCGGTTGCTAAGGTGTTACTAAGTTGTTGGTAGTTGTCACAGATGATTACTATTGGAGTTCTTAGCATTTTCTTGGCATGATTTAGCACTTACCTAATCGCTATTAGCATGTAGCTATTCACAGCTAGCATGTGTAACATGTTGGAATTCCTCTTTGCTAGCATGAGTCAAAAGAGCCAACTCCCATCTCTATACGATGTTCTAATGCAGAGAAATAGGTCTTGCAAAATGGTTGCTAGGGTACTCTTTTTGGTTGCTAGGGAGTGGCTTGGCAGGTGCCAATCATGAAACTCCATAGGCTGCTTGTCAGTGTGAATGATATAAACCAACTCCCATTCCTCTGTGACATTCAGAATGAAAGATATCCTCTATGGATTTTGGTTGCTAAGGTGCTCGACAATGGTTGCTATGGCGGGGCTAGCAAGTGTTGTGGTGTCTCATGAATGGCTGTGTGCTGCCCTGAGTCAAACTTGTCTTAACCCCATCTCTTTATGATGTTCTGATGCAGAGATATAGGTCTTGCAAAATGGTTGCTAGGGTACTCTTTTTGGTTGCTAGGGAGTGGCTTGGCAGCTGCCAATCATAAAACTCCAAAGGCTGCTTGTCAGTATGAATGATATAAACCAACTCCCATGCCTCTGTGGCATTCAGAATGGAAGATATCCCTCTATGGTTTTGGTTGCTAAGCTGCTCGACAATGGTTGCTAGGGAGGGGATAGGAAGTGTTGAGGTGATTCATGATTGGCTGTGTGCTGCCCTGAGTCAAATGAGACCACCCCCATGTTTCTATGCCAATTCAGTCCGGAGATATCCCTTTGATCTCTTTCAATGGAAGTCTATGGGACTTGTTGCTAAGGTGCTCTAAATGGTTGCTAAGGCGTCGCTTGATAGCTTCACAATGATCCTGAGAGACTGATTGGTCGTCTGAGTAAAATGAGCCCGCCCCCTTGTCTCTATGACACTGTGATCCAGAGCTATGTTCAATACAAAATCCTATGCAATGTGTAGGACGGCCCATTTCATGGGCCGTCCTACACCATTGTAAGTCAATGGGAAACTTTGGGACGCTCCTGCCCCCCAGGGGTGCAACTTTTACCCCATTGTGAGGTATGTTCTTACAGAGCCTGTCAGCCTCTTCAAATGTGGCAAATCGCACGTTTCTGCGAAATCCTCGCTCTGAGCTACGAGTGCTCAAAGTTCGTCGCAATGTTAAGTCAATGGGATTTTTCGGCCGCTTTTTCGCCCCTGGGGCAAACACCGCACCCCCGATCGCTTATAAAAGTCATAGCACACCTCTCCTCAATAAGCCGGTCGATTTGACACCTCACTCAGGGGTCTGTGACAAACGGTGCGGGGCGAGTTACGCGCCAAACTTTTGTGTGGAATAATAAGAAGAATAACTAGAATGTACATTTCCTGAAGAAAATGTGAAGTGGTGCTTGCAGTGGCAAAACTCTCCACTTGGTTGCTAGGGTGTTGTACATGATTGCATTCGAGCCAACAACCATGTCTGTACAATGTTGTGGAGCTGAAATATGGCTTCTATATGTTGCAATATGGTTGCTAGGTGGCTCTAAACGGTTGCTAGGGTGTGAAATCAGTTACCATGGTGATAGTTACAGACAGTTTCCCAACCAAAACAAAAGAGCCAACCCCCATCTCTATGTGATGTTCTGATGCAGAGACATGGGTCATGATAAACGGTTGCTAGGGTCCTCTGTTTGGTTGCCAGGGAGTGACTTGGCAGGTGCCAATGATGAAACTCCAAAGGCTGATTGTCAGTATAAATGATTTAAACCAACTCCCATGCCTGTGTGACTTTCAGAATGGAAGATATCCCTCTTTGGATTTTGGTTACTAGGGTACTCTGTTTGGTTGCTATGGAGTTACTTGGCAGCTGCCAATGATGAAATTCCAAAGGTTTCTTGTCAGTATGAATGATATAAACCAACTCCCATGCCTCTGTGACATTCAGAATGGAAGAGATCCCTGTTTGGATTTTGGTTGCTAGGGTACTCTGTTTGGTTGTTATGGAGTTGCTTGGCAGCTGCCAATCATGAAACACCAAAGGCTTCTTGTCAGTATGAATGACATAAACCAACTCCCATGCCTCTGTGACATTCAGAATGGAAGATATCCCTCTTTGAATTTTGGTTGCTAGGGTAATCTGTTTGGTTGCTATGGAGTTGCTTGACAGCTGCCATTGATGAAACTGCAACGGCTTTTTGTTACTATGAAGGATATAAACCAACTCCCATGCCTCTGTGACATTCAGACTGGAAGATATCCCTCTTTGGATTTTGGTTGCTAGGGTACTATGATTGGTTGCTAGGGAGTGGCTTGGCAGCTGCCAATCATGAAACTCCAAAGGCTTCTTGTCAATATTGAATTATATAAACCTTCCCCCATCTCTATACGATGCTCTGATACAGAGATATAGGTCTTGCTAAATAGTTGCTAGGGTACTCTGTTTGGTTGCTATGGAGTGGCTTGGCAGCTGCTAATGATGAACTCCAAAGGCTGCTTTTCAGTATGAATGACATAAACAAACTCCCATGCCTCTGTGACATTCAGAATGGAAGATATCCCTCTTTGAATTTTGGTTGCTAGGGTAATCTGTTTGGTTGCTATGGAGTTGCTTGACAGCTGCCATTGATGAAACTGCAAAGGCTTTTTGTTACTATGAATGATATAAACCAACTTCCATGCCTCTGTGACATTCAGAATAGAAGATATCCCTCTAGGATTTTGGTTGCTAAGGTGCTCGACAATGGTTGCTAGGGAGGGGCTAGGAAGTGTTGAGGTGATTCATGATTGGCCATTTGATGCCCTGAGTGAAACGAGACCACCTTGGTGTTTCTATGATCTACTAGAGCGTTTCTAGACGTTGCTAGGGTGTTCAGGATGGTTGCTAAGGTATTTTTGGTAGTTGCTATTTTGTTACTAGGTGGTTGGTAGTTGTCAAAGATGGTTACTATGGAGTTTTTATAGAGTTATTAAAATCTTTAATAACGAGTGCCTTCAGTACGGCACTCGGCCTGCGGCCTCGTGCCTATTGCTGAATAGGCACAAGCATGGAGCAATATCGCAAGGCCACGAGTGTAATATTGCGCTAAAAAATACAAAAAAATGTACAAAAAAATTTTTTTTGGTTTAGGGTGGTTGCTAGGGAGCTCTTAGTGGTTGCTAGGGTGCTAAAACTGGTTGCTAGGGTGTGGCTATGAAGATTTAAGGAAATTACTTATTGGCTGCTTGATAATATAAATCCTCTGAGGGAGAGAGAGAGGGAGAGACGCAGGGCTGTCAGGCCCTTTGGAGTGGTGTGTGTGTGAAAACGTCGGTTGGGATTCAAATATTTTTAGAATGCCCAATGTAAAGTCAATGGGGACTTTTTTGGCCGCTTTTTCGTCCGCTGTGCGAACATCGTACACCCGATCGCTTAGAAAAGTCATAGCACACCTCTCCTCAATGAGGCGGTCGATTTGACACTTCACTCAGGGGTCTGTGACAAACGGTGCGGGGCGAGTTTCGCGCCAAACTTTGTCCAGAATAATAATAATAAGAACTAGAATGTACATTTCCTGAAGAAAATGTGAAGTGGTGCTTGCAGTGGCAAAACTCGCCACTCGGTTGCTAGAGTGTGGTACATGATTGCATACAAGCCAACAAACATGTCTGTACGATGTTCTGGTGCTGAGATATGGCTTATTCATGTTGTTCAGGTGGTTGCTAGGGTTTTGCTAGGGTGTTCTGTGTGGTTGCTAGGGCTTTACTAGGTGGTTGCTAGGGTGTTCTGGGTGGTTGCTAGGGCGTTGCTAGGCAGTTGCTAGGGTATTCTGGGTGGTTGCTATGGTGTTGCTAGGCGGTTGCTAGGGTATTCTGGGTGGTCGCTAGGGCGTTGCTAGGCAGTTGCTAGGGTATTCTGGGTGGTTGCTATGGTGTTGCTAGGCGGTTGCTAGGGTATTCTGGGGGGTTGCTAGGCAGTTGCTAGGGTGTTCTGGGTGGTTGCTAGGGCGTTGCTAGGCAGTTGCTAGGGTATTCTGGGTGGTTGCTATGGTGTTGCTAGGCGGTTGCTAGGGTATTCTTGGTGGTTGCTAGGGTGTTGCTAGGCAGTTGCTAGGGTATTCTGGGTGGTTGCTATGGTGTTGCTAGGCGGTTGCTAGGGTATTCTGGGGGGTTGCTAGGCAGTTGCTAGGGTGTTCTGGGTGGTTGTTAGGGTGTTGCTGGGGTATTCTGGGTGGTTGCTATGGTGTTGCTAGGCGGTTGCTAGGGTATTCTGGGGGGTTGCTAGGCAGTTGCTAGGGTGTTCTGGGTTGTTGCTAGGGCATTGCTAGGCAGTTGCTAGGGTATTCTGGGTGGCTGCTATGGTGTTGCTAGGCGGTTGCTAGGGTATTCTTGGTGGTTGCTATGGTGTTGCTAGGCGGTTGCTAGGGTATTCTGGGTGGTTGCTAGGGTATTCTGCGTGGTTGCTAAGGAATTGCTAGGCAGTTGCTAGGGTGTTCTGGGTGGTTGCTATGGTGTTGCTAGGCGGTTGCTAGGGTATTCTGGGTGGTTGCTAGGCGGTTGCTAGGGTATTCTGGTTGGTTGCTAGGCAGTTGCTAGGTGGTTGCTAGGGTATTCTTGGTGGTTGCTAGGGCGTTGCTAGGTGGTTGCTATGGTATTTTGGGTGGATGCTAGGGCGTTGCTAGGCAGTTGCTAGGGTGTTCTGTGTGGTTGCTAGGCAGTTGCTAGGTGTTCTGGGGGGTTGCTAGACAGTTGCTAGGGTGTTCTGGGTGGTTGCTACGGTATTTTTGGTGGTTACTAGAGCGTTTCTAGATGTTGCTAGGGTGTTCAGGATGGTTGCTAAGGTATTTTTTTAGTTGCTATGGTGTTACTAGGTGGTTAGTAGTTGTCAAAGATGGTTACTATGGAGTTTTTATAGAGTTATTAAAATCTTTAATAAAGAGTGCCTTCAGTAAGGCACTCGGCCTGCGGCCTCGTGCCTATGGCCGAATAGGCACAAGCATGGAGCAATATCGCAAGGCCACGAGTGTATTATTGCGTTAAAAAATACAAAAAAAATTAAAAACAAATTTTTTTTGGTTTAGGGTGGTTGCTAGGGAGCTCTTAGTGGTTGCTAGGGTGCTGAAACTGGTTGCTAGGGTGTGGCTATGAAGATTTTAGGCCATTACTTATTGGCTGCTTGATAATATAAATCCTCTGAGGGAGAGAGAGAGGGAGAGACGCAGAGGTGTCAGGCCCTTTGGAGTGGTGTGTGTGTGAAAACGTCGGTTGGGATTCAAATATTTTTAGAACTCCCAATGTAAAGTCAATGGGACTTTTTTGGCCGCTTTTTTGCCCGCTGTGCGAACATCGTACACCCGATCGCTTAGAAAAGTCATAGCACACCTCTCCTTAATGAGCCGGTCGATTTGACACCTCACTCAGGGGTCTGAGACAAACGGTGCGGGGCAAGTTTCGCGCCAAACTTTGTCCAGAATAAAAATAAGAATAATAACTAGAATGTACATTTCCTGAAGAAAATGTGAAGTGGTGCTTGCAGTGGCAAAATTCGCCACTGGGCAGATGCTAACACAATTGACATGTTGTGATACCATGATATACCACATTTTAGCATTATTTACCACGATTTACCATGTTTCTAAGATGATTTATTACGATTTAACACATTCCAGCATGATTTACTATGATTAACATGTTGTTAGAATGATGCTAGCAGGATTAGCATGTTGTTAGCATGATTAGCATGTTGGTTGGATGATGCTAGCATGATTAGCATGTTGCTACCATGCTTTTAACAAGATGCTAGCATGATTAGCATGTTGCTAGCATGTTTTTAGCTAGATGCTAACATGATTAAAATGTTGCTAGCATGATTAGCATGTTGCTAGCATGATGCTAGCTTGGTTAGCATGATGCTAGCATTATGCTAGCTTGATTAGCATGTTGTTAGCATGATGCTAGCTTTATTAGCATGTTGGTAGCCTAATGCTAGCATGATTAGCATGTTGCTAGCATGATGCTAGCTTGATTCGCATTATGCTAGCTTGATTAGCATGTTACTAGCATAATGCTAGCATTATTAGCATGTTGCTAGCATGATGCTAGCTTGATTAGCATGATGCTAACATTATGCTAGCTTGATTAGCATGTTGTTAGCATGATGCTAGCTTTATTAGCATGTTGGTAGCATAATGCTAGCATGATTAGCATGTTGCTAGCATGATGCTAGCTTGATTAGCATGTTGCTAGCATGATGCTAGCTTGATTAGCATGTTGCCATTATGTTTTTAGCAAGATGCTGTTGCCAGGTGGTTGATAGGGTGTTCTGGGTGGTTGCTATGGTGTTGCTAGGCAGTTGCTAAGGTGTTCTGGGTGGTTGCTAGGCAGTTGCTAGGGTATTCTTGGTGGTTGCTAGGCAGTTGCTAGGGTATTCTTGGTGGTTGCTAGGGCGTTGCTAGGTGGTTGCTAGGGTGTTCTGGGTGGTTGCTATGGTGTTGCTAGGCAGTTGCTATGGTATTCTGGGTGGATACTAGGGCATTGCTAGGCAGTTGCTAGGGTGTTCTGGGTGGTTGCTAGGTGTTCTGGGTGGTTGCTAGGCAGTTGCTAGGTGTTCTAGGTGGTTGCTAGGCAGTTGCTAGGGTGTTCTGGGTGCTTGCTAGAGTTTTTTGTGGTTACTAGAGCATTTCTAGACGTTGCTAGGGTGTTCAGGGTGGTTGCTAAGGTGTTTTTGTTAGTTGCTATGGTGTTACTAGGTGGTTGGTAGTTGTCAAATATGGTTACTATGGAGTTTTTATAGAGTTATTAAAATCTTTAATAACGAGTGCCTTCAGTACGGCACGAGGCCTGCGGCCTCGTGCCTATGGCCGAATAGGCACAAGCATGGAGCGATATCGCAAGGCCACGAGAGTAAAATTGCTTTAAAAAATATAAAAAAAATAAAAAAATGTTTTTTTTTGGTTTAGGGTGGTTGCTAGGGAGCTCTTAGTGGTTGCTAGGGTGCTGAAACTGGTTGCTAGGGTGTGGCTATGAAGATTTTAGGCCATAACTTATTAACTGCTTGATAATATAAATCCTCAGAGGGAGAGAGAGAGGGAGAGACGCAGGGGTGTCAGGCCCTTTGGAGTCTGTGTGTGTGAAAACGGCAGTTGGGATTCAAATGTTTTTAGAACTCCCCATGTTAAGTCAATGGGACTTTTTTGGCCGCTTTTTCGTCCGTTGTGCGAACATCGTACACCCGATCGCTTAGAAAAGTCATAGCACACCTCTCCTCAATGAGCCGGTCGATTTGACACCTCACTCAGGGGTCTGTGACAAACGGTGCGGGGCGCATTACGCGCCAAACTTTTGTGTGGAAGAATAATAATAAAAAGAATAATAAGTATGAGCAATAACAATAGTGATGCTTTCAAAAAAGCACCACTAATAAGTATGCAAGAGAACACTAATGATGCCTTGCTTTCAGCAAGCACCATTAATAATAAGTATGAGCAATAACAATAGTGATGCTTTTAAAAAAGCACCACTAATAATAAGTATGCAAGAGAACACTAATGATGCCTTGCTTTCAGCAAGCACCATTAATAAGTTTAAATAGGATTTCAGTAAGTTGGCTTTCTCAAGCCAACTTAATAATTAATATAATATATATACTATAATTTTCATTTTTGAGTGAACTATACCTGACTGAATTTTCCATTTGTTGGCATGATATGGTTAAATTCTGATGGGAAATATCATACAAGTTGGGTGTCCACCTTAACGATAATCACCATATTTACGGTGAAGCCATCATGTGTAGAAATATAATATTAATCATATTATAAAATATAATTTATAGTTACAACTGTAAAGCTTTATTGCATTATTATGGGATCTCCTTCAATACTTGCAGAATATTTACTTTTTAAAATAATTTTGTGTCTGCATTTTTAAAATGAACATTTTAATGACAGTATATTTATTGAACAAAAATGAATTTTCTATTGATCAAAAATAGTGCAAACTTTGCTAAAGTGATTGTTTTGATCAAGTACTAAGACATTATTACAAACATTATTTTAGCTGCAGTATTTGTATCAGTACTGTGTGTCTTTGCCCCCTGCTGGTTTTACCCTGTGTGTCTGTGGGGTTAAAGACCTCATTATTTATCTGCTGCATTATTGTTCAATAAAAACATTAATCATACAATCATTCTGCAATCATACACCATGGGAATAGTGAAAAGCACATTTGTATAAGGCCTTTAGCCCGTTATACCCCACATGTGATCCTGCGCAGCAGCATATCAACACGATGACAACAGCTGGTTTCACACGAGACAAACTGCTCGTAGTAATGTCAACACAAAGCAAGCAAGAAAAGTGGAGCCGTGCAACAGTGTTGTGAGTATAGAGAGGGAGGCACACAAACCGTGCGATGACCCACAGGGTTTTCTGAGGAATTTGAGAGGAGCTCCAGCCGCGTTTCATTACGATTTAATAAATCCTATGCGCAGCAGATCTGAGGAGACCAGAGCGCGCTCAAGCGCAAATCTTTCCACATGCACGCGTACAGTATCACGATCAGATGACTCTAACACGTGTTGTCATATCTCGCTGGCTCCAGTCCAAAATTAATCCAGGATTACACTTTAACACAGAGAGCACTCAATGACTAATAAACGCAGCTGACGGAGCTTTCACTTGCCGAGGACTTCTAAAGCAAACCGACTATAAAATAAACGGAAGACACGTACAGGCGAGATCTAAAAATGAGGTCTAAAGGAGTGTTTGTGCTTGTGTTACTGGGCGCGTTAACCGCTTATTACGTTTATTCACCAATCCCGAATAACATAGAAGAGAGATGGAAACTAATGCTCACTGACTCTTTCTTCAAAACTTTAAGCCACTTGGTAAGTTTGCTTGCATTTGTATTTTAAGTGGGTTAAAGACTGACAGACATCATTCTGAAGTTCAAACGCATGTGTATTACGATATTACTGCCATATTGTTATTTTCGGCTGGGTTGATCAAAGAGTGTGATTACGCAACTAATCGCAGTTGTAACCAATTTGTTGTTTCAAGCGTTAGATTATTTGTTTGGATTTCACAAGTGTTTGGCACGACACTGCTCAAGAGTGTGTGTCAATAGAGTCAGGCAGATTTACAGTTTACAGATTATGTCGATTCTTAATCCGACCATTAAAGTAAGCTTTGTGGTTAATAATAGAAGGAAATTATAGCAGGAAATGCCATTTAAATAAATACCTTAATGTGTAAAACGCACCTTAAATAGGGGCGAGTGTTGTAACACTATTTGCATTAACGTCTAACTCTGTGTTGCTGCTGCTGCTTTTTTCCCGGTCTCAGTTTGTCTTACAAATTACATTTGTTTTGAAATCTACATCTTGTAAATCTGATTAACTGTAAAAATGTGTCACTGTTGTTACAACTACTGGCTGAGTTGTAGACAGTGGAACACTAATAAAAATATGGACATCAGTTTACATTTTTAAGTGACACTCATCTTGTTTATAAAATTAACTGAAAATTCATGATTTTTTTAAACCATTCTTTTAAACCATCACCCTGACTCCAGTTTTCATTTTAAAGGTACAATATGTAATAATTTTGAATCAAAATATCCAAAAACCACTTGCACAGTGTTGTATATTCCTTTCAATTGTGTATTTACATTATCCTAAATGTTTCCAAGACTTTGTAAATTCAGAGAAATTCACCATTTTAAATAGTGCCCGTCACTTGTCGCCTGTCTATGACGTAATATCCGCGTTATCCCTGGTTTCCGCTAGTACTGCCATAGTAACCATGGCGACAGACGTGGACAACTGCGTAGTGCATAACGTCTAGCGGCGCGCTCACGCTGTTGTTGTTTCGTTCAAACATTATGGATCATGGCAAGCAGACTTTGGGACAAAAGGAGGACTAAAACAAGGATCAATATCGGCGTGGCGTTTTCGAGATGCCGAGAGCTAGCGTCCGCGACTAACTTTGACTTGACTGAGACGCCACTCTTGCATGTACTTTATTAGACAGGTGAGCAAATGTACATAACATAAATCAATGTTATATAGTTCAACATGATGAAATGTTAGAATATGATCAGTATGTTATTCTAAAGTTGATCTAGTCTGCTAGTCACATATAGCCAACAAACTAACACATAATAACATTATAACTTTAAACACACTCAAATGCTGTTTAGTGTGATAGTGTAGACCAAGTTAAAGAGCACTGTGTTACCTCACAATTTTAATTTGTTACATAAACTGACCAGTTTGATTATTAATTCAGCACTTGCGGGTAGTTCGGGAGATTGAAATGTCCTCATTCCTTTATATCCGCGGGACTCGCGTGTGGCGCTGATATCTGTCTCGCATTAGCAATCGCGCCCTGCTTCATATCACAGTCATGTTAAAAAACATTAAAGGGACAATATGTAGCTTTTTAGGTATTTTATTATCTAAAATCAATATTTTTATTCATAAATATGCCCTCAATGGTGTACAAATACCTCTGCTAATTATCTGACTTATACTCGTAAACTAAGAATTTATTATCTTTATATACATTGGACGGGTAAGTCCACGGAGGCTTCCATGTAGTTCCGCCATCTTGAAAAACTATAATAGCAGAGAGGGACAAAAAGTACTAGGCCAACGCGTTTCGTTCAGAGCCAGCGTCACGTGACTGAAGTCAACAGAAGCGGAGGAGAAGAGCAGAGAGAGATGCTTGTCACTGCCACGGCAAGTTTAAAATGCTGCACTGTACGGTTATTTATACACCGTTTGTTCATTCATACATATGCTGAGTCACAGGATAAGGAGTCCTCGTCGTCGAAAAAGTCCAAAATAGACCGTAAAAGGAAACGTGACCGGAGATTACAAAAACAAGGGTTAACCTGTTAAGCTTCACCAGTGCGTCGGTGCACTGAAGCGTTTTTTTTTTATTTAGTAAAAAATTACTATCAGATTTAATGTTATACATTGACAAACTATACATCATTAAAAAGATATAAGACTCAAGTTTCAGTATTTGACCACTATTGTATTCTGAAAAACTTATAGTGACAGTTATGTCTTAATTTGTGTCAGGAGTTATGAAATGAAAAAATGAGTCGATACCTTTAATATGAATTATGACCGTCAGCCGCTTTCATTCATAAAAAACTCCCGTGCTGTCGTCATGACAGCGATACACAAAACAACGTCCCTCAGGGCTTTAGCTCAAAAATGTGCAGATTTGGAGAAATATTGATATATTTTCATAAGTTTTCATCAGATTTCTATAGACAGGAATAATATTTATTGAATTTATGCCCAAATGCGTCGATGTAATCATTATGAGCGCTGGACACTGTGATGTATTGTGTTTTCAATCCATACCAACAGCCTGAGGGCGCTACATTCACAATAATAGTCCATTTATGTAACATGAAGAAGAACCATGATCATGTGACAATCCAGGAAGTCTCGAACACACACAAAGCTATCAGAGATCGTTGTTACATGCAGAAAAAAGACTTTTTGAAGACAATAAACATGATTGAAATGATATTTGGTTTACCTGTGTTCTTCAAATAATGTCAGGTATTTCCATAATAATAGATTATATTTATAATGTATTGCTAATCGATATAAACTTTATCATTGTGCAGAATAATAAAAAATATATATTTTCTGTCTGATTTTTTAATCTGAAGCGAAATTATATCACAGAAGATTATTTAAAACACTCTACTTGCGTTATAAATTAAGTTTGAAGCACAAAAATGGTTTTAATCTCATAAATTGTCGTGTATTGATGGTGTGCTAAGCTAACATGCTAGCTAGCTCTAGGTGCACCTGCCACATATTGCAGTTATCCTTTTATAATTTTTTTCTAAATATGCTTACTAAAATGTTTCATTATTCAAGCAGGGCATTTGATCCAGTTTTTAAATGTTAAGTAAGAACTTTGATAAAAGAAATTAGGGATTGAAACCCTATGAATAGCCAGTCGTTAGTAACTATAATGCAGACAAAAGAAATGCATATTTCGAGCCATAACCAGGCTGGAGAGGTGTGAATGTGTGCAGGGGGAGATTGAGACTGAATGGGGCTCGTTTGCACCACAAAACAATAGAGACAATATACTGGATAGATGGTTAGAAGATGGCAATAAACATCAGAAGCATCTTTAACGTCAAATCAAAATAAAGTCAACTGACATGGTCTTGAAAAACATTTCACTAAATACAGAGTTTTGGACTTATTATCTTCAGATTTTAAACATAAAATGTTTAGACATGTGGCTTTAGCTGTAGTGCATTTCTAGATTGCTCCAGTGCCAACTTCAATTTTATTTTCATGAGGATGTTTCATAAAAAATAATTTCTAATAACTTTACAAAACTTTGAAGCTATTTATAACAATTTTTTTTCATTATGACAATAATTAATTCTACATTTACAATAAACTGCCAGGTGTCAGCTTTCAAATGAGATCATACTTGTGCTTTTAGTGCAAAGGGTTCATGAACTGTATCTGTTTAAGTTTGGGTATGTCATTTCTGGGGATTTTTCAAAAGTGGCGTTGCAGCTTAACAGGTTAATGTCGGGATAGCTAATGCAGGAGAAAGCTTTCAAAAGAGACCCTGAAGTTGCCTGCTTTCTTCTCGACAGGTAAGTCAATGTTACGGTCTTAATTACAAGCTTTTTTTCATTGCTTTGTTGTGAACTTTATTATATAGACAGTAGAACATTTATAGTTCTATTTATCTATTCTATTCATAGTAAGTTAAACAGGCTCTTTGATGAATAGCAGCTATTGAGTAAAGTAACGTTAGAGAAGGCACGGATGATGATGATAACAATGCACGTACTTCAAAAATATAACGAATAAAGGCGGCATTACTACTAACTACCATAGTTAATGTTTTTCACAGTCAGTAATTTATACTGTAACATTCTTTTTTTCGTTGTTTCAAGTTTCAGTTTGTTTTAAATAACAAACCTGTTCACCCGAAGGAAAACTCGAAGTGCTATTATAAGACATCCTGTCATAGCTTTTTGGAACATAACGGCTACCGTAGATGCAACGCGCATTTGGAAAAGTGAGGCGCTGGAGAGCATTATTCGTTTGAATGCAAAATACAGTTTCACCACTAGATGGGAGAAATTCCCACTTAGTGTCCCTTTAATGTATTCACTCATCCATAAACATTATTTCCCATAAACATTATTAGATCCATCGGCATGACGACAAGTTCGATGATTTGTCTTATTCACCGCATTATCATTCTACACCTTTGTTATTGCGAGAGGTTAGCGACCCCTAGTGGCGAAAAATAAATGACATATTGTAGCTTTAAACATTTCCATTTAGCAAATAGGAAACATTTAAATTGTAAACAAGTTTGAAAACAATGAACACTGTACAAACACATAAAAACATGGCTAAGAAACATGCCACAATGTCTTTTTATGCTGCATCCCAATTTGCCTACTTGTACTACACCCCAAAAAATATGTAGGCTACTCTTTTTCTGAAGAAGAAGTACATATTTTTTAGTGTAACAGAAGACTAGGCATATTTTGGAACATTATACCACGTCATAATTGATTATTTTTTTCTTGGCATATTTGTGTTGATCCTGTCGTTGTAAACTGGCCTGTCAATCATCTTGTCACAGTTAACGTCCACATATGCTTCCTTCATGTGCTATTGGAAAATTCCTACTTCCCACTTCTGAAGTTGTGATAAATGTGCGTTCAAGTCCTCCTGTGAAGTTCGTATTTACTAGGTGGGAAGTCGTGTTTACGACAGCAGGTGCGTTCAAGTCACTTTCGTCGGAGAAAGATGGCGGAGTACTTACTCTTAATTAATTACACAAAAATACAGCAAGAAAATGAAGAACAAAGACATCAGGTGTGCATTGCTTTCTAAAGTTTTTAATTAATGAAGCTACTGCAAACTTTATCGTTGCATATTATATTGTTATAATGCCATCATATTCTTTGCAGGCAGTTCTTCTTTTGTTGCAAAGAACTGGCAACCCTCCTAGCGACTGTTCGGATTTTATTTAAAGGATTAGTTCACTTTCAAAAAAATGTTTGTTGATAATTTACTCACCCCGATGTCATCCAAGATATCCATGTCTTTCTTTCTTCAGTCGAAAAGAAATTAAGGTTTTTGAGGAAAACATTCCAGGATTTTCCTACACAGAATGGACTTCAATTGCAACCAACTATACCAATGTTCAATGCAGCTTCAAAGTCTCGACACAATCCCAGTCAAGAAATAAGAGTCTTATCTAGCAAAACGATTCGCCATTTTCTAAAAAAAAATATATACTTTTTAACCAAAAATTACCATCTTGTACAATATCTGAGATGTGCCACGTATTACGTCATCGCGTTGGAAAGGTCATGAAAAAAATAAAAATAAAAAAAATAATAATAATAAATTAAAACAAAGATGTCGGACGATTTTGAAGTTGGAGGAGAAAATGAGATGACATTTTTCACCCTTCCCTCCTTTCTGAACCGGAGAACACAGACAAATAACTTAGATAGATGATGTGACGCGTGACCTTTCCAACGTGATGACGCAATGCGTGGCGCATCTCAGAGATGGTACACGACGAGCATTTGTGGTTAAAAAGTATATATATATATACTTTATAAGTTTATTTATACTTTATACTTTATACTTAAAAGTATATATATCGTTTCGCTAGATCTGACCGTGTCTGGGATCGTGTCGAGACTTTGAAGCTGCATTGAGACGGACATTTGAACCTTCTTTGAACATTGGTATAGTTGGTTGCAATTGAAGTCCATTCTGTGTAGAAAAATCCTGGAATGTTTTCCTCAAAAACCTTAATTTCTTTTCGACTGAAGAAAGAAAGACATGGATATCTTGGATGACATCGGGGTGTGTAAATTATCAGCAAAAAAATCTTTGAAAGTGAACTAATCCTAACTAAGGCGCTACCGGAGGAGTTTTGAGATCTATAGTCAAAATAGACTTGAACCCTCCCTTTGCCAGCAATACATTTTTCTATGACCCTCCAAAATGATTGTGAAAAAAGGCATGACCCTCCCTGATAATTACTTCTGTACTGGTTTGTGCTTGGCAAAGATGTTCAGATAGCCATTGTTTTTTTACAACCGTGACAAACGACTTAACCTCTGCTTTCTCATCTTACTGTCATGATTCCTGTCTTTTGTTCCACTTGTTTTGTGTGTACTTTTGTCATTTCCTTGTGCTGTCTTTTGCTAAGTAGTTTTTCATGTTGATTAGTCTCCCCAGGTGTATCTTGTTTCCTCATTTCCTAGTTAAGCTTGTTTGCCCCTGTGTATTTATAGCCCTTGTGTTTCACTTGTTACTTTGTCAGTTGTTGTACATGTATAGTTGCTTCTAGTTCGGTCATTCTCATGGTTTTGTTTCTTTATCCCTGGAGTTCTTTATTATTTGTTCTATGTGTTATTTCATTAAAACCCTGCAGATAGATCCTCGCCTTCGCCTGCTTTCTCCAGCACGTTACACTTACACACCACACATAGTACGCGTGCGATACAGTTTTGTAAACTCTATTACTTGTGTTTGTTTTCAGACATTATAACAGTCGTTTTATACTTGTGCTTATGCGATATCACGATTTTTGATCGTGGATGGTTGAATGTCTCCATGATCTGCTTTTGAAGAAAGATAGTAGCATCGTACAGCGCACATTCTATCAGCTGCAGTTCTGGCGCCTCAGTCCGAATACTGTAAAACTCGACGTACATTCACATCACATGTTAACGCAGCGGTAGAGTTACACTCACAGGACTCTGCACAATCACAAAAGTTCATTATTTGCTTGTGCTTTAAAGCTTTGCTGGGTAAACATTTCATTGGCGTTCTGTTCTGACATGATGCACTTTTTCTGAGCGCGTACGCCCGAAGCGCGCGCGCGCACTGTCAAACAGCGCCAAACTGGACAGACCCATCTGCTAGCGATGGGGGGCGAGACTGAGAGAGATACATGGAAAAATATGCACTAAACAAGCCACTTTGAACTTTTGCTGTTTTCATGAAAGTTCTAGCCCCCTAGACTAAAAAAAGTTGTATGACCCTCCCCTCAACAAAGAATAAAAAGACATGACCCTCCGGTGGTCCATTCCATAAATACCGAACGGTCCCCTACCGTTCTTTTTTCCCCGGGCCGCGAAGGATAGAACGAGGAACAGCACAGACCGAGAAAACGAGGCCGGGAGGAGCTGATCGAGATATTTGATGTTTGACATGAGGACATGACGTTTCAGAGAGTGATACAGAGAGGAGATCACAGGAGAGCATGAACAGATTGTTTTCTCTTCTTGACAGAATGGTAGAGAAATAAACTTTTGGTTTAAAAAGAAATGAACTTTTTTTGACTAATGTTAATTAAAATTTGAGAATGAAACAATCATATACATTACTTTTATGCAAGTTATATTTGTAAATGAAACAAAAAAATTTCTGTGCATTGTTTTATTTTTGTAATGCAAGTTATAACTTGTAAATGTAATGAAATTATTCTGTACATTTATTTTTGTCATGTCAATTAATTTGTAAATGAAACAAAATAAATTGTTCTATAGGCTCCATTTTTACTTACAGTACTTTTTACAAGTATTTACAAGATAAGTTACGTTAAAGATAAGAAAAACAAAATACATGTTTAAATTAACAGTATACATAAAACAGATAAGAAGAAAACATTTTTCAATAAAAAGACTGAGCTGAGCAGGAGATCCTGGATAATCTGCACAATAGAGACGCTGGTAAGGCCTCTGCCAGTGGGACATCATCTGGGATCAGTGCATATTTCCACTGCCAGTTACTAAGATGTCCTCAGAAAGAGGGGAGAATAAGTTCAATTAACTCACATACTCAAAAATCAAACCATAAAATATTTTGACATGAAAAACCGTTGTATGAGCTAAACTCAGGACAGCGGCACTCCAGGGCCGACATTAGTTTTTAGTGTTTCTATTATATTCTTTTCATATTTTTTTTAAACAATATCTAATATCAAAATCTAATATCCATGTGTAAAAAGTCAGTTTTTCATAAAAAGTACAATATTTGCCTCTGAGATGAAGAGGAGTTGAATAACAGTCTAAAGTACTTCAAATGTATACTTTAATCCAGAGTAAATGTATGCCGTTCTACAAATGGTTATTTGGAAAATGAAACAACAAAAAATGTATTGTCACATTAACACATTGTTGCTAGCTGTGTCCCGGAAGTTGTTCAATGCAATGGGACGGTCTGGTTATGTCGCCTAGCAACTGTGTTGAGCGGCAGTAAGCTACCACATGCACTGGACTTTATATAAGTTATAACTGGCTAAAAACAAATCTTAGAATGCTCACGGGTCAATTTATGTCTATAATAAAGTCTAAAGTGCATAAACTAGCCTATATAAAATTACATACTTTTAACATAAAAGTCAACATTTGAATCTTTATTGTATTTATTATTATTTTTAGTTTTCATTTTAATCATTCGATTATTCGATTAAATTGAAACCCAATACTTACATTTAAAACTGTAATCAGGCAATTTTGTCTCTGGCGCACAGTGAATTCTGGGGTAGGCAAGGCTGCGAAGGATCCTTCTGATGTATCCTGCATTCACGGGAAAAGGAGGACGCATTTGCAGGACGCATTTTGAAGGAGCCTTCGATGTAACTTCTTATTGGGACAGCCTTTGCTGCGCCGCGATGACGCAATCGGCTATACTTTCCCCTTTAAACGAGTCTCGGTGCGTCCTCCAAAGGCCGCGTCGGCCGTGCACTTCAAAGGATGCAGCCCCTGAATTGGGACACAGCTAGTATACCTTTAAGTATTGTGGTATTCCACCTTGTTTCTCACTGACACACCCCCAACTCATTAAGATCGGGGCTTAAAGAAAATCCTCAGCTTCCCACTCGTATTTACGGCATTGTGATGGCGTTCATGTGCGTTCAACTCGTAAATATGATCTTTACGAGATGACTTGAACACACCATCCCTGGTGAAAAAAAAAATATGTTAAGTATACTTGAAGC
This sequence comes from Scardinius erythrophthalmus, assembly GCF_964197995.2. NCBI lineage: Eukaryota > Metazoa > Chordata > Actinopteri > Cypriniformes > Leuciscidae > Scardinius > Scardinius erythrophthalmus. Next base: position 46,651,838 of record NC_138227.1, read on the forward strand.
CAGACTAATTATTAGTATACTTCAAGTGTGTTAATGATTAGTTAACTTAAAGTGTGCTATTTTGAAACAACTAATTTTGTACTAAGTATATTTTAGTAGTAATTAAGTTGTAGTAAAGCATAACTTTAAATGTATTTAGTGTACTTTTGTGTACTAAATTGGAACAACTTTAAGTATATTTAGTATATTTTAAGTATATGCCTGTGTAGGGACTAGTTACATACTTGATTAGTGTATTAAAGTGTACTTTATTTGTGTTACAAGTACATTACAAATTAATTACAAGTGTCTTCGAAACATACAAGAAATATACCGTAAATTTATTAAAAATATATACTAAGTATACTTGCAGCCACACTAATTATAAGTATACTTCAAGTGTGTTAAGGATTAGTTAACTTTAAGTGTGCTATTTTGAAACAACTAATTTTGTACTAAGTATATTTTAGTTGTATTTAAATTGTAGTAAAGCATAACTTTAAGTCTATTTAGTGTACTTTTGTGTGCTAAATTGGAACAACTTCAAGTATACTTAGTATACTTTAAGTATATGCCTGTGTAGGGACTATTTACATACTTGATAAGTGATAATAAAGTGTACTTTATCTGTGTTACAAGTACATTACAAAATCATTACGAGCAATATACAAGTCTATTATTTTTGAGTAAAAATGATATTCTCCGTAATACCTTTGGCTTAATCCAAATACTACAAATAGCACACTTTGTCTTCAATAACAAATGCACATTAATAAACAAATATTACTTAGCTATACTTTGTACAATATACTTTAAAGCTATAGTAGGTAATGTTGGAGAGCTAGCAAGATTTGAAAGCGGCACCTCTTCTAAGCTCCACCCCCTCCCGTCAGTACTCCGTCCAAAGCTACGCCCCCACAAACATGAACGCGCATCCACAGTCGGAGTCAGCTGCAGGTCACAGGAAAGCAGAGTATTTTTGTCATGTTGGAATAAATATTTTGAAACGATAAATGCCTTTTTCTTTACCATTTCAGCATAAACAAGCTATTACTTTTCTTACCTCCTTACATGCTAAATGAATAATGACAATGAATGTGGTATAACACTTTTTGTTTTATTTTTTTAAAAAACGAACAAGAGAGACCTAAGAGAAATACTTTTTTACACAAGTATCTGTACTTTCGCTGCTTTTGATTGTCATAAACAATCTGTATTTACATATAATAAATAAGAAATAAATATATATAAGAAAAGGAGTGTCCAGGGATGGCTGACAGGTCAGGCTTTGCATGAGGCGTCGTCTGCTGTGGTGATCTACTCCTTTGGCAGTGATTTACCTTTAGGAAGAATATCACAATTACACATCTGACAATAATTACTGCATCTCAAAGACACACAAAGAATGACAACAAAACTTTGTTTCCATTTCACACAGTAACAAACATTTCTTCTCGTAGCTAACAAAACACATATGCCACATCACCACAGTTGTCCCGTTTATAAGCAATATTAACGTCATTTTATCACAATTATAATGCAGACACTTGCGACTATGGCTGTGCAATATGTTCAAAATGGCATGTCCTAAAAGTCAGATAAGCAGACCTGTAACGCAACTGGCTTACACCGACAGAGAAGCTAATGTTAGCATTGCTAGTTAGCACTAGCTACAAAAGTAGCTACGTGGCCTAACGTAACATATATCATGGAAATAACAAATCCCCCCGAAGCAAAACAAATAATTACCTGTTCAGCAGAAAGAACGCAACCTCGGCATCGCTTTTCATCACTTTTGCTCCCTCAGTTGTCTCCACCATTCAAATGCTGCAATGTTGACGCAAGTTTGTCCTCTGGCTTTATCCAGTGCCTGTTTCGTTGCAGCCTTTTCTGCATCCGATTTTCTTTTTTTTAGGCTTTTTATCAGGTCGAGCAGTTACCAGCAAAGCTGGCATTGGTAGTTTTTGATGCATTTTCTCTTCCATTATGCCGCAAACTCCTGCTTACTCGATGTAGTGAGCTGAATGTTTCCGGAACGGTGACATGTGATGAGTGCACGCAGGGCAGCGCACGCAGTGGGGATCGGGCACGAGACATGAAGGCATCTGATTGGTTCTTTACACTCAGACCGAGTGGCAGTGATTGGTCAGAGTTTTTACTGTCCTGCAGCTGCTACAGAGGTCTGATTTTTTTTCATTCCTTTTTCTGAACATATAATGTATTGACTACTCTCAGGATGGAAGGACCATTTCACCCAGTATAAAAAAAAGTGTTTCTGAACAGGATTACCTACCCTAGTGAGTGAACTTCCATTTTTGGCCATGCAATATAGCCAGTGTTTACTTGGCTGCATGTTAAACGGCCACTTGTGACATCACAATCCAGTAGCTGCCACTTTCTGTACAGTAGAAAACACATTTTCTTGTGTGTTCCAATGGTGTGATTGTTGATGTAAAATTTGTAATGGATTTGTGTTTATTGTACATTGTGCCTATCTTTAACATTGTATAAACTTAAATTAAAAATCCTTAAATCACAATTACAAAAGTAGCCATTTGTACACTGCATACTCAAATCTATTTTAAGTATATCAACAAAAGTATGTTTTCTTTAAATACACAAAGACTTAAAAGGACTTGTAGTGTACTTTTTAGAAATATGTTAAAAGTGTGCTTGTTTTTAGCATATTTCTTAAAAGTGTAATTAAGCATATATTTATTACCAATGTACTTATAGTGCACTTGTTAGAAATATATTGAAAGTATGCTTGATTTTAGCATATTTCTTAAAAATGTAATTAAGCATATATTTATTACCAATGTACTTATAGTGCACTTGTTAGAAATATGTTAAAAGTATGCTTGTTTTTAGCATATTTCTTAAAAGTGTAATTAAGCATATATTTATTACCAATGTACTTATAGTGCACTTGTTAGAAATATGTTAAAAGTATGCTTGTTTTTAGCATATTTCTTAAAAGTGTAATTAAGCATATATTTATTACCAATGTACTTATAGTGCACTTGTTAGAAATATGTTAAAAGTATGCTTGCTTTTAAATATATTTTTAGAAAATATACTAAAGTACTATTATTTTAAAGTGTGTTAAAAGTTGTATTATAAAAATAGATAAAAAGCATGATGCTAATATACTTTTAAGATATGAGTTACAGGCATAGCCACAAAAGCCTACAAACTTTGGTCAAAAAAACATTGAAGACAATGAAAATTGTCATTTTGACCCCCCTTTACAAAAGAATAAATTACTCAGTTAATATACATCCACCACATTTAATATAATGGCTTTCTGCTTCATTGATGTTTGTTTTTCTTCAGAATTAATTTTTTTTTAATAATAATTGATCCGGGAAAGTGTCTGAAATTTGGTTGATTTTTACACTAAATGACTCAAATGTGTTTATGTCTGAGAACGTATCGGTTACTAAACGTAACCTCTGTTCTCTCTAGAAGAGGGAACGAGTATTGCGTAAGTAGCTTACGCTGCGGGAAAGTCTTCTTTCTCGAGATACTTAAGCCAAAAAATTATCCTTAATTTTTAATAATCTTGTCAACGCAGTGCGGCAGCATGCAGACCTAGGGCAGGCTTACTAGCGTGCCCATTGGCTGCCCTGCGGCAACTGCAGCAGCCTATCGCTGAGCCCTTGGCGTGACGTCACGACCAATGAGCGCTTCATGCGTCACAGCCTGCCAAAAGGGGTGTGGCTTAGCGTATATAAGCAGGGCTCAGAGGCTGCTTCACTGGTTTCTGTCGCTGAAGCGAGTGAGCTCGTGGCGCGAGCACGGCGGGTTACGCAATACTCGTTCCCTCTTCTAGAGAGAACAGAGGTTACGTTTAGTAACCGATACGTTCTCTTACGAGAGGTTCTCTCGTATTGCTTAAGTAGCTTACGCTGCGGGAACTCCATTGTCAACGCCGTGCGCGCCCAGCATCCACTGAATGAGTCCCAGGGAGAGCCCGGGGAACGTGATAACAGGGAGCCGGGCGGCCAAACGAAGGCTAGTGCAGTACACAAGCACATATTAGGGAGCACGGAGAGGCACAGCCGGTCCGAACTGACAATTCCCTGCACAGTGCAGCTCAACCAGTAGAGCTAAATCAACCAACGTAGCCCGCGCACTAATAGTGGGCCGGTCTACGCGAGACTTAGACTGATAAAACTTTCGCCTGCAAGGCGGGAACTTCCAGGTTGTAAAACCTAACAAATGTAGAAGGGGAGGCCCAGCCTGCCGTTGCACAAATGTCATGAGTGGAAATCCCGCTGGACCACGCCCACGATGAGGCCATGCCTCTGGTGGAGTGAGCTTGAATGCCCAGTGGGCACTGCAGGTCTTTAGACGCATAAGCAGTTGCGATAGCGTCCACTATCCATCTGGACTGGCTGTGTTTCGAGGCGGCGAGACCCTTGGTGCGCCCTCCAAACTAAACAAAAAGCTGCTCCAAGCGCCTGAAAGCGGCGGTGCCGATAGTTTCTCAGTGCCCTGACCGGGCAGAGGAGATTACTATCGGCCTCGCTGCCGGGGGTTGGCAGGGCTGAGAGGGAAATGACCTGCGCTCTGAAGGGAGTGCCCAATATTTTGGGAACGTAACCATGTCTCGGTCTGAGAATAACTTTAGAGTCATTAGGTCCGAACTCGAGGCACGCGATTAATTAATATATAATAGATAACGCATGAAGGTCTCCCACCCGTTTGACTGAAGACAGAGCTATCAGAAAAACGGTTTTGAGCGTGAGGTATTTCATACCCACAGTTTCCAAGGGTTCAAAGGGATCCGCTTTCAGGGCCTCCAAGACCAGTGAAAGATCCCACATAGGAACCGAGGGGGGTCATGGGGGGTTCATCCTCCTGGCTCCTCTAAGGAAGCGGGTGACAAACTCGTTCCTTCCTAATGCACGGCCCAGCTCTGAGACAGTGAAAGCTGAAATGGCCGCAACATAAACTTTGAGCGTGGAAGGGGACCTGCCCGCGTCCAGCAGCTCTTGAAGGAAACACAATACTTGCGATACCCCACATGTCTGTGGATCGAGCCCCTTGGCAGTGCACCATTTGCTAAACACAGACCATTTTGACGTGTAGAGCCGCCTCGTAGAGGGGGCTCTAGATTGTATGATCGTGTTCATAACCCCTCTTGGCAGATCAACGGGAAACCGTAGAGGCTCCATGCATGCAGAGACCAGCGCTCTGGATGGGGATGCCAGATCGAGCCGCGGGCTTGAGAGAGAAGGTCTCTCCTCACCGGTATCGGCCAGGGGACTGTGTCTGCCAGCTGTATTAGTTCCGGGAACCAAGCTTGGTTCTCCCAGTATGGGGCTATGAGGAGCACTGTGTGGCGCGCTTCCCTGACTCTCCTGATGACCTGAGGCAGCAGAGAGACCGGGGGAAAAGCATATAGCGGGCCGCTGGGCCAGGTCTGGGCCAGCGCGTCCTCGTTCTTCGTAAAGAACTCTGGGCAGTGAGCGTTGTCTTTTGACGCAAAAAGGTCGACTTTCACTTTGCCGAAACGGCGCCACAGTGACTGGACTGTTTGGGGGTGTAGAGACCACTCCCCAGGGGGAACGTTGTCCCTGGACAGTCTGTCGGGGCCCTCGTTCAGGTGGCCAGGCACATGCGCGGCTCTCAGCGAGCGCAGAGAGTGCTGAGCCCACACGAGGAGGCGTTCCGCCAGGGTGCAGAGCGTCTTTGATCTGACACCGCCCTGGCGATTCACATAGGCCACTATCGATGTATTGTCCGTGCGGACTAGAACATGGTGACCTAGGAGGAATGGGAGGAAGTGTTTGAGCGCTTTCTCGACCGCGAGCATCTCTAGACAGTTTATGTGTAGGAGATTCTCCTGGTCTGACCAGCGGCCATAGACCGGTCTGCCTTCGAAGAGCGCTCCCCAACCTAGCTTGGAAGCGTCTGTCGAGACAACTTTCCAGTGTGAGATCACCCCCATAGTCACTTCTGTGTGATACCATTCGGCTGCCAGCCAGGGCTGCAGGGCTGAAATGCAGCCCTGATTCACTCTGACTCGCGAGCTGCCGGCCGCCCAGGCTCGGTGGGGCACACGCGCTTTCAGCCAGCGTTGAAGCGGGCGCATGCGCAATAAGCCCAGCTGGAGCACTGCTGCAGCTGAGGCCATATGCCCCAGGATACGCTGGAATGTCCTCAGCGGAACCTGGCTGCCTATTTGGAAGGATGCGGCGAGGTGACGGTTGCGGCGCACGCGCTGCTCCGACAATCTGGCCGTCATAGCCACCGAGTCTAGTTCTATTCCAAGAAAGGAAATTGACTGACGGGGCGATAACGAGCTCTTGGTCCAGTTGACCGAGAGACCCAGACCTTCCAGATGGCTGAGAAGCGCTGTTCTGTGAGACACAAGTTCCATCTCTGACTGCGCTAGAATAAGCCAATCGTCCAGATAGTTCAGTATCCGCATTCCCTGTCTTCTCAGGGGAGCGAGAGCCGTGTCCATGCATTTCGTAAATGTACGGGGTGCTAAAGACAGGCCGAACGGCAGGACTGTGTATTGATATACTTGACCGTCGAAGGTGAATCTCAAGAATGGCCTGTGACGGGGAGTTATCTGGATCTGAAAGTACGTGTCCTTTAGATCGAGAGAGATAAACCAGTCTCCTGGGAGAATCTGCGCGAGGATTTGTCTGGTTGTAATCATTTTGAACGGCCGTCTCATGAGGGCTTTGTTCAGATGTCTCAGATCTAAAATAGGTCTTAACGCTCCGTCCTTCTTGGGTACGAAGAAGTAACGGCTGTAAAAGCCTGACTCGCTCAGAGAAGGATGCACCTGTTCTATAGCCCCTTTGCGCAGCAGCTTCACTATTTCTGCTTGAAGCAGGTGCGCTGCTTCTAAACTCACTTTCGTCTCCGTCTGCGCTAGAAAGCGCGGGGGGGCGACGAGCGAATTGAAGCGAATAGCCGTGATTTATAGTATTCAGCACCCATTCTGACGCACCCTGAATAGCTTCCCATGCTTTTGCACGCATAGCTAGGGGTCGAATGGTCTCTGGGTTCAGATCGCCACGCTGCGCGGGATGGGGAACCTGTATCAGAGAGGATGGGGCGGCGCGCGCGCCGCCGGTGCTCGAACACAGGGGCTGGTAAACACTGGCCGTGCTATAAGTGCAAACTCTCCGCCCGCTCACGAGCACGCGCACTCACTTTCAGACACGATAACCCCCACGCCGCTCTCACGCCAGGGGTGTTTGACAGCAAAACGCGATCCATCCTTAGGGACCGAGCCACCGTACGCTGTACAGCCGGCCAGCACTGTTTACCAGCCCCCGTGTTCGAGCACCGGTCCCCGGGGGGGCGGCGGTCTGTGACGGCTGGTCGAGCGCGACCTAGGGCGGCCGCCCTGACGTCGCTGCGAAGCAGTAGGTGGCCGAGACGAGCGCTGTGTGGAGCTGCGAGCAGGAGGCTGAGCTTGAGAGCGGCCTGCGGCTGGGCTCGAGCGGCGGGGCAGGAAGAGGTTCATCGCCTGCGACGCCTTCTGCACTTCGGAGAAGCGATCCACAATCCCGCTGACCGCAGGGCCGAAGAGGCCAGTGGGCGAGAGCGGGGCATTGAGGAACACAGCGCGCTCTCACTCATATCCGCCAGCGTCAACCATAGATGTCTGTCGATGACGGTGAGCGCGGCCATAGATCTGCCGATGGCTTGTACAGCGGTCTTAGTGGCACGGAGCGAAAGGTCCGTCGCGCTGCGCAGAGCTGTTAAGGCTGTGTGATCCGGGCCCTTCTCATCCAGTTCACGGAGGAGGTCGGCTTGTAGGATCTGAAGCACAGCCATCGAGTGCAGGGCAGAAGCAGCTTGGCCGGAGGCGGCGAAAGCGCGGCTGGCGAGAGCTGAGGTGGTCCTGCAGGCTTTGGACGGCAGGGCAGACTTTGAGCGCCATCTAGCAGACGGCGGGCAAAGGTGCGTTGCCACAGCTTCCTCCACGGAGGGGATGCCAGCATACCCCTTCTCGGCGGCCCCGTCCACCTGGGAGAGAGCCGAGGAGACTGAAGAGCGGAGTCTAGCGGAGAAGGGCGCATTCCATGACTTTGATAGCTCCGCGTGGAGCTCAGGCAGGAAGGGTGCTGATCTAGAGGCTGACGCTTGGCGGCGGCTAGGCAGAAAACACCCGTCGAGTCAATTAGGTGCAGGCTCCTTCGATGGGGACCAGTCCAGTCCCAGTCGGTCGACCGCTTTGGTGAGGAGGCGGAGAAGCTCCGCGTCGACACTGGCGCGGGACCTGCTAGACTCTTGAGTCGAGGAGGCGGAGCGGTGAGAGCCCGACCACTCCTCGCTGTCTGAAGCCAGCAGAGAGCAGCTATCAGCGGCGTCATCTGCTTCATCCCCTGAGGCGACGGCAGTGCGGGCAATGGCCGGCCGCTGCGCGTCGGTGAAGGGCGGGGGAGAAGGAGAGAGGGCGGCTCGCAGAAAGGGCGTGGGCTGCGTGGTCGAAGCCCAGGCAGAGAGTGCAGATCACATGGCGGTCTCCGTCACTGAGCGTGGCTCTGCACGAGCCACAGGATGAGCGAGGCATTTGAAACAACGCCTCGCGCTCTTTTAGACGCAAAGTGTGTCGCGGGGCGAACACACAAACACACACACACACAGAGCAGATAAAGGATATATTCGCCGGATAGCGAAGCAGGCAGGGAAAGCTGAAGGTGGCGAAGGCGGCCGGCTTCCTCAGTCTGAGATCCTCGGCGTGCTGGTCACTTGATTCGACGGCGGCTTCCTCAGAGTCCAGCGATGCGGAGAGCTTCGCTGAAGAGACAGAAACCAGTGAAGCAGCCTCTGAGCCCTGCTTATATACGCTAAGCCACACCCCTTTTGGCGGGCTGTGACGCGCGCTCATTGGTCGTGACGTCACGCCAAGGGCTCAGCGATAGGCTGCTGCAGTTGCCGCAGGGCAGCCAATGGGCACGCTAGTAAGCCTGCCCTAGGTCTGCATGCTGCCGCACTGCGTTGACAAGATTATTAAAAATTAAGGATCATTTTTTGGCTTCAGTATCTCGAGAAAGAAGACTTTCCCGCAGCGTAAGCTACTTACGCAATACGAGAGAACCTCTCGTAAGAGAACCTTTTATACATCTTTTATACATACTCAACTACAGACACTGCAATGACATGCACTATGTGGTACAGAACAAATATTTTAAGTGTTCCTTATTATGTCCCTTATTTTCCTATAAAAAAAAAAAAAAAACACGATTGTCCCTGGCAACCCTAGTGAGAAAACATGCTTGATATAATTAACAAATCCAGCATCTGTGGTTGATGGTAAATTTTACAGATTCATTTATAAAATACAATAGTATTGTACAGTTATGATAGATTTGTATTATATACATTTAGTTTACAACACCATATATTGAATAAATCATAAAGCAAAAACACACCTGATAATTCATAATTTTGCAGAAGTAGAGAAAATCCTTGCTATTTTTTTCGCCATCTTGTTCTGACCAAAGTTATTTGACCCCAATGATGTCATGATTTCGACTTCCCAACTAGTAATAAACTTCCCAGGAGAAATTAAATGCATCATGGGTGTTGGTAGTTGTAGAGCTTGAACATGTGAGATCTTTGAAAGCCTAATCAGTATAGTACACAGAACTCTTTTTCTTTCAGTTCAACATGCAATTTATATTTTAAAAAGAAAATAAGACTGAATGCTTCAGTGGAATCCAGCTGTGCTCATTTGCAGCAATGGATATGTTCTGCCCTTAAGCTCGGCTGTCATAAACTTTGCTGTTGTCATGACAATCAGCGCAACAGGAAAAAAAAAAAACTGTCCGAAAACATCTCGGTTACTAACGTAAAATAGGCTCCCTGAGATGAGGGAAAGAGTATTACGTTAGTAACCGAGACGTTCCCTTTCGAGAGGTCTCTCGTATTGCATAAGCCGGCTAGCTTACGCTATGGGAACCCCCTTCAAAACGCTGTGCGTGCTTAAAACTTCGCTCCATACTGTAGCCCAAGGCAAGATACCTGAGGCCCATAGAAGAGTAAAGTTATGAATCCTAATAGAAGCCAGTCCGTGACAGCGTCCACTATCCAGCGTGATAATCTCTGCTTTGTGGCGGCGAGCCCCTTGGTGCGGCCGCCAAAGCATACAAAGAGATGTTTGAATGAGGCAGAACGCTTCAGATAAACTCTGAGGGCAGAGTAAATTTGCGTCTCTTTCATCCTCTGTGTATTTAAGCCTTCAGTCTTCCTCAGTTTATTGTCTTGTGTTAAAGTGTTCATTAAAAGTGTTATCGTCATTCATTCTGCGTCACGCATCTCTCTTCATTTGGATTATACTCCTGACAGTGAATAAATATTTATGAAGAATTTAACATTAATGTAATGTTAATTGTTTTTGAGGTTTATAACATTTAATAAAAAAAATTAATTGTGGCCATTAAATTATACATTTTTGTATCAATTCTCGCATAAGAAAAAAAATCATTTTATTGTTATTTGAAATTTAGTTGACAGTTACTCTTGATCAATTAATTTTAATGTAAAAAAATGCAATTTGATGCACTTTTTTTTTCTTTAAAAATTTAATTTTTAAAGGAAAGCTGTAAGCTACAGCTTTCCTGTAGCTCAAACAGTAGAGCGTTGGTGCTTGCAACGCCAAGGTCATGGGTTCGATTCTCAGGGAAAGCAAGAACTGGTAAAAATGTGTATCTTGAAATGCAATGCTTGTAAGTCGCTTTGGATAAAAGCGTCTGCCAAATGCATAAATGTTAATGTAATTAAATAAAATTACAGTTGTTTAGTTTAAATTGCACTTGAGTAAAGTAAAGTAAAATACTAAAATTGGGATTATAGTGAATGTTTCTGGCTTTGTGACAATGAAAATTACCCAGAAGACAAAGTAATACTGTAATAAAAGAATTCATACAGTTGGTGTTCAATCAGAATAATACTTTTACCGCCACCGTTCCCCGCTGTGGTAAAATTGGGGGTGTGTATTTGCTGCCTTTTACCACTAAGAGGCGCTACAATCACAGACTTTGAAAAGTGTCAGTTTGTTCTCTCTATTGCGTAATCTGCCGTAGCTCATTTTAGAACTGGCAGCAGATAAATTCAACTGAAACATTGTATTTGAACGAATTCATAATCCCAATACTGAAATGACATTACAAATGTAGGCTTCTATTATTGTATCAAATTTAAGCAAAGTAGGCTAAACATTAACATTGTGTGCCCAGTTTTTCTATAATTTAGAAAGGCTATGCATGTCAAGGTTCTGCGTCTTATACTTCGTGTTATTTTAATTTGTTAGTAGGCCTAGATTTATGAACTGAAACATAACAGTGAAACAAATTATACTAAATGATCGTAAAATTAAAACATTGTCAGGACTTGCTAACTGATGTTGGTCGGCAGCATTTGTTTTAGCATTAATTAAGAATTAAATAGGCGTACAGTAGGTTGTTATGATTAGCATCATTTTCTTTAATAAAGAATACATTTCAACATAAACATTGCAATAGAAAAATGTCACATCAATGAGGCTTTGCATGAGAGTAAGACCTTAAGTTCATGCTCATGAAACAGTGCTCAGACGATAGCTGTGTGGTCAATGCTTCAACATGAGCTTCGCTGTGCTTCAAGCGGTCTTAGTTCAAATCTTCATCATTTTGTTTCTAGTTTAATAGGCTATTTGTCAAAATAAAAACATCTGAAATGTTATTTATTGATTCAAAACACTTTTCGGAGCTTTGTTATTCATTGTCTGTCATTTTTATTAATAGACGTTTAGACGATAACATTGAAGCCTACATGCTGTTAACTGATGTTGGCCGACAACGTTTATGTTGTACCGTTCTTGATGCTTAAATTGATAACAGATTATTAAAGTCAAGCATTTTGTTTAATTAATAATGGCACATTACAACATAAATTTGCTACATTCCAGTAGAGCCTCTGTTGTGCTGCACAGACGACAAAACGGATGAAGGTGCTGTTGAAGCACCAGAAAATGATGATGATGAAGCTCGTCTTTAATCTGCTAAATTATTGTTTTGTGAATCATTCATGAAAATGAGACGATTGACAGTTACGATCACTATCAATGTCATCGTCACCGTCACTGTCACTGTCCTCTGTTAGTCTCCGTTTGCACTACAGTTCCCAGCATCCTCCTTGTCCCACACCTGCAAGTCTTTCACCATTACCCGCACCTGCCAGTCATCATCGTCATCGTCATCGTCATTGTCTTCAGCTGTTGTCTCGTTATCTTCTGTGTTTTTAGTTCCTGCTTGTTTTCAGTTCATTGTCGGGAGAAATAGTAGATATACAGATTTTATTTAGTAGGTCAGAAATTAAGTCAATTATTAAAAAGAATATTCTGAAAATATGGCAGTATTGCAATATTGTATAACAATATTGGGATAATGAAATAAAAGGTAGACATATGCATCAATACAGTCAACAGTGGGTAAGGGAAGAATATCAGGTAGGAGTAGGTATGAAGATAATATGATTACAAGATTAAGACTGGGGCATACAAGATTGAATAGTACATTGCATTTAATAAGTGAGCATCCAACAGGTTTATGTGAGGGATGTGAAGTTAGTGAAACAGTTGAGCATGTATTAATGCACTGTAGGAGATATAATGCTGAAAGGAAAGAGTTGAGTAAGAAAGAGGAATTAAATAATATAGGAGTTAAGTTTACAATTCAAAATGTTTTAAAGTCAGACAGGAGTATAATACATTTAATGGTAGTATATTTGGGAAATACTGGGTTAAATAAGTGTATTTAGCAAATTATTTAGTTGCTTCAAAGAAAAAGAATGCCTTGTTGAATTCACCTTACAATAAAACGAAGTTGATGGCGAATTAAAGCTCTGTATCTGCTGCTCACTCGCATTCGTTTAGTTGGCATGAACGAGTTTCATCAACAGTTCATGTTTAGATAATGCCAGATTGTGCTCAAACATTCTAAAACTCTACAAAACCAGTTGAAACATCTGGATTGAACACTTCAATTGATTTGTTTTTAATGAAAAACCTTTAAATACATAATTTAATTAAGATAGGGCCTATTTGGATAGCTTGACAAGCCAGACCTACATCAAGATGTTGGGTCTGGGAACACACCATTGGCACGGCTCAATCCGAGGGGCGGGATAAACAGTTGTCTTTCAAACTCCCTCTGCATGCAATAGGATAGCGCTACAACCAACCAGAGCAACGTAGTCGTTAGACATGTGCCGGTATTCGGTAATGCGATAAATCGCGGTAATGAATGTGCACGATATTGTTATCGCGGGCACTTCAAAATACCGTGAAAAATAATAGATCATAATTTATATTTATAGAACGCGCATAAGCTTATTGTCCATCAACCTCTTAAACAAACACTGCGTATATGCTGCGCGAAACACGTGCGCACTCTGATGTAAACAATCCGCACATACAGCACTGTGTGCATGTGGCGCCGTGCGCACTCTAGTCTAATGTAAACAATCCGCACATGAAGCACTGTGTGCATGTGGCGCCATGCGCACTCTAGTCTAATGTAAACAATCCGCACATACAGCACTGTGTGCATGCGGCGCCGTGCGCACTCTAGTCTAATGTAAACAATCCGCACATACAGCACTGTGTGCATGCGGCGCCGTGCGCACTCTAGTCTAATGTAAACAATCCGCACATACAGCACTGTGTGCATGCGGCGCCGTGCGCACTCTAGTCTAATGTAAACAATCCCCACATACAGCACTGTGTGCATGCGGCGCCGTGCGCACTCTAGTCTAATGTAAACAATCCGCACATACAGCACTGTGTGCATGCGGCGCCGTGCGCACTCTAGTCTAATGTAAACAATCCGCACATGAAGCACTGTGTGCATGCGGCGCCGTGCGCACTCTAGTCTAATGTAAACAATCCGCACATACAGCACTGTGTGCATGCGGCGCCGTGCGCACTCTAGTCTAATGTAAACAATCCGCACATACAGCACTGTGTGCATGCGGCGCCGTGCGCACTCTAGTCTAATGTAAACAATCCGCACATGAAGCACTGTGTGCATGCGGCGCCATGCGCACTCTAGTCTAATGTAAACAATCCGCACATACAGCACTGTGTGCATGCGGCGCCGTGCGCACTCTAGTCTAATGTAAACAATCCGCACATACAGCACTGTGTGCATGCGGCGCCGTGCGCACTCTAGTCTAATGTAAACAATCCGCACATGAAGCACTGTGTGCATGCGGCGCCATGCGCACTCTAGTCTAATGTAAACAATCCGCACATACAGCACTGTGTGCATGCGGCGCCGTGCGCACTCTAGTCTAATGTAAACAATCCGCACATGAAGCACTGTGTGCATGCGGCGCCATGCGCACTCTAGTCTAATGTAAACAATCCGCACATGAAGCACTGTGTGCATGCGGCGCCGTGCGCACTCTAGTCTAATGTAAACAATCCGCACATACAGCACTGTGTGCATGTGGCGCCGTGCGCACTCTAGTCTAATGTAAACAATCCGCACATACAGCACTGTGTGCATGCGGCGCCGTGCGCACTCTAGTCTAATGTAAACAATCCCCACATACAGCACTGTGTGCATGCGGCGCCATGCGCACTCTAGTCTAATGTAAACAATCCGCACATGAAGCACTGTGTGCATGCGGCGCCATGCGCACTCTAGTCTAATGTAAACAATCCGCACATACAGCACTGTGTGCATGCGGCGCCGTGCGCACTCTAGTCTAATGTAAACAATCCCCACATACATTAGACTAGAGTGCGCATGGCGCCGCATGCACACAGTGCTTCATGTGCGGATTGTTTACATTAGACTAGAGTGCGCACGGCGCCGCATGCACACAGTGCTGTATGTGCGGATTGTTTACATTAGACTAGAGTGCGCACGGCGCCGCATGCACACAGTGCTGTATGTGCGGATTGTTTACATTAGACTAGAGTGCGCACGGCGCCGCATGCACACAGTGCTTCATGTGCGGATTGTTTACATTAGACTAGAGTGCGCACGGCGCCGCATGCACACAGTGCTGTATGTGCGGATTGTTTACATTAGACTAGAGTGCGCACGGCGCCGCATGCACACAGTGCTGTATGTGGGGATTGTTTACATTAGACTAGAGTGCGCACGGCGCCGCATGCACACAGTGCTGTATGTGCGGATTGTTTACATTAGACTAGAGTGCGCACGGCGCCGTGCGCACTCTAGTCTAATGTAAACAATCCGCACATACAGCACTGTGTGCATGCGGCGCCGTGCGCACTCTAGTCTAATGTAAACAATCCGCACATGAAGCACTGTGTGCATGCGGCGCCATGCGCACTCTAGTCTAATGTAAACAATCCGCACATACAGCACTGTGTGCATGCGGCGCCGTGCGCACTCTAGTCTAATGTAAACAATCCGCACATGAAGCACTGTGTGCATGCGGCGCCATGCGCACTCTAGTCTAATGTAAACAATCCGCACATACAGCACTGTGTGCATGCGGCGCCGTGCGCACTCTAGTCTAATGTAAACAATCCCCACATACAGCACTGTGTGCATGCGGCGCCATGCGCACTCTAGTCTAATGTAAACAATCCGCACATGAAGCACTGTGTGCATGCGGCGCCATGCGCACTCTAGTCTAATGTAAACAATCCGCACATGAAGCACTGTGTGCATGCGGCGCCGTGCGCACTCTAGTCTAATGTAAACAATCCCCACATACAGCACTGTGTGCATGCGGCGCCATGCGCACTCTAGTCTAATGTAAACAATCCGCACATGAAGCACTGTGTGCATGCGGCGCCATGCACACTCTAGTCTAATGTAAACAATCCGCACATGAAGCACTGTGTGCATGCGGCGCCGTGCGCACTCTAGTCTAATGTAAACAATCCGCACATACAGCACTGTGTGCATGCGGCGCCGTGCGCACTCTAGTCTAATGTAAACAATCCGCACATGAAGCACTGTGTGCATGCGGCGCCATGCGCACTCTAGTCTAATGTAAACAATCCGCACATACAGCACTGTGTGCATGCGGCGCCGTGCGCACTCTAGTCTAATGTAAACAATCCGCACATGAAGCACTGTGTGCATGCGGCACCGTGCGCACTCTAGTCTAATGTAAACAATCCTCACATGAAGCACTGTGTGCATGCGGCACCGTGCGCACTCTAGTCTAATGTAAACAATCCGCACATACAGCACTGTGTGCATGCGGCGCCGTGCGCACTCTAGTCTAATGTAAACAATCCGCACATACAGCACTGTGTGCATGCGGCGCCGTGCGCACTCTAGTCTAATGTAAACAATCCGCACATACAGCACTGTGTGCATGCGGCGCCGTGCGCACTCTAGTCTAATGTAAACAATCCGCACATGAAGCACTGTGTGCATGCGGCGCCATGCGCACTCTAGTCTAATGTAAACAATCCGCACATACAGCACTGTGTGCATGCGGCGCCATGCGCACTCTAGTCTAATGTAAACAATCCCCACATACAGCACTGTGTGCATGCGGCGCCATGCGCACTCTAGTCTAATGTAAACAATCCGCACATGAAGCACTGTGTGCATGCGGCGCCATGCGCACTCTAGTCTAATGTAAACAATCCGCACATGAAGCACTGTGTGCATGCGGCGCCGTGCGCACTCTAGTCTAATGTAAACAATCCCCACATGAAGCACTGTGTGCATGCGGCGCCGTGCGCACTCTAGTCTAATGTAAACAATCCCCACATACAGCACTGTGTGCATGCGGCGCCGTGCGCACTCTAGTCTAATGTAAACAATCCGCACATGAAGCACTGTGTGCATGCGGCGCCATGCGCACTCTAGTCTAATGTAAACAATCCGCACATACAGCACTGTGTGCATGCGGCGCCGTGCGCACTCTAGTCTAATGTAAACAATCCGCACATGAAGCACTGTGTGCATGCGGCGCCATGCGCACTCTAGTCTAATGTAAACAATCCTCACATGAAGCACTGTGTGCATGCGGCACCGTGCGCACTCTAGTCTAATGTAAACAATCCGCACATGAAGCACTGTGTGCATGCGGCGCCGTGCGCACTCTAGTCTAATGTAAACAATCCGCACATGAAGCACTGTGTGCATGCGGCGCCGTGCGCACTCTAGTCTAATGTAAACAATCCCCACATACAGCACTGTGTGCATGCGGCGCCGTGCGCACTCTAGTCTAATGTAAACAATCCTCACATACAGCACTGTGTGCATGCGGCGCCGTGCACACTCTAGTCTAATGTAAACAATCCCCACATACAGCACTGTGTGCATGCGGCGCCGTGCGCACTCTAGTCTAATGTAAACAATCCCCACATACAGCACTGTGTGCATGCGGCGCCGTGCGCACTCTAGTCTAATGTAAACAATCCGCACATACAGCACTGTGTGCATGCGGCGCCGTGCGCACTCTAGTCTAATGTAAACAATCCCCACATACAGCACTGTGTGCATGCGGCGCCGTGCGCACTCTAGTCTAATGTAAACAATCCCCACATACAGCACTGTGTGCATGCGGCGCCGTGCGCACTCTAGTCTAATGTAAACAATCCGCACATACAGCACTGTGTGCATGCGGCGCACTCTAGTCTAATGTAAACAATCCCCACATACAGCACTGTGTGCATGCGGCGCCGTGCGCACTCTAGTCTAATGTAAACAATCCTCACATGAAGCACTGTGTGCATGCGGCGCCGTGCGCACTCTAGTCTAATGTAAACAATCCTCACATGAAGCACTGTGTGCATGCGGCGCCGTGCGCACTCTAGTCTAATGTAAACAATCCCCACATGAAGCACTGTGTGCATGCGGCGCCGTGCGCACTCTAGTCTAATGTAAACAATCCTCACATACAGCACTGTGTGCATGCGGCGCCGTGCGCACTCTAGTCTAATGTAAACAATCCCCACATACAGCACTGTGTGCATGCGGCGCCGTGCGCACTCTAGTCTAATGTAAACAATCCGCACATGAAGCACTGTGTGCATGCGGCGCCGTGCGCACTCTAGTCTAATGTAAACAATCCGCACATGAAGCACTGTGTGCATGCGGCGCCGTGCGCACTCTAGTCTAATGTAAACAATCCGCACATGAAGCACTGTGTGCATGCGGCGCCGTGCGCACTCTAGTCTAATGTAAACAATCCCCACATACAGCACTGTGTGCATGCGGCGCCGTGCGCACTCTAGTCTAATGTAAACAATCCGCACATGAAGCACTGTGTGCATGTGGCGCCGTGCGCACTCTAGTCTAATGTAAACAATCCTCACATACAGCACTGTGTGCATGCGGCGCCGTGCGCACTCTAGTCTAATGTAAACAATCCTCACATACAGCACTGTGTGCATGCGGCGCCGTGCGCACTCTAGTCTAATGTAAACAATCCTCACATGGAGAAGAAGCATGGCGGAAGGAGGAACGCTGCCGACGATTTATCCATAGACAGTAAAATAAAGGATTTATCCCCCTTCTAAAAGCAGGGCTGCCAACTCTACGCATTCAGCAGGAGACTCACGCAATTGACACTTTTCACACGCTCTCGCGCCACACATCCATTTTCTCACGCAGAGAAAAATCACGGAGCAAAGAGGACACTGACACCCGACAGACAGAGCAGTTTTGATATGAAAAAAATTCTCAGCTATCAGGTTCTGTCCATTTTATTAAGAAATTCAGACAATAAATACCATTTTGGCGCTTGTAAATGTGACGTGACCGATCGCTGTAGCGCCTCGGTTCAAGCAAACCGATCATCTGTTACTTTTTATTTAAAGATACAGTTCAACTTACCGAAAGATGTTTATACCTCATACATAATATCGATCAATCAGTGTTTTTCAACCACGAAAAGAGGTCAATACAACAACTGCAGATGAACAATTATGTCACAGAACGTTACATTTACCTCAGGAAAGCCATTTAATGACCAACATGTTAGGTGACTAGAAAAAATAGCTATAGAGAGGAGTATTTTGCTAAATATGTGCACTATATTACATTTGTATTATATTTTTACTTGTGTCATAATTGTTATTATAATGAAAACCAAAGTATATTTAATTTAATTTGTTAATTTTTAACCTTTAATAATACCAGCTACCAGGGCTCTCTGTATGTTTACAGCATTATGTGAGATATAGCCTAGTTTTTCTTGAGAAAAATTAACATGTAGACTTATCTACTGTAGCCTACCTAATATTTATCCAAAGAGTCAACATTGAATCAAGATTGAAATCAAATCCCATGAATTGAATTGAAATCATGAAAATTGTGTAAAATTCTGTTTAGTTACCAAATGTTTTGACAATCACAATTACACCTATTGTGATGCAAGTTTTTTTTTTTTTCTACATCCTCTCCCCCAATACATTCATTTCTCTTGAGCAATTAAAATATTGTGATAATACCGTATACCGTGATAAAAGCTCAATCAATTAATCGCAGCATGAAAATTTGATACCGGCACATGCCTAGTAGTCGTAGATGTATGAAGAATGAAGGTGACGTAGTCAGAGAGATTAAACTTTTGCCGGCAAAACTCCGAACACATCTTCCTTTTTTAAGAATGATTTCAATGCCATTCTTTGTTCTTTTCTCAAAGAAAAGCTTAACTCCAAGTCCTCCAGAGTCGTGGCCAAAGCGGATTCGAAAGACCGCTGTTTGCCAGCAGCAGCCATTCTCTTTATTTAAGCCCGCCCACTTAAATAAATGTGTGCTGCTGTACGTGCGTGAGTGTATGCGCGTTGTGGACCCGCCTATAGGCGTACATTACTAACGCAAATATTGCACCATTGACTTTAGACCAGGTTTCAGTTGGTCAATGGCGCAGTCTATTTCTGTTGCCTCAAAATAGCAACGTGTTTTCACACCTGGTTTATAGAACACTCCTCGTTTTCAGACCAGCACGCCCATGGGCACACAAATGGGCACAAATGCATTTGCTATTTAAACAACATGGCGCAGGATGTGGAAATGACAGTACCAAAAAACACTTGCATCACGCTTGGCGCTGCACTGCGCCGGGCCCTTATTGTGTTAACACGATAAAGCCACTGAACTGCCCCTCCAAACCCATCTTTTCATCTTGCCGTCGGGCTGGATCTTTGGATCCTTAAAACCAGGGTGCGATTTGTGAATAAAGCAGAGGGCGGTTATTTTTATTTATTCAAATAAATATCATTCTTCAAATAGTATTTCATCCTTACTGTTAATTGACATTAGCCCCACTTAGGTTTCAAAATGCGACAATAGGCTTTATGCCCAGCTCCACTACTTCCTGAACTTCAGCCAGCTCCTTTGTTTCCTGTCTGCAATTATTGGACAAACTGATTAATCCAGGTGTGCCTGACCTCAGTAACAATACTCAGACACACCTGGATTAATCAGTTTGTCCAATAATGTCAGACAGGAAACAAAGGAGCTGGCTGAAGTTCAGGAAGTAGTGGAGCTGGGCATAAGGCCTATTGCAACTGTTTTGCAAAATGTCCCTTTGCGCCACCTGGTGGTCATTTCGCAAAAGGGCATGTAGTCTTTCTTTACGAAGTGACATCACCAACTTGTCTGGCCTGCATAATACAGTGTTATTAGTCGTTTTCACAGATCCGTGTAAGTGGGGATCATTTTGATAACGTCATCTGTACGAGGAGAAAGCTTTTCCATTTTTAGCACATCGTTGTCATGTAAACGTATCCTTAGGGTGATCCACAACCATTGGAGTCCCAACATGGTTTATAATACTAACCTGCAAAATATCAAAAGCTAGTACTTTAAAGAGATTTTAAGTTGACATAAAATGGAAGTTGCGATAGTCTTCTCTTCCCTATTGTGACGTATATCTGAGTGAAACGCTTCTGAAACAAGAAAAAATTTAGGGTGGAACTTGATTTTATCCATAAAGAATTGGTTGGATGGTTGTGGTTTGCTATTGGTGGCTCTCATGTGAGTGACAGGTTGCCCCGCCCTCGTCATCAGAGAAGAGAAGAGATGCCGCTGCACAAGAAAAGGGAAGTTATTTTGATTAAAGACTATGAGGACAAATTAATTAAAAATAAATAAATGATGTGCATGGATACATCATTAACAATAATAATTCTACAATATTTCAGAAAAAAATGGTGACTTTAAGACTTGACTTGGATTAGTGACAAGAGATTTGACTCAAACTCTGCATCAAAGACTTCTGTGAACATGCTGGAGTAACATCATTTAACATTAAGTGGCTAAACAAAGGGCTGTTGTGCATTGAACCAAAGGTTTAGGGTGTTCTGGCTATTAGTGAGATGATCTCAGCTGATCAACCATGCGTCTGACTTGCACATAGCCTTTGTGGGAAATTACAGCCATGCATCATGTGGCAAGCTATAAATAACACTGCCGTTTCAATGCATTTTTATTTTTTCTGTCTTCACAGGCAGAACTTAGTGAGCAGGTGGGACTTCTGGACTTTTGGAGAGTTATGATGTTCATCACCTTTGCAGAGCGAGTAGTAACTGTGTCAGATGAGAGGGTGCAAGTGGCAGATGAGATTTTTGATGGTGTAGAGGTGATTGTGTATCAGCCTACCCAGCAAGAAGAAACTGGAGAGCTGAGAAGAGCCATCATTTACCTGCATGGAGGTGGATGGTGTCTTGGCAGCTCCCGTGAGTATTATTAACCACACACTCCTGTATAACGGAATGTTCTGGCTTTCATATCTTAAGAGTAAGGTCAATGTATTTCTATTCAAGTCATTTAAGTACTCAGGAATTAAAGAATTAAAGATTTTTGGCTTGAATGAGATCAGCGCAGATCAGGGTTATAAATGAACAGGGGCTTGGGGCAAAAATTACAATGCCCCCTAAATTCAGGATGCAAAAAAATTATGACTGTCGAGATGCGAAAATATATGAAAAGTGTTGATTACAGCATTTACATTTAGATCATGTTGCATCAAAGAAGGTATGCTCATCACGCTCACTAACTGAATTCTGCACTCTCGCAAATTCAATTATTATAATCAACAAAGTCCAGTACGATGTACATGATTCATTTAGCAGTGTAGACAGCTTCAGGGTGTCACGTAATGTAAATAATAGAAACTCTCACGACAAGGAATACTTCAAGTAGACAGGCTTTAATATCAAATACTCAAGATAAACGCAGGGGAAAACCCTTATATACATTGACGAGAACAGACAAGACTGAGGGAGAACACAGGGACTAAATACATGGAGCTAACAAAGAAGCTTGATGAAATAATTAATGCACACAGGTAGAGATGAATTAACAAATTAACAACAGGGGAACTAGGGTAGAACTAGGGGGCTGTTTACACAACACTGTTTTCAACTATATATGTAAAACATTTTTAAGCGTTTTGGCCGTTCGTTTACTTGACAATAGCATTTTGGGTGCCTGAAAACGCAAACCTTTGAAAACGGGCTTCAAAGCGCAAGTTTTTGAAGACGGTCTCCATGTAAACAACAAAAACGCGAAACTCTAAAGACGATGACGTCATGCACATGCGTATTACGTTTTCCGTTTATAGTGTTTCATCGCCATCTAATGGCCTGGCAGCAGAATACAGCATTTTTAGTTGTTTTCGTGGATCTGTGTGAATGGGGACCGTTTTGACAATGTCTGTACGCATTTTTAAGCATAT
The DNA here is from genome assembly GCF_964197995.2 of Scardinius erythrophthalmus. NCBI lineage: Eukaryota > Metazoa > Chordata > Actinopteri > Cypriniformes > Leuciscidae > Scardinius > Scardinius erythrophthalmus. Next base: position 46,674,476 of record NC_138227.1, read on the forward strand.
CGTTGTCTTGTAAACGTACCCTAAAAGCACAATGAAAACACAGGAAAGACCAGACATGTTACACTGGGATTAGATCAGGAGTTTGTGTGCTTGCGCAGAACTGAAGTCATTAACTGCTTAAGTGATGAGAATGTTCTTTTCTCTTCATTATACAATTTATTTCCAGTTTGAATGACTTTTGTTTTTCATGCTGCTAAGATAACCAATGTGAAATGTTGCTTTTGTAATGTGTAAAAACAAACTTAATGTTGATTATTTGTATAACTAAGAAAGTGTGTAAAATATTGCAATATCAGTTTTATTTCATAGATTAAAAACCGCTTCAAATCTATACAACCTGTAGATAAGCTGTTCTAAAACATCTTCTATTAAAATGCTATTGGTCTCAAGTATTAAAATAATGTGATGGATTATTTTAAATAATGTGATAATGTTCATTATTTTAAATAATGTAAATAATTAAAATAATGTGATATATTTGCTTTAATCCCTGAGTACTTCTTCACCGGCTAAATTAAATAAAAGTCAAAAAGATTTTTTTCTTTCTCACCATAGGTATGGGCCCATATGATCTCCTAGCCAGGCACATGGTTACAGAACTCAACGCAGTTATTGTATCTGTAGAGTAAGTATCTAATGTTGTTTATTACAGCCAATAAATTGTCAACTCAATAAAATCACCTGTAACCTGGTTTGTAATAAAATAGTAATATTTTGTTATAGAATTCCCTTCAAATTTATTTTAAGCAGGTCCTTTTTTTAGTAGCTTTATCTGAATTAATACTAAACATAAATATGCAAAAAATGTGATGGGCAACAAATGGTTATTTTCAGCTAAATCAGTTGAAACCATCATGTATTCTTCTCAACAGTGATGGGAAACCCAATACTTGTCCGCAAGCTGGTTCTTTCGGATCGGATACCTGTTATATTTCCAATACCTATAATTTGTTATACTTTATGCTTTTCAGCAAAACATCAGTAACATACATTTTGCCCTCTTTATGAAACCCTCGGCAGACAGTTCTCAGCATGTCAGACATGCCCTAAAGATTTTGTTTTTACAAGGAAGGGAGGACTTCTTCTCCTAAAGATTTTGTTTTTACAAGGAAGGGAGGAAGGTTGTAAAGGCTGGGACTTCCCTTGTTATAGACCATAGAAGCTTGGGTATCTTCTACTATTGGAAGATATCAGCTTAGAGAGTGGCACCACTATAGTCTCTATCAGTGTTTCTCAACTGGTGGGTCGCAGTGTGCAGTAAAAGAAACAACAACATTGTACTTTGTGTGATAGTTGGGAAGGATTTGCATGCAGGTACAGTGATGTTTATTCTATTCATCAGGAGCAGTTTCTATATGTTTCAGTAACAGTTCTTGTTAGTATTGTGTATTTACCATGGTAACTGTTGTTTCCTTAACCCCAAATAGAGTTTGAATATGTATAGAGAGGTCCCAAGCAAATGGAACACTAATCAACATTATGGTGACTTCAAAACAATTACAGTGGTAAAGAATATATTTATTACAGTGGCATGATTAAAGACAACATTATAATGCGAAATCACAATAAAACAAGAGCAGTAAATTAATGTGATGTAATGCATTGATTTCACTGTAAATTTCTGACTAATGTAATTTATTGTAAAATAATACTCTTTAATCCTGTAAATTCCTGGCAATTGCCAAGTCAAGTCAAGTCAAGTCATCTTCATTTATATAGCGCTTTTAACAATGTAGATTGTCTCAAAGCAGCTTTACAGAGATAAGCGTATAATTTAAGGTAACAGAGATTGTTTCGGCTTTACAGCAGAGTTAAGTTATTTCCATCTAAAGTTAGTTTTAATTGATTTGGTTCCGTTGCAATGATCATAATTCATAATGATCATAATTGCGTGTAAGATATAATTGAAACAATGTAACTCTACAGTTGCTGTCAGAAATATTGGAGTAAATCAGATCTTGTAGCCTATCCACCTTATTTTTCAACACAGAAGTAAGCTAATTTCTTGGAATGTGCAAGACCTTGGATTAATTTAGCCATTATTGCAAACTGCAACCCAGCAATTTGGGGTAGAGGAAGGAAGGATTATAATTGATTTTTTGAAGTGTGTTGGGTTTAGATGATTCCTCTTCTTGGACAAAACCTCCCCACATTTGGAAAAGATTATTTTGCAAAGAACAGAGGACGCAGGGGAACATACAAATACCAGTGCCAGTTGGTATAAGTGAGGATACTGATGCTTCTTTTGAGCCAGTATACTAGTGGATCCTCAGATCTTGAGAGATTCACTTTTCGATAAATACCGGTCTACTTCAACTGTAACATCTGCTGTTGCACTTGAGCTCCTACTGTGATCAATCGTGCTATCCAGCAGATGCCAAAGGTCACCTAATAATAGAGGTACAAAGAAAAAAAAATCCATTAACAAAGGTTCACAGTACTAATCACTAATGTGAAAAATCACACAACAAAGAAACATACTACTTCCTGTTATTGTAGATTGACCTCTTTCTGAAGAGGCTGGCAGCTGAGCTGTGGTTGTATTGGTGGAAGCGGAATGGAGACCAGAACTTCTGATTACAGTAGCGCATTCAGATTTTAATCTCAATATCGCCTCTTGCAGTTTCCCTTTACTTAAGAATCTATTTTTTGTTAAATCTGGGATCCAATACTGTGGATATGGTCATCACACTTAATGATTCTAAATGTACTGCGTTTTCCCTGACCCTCCGGACCAGGCTGTCACCCAGCTGCCTTGTTAAATTGGACTTGAGGCCTTCTAGCTTAATCGTTACAGCATGATTAAGCATCTTCATCAAAGGTATCACTTTGGAGGTAGACACCCTTTTCTCCCCAGAAAGCTCTACTGTAGCCTGATGAAAAGAGGCAAGAAAATGTAAAGGATCCTGGACTGCCTTATACTCCAGGGCTGTAGGAGGGGTTACGTCGATTCTTAGAGAGGCCAGGGCTGCCCCCATTGGCGTTCTCAGCTGATAAAGCCGTTCCAGTCGGTGTCCACTTCAATGATTTACTTCTTCAGACCTGGTCTCCCCATCTGCTCCCTTACTTCGGCAAGTCTCTCTTTTGCTGTAGTGCTGATTCGGAAAAAGGTAACAAGTTTCCTACATTTGGATCAAATTTTGTTGAAGCTACTGATGTCATCAAATTACTTCCTCACAATAAGATTTAGTGCATGTGCAATGCATATCGCATGCCTAACATTTAATGATCGTACACATGCTATCATATTGGCTGCAGCATCAGTTACCAGGCACTTCACTTCATCTTTTATGCCCCGCTCCTCCATGTGCTTGATATGTCCAGTATCCAAGTTCTCAGCAGTATGGCTCTTAGGGAAATGCTCTACACCTAGTAAAATAGTGCAGAGCTTGTCACTGTCATCTATAAAATGGCAAGTTACTGCTAGGTAGACATCCACGTTTAGGGATTTTCACCTGTCAGAGATAAGGCTTATAGCCGCAACTTTCTGCAACTGCTCTCTGGCCTTGTATTTATTATTAACCAGGACCTTCAAAGCCTGTGGATAAAAATAAATGCAGTTACTCTTAATGTTAACTTCTAATATAATGATGAACAACTTTATTAATCACATACCTTTCTAGATGGGATAACAAAAGCGGGATCCAACACATGCACTCCCTAAACCCAACATTTTCCACAATGAAAAAGGGTTGGGAGTCCTTGATGACCATGTTCACCAGGGGCTCATTCTCCATTTCTTTTTTGGAATCTATAATAAAATACAATGTTGGTGTATTGCAGGATCAATTACACATTATTTAAATAATGATTTTTTTTTTATTATCTATTACTTTGACTAGTGTGTGGATTGTCAGTAGTTTGTGCATGCTCATGCAGTGATCGATAATGCCTGATCATGGAGGTATTTTATTGCAGTATGTCAGCTCCTTCAGGCACAGCAAGCATTTCATTTCAACTTGAAACATGAAATAATATACATTTATTTTCGACACAAGCTTCGATTCCTCTTTTCAAATGTCACATCACTACTTTTTGATTTACATCTTTGGATTGCCCCTCAATAATTACTGTGTTTGGTTCCTCAGCCTTCATGTCTCTGTGCAGTACGTAACAGAAGACATTGCCAATACAGATCCAGCATTAAGTCTAGTCCTGTCACAGTGTCTGGTTTGTGTTCCCTGGTTACCACTAGATGTCCTCCTTCCCCACGGTGTCTGTCACATTATGAACTGCATTCCCCACAATCCTTGTCTGTACCAATCACTGTTCATTGCACTCAGCTGTTCTCCGTCATCATTGTTCCCAGCTGTTCCCTGTTTCATTGTTAGTTCTGTGTGTATATATACCCTGTTTGTTTCAGTGTTTGTCACGGAGTCCTTGTCTATTATCACACCACTTCCGAGTTCTGCTTTGTTGCCTGTTTTGTATTGTTTTATGTTTTGGATTGCTTCTTTGGTTTTGACCCCTGCCTGGACTGTTTGTGAGTATGGATTTCCCCAATAAATATTACTTACTGCTATTGGATCTTCTCCTCTTTTCCTGTGAGTGGATCATGACAGAAGGACTCCGTCACAGTATAGATCCAGCAGTATGGGGTTTCGTATCCTTACCCCCAAGACGGAGAATGAGAGGAGGGGACGGGTCCAAAACCTACGCCAGCAGGGCCAGCCGGTGGGATGTCTGGCCCAAAAGTTTTGGACCCTCTCTAGAGGGTTGGGGTACAACGACACAGCATTAAAGGAATTCTTCAATATCTGTCTGGATGACCCATTGCCTGGGTGGGAGATAAAGGGGCTGGAGATCCTGGATTTTTGGGGATTTACCAGCTACCTTCAGCATCGGAGCCAGTGGGATACTCCAGTCCCGCCTCCGGTGGTCCCAGTTCCGGTGGTCCCAGTTCCAGTGGTCCCGAGTCCGGTGGTCCCAGTTCAGGTGGTCCCGAGTCCGGTAGCTTATAACACGGAGACCATCCCGGAGGTGACTACCGTCCCTGACGCACCGCCCAGGCGTCTTGTTCTGCCCACGCTGCCAGGCGTCTTGCTCTGCCCGCGCCGTCCAGGCGTCCTGCTCTGCCGGCCCCGCCCGAGCTGCTCGCACTGCCTGCACCACCCCAGCGATCCATCACTTCTGCTGATCCAGAGACTCTTCACGTCACATCTGCCGAGCCTGTGTCTTGGGACAAGATGGCCGCCGCCGAGACTGTTCACGTCACGTCTGCCGAGCCTGTGTCTTCGGAGAAGATGACCGCCGCCGAACCTGTGTCTTCAGGCAAGATGGCCGCCGCTGAGCCGGTGGTCTCTGTTCCTGAGCCGGTGGTGTCTGTTCCTCAGCCGGTGGTGTCTGTTCCAGTTCCTGAGCCGGTGGTGTCTGTTCCTCAGCCGGTGGTGTCTGTTCCTGTTCCTGAGCCAGTGGTGTCTGTTCCAGTTCCTGAGCCGGTGGTGTCTGTTCCAGTTCCTGAGCCGGTGGTGTCTGTTCCAGTTCCTGAGCCGGTGGTGTCTGTTCCAATTCCTGAGCCGGTGGTGTCTGTTCCAGTTTCTGAGCCGGTGGTGTCTGTTCCAGTTCCTGAGCCGGTGGTGTCTGTTCAAGTTCCTGAGCCGGTGTCTGTTCCTGTGCCATGGCCGCCTGAAGGGTCGTTTCAGCCCTGGCCGCTTGCACGTCCTACTCCCCCCTGGCCGCCCGATGGGTCATCTGCTTCACCCTGGTCGCCCGATGGACTGTCGTCTCCGCCCTGGCCGCCAGATGGACTGTCGTCTCCGCCCTGGTCGCCAGATGAACTGTCACCCCTTGACTTAAAGGAGAACTCCGGTCAATTTTAACATTGAGCTCATTTTTTTGTACATTTGGAGTGCTGTCAGTACAGAGAACAACGACAAAAATCGGTGTTGCCTACACCGTGTTTTCCTCTTTTTAAAATTTGCACCCTGTTGACTTCAATGGGGCAAGTTTTAAACCAGCTTTTGGCCTCTTAACATCCTTGATGCGTCATTACAAGTGCACAGGTCATGTGAGTGATTCCTTCGGAGTGAACGCGGGTGAATCTGACTGCAGTAGATGTGAAAGATATGAATAAAAATGATGTTATTACAGCCAGCGCACATACCTGTATTTACATCCTGTTTTCGGTCGAAGTCCACAGTAGTCATTTGTTGAGTTCATGCGCATAGGTTTAGTACCTATGATCACACGCATGAACTTGCCAATCGATTACTATGGACTTCGACCGAAAACAGGATGTATCTTTCACATCTACTACAGTCAGATTCACCCGCGTTCACTCCAAAGGAATCACTCACATGACCTGTGCACTTGTAATGACACATCAAGGATGTTAAGGGGCTAAAAGCAGGTTTAAAACTTGCCCCATTGAAGTCAACAGGGTGCAAATTTTAAAAAGAGGATAACACGGTGTAGGCAACACCGATTTTTGCCGTTGTTCTCTGTACTGACAGCACTCCAAATGTACAAAAAAATGAGCTCAATGTTAAAATTGACCGGAGTTCTCCTTTAACTTTGTTTGTTGTCGTTTACACTAATTCACCGCAGCTGCATCTTCTAAATAATGCCGCGAGTGGGGCTTGAGGAAGTGACGTCGCCTGCGTCTGTGCAGTGAGACCTGATGCAGCCCCTGAAGTGAGACACGGGAAACAGAAATACTGCAAAATAATAACGCGACTAAATGAGACGAAATAACGATATAACATTTCGTCTTGTCTCGTTTTGGTCAACGAAAATGAAGAGACATTTTAGCATAGTTTTTTTTTTTTGTAAACCACATTTAGTCTCATTTTTATTCATCAACAATATGGCATTATACATTTAATTACAGTCATCGTCACATGACCAGTATTCACATTGCGTCGAAAAAAAGTTAAATTGTTATTATTCTGAAAATAAGGCCTCGTTTACACTGCAGGTCTTGGTGCCCAATTTACTGTCCGTTTACACGTTCTTTCAACTGTATCCTATTCATGTGTTTACACTTGCCATACTATCTGAAATTTTGCGCATGCTTAAAGGGTTAAATTCTCTTGCACAGATGGACGAACGCAAAATATGCTTGATTCTGGCTCTGCGATATAGGCCTATGCAAAGTTTGCCAAACATCACCATGAACTGAACCGATCATATTGATAGAAAGTGAGACATGTTGAAAATATATAAGTGATATAAGTGAGAATAAATTCCTTATCCCTGCTGGATAAATCACTTTGTTCTTCTACTGAGGTAAATCCAAGGTAAACTCAAAGCGTGTCTTCCAAACGCATGAAAATGAAATGAAAAGCAGAGGAAGGATGAGGCTTGATGGTTTGTTTATCGAGGTGATGGGGGTGTTTATAGGTTAGCGTGGCTCACGCATAGACGATTAGCATGTAAATTGCTTGTGTGGGTGTGGTGTTGCAATAGGGACTGTACTGTTGGTTTCATAAGAATTACATAAACCGAGAATATGTTTTGATATGAGTTGCTTCATTTAAACTTCAAGCTTTCTAAAGACATATATCTCATGTATGTGTGGCAAGTATTCGCTAGGTTACATTTCATTTTCTGACACATTTCAGAATGGACTTCACTGAGAGAGAGATGGCAGAACGTGCATCCTGTTTGTTTTCTATATTTTATAAAAAGCACAATATTTTGTTTTTGTGAGTGTGTACACAAAGAAAAAAAACTCCCTCTGCCAACCCCAGGGAGTTAACCGCTGACACAAAATGCTGCTGCAATGTTTTGGGTTCCTTACATTGGCTGAATAGAATAGAATAGAATAGAATAGAATAGAATAGAATAGAATAGAACTGATTTTAGTTTATAAATCGCAACACAATTTGGCTCCTCCGTATTTGGTGGAATTAAGAAATATGAGCCGAAATGACCAGCTGGCCTTAACGATTGGGTCCTCGTGGAAAACAGGTGGAGATCGAGCATTTGCGGTGGAAGTTCCTAAACTTTGGAATGATCCCACGCCAAGTGTTTAAGCGCAAGTTAAAATAATATTTCCTGCTTTAGCACATGAGCTAGTGTCACACACCTCAACGGCACTACATTTCCCAGCATTCCTAATGATTCCCACCTGCACTCAATAAGCCATCACCTCAGGTGATCAGGTGATGGCTTATTGCACGTCATCTGCACGTCATCATCACTGTGTATTTAAGTTCCTCCTTGTGTTCACTTCTTTGTCCGGTATTGTTTGTGTTTAGCACACTGTCTTGCCTTGGCTCTTTTGTTAGTACTTGTTTAATAAACTGTGGATTTCTCTTCATCTTCGTCTTCTGTGGATATCAACGTTACAGCTAGGGTTATGGGTCACCTGCTGGGTTTTCTTTATTTGTTTTGTTATTTTTGTTTTTTATTGTTGTCTTTTATGATTGTCTCTGTATATGATTCGTAAAATTGTACAGCATTTTGTTCGATGGAAATCTGTTTATAGTAGTGCTTAATAAATAAACAATACAAAAACTGAAGCGGAAAGAGTCAATAAAAGATTGATCAGAGATGTGTCAGGAGGAGGAAAACATATCAGCTAACTGCTGTATCAGATATAGGCATTCAATACAGGCATACTGTAAAAAGAGATCTTACCATGATAGAAACTAAGCCATAACTCTGTTGGAGCATTTTTAACAAAAGGACATCAATACGTCGATGCCTTGTTCTTATCAAACAGAGACTCTAGGCTGTTCTTGCTGTTCACATATTAACTTTTAGTCAAGCACTGCAGGAATGGTAGAAATGAATGTGCTGTTGACTCAGCTGTGATCTGATAACCATGAACAATGAATCTGCAGTGAGAGTAAGCCCTATCTGCACATGACAGTGCTTCAGCATTCTAAATCAGAATCCCTGTATTATGGACTGCAGCAAAAAACAATGGATCGTAGGAAAGAGTTAAAGTTGAAACATAAAAGCCAAAACAAACTTCGTGAAGTAACAATAAAATGTTTGATAACCTTCAGACCAAAAGTCTGAAGCATTCTTTTTTATCTTCTCTTACATATACACGTAGACTTGGCTGTCTGGCTTTCTGCTGCCAAACTGCCTGCTTCTGTGAAACTGTAAACAATTCGACTGCTTGCCCATTGTCCAACTGTCAGAAACTATAGTGGAATATATAGTGGACTACAGCAGGGGTTTTTAAAGTGTGGGGCGCGCCACCCCAGGGGGGCGCCAGAGCATGCCAGGGGGGGCGCGGAGAGTGGTAAAAATTATAGCCAAATAATTAGTTTAATAAATTAAAAAAGTTAAATTGTTATTATTCTGAAAATAAGGCCTCGTTTACACTGCAGGTCTTGGTGCCCAATTTACTGTCCGTTTACACGTTCTTTCAACTGTATCCTATTCATGTGTTTACACTTGCCATACTATCTGAAATTTTGCGCATGCTTAAAGGGTTAAATTCTCTTGCACAGATGGACGAACGCAAAATATGCTTGAATCTGGCTCTGCGATATAGGCCTATGCAAATTTTGCCAAACCTCACCATGATTTTGAGGCGGAGGAGGACGAAAAGTGTCATTATTGCAGCCTGTGCATATGCTTCAGTTATTGTGTGCGAGAGAGATCTCAGGACTGGTGGGGGCCTATTCTGTTTAAACACTGGCTTTAACGAGGAGCAGTGGGTCTGAAATTTTAGGATGAGCAAGCCAACCTTTGATATGTTTTGTCAACGTTTGTCCACATTCCTCTCCTACAACGAAACGTTTCGTCGGGCCATCCGTCCCTTTGCAGATGCGCGTCGGGTTTCTCTCGTCATTAAACCACGGAGACGTTGCCTAATGCCTATCCGATCTTCCTGTTTACATGACAGTCGCATTGGAACATATCTGATTTATATCTGATTTATTTCCACATATGAATGAGGCCTGAAACCGATCTCGAAATATCCAAATGTATGCATTGGGGCATTGGGTAAGTTGTGTCAAAAGGGAGGCCCACTGTCTTAGACTTTGAAAACCCCTGGACTACAGGACACACAAAACAGGACACACAAAACATTTTTTTGTTCTTCAACATTATTTGGCCAATTAATGTTGGAAAAAATAGTGACTGAAATTACAAGGAGATATCTAGGAATGCAGATAATGAACTAACTTGAACCCAACTCAGTTTTCCAGACAAATACTTTGAACATTGATACGGTCAAGGCTCTTGATATGGATTTGTTCTTGATACGGATAATATATAGTATATATCGAGGTCCTGATTACATAGTTGAGCAATGAAATTTGTATCTATTAGTCCTGGCTAAAATGTTTGGAAGGGGACGGGGAGGGTGCTTAATTATTTTCCCACCATCTGCTTGTTAATCAGTAATCAATATTTAACAGTAATTGTCTTTGATTTAAGTTGTTTTGGCTCCCATGTTCCTGTCTAACATATATGTCCCTTTCTGCATGTACACAAAAACTGTCGTACTGTTAGGTGATCCATTACGTAGGTCAAGGAGGTCTTCTTTAGTCTCTCTCATGTTTAAATTCATATTTTAGTATGAATTATGAATCAGAATAAAGAATATCATTCAAACTTCTAACTGTCTCTAATGTTTTGGTAAAAAGATAGATAACAGCTGCTCTCTGGAGAAACGTCACCTTGGCTTGTGTTTCCTGTCTCCATCTTTCCCTGTCCTAAAAAAAACTATGGAGGAGTCCAAATGATTTTAGAAGAATTATATATAAATATGCTGTTATGTGACATTCCTGGGCCTTTGTTCCTGACTTTCTTGCAATTTGATAATTGATAATTGATGTGCTGACATGAAGGACATGTTGGAGAGTTCCTATGTTTAATCTATGTGTTAAACAATCAGAACCAAGTATTCTTGGACACTTAACATACAGTTATAATCAAAAGGATTCAATCCCTATTGCAAATCAGGTTTATTGGCAACATTTACAGACTTTTCAGCTGTTTGCAATTAACAAATGTAATTTAAATAGCTCTACACAACAATTGTGGTTCCCTTACGAGAACGTTCTCTCGTACTGCGTTGAAAACGCTGTGGGAAAACTCCTTTTCTCGAGAATATTGAAGCCTTTATTTTAAAACGCATTGCTGCAGCACATGCGAGAGCTAGAAGCTCGCGTGAGCGTGCTGATTGGCTTGTGCAAAGCAACTGCACGAACCAATGGCGGAACAGCAGAGGAGCGCGAGCCAATCGGGGCGCTTGGCACTCTGCCAGAGTCAAGCGCGCGAAACTGCACGTGACAGAAGAGTATAAATACACAGAGAATCCGCCATTTGACAGATTTTATCTCCTTCAGCTTTCGACCCAGCCGCTCGTCGTCGAACAGCCTTCCAGCGGAACTGCTTCGCATCCCGGCGTCTGCCAAGCTGAGCGTTTCCCTGTGGCATCCGACGAGTATCCTTTTTCTAACTCAAAAAGAGCATTCTAAGAGAGCAAATTGCTGTTTTCACAGCGCGCGGCGTTGTTGCAAATGCCGCTCACCGTGTGTGACTCATGCGGGGTCTCCCTGCACGCCTCTGACACACACTCTCTGTGTGTTGCCTGCCTCGGCCCTGAGCACGCCGAGGCAGCGCTCACTAAAGGCGGCTGCCTTCACTGTGACGGAATGCCTGTTGCCACGCTCCGTGCCAGATCTTCCGCCGCCTCGCTGAGTGTTCCCGCCCACCTTCCATCCTCGGCGCCCCGTGAGCCCCGTAGGAAGAAGCGGCGCGATCAGAGGCCTCCTGAACGCGCTCATCTGGATGAATGCACGCCGGGTCTCTCCCCGCACGCTTCGCCCGCGCCTTCATCTCCAGTCCTGTTCTCACAGAGCGACCAACGCCCCTCTTCTGAAGCGGCAGGTCTCGTCTCTTTCGGTTTGTCCGAAGAACTGGACGACGCTGTTTCTATGGCGGCATCTGAAAGTGAGGAATGGTCGGGCTCCGCGGACCCCGCCCCCCTCTCTCAGCTGGATCCTGTTGACACTCGAGCGAGCATCGACGCCGAACTCTTCCGTGTCATGTCTCGCGCTGTCGAAGAACTGGGACTAGACTGGCTTTCCCCAGCTGAGCCTACCAAAAGCCGCCTCGACGAATGGTACCTGCCGGGGCGCCAACAGGCCCCTCGTCAACGTGCCGCCCCCTTCATGCCCGAAGTTCATGATGAGCTCACTAAAAGCTGGCGCGCGCCCTTTTCAGTGCGAACGCGCTCTTCAGCTTCTTCAACGCTCTCCTCTGTCGACGGCGCTGAAGAGAAAGGGTATGTTTCCCTACCTCCTTTAGAGGAAGCGGTCGCTGCACACTTATGCCCTCCCACTGCTGGGAGTTGGAGGGCTAAAACAGTGCACCCCTCTAAGCCGTGCAGGACCACTTCGGCTCTCGCCAGCTGCGCTTATGCTGCCGCCGGCCAAGCCGCCTCTGCACTCCACGCTATGGCGACCCTGCAGGTGTTTCAAGCTAAGCTCCTCCGCACTATGGACGAGTCTGGCCCGGACCCAGACACCTTAAAAGACCTCAGGAGTGCTACAGATTTGGCGCTGAGGGCCACAAAGACCACCGCGCAAGCACTGGGCCGCAACATGTCTAGCCTGGTTGTCTTAGAGCGCCACTTGTGGCTCACGTTAACGGAGATCAGGGACGCTGACAAAACCGCCTTCCTCGACTCTCCAGTCTCTCCATCCGGTCTCTTCGGCCCTTCTGTTAATGGCTTCGCTGATCGCTTCACGGAGGCTCAGAAAGCTTCAAGTGCTATGAGACACTTCCTGCCCAAACGCTCTAGCTCGGTCCAACGGCGCCCCAAGAGCACGCCGCGACCAGAAAAGCCCGCGTCTCAGGTTCCCCAGCCCCTCCCCGCGGCTGACACCACTCGACGCCTGAAGCCTGCAAAACGATTCCCGTTTCCCAGGCGCCAGGGCCCTCGACCGAAGCTGACGCTCGACCACGAGCCCAAGAAGCCGTCCTAACCGGCAGGAAAAGGGGTCTATGTCCCGCCGCGGCCGGACCAGCCCCGAAGATCGCTCGAGTGCTTCTCACAGCCCCCTCTTCAGTTCAGGCGGCTGGAGCAGTTGTGTATGCAGACAATGGGCCCGTCACGTGTTACGCACCCCTGCACCCAAACGCTGTTTTAACAGCGACCCACACAGAGCACAAAACGAGCAAAATTTCTCCCCTGGCCTCATATCAGTTCGAGCCCCCGTCTCCGGGCGTTCCAGATATAATGATGCCTCTGGCTCTTCGGGCTCTAGCTTGGCAGGCTATCCCAGGAGTTTCAGAATGGGTGATAAACATCATAAAGCGCGGCTACTCGCTTCAGTTTGCACGCAGACCCCCGCGCTTTCGCGCTGTGGTTCAAACCTCGGTCAGCAGCACATTACGTCATGTCCTCCGCACCGAAGTATTAAGTTTGCTAGCAAAAGGGGCTATCGAGAGGGTTCCCCCCTCTCTAAGCGAGTCAGGCTTTTACAGCCGTTACTTTCTCGTTCCAAAGAAAGACGGCGGCCTGAGGCCCATTTTAGATCTCAGGCGTCTGAACAAGGCTCTCATGTCACGGCCGTTCAGGATGCTCACGACCAGACATATACTGGCGCAGATTCGCCCAGGCGACTGGTTTTTCTCAGTAGATCTGAAAGACGCTTACTTTCACATTCAAGTGAATCCCCACCACAGGCCATTCTTGAGATTCGCCTTCGAGGGGCAGACATACCAGTACACGGTTCTACCGTTTGGACTGGCTCTGGCACCTCGTACATTCACGAAGTGCATGGATGCAGCTCTCTCCCCCCTGAGACAGCGGGGAATGCGCATTCTAAAGTACCTCGACGACTGGCTCATTCTGACTCAGTCAGAGGCGGAGTCACATACTCACAAAGCCTGGCTCCTCAGCCATCTAGAATGTCTAGGGCTCAGGGTGAATTTTTCAAAGAGTATTCTGTCACCCAGCCAACGTATCATGTTCCTGGGGACAGTATTCGACTCCGTTCTTATGAGAGCATGGCCCTCCCCGGCCCGTGCTCTATCGATTCAGCGGCTCGCCGCATCGTTCACGAAGGGCTCTCATGCACCCCTCAGAACGTTTCAGAGGATCCTTGGCCTTATGGCCTCAGCATCATCAGTACTCCAACTAGGCCTACTGCGCATGCGTCCTCTTCAGCTGTGGCTAGCACCTCGGGTGCCACCCCACGCCTGGCACTCAGGCCGATTGACTATCAAGGTGGATCAGCGCTGTGTTCAAGCCCTGGCCCCTTGGACGAACGCCAGCTGGTTTCAGCAGGGCGTGAGTATGGGGGTGGTCTCCAAGAGGAGGATGATCTCAACAGACGCTTCCAACTTAGGTTGGGGAGCCCTGTACGAGGGCAGGCCTGCCTCCGGCCTCTGGTCGAGCTCGGAGAAACGCCTACACATCAACTGCCTCGAAATGAGGGCAGTTTTTCTGGCCCTGAAAACCTTCCTCCCATACCTGGCTGGACACCACGTATTGGTCCGGACGGACAACATGTCAGTGGTATCTTACATAAATCGCCAGGGCGGCCTCAGGTCCCGCAACCTGCTTGCCATAGCCACCCAGCTACTGTTATGGGCTCACACCAATCTGCGCTCGCTCAGGGCAGCTCACGTGCCGGGCACGTTGAACACGGGAGCAGACATGCTCTCTCGGGGCAGGGTTCCCCCAGAGGAATGGTCTCTCCACCCTCAGACGATTCTCCTGCTTTGGGAGGTCTTCGGGAAGGCAGAAGTAGATCTCTTCGCCTCAGAAGACAATCGTCACTGCCCAATCTTCTTTTCAAAGAGCAGGGATGCGTTGGCCCACGACTGGCCCAGCCTTCCCCTCTATGCTTTTCCTCCGGTCTCGATGCTCCCTCAGGTCATCGAACGGATCAGAGTCACGAAATGCCCAGTGCTCCTGATAGCTCCTCTATGGCGAACCCAGTCTTGGTTTCCGGAGCTGATACGGCTGTCTGTGACAGACCCTTGGCCAATCCCAGTGAGGTGCGACCTTCTGGCTCAGGCCAGCAAACCTATATGGCATCCCCGTCCCGATTTGTGGGCCCTACACGCTTGGCCACTCAACGGGTACGCCAGGACCTCCCAGAGGGCGTCCTGAACACGATCAGGGAAGCTAGAGCTCCGTCTACCAGACGCCTCTACCACCATAAATGGTCAGTGTTTTCCAGCTGGTGTTTAGCTCGAAACCTCGACCCACACACTTGTGAAATTTCAAGAGTGCTATCTTTTCTCCAAGAGATGCTGGATGCGGGTCGATCCCCCTCCACTCTCAAGGTATACGTAGCAGCCATTGCTACACAGCATGTTTTGGAAGCAGGAGCCTCCTTAGGAAAATGCGACCTTATAGTTCGCTTCCTTAAGGGCGCCAGAAGGCTTAACCCGCCTCGGCCGCCATCTGTCCCAGCATGGGACCTTTCTTTGGTTCTGCGGGCTCTTAAGGGACCTCCCTTTGAACCACTTCGGTCAGCCGACCTAAAACCTCTCTCCCTGAAAATGCCCTGCTGTTGGCACTGGCGTCAGTCAAGAGAGTAAGTGACTTACAGGCGCTCTCTACTA
Organism: Scardinius erythrophthalmus; assembly: GCF_964197995.2. Classification (NCBI taxonomy): domain Eukaryota; kingdom Metazoa; phylum Chordata; class Actinopteri; order Cypriniformes; family Leuciscidae; genus Scardinius; species Scardinius erythrophthalmus. Next base: position 46,689,977 of record NC_138227.1, read on the forward strand.
GCGCGTCCTGCCTGGATTTTGGCCCCAATGACTCTAAGGTCATCCTTAGGCCAAGACATGGATATATTCCTAAGGTGCTCTCAACTCCGTTCAGAGCCCAGGTTATTTCTCTGTCAGCTCTTCCCACATCAGAAGAGTTCAGTGATGTTCTCACACTCTGCCCTGTCAGAGCTTTGAGAATTTATTTAGAGCGTTCAGCCTCTTTCAGACAGTCTGAACAGCTTTTTGTTTGCTTCGGGGGCCGAACCAAAGGTCTTCCTGTCATGAAGCTCACGCTGTCCAGGTGGATAGTGGATGCCATCGCTCTGGCCTACACCTCACTGGGCCTTACATGTCCCATAGGTGTTAGAGCTCACTCCACGAGAGGCGTCGCCTCGTCGTGGGCCTGGTCAAGTGGTGTTCCTATCGAAGACATCTGTGCGGCGGCCGGATGGTCCGTCCCGTCCACATTTGTGAGATTTTACAACCTGGAAGTTCCTGCTCTGCAGGCACGAGTTCTCTCTATCTAAGCTCTGGCTCTGCGGATCCAGGCTGGTTTTGACATTCTTTCTGTCACACTTGTGCGACGACCGGCTAGTCTGTTTCGTCCACACTTGTGAAACTTTACAACCCAAAAGTCCCTGCTCCGCAGGTACGAATTCTCTCTAGCTAGGCCCTGGCTCTATGGATCCAGACTAGTTATGAAAATGTCTATGCAGGGCGTTATGCGGCGGCCGGCTGGTCCGTTCCGTCCACATCTTAGACCTCTATGGTACCTGCCTTATAGGCATGAGTAGTCTCTATCTAACGCTGGCTCTGTGGACCCAGAATAGTTTTTTGACTCAGACACTGGTTGTCATCTCGTGTTGTGGGATTCTTAAGACTGGCCCTTGGCCCAGCTTTATCTGTTTGGATATCTAAGGGCCCGAAGATTCGGTCTCTTTATCCTAGGCTATTCTGTACTTCCTGGAGCTCTCGGTGAGTCAGATTGGCCAAAGACAACAAGCACGGCGTTTTAAATAGTGTTCCCACAGCGTTTTCAACGCAGTACGAGAGAACGTTCTCGTAAGGGAACGTACTTGGTTACTTACGTAACCTCGGTTCCCTTAGAGATAAGGGAACGAGTACTGCGTTGCCTTGCCGTGCTATTGTCTATTATGGCAGGTGTCTTTTCGCTTCAGTCGATTTAAACCTGTCAAATGGCGGATTCTCTGTGTATTTATACTCTTCTGTCACGTGCAGTTTCGCGCGCTTGACTCTGGCAGAGTGCCAAGCGGCCCGATTGGCTCGCGCTCCTCTGCTGTTCCGCCATTGGTTCGTGCAGTTGCTTTGCACAAGCCAATCAGCACGCTCACGCGAGCTTCTAGCTCTCGCATGTGCTGCAGCAATGCGTTTTAAAATAAAGGCTTCAATATTCTCGAGAAAAGGAGTTTTCCCACAGCGTTTTCAACGCAGTACTCGTTCCCTTATCTCTAAGGGAACCGAGGTTACGTAAGTAACCAAGTACGTTTTCCCAAATTCAACTGAAAATGCAACTTTGAATGAATTCTGCAGTCTCAAAATTATTCAGCGCCTTAATGGCAAGCATCTTTAATACTTTGTATAACACCCTTTTGCTGTTATGACCTGCTGCAAACGGGATGTATAACCGACACCAGCTTCTGGCAGCGTTTCTGAGGAATCTTAGCCCATTCCTTATGAGCAATGGCCTCTAGTTCAGGATTATTCTTGGGTTTGTGTGCTGCAACTCCCTTCTTCAAATCCGACCAGAGATTTTCTATGGGGTTCAAGTCAGGTGTCTGTGATGGCCACTGTAGAATCTTCCAGGACTTCTTCTGCAACCAAGCCTTGGTGGAATTTGAGGTATGCTTGGGATCATTGTCCTGTTGGAAGGTCCAATGACGCCCAAGCTTTAGCTTCCTCAGAGACACCATCACGTTTTCTCCATAGATTTCCTAATACTTCAATGAATCCATCTTGCCTTCCACACGCAGCAGGTTTCCATTGCCAGAAGATGCAAAGCAGCCCCAGAGCATCACCATGCTTAACTGCAGACAGAGTGTTTTTTTCAACATATGCTTCATTCTTCTTCCTCTAGACATACCACTGATCCATAGTGCTTTTGGGTCAGTAGTGGTGTACGCATGCGTTTAGTACGTGCCTTACTGTGCAGCTGAAACCTGTTTCCTGTTGCCACCAAGTCTTGCTGCAGGTCTTTTGCAGTCACTCAAGGAATTTCTGAACCTGGTTTCTCAGACATCTGGTTGCAGCCTTTGATAGCTTCCTTTTTCTGCCCTGTCCAGGTAGTGTAACCACTGTTCCTTTGAACTTGCGAACTATAGCCGCGTTTCCACCCCAGGAACTAGGAACTTAGGGGTGGTACTCGGTGTGTTTACACCGCAGGAACCAGGATCTAAATGAAGTTCCGGGTAAATATTTCCCCCTCCGAAAGTTCCTGTTAGCGAGGTAGTACTTTTTCAAAGTTCAGGAACTTTCAGGAGTGGGACTTGGGCGCTGAACATGCTGATTGGTTGAGTTCATGCCGGATTTTGTTTGGTTGACTCCACGCAGCATTTTATTTAACCACCATCTGTTGAGGTGTGTGCAGTAAAAGTCGTCTGCTATTCGAATTAACAATGGAGTTTAAAAAATGCGACCGATGGACTGACGACGAGGTTCAGGCTTTATTAACCTGTTAAGCTGCAACCCCACTTTTGAAAAATCCCCAGAAATGACATACCCAAACTGAAAAAGATAGTTCATGAACCCTTTGTACTAAAAGCACAAGTATGATGTCATTTGAAAGCTGACACCTGGCAGTTTATTGTAAATGTAGAATTAATTATTGTCATAATGAAAAAAAATGTTATAAATAGCTTCAAAGTTTTGTAAAGTTATTAGAAATTAATTTTTATGAAACATCCTCATGAAAATAAAATTGAAGTTGGCACTGTAGCAATCTAGAAATGCACTACAGCTAAAGCCACATGTCTAAACATTTTATGTTTAAATTCTGAAAATAATAAGTCCAAAACGCTGTATTTAGTTAAATGTTTTTCAAGACCATGTCAAATTACTTTATTTTGATTTGACTCTAAAATGCAACTGATGTTTATTGTCATCTTCTAAGCATCTATCCAGTATATTGTCTCTATTGTTTTGTGGTGCAAATGATCCCCATTCAGTCTCAGTCTCCCCCTGCACACATTCACACCTCTCCAGCCTGGTTATGGCTCGAAATATGCATTTCTTTTGTCTGCATTATAGCTACTAACGACTGGCTATTCACATGCTATTCATAGGGTTTCAGTCCCTAATTTCTTTTCTCAAAGTTCACCTCACATTTTAAACTGTATCAAATGCATTTCTTGAATAAAGAAACATTTCAGTAAGCATTCAAAAAAACATAAAAGTATAACTTCTAGGTGGCAGGTGCACCTAGGGCTAGCTAGCATGTTAGCTTAGCACACCATCAATACACGACAATTTATGAGATTAAAACCATGTTTGTGCTCCAAACTTACTTTATAACGCAAGTCGAGTATTTTAAATAATCTTCTGTGATCTAATTTGGCTTCAGATAAAAAAATCAGACAGAAAATATACTATTGGTATAGTATTCTGCACAATGATTCTATATAGATTAGCATTACATTATAAATATAATCTATTATTATGGAAATGCCTGGCATGGCTTGAAAAACACAGGTAAGTCAAATATCATTGCAAACATGTTTATTGTCTTCAAAACGTCTGTATCTGCATGTTACAGCGCGATCTCTTGTTAGCTTTGTGTGTATCAGTGAGGTCCTGGAATGTCACATGATCATGGCTCTTCTTCATGTTCTATATATGGACTAATACTGTGCACAGGGCGGCGAGGGCGCCCTCAGGCTATTGGTATGAATTGAAAACACAGAGTATCCAAGCGCTCATAATGATCACATCGACGCATTTGGGTATAAATTCAATAAATATTATTCCTGTCTATAGAAATCTGATGTAAACCTATGAGAATATATCAATATTTCTCCAAATCTGCAGATTTTTGAGCTAAAAGCCCTGTGGGACATTGTTTTGTGTATTGCTGTCATGACGACAGCACGGGAGTTTTTTTATGAATGAAAGCGGCTGACGCGCATAATTCATATCAAAGGTATCGACTCATTTTTTCATTTCATAACTCCTGACACAAATTTTTAAATAACTGTCGCTATAAGTTTCTCAGAATACAATAGTGGTCAAATACTGAAACTTGAGTCTTATATCTTTTTAATGATGTATAGTTTGTCAAGGTATAACATTAAATCTGATAGTAACTTTGAACTATATATAAAAAAAAAACGCTTCAGTGCGCCCGCGCACTGGCAACGGTTAACAGGTTAAGCTTAAATTCAGAGGATGAAATCCAGTGGGAACTTTAAAGTCGCGCTTAGGCTTTACGTCACCGGACTATTTCCCTCATCTTTATGGTACTTTAGGCCGTGGTAGAAATGTGGCTTGCAACAGGTCTGGGGGGAAAAAAAGTTCCTGGTAAAAAAGTTCCTGGGACAAATTGTTCCGGGTATTTTCGGTGGAAACGCAGCTTATGTCTCCAGTGGTGTCTCCTCATTTGTGAAGGTTGATGATATCTTCTCTTAACTTTTTGGACCATTCTTTTGACTTTGTCACATTTAACTGCATGTTAGAAATATGTCTCTCAACAAACCTAGCCAGTTCAGATATTTCATGTGTTCTAGCTCAAGCACACCTGGTGCAACTAATGAAGACTTTGATTAGTTGCATCAGGTGGCTTGAGACAACACCTGTTTTGCAGATTTGTGCTGTTGTGAGGGATTCAATACAGGGGGTTGAATAATTTTGAGACTGCAGAAGTCATTAAAATTTGCATTCTTTAGTTGATTTTGCGGAAACCACTTGAAATATTTGTTGTGTAGAGCTATTTCAATTACTTTTGTTTGATTTGTTCATTGCAAACAGCAGAAGCGGACTAAAAACTCTTGTTGACTCCTGCTATTGATATTGCAAACACCTTTCTTTTAAGTAAATTTTCGTATATTGATTGTAACCCTTGACTCCGGGTCTTCATTCATCTATTGGTCTGTGGATCTTAAAGGGATAGTTCACCCAAAAAGGAAAATGACCTCATGATTTACTCACCCTCAAGCCTTCCTAGATGTTTATAATTTTCTTCTTTCAGACGAATACAATTGGAGTTGTATAAAAAAATGTCTTGGCTCTTCCAAGCTTTATATTGGCAGTGAATGAAGGATGATATTTTGAAGCCCAAAAAAGTGCATCCATCCATGATAAAAGTAGTCCATTCGGCTCCATGGGGTTAATAAAGGCCTTCTGAAGTGTAAGAAAAATATGCATATGTATAACTTAATCAACTAAAATAACTAGCTTCCGGCATACGGAAGAGTTTCTACATGGGCTTTAGTCAATTGTTGGACCTAGGGATGTTTCCATTGCGCCAGCAACTGATGCAGCATCTCGTTCCCTATTTGGGTTACAAAGATTCCATAAGTAATAGAGACATTTCCTAAGCTTTGTTTAGCAAGAAGGGAGAAGTCTGCTGGAGCTTGCAAACCAACAACAAATACAGAACAAGCTTAGTGACCTCAGTTACCAGTGGGGGAAGCTCAGCCACTAGTACAGATGGGATGCTACTTGTTTGTCCTTTCTATTAATTTATTAAAATATGTTAAAACTGCAACATATGTAGTTTGTGCTGACTATGAACAGCCATGCTATCCACAACATCACTTCTACTTGTGTGATATTGCTTAGGTTAATCAATATTTGAAGAATTGATTTATCCTGACAGAAAAATAGACTTAAGAGGAACAATACCAGCATGATTTGCTCTGTGCAGGTATCGTCTGGCCCCAGCTTATCATTTTCCTGCCCAATTTGAGGATGTGTATCGTGTGGTGAAGTACTTTCTTCATGTTGAGGTCCTGAAGGGCTACCATATCAATCCAGAACGGATTGCTGTGTCTGGAGACAGTGCAGGAGGCAACCTTGCAGCTGCAGTGGCTCAGCAGGTAAAATCTAAAACAAAGTTTATTTTAAAAAAAGTGAGTTTAATTTTTATAGAATAATGTATAATCTTGATATGTTTAATATTTATGTATGTATAATCAGTTGCAGAAGGACCCACAACAGCATGTCCAGCTAAAGGCCCAGGCTCTAATCTACCCTGTCCTGCAAGCCTTGGATCTTAACACTCCCTCCTACCAGCAGAACCAATACATGCCTATACTGCCTCGCACACTGATGGTGAGGTTTTGGAGCGAGTACTTCACCAGCGATAAGTCATTTTTCAGAGCCATGATGGCAAACAGACACAATAACCATGAATCGGCTGCTTTGCTTAAATTTGTCAATTGGAGTTCGTATTTGCCTGATTCTTATCGCCAGACATACAATTACAGTGCTCCACCTGTGGCCACTAGAAAAAGTCCAGTGCACTCTATCAGTCTCCATCATTCGCTTGCAGATCCACGAGCATCGCCATTGCTGGTGCCGGACACAATGTTGCGTTTCCTGCCTAAGGCCTATGTGTTGACCTGCGAGTATGATGTATTGCGGGATGATGGTTTGATGTATGTCACACGTCTGCGTAATGCTGGAGTTGATGTCACACATGAACATTACCCCGGTGGATTTCATGGTGCACTAATGTTCACTATGTGGCCCACAGACTTTGATATTGGACACAGGATGGTGGACAACTATGTAACATGGCTTAAGCAAAATCTATAAGATTAATGTATAATGCAACAGTGATTTATGCATCAGTTTTGGTTGAACTAGGTTATATATTTTGGTTTTATTTATTTCATTTTTTTTTCTGTTGTTTACAGTGCACCACTTTTTGTCTTAAAAAGGGCACACTTTTGATTGTATTAATCCATTATGGTACAGGCATTCCTATTATGACCAAATCTGGTTTAAAGAAACACTGGACTATATTATATGTAAATGTCAATCATAAATGAAGAGTGTTGATGATATGTATCCATTGTTATCCCTTTACTATGTATGTTACTAATGAAGTTGTTCAACACATTAGCATGACAGTAATATTTTTGTTGATAAATCTTCTTAACATTACACTAATATTGTTTTATTATTTAATTTATTATTGTACTATATATTGTACCATTATTATTTCTCTAAATCTTTTGCAATTGCCACTGACTGCTTGACATTTTGACAGGTTTGGTTTGATATGCAGTAAACTGTCTGATGAATTTCCTGGTTCTCTGAATTCTTATCTAGCTACGTTTGATTTGTATAAACACATTAATACTTAGTAACTTATGTTTTAGAAAAAAGACAGGCCAGTTAGTAAAATCATGGAATGAGAGAAAATACTTATAAACAAATCTGAATTACGCAATTTATGCGTCATAGCATCTCACAAACAAATGTTCTTAGTATATTGCCTACAAACAATTTCAGTCATATGATGCTTTGAAACAGCAAGAGCTAACTAAAACAACAAGCAGCAATATCAACCACATAGTAGTGGTAGTGTAGTCCTAACTATGTTTCTGCATAGTGACTATTCATTCTTCACAGCTTATAAGTTTCAGAGTTTTCACAGCCACCTTTTGTGTACTTGGCTCATCGTCATTTTTAATTGCGCTTTCTCATGCAATTCCTAGCATTAAAGCATGTCAGCATCCCATACCAGTGTCAAATACAGTTTTGGGAAAAGTCGATAAATGTGCTAATGACATTAAATTGTGCAAAATGCAAACATTATGCCAAAACATGTTTACCTGAAAGTGCTTTTGGCCATGCTTGTCCAGGACAACCTGAGTGCAACCAACATGCTTGGTAAGTTGTTCAGAAAACCTACTGTTTATTGCAACATTGTAGTGGTGCAGCAGGTTTTGCATGGAGTTCATACTGCGAAAAACGCATGTTTGTTGGCTTCATAGCATTTACAAAGTAGTTGTTTTTTCTCGTTTGAAAAAACAACTGCTCAGCACATTGAGAATGAACTCTTCCAGCCAACTCAGGAACAAGCTGTATTTTGCGAAGTTTATCGCAAAATTCCTTAATTTTGTTTTCATGAAATCTGTCATAAAGCACATAGTGTTTGTTGGAGATTTTCCTTTGCCTCATGTAAAAGTCTGTATTGCTGTGTCTCAGACAGAAACCAGGTTAAATCAGGTCAAAGGGTCTGTGAGGATGGATAAGTACAAGCTCAGAGAGAAGATGTGTATAGGTGGTTGAAACAAGATGGTACTAAAACATGTTAATTAAGACGATGGATGGCACCGGACACTGCAGAGTCATGTTGCCTGAGATATTTTTTTAAAATGGGTGTGGCCAAAGATTTTTCCAAAAAAAGATGATTCTAACGGTAACGAGATCTCGAGGCGGAGCAAAAAAGAAAAGATAGCTGATTGGCTACCTAGTGATAAGAAAAGGTATAAGACCTGAAGTTCGACTATTGCAAGTCAGATGGCCAGCTGGCATCACACTTTGTTGCTTGTCAATAAAGTTAATTCTTCTGAGACCTGGAACTTCGACTCCTGAGAGATTTCTTTGAGACCCGATTTGAGGACTTTGAATTTGCTACAACATAATTGGCGAGCGAAGCCAGGGATGGACAAGGTGTCGAGGAGTGACCGGGGACGGCTCGCTGGCAGAGGCCTCACAAAACAAAGGCGTGCCATAAAATAATGTAAGCAGCTTATTGCTTATATTTGTTTTGTGTGGCTCCTGGTAAGCTAACCAAAAAGTAAGCCTTAAATAAAAGACCCCACCAAAAAGAACCTAAAATTGATAAGGAATCAAAAAGAGGGTAATTTCCAGGTCTCAAGAAGGAGCGCATGCGTAACTAAAATAAAGCAAGAAGTGCTTAAAACCAAGAAGTGCGTCAGTTAGATGAAAAATAAGCAAGAAGTGCTTGATTTATTCCCGAAATAGAGCATACAGTTGTATTAAAGAAAAATTTATAAAAGGTTAGGATGCAGAGATAAAGTTTCTTCTGGTTGAGCTGTGTATTTTGCCTGATCACTAACCGCACTGCTTTGAACTGCCTTAATTGGGAGTGAATTCTTGAGATAAGACTGATTGAGAGAAGCTGAGACAGGGAAAGTGTTTGAGAATATTCTGCGAGACCTGTAAAAATGGAAAGACGAGAAATTCAATGGACAGTGAAAAAAAAATGTATGAAAAGAAAATGGAAAATTATATGCATAAAAAAAAGAGGAATATTCCAAAAAATTGGCTTTATCATCTATTTGGCCATTCTTCTGATTGCAAGAGCTGTGATCCGGCCGGAGAAAAACAGCCTATCCTGAACAATAAATCAGCTTTGTCTCTCATTCATCTGATTCATTGATACAAGAAAAAATAACAAGTAAAAGTATGTGTGTGTGTGTGTGTGTGTGTGTGTGTGTGTGTGTGTGTGTGTGTGTGTGTGTATGTGTGTGTGTGTGTGTGTGTGTGTGTGTGTGTGTGTGTGTGTGTGTGTGAGAGAGAGAGAGTGTGTGTGCGTGTCAAATGCACAGATTAGGACTGTTTGAAAAAGAACGATATTCATTTATAAGGAGAAACTAGAATTATGAAAGAACACTTGTTTCTCTCTCTCATATAGCAAAAGTAAACCGTGACTGTGATATGAGAAAGAGAGGCAGAAAGGGGGGGCTGCAAGAAGAAAGTGAGATGGCGCGCGTGTGTGTGTGCGCACGAGTGTGTGTGTGTGAAAGGAAAGAAAGGAGACAGAGAGAAAGAGTTCACCTTTTCTAGTTCTGACCAGCTTATAAACCAGAAAGTGAGTAACCATTTCCAACATACACTTTGAGAGATTTGATTTGTAACTGTCATCCCCACCAGTGGACCTGTAATAGAGGAACTGCATATTAAAATACCTGAGAAAGACTAATCAAATATCTTAATAAATGTCTGACCACCAATGTCTGAAAACTAGTTAAGAATAGATGCAAGCTGGGGTTAGTAAGGTATACTAAAAAGGTGTGAAACACACTGATAATAATTAAGATTATAATGGCATCAACACCTGTAGAGATACCAAGATCAAAATATTCATTTTGCAGAGATACTATAGGACAACCCTCCAAAAATGGGGAAAGAAGCCTAAAAACAAAATGACCAGCTGAGGGAACATTAGATGTGGCTATGTGTAGAGACACAGAATCATTCGTAAAAAAAATTTTTTTTTAAAAAGGTATTCATAACCGGTTTACTAAGAGATCAAGTAAGATCGGTGAAATCTGCTAATCCAGTCAGAATTAAAAGTAGGCTAATTTCACAAATACCAAGAAAACGCCAATAAAAAATAATTGATAAGAAAATAATCTGAAAGAAAATAATAAAATTGCTTAAATGTTAGTTGACCGGTCTATAGGGGAATTAAATTAATAAGCAAGCCTAACAGGGACTGATATGGAGGATTGTGCTAACTGGTGGCCATCAGTTTTCTCCTTAGTATAAGTGGTTTGTGCAGTTCCCAGAGGAAATTAAAATAATTGACAAAAAGGATTATAGAAATATCTGACATTTAGAGATAAAAATATGTATATAGAGAGAGACATGCTAGATGTGGGTATGACTGATCTGTTATATAAAGACGTAGCCTATGATGTTTGCATCTTGTTTTCCCTGAGACAGTTTGAAATTTTATCCATTGCAGAAATTTTGAGATTTTTGGATTGTCTAACTTAAAATAACTTGTGCATTGTGTTGAATGAGCAGGATTGGGTGACCAAGCTTAACAGACATTTTTAACAACCATACTGTATTATACACATTTTACAGTAATGAGACTCATTGATTTAATCCTGAAATGCTTGAGAGAGTAGGGATCGATATAACGAGTGATAAAAATACTGTATATGTGATAGGGGTTGCACGACTACTGATTTCTGCTAGTCGATTTCTTATCAAAACAATACTCGAGTTACTCGACTACTCGTCGTTCATGCTACTGTAAATGAAAAGACATGAAATAGCTAGATCTTATCAATAAACATTTATTTATTCATAGCCTAATGCAACAATTACATAAGTAAACTCTCAAAACATTATAATTATGACATTTCATTTTTAAATTTTCATGTAACAGTCAAAAGCCAAATAAATGGCCGTTCTTGCCTTTCATTTCAGACGTCTAGCTTCTAGGGGCCGTTCACATATCGCGTCTTTTCCGCGCTCAAGGTCGTTATTTCAAATGTAGGCGAGCGCGCTCATAATGAAAGCAACATGGTGCGCTAGTTTTTCCATGCGGGTTTTTCCTTCTCATCTCCAGAAATATATCTAGTAGTAAAGCTAATGCAAGGGCTAGAAATAAATTAATCCTTTGCTGAATGATACTTCTTCGTTGTCATCATGGAGAGCGCAGTTTGTTTGCATAGCAACGACAGACGCCACGGGAGCGCGAGCGCTTGTAGGAGACAGCGGCACGGCCGCGCGCGCTTTCCACACGTTTTTAGACGCAATATGTGAACGGCCTCTTGCAGAGTTGGCCAATTACAATATTTTTGTCATCCTTGATGAAATACTTCCACACATCTGACGTGTGGTGTCTGTTGGTGACGTTCGCCATTTTTAATTCATTTATGGTTAATGGACGCTCGAGTACTCGATTGTTTCCGACAGCGTCGACTAGTGGTTGAAGTAGTCGATCGATCGACTACTCGACTAGTATATGCAAGCCCTAATATGTGACAACTCAGACAGACTGAAAGGCTGCTATTTTCTGCATTCTGCAAAGAAGAAAGATGCTTGCTCTTTTCTGCAAAGAAGAACTTGCTTTATTAAAATTGCATGGAGAAACTGCTGTTATCAATCAGATGAGACTTCTGAAATTAAGGGACAATTGAAAGAGATGGTTGCAGAATTTATAAAGGATGAAGTTGATTCATGCGGATCTCTGAGTGTTCAATTTCCAGATGACACCAGACAGCTTTTGGGACGGCTGCCTCGACATAAACAACAGCAACTGGACTGTGCAACAAGTGAGAGCAAGAAACATAAGGACACGGCTGCAGAGAAAAGAAGAGGCGTTCAGTTGGTGGGCCTTCATCCCCCCTGGAAGAGGAAGCTGAAACTTCGGAGAGGGCTGGTATGTACAAAGACTGTGTTGATGCAGACACAACTAAGAAAAACATCCTGCCATCATGCAAAATTGCCTCCTCCGTGGCTTGGCCAAAAGCCAGACTAAGGGGAGGCAGAGAGACAACAGCATCCAGAGTCAAACCACGATGTCCCAACATGACACCAGACCCTTGAGTGCCAACAAAGACTGACAGATTAAATGCATCAGATGAGGAGGGAAACACTGAACAACTGATCGCTGGTCCAAGCAGAAGGACTGCATCCTTTACTGAGTGGGCACAGGTGATACGTTTTCAATGATCACTACAAGAGACCGCTTCAAATTTCATTGATTGGCCATATTAATTTTATTTTGCTTATTCACTGGTCCAGCAGCAGTTCTCTATTCTGTTAAGCTAACACGCTATTTGCTTTCTTTCAATAGACATCAGTCCAGTTGTAAGCATTTAAAAAAATATATATTAAAAAAAGAAAGAAAAGAGGAGGGAAGTTGAGCAAGTTGAGAGTTTGCATGACTCAATAATTAACTAAAACTGAGGCTGGACTCAGCAGAGTGAGGGACTATTGCATTAACCATCTAGGGGTAAATGCATAATTAGATAATTGATGATGTTGTCCACTGAACAGAGAGCTTTTGGGCTCTGCTTTCAAGACAGAGCTGATATAAACTTGAGTGATACTGAGCTCTCTATTAAGAAAAAAAAAAGGACATAATGTTTTCAACAACAAAAATGTAGATGATAAAGCTGTGGTGCTGGTCACTCCATCTTGGTCAATAGTTTTTTTTTTTTTTTTTTTAGGTTTAGAAATAAAATAGTAACTACACAAACTACAAACACGTGATGTCACAAATGCTGTCATTAGCAGGGATTACACGATGTTAATATTGTTGGTCATGAATTCAAGATTATGATGAGATCTCCAGTCATTTAAAAACGCAGCTCATAGGCAACAGAAAAAAAGATTATGATGATAAATTAACAGATGAATGACAAATCAGATTAGAGAAATTGATAATGGTTCTTTTAAATGACAGCATGTCCAGACTAGGGCTGTCACTTTTCGTTCGAAAATCGATTGCACAATCGATCAGACCAACCAACGCAAGTTTCGAAAACGAAAACAGAGAATCGATTACAACGGTCTTTTTTCTCAGAGCGCGTCCAGCTCGTGACGATACGCGCGCAGCGAACGGCGCCTCTCACAGCAACTGCAGGCTCTGACAAACACACAAAACAGCAAATCCTTCTTCTTCATAATGTGTCTCTTTTTACAACAAAACTGAATTCTGCCAGTATTCAGACAGTCTCATGCATGCAGATACAGATTCGGGCTACGGTCTACAATCGCTTACATAGGCGAAATTTGTTTGACATTTCTAACCGTAAACACAGGCATGTTGAAGACTGCAGTAATGTTTTTCATTGATGTTATGGCAGTCCACTCTACTTATTGTTTTTCGAGAATGTTGCACTCCTGTTTGTCATTGTGCACGAAACTTCACGCCAATAAATCATCAGGAATATTGCTGACTTGTGCGCGTCTCAAGCGCCGTCTTTACGTTCGTCCTAATGCCCGTTAGTTGTCCGTTGATTTGCCCATATTTGGCGTTTAAAATGGAAACGTCTTTAGACATGGAAAATCGATTTTACAATCGATTCAATGAACACTTATGTTTAAAAAATCGAACAGGATTTTTTCACAAAAGTGACAGCCCTAGTCCAGACCTACCAGATAATTTGATCTATTAGATATTGAAAAAAATTGGGGTTTATGACAGAGGTGTTTAACACAATCAAATGGCAACTGATATTGGGCAGCTGTGTTATTCAAAACATTTAGACACTGTCACATGGGGAATGCCACATTGCCTACATTCAGTAGCTTTTGTCATCAGAGTTGTGTTACCAATTTACAATTGGCTGTAAATTTAGGATAGATAATTGAATATAAAATGAAGTCTATACCGATAAGTCAAGAAAGCATAAGCAAAACCCTCAACTTCAGACTATTGGACAAATGAGGTATTAAAGGACAAATAATTACACTAGCAACCCTTTTTACTATTTTAATTCAGATGTGTGTGGTTTTGACCATTGCACAAATTTGATGATAGATAATTTTGATAGAAGATTGATAGATAGCCAAATGCAATATTTGTGTTCAAAATAATGTCAGAAAAGGTGTGTATAGATTTGATTGATCAACCATGGGGAATACCAATTGAGTTTAAGCATAGCTTTAAGCATGAAGTAAATCAGCCTTTGAGTATATTTTATGCATAACTTGATAAAATGAAGAATGGATGAATTACATGTATTGCAATCAACAGAAGTTCATTAACACACTGAAGGCACATTGAGAGCCTTGGGAGAACAGTTTGGAACTCATAAGTGACATGACATGGCAAAACAGACCAACATTATATAGGTTATTCACCGAGAAAGAATGTGTTGTATAATATTTAAAGCTGACTGTTTTACTTATGTTCCAAATAATACAGCTCCTGATTAATCATTCACCGAGGCATTGAATAATAAGGGTCACTGAAGTCACTGAAAATAGGAGATAAGCATATTGGGGACTAGTTATATATTTGGATCATAGCGTAAATGACTTACTAAAATGGGAATAATAACAACCACAGTAGTTGTTATTTTTCTGTTGCTGTTCTGTTGTTTTGTGCCTTTTCTCAGATCTATGCTAGCCACTGCGGCCGCCAAACAGATGATTAATGTGTCAGTCAAACGTTCGGGAGTTGACATGGGGTGCACAAACTCAGGAGTGTACCCTATTGGGCCAGGTCTGGGCGAGTTGGATGACTTCCTGTAAGAAGTCCTGGTGAAGGAGTAATGTCTTGTTATTTTTATTTTTAACAATTAACAATTTTGACACTGTTTTTGAATAGAAAGGGAGATAGTCACACTGTGTTTTTTATTTTTGGGGTAAAATTAGATAGTAGGGAGTAGTTAGAGGGGTTATTTTGATTTTTTGATTTTTACAAGGGCTCCTTCCAGAGTATATTCTTACATATATTCTTACATATAATCCTACTGAGTATATTTTATATAATCACACTAACTGTTCACAAAATATGATTATGTGAATGAGAGGGGACGATACAAGGTTTGAAGCAGGTCATTGCCCTTGGTACGAGGTAATGCAACCAAGTATAAAGGGAAAAGATAAGAATGTTTTTATTACTCTTTGTCACTTTTTAATCACTTTACTCGCTATAAAAGAGTTATTTTTAATATTGGAAAGTTTTCTATGAAATAAATGTTAAGTACATGCAGTAGACTACTGGAAAATATTTTCACGGGGCAAAAGAGAAATGAATTGCAAGCCCGGTCACCGATTGCTGGACCAGCAAGGGCAGACTCAACTGGTGGTTAAAAAACCCGCTGTCTGCTCCAACACCAGATAGCGCCCTAGGCAGGACCAGGGCACCTCTGGCAACGATGGAGCAACCCAGATAGCACTCCAGGCCACCGGAAGCGCCTGTGCAGTTCCTCTGGCACCGTGGGACAACTCTACCCTCAAGTCTGTACATTGAGAAATGTTGATTAAAACTGGATAACAGATGTTTATCTCTCCCTTAAGAATGATAATAGAAATGGAAGGTGAGATATTTTACTCCATTCCAGTCAAGGGGGGTGGAGATGCTTGGTCTCACTATTCCTCCAGAGTGTACCTTTGTGACAAAAGCCTATTGATAAGAAAGATGGATGGTCTATTTTTGGCCATGATTCATAGATAACAGAAGGAGGCTTGCGCATGAAGATACATTCTGGGACAAACATGAAGGTGGGACTAGAATAAGTCCCAAAGGGTGGATGTGTTGGAGATTTTCCTTTGCCTCATGTAAAAGTCTGTATTGCTGTGTCTCAGACAAAAACCAGGTTAAATCAGGTCAAAGGGTCTGTGAGGATGGATAAGTACAAGCTCAGAGAGAAGATGTGTATAGGTGGTTGATACAAGATGGTACTAAAAACATGTAAATTAGGATGATGGATGGCACTGGACACTGCAGAGTCATGTTAACTGAGATATTTAAAAAAAAAATGGGTGTGTGTGGCCAAAGATTTTTCCACCAATAAAAAGATGTCTCCGGGAAAGGTGATTCTAACGGTAACGAGATCAAGGCGGAGCAAAAAAGAAAAAGATAGCTGATTGGCTACCTAGTGATAAGAAAAGGTATAAGACCTTAAGTTCGACTATTGCAAGACAGATGGCCAGCTGGCATCTCACTTTGTTGCTTGTGTTGTATTACAAATTTATTAAATGTTTAATTTAGGTTGCAACAGTAAAAGTTGAGTACATTGAAGTTAGCATTTTAAGGTTAGGGTAGGATAATGGTATCAACAGTTTCTGCCAGTCCTGTTTTTCTCTATTGTAAGTCTTTAATGGCTCTCGGAGCCCCTGACCCAGACGTTGTATGGTTAGGCTGATTGGATTAGCAATGACTGTTATGTTGATTCTCTCAGTCTGGAGCAGGCAGTCTAAACTTGCATACCTAATTTACACGCTTTGTTTAGAGTGTCTCCACCTCTCGGTAGGTGAGACTCTCACCCTTTTGTCTTGGATGGCTCTTGGAACTGGAGCCGATTGGCCACACCCTCAGTCTAGGGTGTATTTTCTAAACATGCTTTATTCAGAGTCTCCGCCTCTATGTAATCCCTCCCCTCTTTGAATGTGTATAACTACCATGAATACTGTATTTAGATTAGACTTGATGAACTACAGACTCAGAAGAATAAATCTCTTCTGCTTATAAGATCCATCTCAAGTCTCCTGGTCTTGCTTCGATGAAGGAATAAAAGTTTCCAACACTTGTCAATAAAGTTAATTCTTCTGAGACCTGGAACTTCGACTCTTGAGAGATTTCTTTGAGAAACGATTTGAGGACTTTGAATTTGCCACAACATGTTAAGATGAGCCAGTTAATGGATGTCCATTCACATCAACAGGCATTTTCCTCACTTTAAGCCATTTCAATGCTTTGAATTGTGTTGTGTTCTTCTGTGCATATTGGCCAGTAGGTGGCGGTAGAGGTTTGTAATATGTGATATTGAGAACAGAAGAATAAGAGAGTCTGAAGTGTTGCATCAGCTGCTATCTATGCTGTTCTATTTGCTATTCCTATTGTTCATTAAAGGTCCCGTTCTACGTGATCCCATGTTTCAAACTTTAGTTAGTGTGTAATGTTGTTGTTAGAGTATAAATAATATCTGTAAAATTATAAAGCTCAAAGTTCAATGCCAAGCGAGATATTTTATTTAACAGAAGTTGACTACATAAAACGGCTCGATTGGACTACACCCCTCTACTTCCTTCATTAGTGACATCACCAGAACCGTGTTTAGACTAACCTCCGCCCACAGGAATGCTCCCTCAACTCTACTGGCTACTTGCGCACTTCTTATAACTTAGGCTACTGTGTTTACTCAGCTCTTACGTGATTTTCTGTATCATCAGTACATGTTTGATCATCATTCGGACCTGGTCCGAAACAGCAGACTTGTAGGCTGTTAATAAATAATGGATACATACAAGCAGATGACAAATACGTTATAATAACCGTAATTAAACTGCTAAACCATACCTGTTTCATCTCTATACAGCACTCTGACTCTGTAGGCATTATTGTCCGACTCGAAATGAACACCGTTACTGAGAGTTTCTGATATTATCATCATTCCGTGAGATGAAACTGTCCTGAGAGACTGAGCGCGAGCTCATGAAGCTCCGCCCCCTGTGTCGTCCAGCAGCAGCTTATTTGCATTTAAAGGGCACATACTGAAACAGCTTGTTTTTCTGAGCCCCAAAAAATGTCAATTTAAACATGCTGTAAAAAATGATCTGTTGGGTATTTTGAGCTCAAACTTCACATACCCACTCTGGGGACATCAGAGACTTATTTTACATCTTGTGAAAAGGGGCATATAACGGGACCTTTAAATAAGTTCTTATTTGAGAAGCCTTTCATTCCTTCTTACTAAGGACATAATAAATTGGCGACGAGGTACTTTTTTTTGGAGATGGCAGCTGTTTCTACTTTTTCCACACCATTTTTGCCATGTCCTGGTGAACCAACTATTCCTTTCGACACGTGGCTACGGATGTTCCAGAATTATTTGCTTGTTGATGGTGCTTCTGGAGATGCATGGCCAGTTGAGCGCAAACGAGCACTACTGCTACATTGTCTGGGGACTGAAGGACAAAGATTATTCTATTCCTTGCCGAATCAAGGTGATACGATGGAAGATGCGATTGCGGCCTTGAAAGCGCATTTTACCCCTTGACGGAACATAGTGGCTGAGCGCCATGCTTTCAGGAAACGTATTTAGGCACCAGGAGAAACTATAATTCAGTACGTAGCTGCTCTACGGGATTTAGCAGTTACTTGTGACTTTGCAGCTACTTTGGACGACATGTTGCGTGATCAGCTCGTGGAGAATGTGTCCAGTCATCGGATTCGTGAGAGACTGCTTTTGGAATCTGAATTGACTCTGGAAAAAGCCATTACTATAGCCACCCAAACAGAAGCTGCTGGTGAACAAGCCAAATTATTATCGAATACTCGTTCAGTTCCTGTGCAAGTGATACATGCAAAGCCTCCACCTGCAGCTGGACGTTTCCGTCGTAGACCACCTTTAAAATGCGTTCTTCAAAGCCTTCGTCAACTACTGCACCTGCTTCGTCCTCTCGTGAATGCTATTGTTGTGGATCTAAGAAACACCTCGCGAATGATCGTAGTTGTCCTGCTGCATCGGCACAGTGTAATAACTGTCAAAAGATGGGACATTATTCACGGGTGTGTCGTTCAGGGCAAGCTTGTTCAGTGCGTGAAATTGACTTGCCTGAAGTTCAGATCCTTTATATGCATGACTCACTTACTGATAAAATTCGGTGCACTGCTCTCATTGCGACCGCAACTACGTCTGTGCCTATCAAGCTTACCGTGGATTCTGGGTCATCTGTTTCTATATTGCCTAAAATTGTGTATGATACACACTTCCAGAAAGATGCTCTGCTGCCTCCTTCATTGAAACTGGTGACGTATTCTCGTGCTCCGATTCCTGTACTTGGCTGCTTACCTGCCACTGTCTCTATGGATGACATCACCTGCTCCACGTCATTCTTTGTGGTGGAATCTGGCACAGCTCTGCTTGGGATGGATCTTATTAATGGCTTACATCTTCGTTTTGAAGGCAATTCAATTTTGCCAGCGCAGTCATCAACACCTGTGCTGCGATTGTCTGCGTTGATGCCTTCAGCTGCTTTGGGATGTGCAAAAGGCTTTGTGCACAGAGTAAAGACAACTCCAGCAGTTGCTCCTGTGCGCCAGAAACTCCGCCGCTTACCGTTGTCTGTTAGAGCTGCAGTCAGTGAGGAAATTCATCGCCTTCTCGAGTCTGACATTATAGAGAGTGGACGCTTCGCCGTGGGTCTCCCCAATAGTAGTAGTACAGAAAAAGTCGGGTGCCATTCGAATGTGCGTGGATCTGCGAGAACCCAACAAGGCTGTAGTTACGGATAACTACCCACTACCACATATTGAGGAACTTTTGTCTTTGTTAAGGGGAGCGACTGTATTTTCCACTATCGATTTGGAGAGTGCTTATTTTCAGTTGCCCTTACATGAGGAGAGCCGCGATCTGACCGCCTTCATTACTCACAAAGGACTTTTCAGATTTTGCCGCGTACCGTACGGACTTGCTTCAGCACCTTCTGCTTTTCAGAGAATGTTGGTAACAGTTTTGCAGGGACTTCCGAATGTTGCCAATTACCTTGATGATATCATTCTCTGGGGACGTACGCAAACTGAACATGATCACACGCTCAAAGCCGTTGTTCAGTGCTTACAGGATGCTGGACTGAAGCTGAATCAATCGAAATGTCAGTTCAACAAAACCAGTCTGCGCTTCCTGGGCCATCTGGTGAATGCGCAAGGAATTCAACCTGATGAGGATCACCTTTCTGCCATTCTTCATGCACCCGCTCCAAAAGATGCACCTCAACTCCGCTCTTTCATCGGGCTACTATCGTGGTACAATAAGTTTATTCCCAACTTTGCCACGGTAGTTGAACCTCTGCGTGCGTGCATCAGGCAGGGCTCAGATTTCGTCTCGTCGGAGGAAGCTCAGCAATGCTTTGATGCTGTAAAAAAGTTGCTCATTGACAGTCCTGCACTTTCATTGTTCGACCCCGATTTGCCTACGGTGGTATCTACAGATGCCTCTGACTACGGTCTGGGCGCTGTTCTCGCTCAAGTTCATGAGAATAAGACTGAGCGCGTCGTCGCTTTTGCATCCCGACATTGTCACCTGCTGAACGCAAGTACTCAACCATTGAAAAGGAAGCACTTGCGTGTGTCTGGGCAGTTGAAAAGTGGCGAACCTACTTGTGGGGTCGTAAATTCCTCCTGCGGACGGACCACCAGGCATTAACTGTGCTCCTCTCATCCAAAGGTACTGATCGCGCCGGAATGCGCATTGCGCGCTGGGCAGCACGGTTACTGTGCTTTAACTATTATGCGATTTACCGGCCTGGGCCTCAAAATTGCACTGCCGACTGTCTTTCTCGTCTGCCTTTGCCTGCTTCGGATGAAGACTGCATGGACGCTGAACCTGAGTTTGTGGCGTTTATGTCTCCTGCAATGTCAGCTCTGTCACCTGCAGAGTTTGCTTCTGCCTCCGCGACGTGCTCTGAACTGAGTGCATTACGCACACAAATAGCTCGCGGTTGGCCTTCCTCTTCAACTTCTGTGGATAATATTCTACGTCCATGCTTCAAACTACGTGACGAATTGAGTGTGCAGCACGATTATGTGTTCAGAGGATCATGTCTGGTTGTGCCTGTTGCGCTAAGGCACACGATGGTGAAGTTAGCTCATGAAAGCCACCAGGGAATTGTGCGCACAAAACAACGCCTTCGTGAACTGTACTGGTGGCCAGGCATAGATTGTCTGGTTAAAGAGCACATACAGACCTGTCAAATGTGTCTGTCCTCTGACAAAACTGCCAACACCTCTGCTGCGCCGCTGCAGCCAGTGCCTTTTCCGTCTGTACCGTGGGACAAGGTAGCTGTAGATGTGGTGGGTCCATTTGAAACCGCTGTGTGGGACTGTCGTTATGCGCTGACATTAGTTGATTATCACAGTAAGTGGCCTGAAGTCGCTTTCACCGCTTCCATCACTACTCAAAATGTTATCGCCTTCTTGTCATCTGTTTAGTAGATACGGCAATCCATGTTCTATCGTGTCTGATAATGGAACCAAATTCACGTCAGTGGAATTTGCTACATTCCTAAAAGAGAGAAACATTCAACACATACGTACTTCTGTTTACCACCCTTCCGCGAATGGAGCTGTGGAACGCTTTCATCGCGTGCTGAAAGGCTGCATTCAGTCTGCTGTTCTGGGAACGAAGCCAAGGAAATCTACAGTCACGGAATTTCTCCAAGTCTATCGTGCTACACCGCATTCTGCCACAGGACTATCCCCGTTTGAGTTGCTTCATGGCAGAAGGATGCGAACGCGTCTTAATGTTCTTCCTCTTCTCACCACACGTCAGGATGCTCCTGCGCTTCTTCAGCGAGTTTCTTTGAAACAACAGAAAATGAAAGCATACGCTGACTCCAGACGTGTGGCTCGCACTCCTGATTTCAAAGTGGGAGATTGGGTGCGTGTGCGCATTCCAACTCACGTTCCGAAAGCGCATCCAAGATTTACCAACCCACGTCAAATTGTGCGTAAACTGGGTGCGTGTACTTACCTGTTATCAGACGGGAAGAACTGGCATGCTTCTCACCTGGCTCGTTCTGTTGCACCTGTTTCGGAGACTACTGATATGGATGCTGTGGACTTGTCATTTCAGTTTTGTCCTCCTCCTCCTCCGGCGCCTCAAGCTGCTGAAGCTCTTCAAAGGGGTTCTACCCGTGTGAGACGACCTCCTCGTTGGCTGGAAGACTGTGTTAATTAGTCACTTGCATTGCGAGAATATAAAGGATGAGTAATTCATTAAGTAACCTTGTTGTTTATTTTTATATGAATACTACATTCTTGTGATTATCGTGAAACTTATTTTGTTCTTTAGTCTGATTGAGATAAGTAGTTATGTTACATAACCAAGTGAATGCTTTGGTAATTTTGTAACTTTGTTATTGTGTTCCTTTTGTTCTTAAAAATCTGGGTAGACAGTTTGCTTTAAGTGATGGGGGAATATGTTGTGTTCTTCTGTGCATATTGGCCAGTAGGTGGCGGTAGAGGTTTGTAATATGTGATATTGAGAACAGAAGAATAAGAGAGTCTGAAGTGTTGCATCAGCTGCTATCTATGCTGTTCTATTTGCTATTCCTATTGTTCATTAAATAAGTTCTTATTTGAGAAGCCTTTCATTCCTTCTTACTAAGGACATAATAAATTGTCTAGCCCCTCACTTGCGTGACCTTATATTGTGCTATTATCAATCACATTCACTATGGTCTCAAAATGTTAACCTGTTGGTAATTCCTAGAAAATACAAAAAGGATACAGATATTTTTCCTGTTTGGCTCCTAAACCATTGAATAGTCTTCCCAGCGTTGCTCAGGACTCAGATTTGTTTGTTTTTTTAAGTGAAGCACACACCTACTTAAAATCCCTCAATCTTTTTGCATTCCTTCCTACCCTCTTATCCTGAACGTTGTAGAGTCTGTCCAGTCCGGCTCATATCTACAAATTGCAACCTGTGCCAAGCAACTGGTGAGGGACTTTCAATTGATCAACTTCTGAATCTGTTCACTAAATACAGTAACAGCGATAAAACCATAATCTTAAACCCCATTATTTCTGTGCATCAATGAACTGTGGCACATTGTGGGTAATTAGGCATTAAGCTATTACTAATATTAACACCATGAATTTCTGTAAATCTGCTTTGAAACAATGTGTATTGTGAAAAGCACTGGGGGAAAAAAAGAAAAAAAAATCACTTTTTAAATCCGCTCTTCCCTGCAAGCAAAATTACACCATTTAGCTTTCATTTGTGACAGACAAAACACAATCTACTGTAAGAGTAATAAAATCTCAACTCTAGAATTTAGTAACAACTTAAAAGCATTAGACCAATTGTATTTCATCTTGGTACACTCAAAACAACAAAATTTAACTCTGGCTGAACTTAATAATTAAATTTTGGCCAGTGGTTTATACTGTAATTCTGTAAATTAACATTTAAGTATGAGGCAGTAATATATGTACAATGGTTGCATTGTTGTAATATTGTAAGCAGCCTGGACTTTGCATGCTTAAGGTTACAAATGTTGGTCAAAGAAAAGACATTCCAAATTCCTCTGATTCCTTTCTGGGATAATGAGTACTGTGTGACTGAGAATTAAAACAGTCTATTTCATTTAAGTGTTTCTGTTGTATATGTTATTGCAGGACTGAGAGATGAACCAGACAATAGTGATTATACCTTTGGTCTGTGCATAACAATTCTTTATACTTTTATTTATGTTTACATTTAATTTAGTTTTATTTATTAACTTACTTACACATCAGTCTTATACTTTGCTCTGGGTACACAGGAAGCTGTATACCTGACCAACTTTTTTTCAGCCATAGGTTGAAAAAAAATACAACAGAAACACTCAAGTGAAATAGACTATTTTAATCTCAGTCACACAGTACTCATTATCCAAGAAAGGAATCAGAGGAATTTGGAATGTCTTTTCTTTGCATGCTTTACTTCCAAACAGCATATTTCAAACACGACTTATTTAATATAACACTTATTTTGTTAACAGTTGTTATGTTAGCTATGTTGTTGTGTTAGCTGTGTTATAAGATGAGCAACAAGTTATCACAAGTTTGATTTTCCATCTGTCATCACAGTCTAGGGTATTGTTGTAGCCAGGCAACTTCAGTACTATTTAAGGTGGAGCTGTATGTTAGGATGGGGAGGACTGAGCAGCCAGCAAGCATATCAGGAGAATGCTTCTGGAAACAGACGAAGGGGGGTCAAACCAGCTAGAGTTAGGGAGATCAACTTCCAGAGGCCTAAAAGACAGTTGACAGAAGCAGTTCCAGCCAAAATATGGAGGTTCAGTAGCAGTGCTAGAGGCATGTACCAGAATAGACCAGGCTTTGTTGTTTTGTCAAGAGAAACAAAGTGATTTAAGATAGAGTTAAGAATTAAGATGTAATTACTTCGAGACCAGATCAGAGTTATGCTGCTAGGTGTTGGTTCACTCTTAAGTCAAGTGTCTAGTAAAAATTCAAAGTGCATTAGTTGAGTCTCAACACATTTTACAAACAACAAAATGACCAGATATGGAACAACAAAGAAAGCAATAAAATATATTATAACATAATGATATAATATGCACACATACATTTAAACTGTGAGGGAGTGCAGCATTATGCAGAACCTTTATCAGGACTAGGGGTCGACCGATTATTGGCGTGGCCGATTATTGGCGCCGATTAAGCATTTTTATGGTTATCGGTATCGGCCATTTTCAAAACCAATTTGCCGATAAAATAATTTAATTTTGAAATGCGTGATCTGGCTCTGATCCAGCCCCCTCTGTCAGAGCGCACCGCTCTGTGGCCTAGACTAATGCCTGACCATCGCCCATTTGTTGGGAGTCACGAGTCCGGCCAATGTTGCGCTCTCACACCGAAAGCACTTGCTTACAGGAGCTGCTTCAGTGATCATCACGCATCAGTTGTCTCTCAAATGTAAGGCAGCAGTAGACGTTCCTAAAGTTGCATTAAATCACTTCACTGAAGTTGCAAAACACCTCAATATAATCTATTTATGATGACAAGCACCCCCATTCCCAGTTAGGCCTGTACTGGGAATTCCTGGTCAATGTCCGTCATTGCAGTGATAGGCTTTAACCCTCTGGGGTCTGAGGGGTTTTTGGGGTCCTTGAGATGTTCTGACATGCCCTGACATTTGTGCTTTTTTCAGTTGCTTATAAACATATTAATGGCAAAGGTGTAAATTCACTCTATTTAGCACAAACAGGGCTACCATAATATATGAACAACTTGCATGTACATGTTTGTATTTTTGATAGAATAATGTTTATGCATGGTTTTTTCAAAAACAAAAAACTAAAGTTTCTGAAATAAGGCCATAAAACACATTCTAAATATATGTAAATAAGACTTTTGACAAATGGATGACGTTGCCTAGAATTTTTTCTTCAAAATTATGTGAAAATCATCCTGCCTAATCATTCACATAACACAATACATTGATTTAAATCTTGTAAAACACTTTTTGTTTGGAAAGGCCATATGCGGGTGGGCGTGATTCACACCTGTGGAGTCAATGGGGCCCGCATAATGAGGCTGCATACGTAATGAGCCTTTCATTCAGGTGTGTGAATGAGCCACAAAATTGCAAGGACAATATATAACTGGTTTGTTGTTTTTTTCCACAAATTTTGCTTGCAAATTGTACAATATCCAAGGTAAACATTTCTAGTAATTGTGCAGTTAATTGTTCTCATACTGTATTTTCAGATTTGGAATATATTCTCTTCCCAAATGTGTCACTAATAAAGCATAATAAAATTATTTAAAGAGAAGGCTTATAATGACCTTTTAAGATTTTGTTTACATCTATCCTTATATATATATATATATATTTTTTTTTTTATATACAATTAAGGTTATACAATTACAACAACATTTAAAATTGTAACAATATTTCCAGTGTAATCTTTCTTTGTATTCGCGATTCATATTAAAACAGTATTTTTGCCAGCTGTAGTAGCTCCACAACAGCGCGCATCTGTGCATTCGTTCGTTCATTCATTCATACACAGAAACGCAATTCATATTTAAACAGTATTTTTGCCAGCTGTAGTAGCTCCACAACAGCACGCATCTCTGCGTTCATTCATTCAAACGCGATTCATATTATTTAAACAGTATTTTTGCCAACTGTAGTAACTCCACAACAGCGCGCATCTGTGCGTTCATTCATTCAAACGCGATTCATATTATTTAAACAGTATTTTTGCCAGCTGTAGTAGCTCCACAACAGCACGCATCTGTGCGTATGTTCGTTCATTCATTCATACACAGAAACGCAATTCATATTTAAACAGTATTTTTGCCAGCTGTAGCTCCACAACAGCACGCATCTGTGCGTTCATTCATTCAGATTAGAACAAAGCAAACAGAACTGACCTAATTCCTCAGCGGGATCCGTCTGCTCCTCGAAATGATACTTCCAGAACTTCTGAGCTAAATTTTTGCAGGATTATTATCAAGATAGTATTATTCCTCACAGCATCGTAAAGTACATAAGTCTGAAAGTGAACTCGCGGTGGTAACACTCGTGTGTTATCCAGCTGATGTGGGCGTTTCACAGGTTTGTTTGGATCGCCTCACATTTGCGTTTGAATAGCGCGCGCTCTCCGTGGGCGGAGCACATTAAAACTTAATTAGCTGAGATGAGAACGACTGACATCTCTCTCTTTGCATACATATTACATAAACTGTGAATATTTGTTTTTCATAAAAATTACTTCATTTAAAAGAAGAAAATTCAAGCTTCATGCCTGTGTGACTGTATGCCTGTTTGACTGAGTATTCGCTGAGTTACAGTTCATTTTCGGACGCGTTTCAGAATTGACTTCACTGACGGAGAGTAGGCAGAACTCGCATCATGTTTATTTTTCTTTATTTGGCAAAAAGCACAACACTTTGTTTTTATTATGAGCATACACAAAAAAAATACACACTAAACAGGATCGATTGATGTATAACACAAGCATATAAGATAAAAATTATTATTATTTTTTTATTTATTTTTTGCACTCATACGGAAAAAAACGAGCCTATCGCGCCGGCGCGACAGCCGACCTCAGGGGGTTAACAGAGCCTCACATTTGTTATGTGCATAGCTAGTGTAACGTCTCGGTTACATATGGTAACCCTCGTTCCCTGAGGGAGGGAATGGAGACGTACGTCGTCTGGTAACGGACTAATAGGAATCTCGCTAGAGAGGCCAATCTACTTCAAGTGAAACTAAAACAAGCCAATACACATTGGCGTGCAATCATTTGCATCAGCTGTGCAGCCTCGCAGCGCAGGTATTTAACGAGCAGCTGGTGTGAATCCCTAATAGGAATCCCTACCAAAGGGCCACAGCTGCTGCACCCCATCCAGCGCCCTGTGTAAGCCTCCACACCTTCTTGCCTGGACGGACGATAGGAGAGGGCTTACACCGAGAGTATCCATCACTGTTGTTCCGTGATAACCCGTACAGTGAGATCATTGGATAACACTGGGAAAGCGTGCCCGATCTGAGGGAGGGGAACGCTGCGGGAGCCACATTCTTAAGGAGAGTTATGTGGGAATAGACATATGGACAAGGGTTGTACTGCATATGAATAGTGGGTGACTTAGCCCAAGGGAAAGACACAGGCTTCCGTTAGGAGCAGCCGTGGAAAATATACACGCATGGGATATCAACCATGTGGGACCCAGCTTAGACCCGGTTCTCAAGGATTCAGCGGATAAAGGCCTAGCACCGGACACTCCGCCATGTCTGGGCCGAGGGTGTTAGAGGACTCAACAGGTTTGACTCTGGAGCAATAAGGATGCACAGTAGGGTGCAGGAAGCTGACAGAGCCGGTACTCTTAGTGCTTCTACCCGTTTAGGGTGAGAACACGGGAGGACACAGGCTCTACACATAGGCTATAGTATCTAGCGAACGTGTTAGGTGTCGCCCAGCCCGCAGCTCTACAGATATCTGTTAGCGAGGAGCCATGTGCCAGCGCGCAGGAGGATGCAACGCCTCTCGTGGAGTGTGCATGCAACCTGAGCGGGCAGGACACACCTTGAGCTTGGTAAGCCAAGGCGATGGCATCCACTATCCTAACTCTGCTTGGAGACAGCCTTTCCCTTCTGCTGGTCTCCGTAACAGACAAAGAGCTGGTTTGAGGACCTAACGCCTTGAGTTCTGTCCGCGTACATACGCAGAGCGCGAACAGGACAGAGCAAAGCCAGGGCTGGGTCTGCCTCCTCCAGTGGCAGCGCTTGCAGGTTCACTACCTGAACTCTAAAGGGAGTGGTAGGAACCTTGGGCACATAGCCAGGCCAGGCTCTCAGTACAACATGGTTGTCACCCGGCCCGAACTCTAGGCACGATTCGTCGACCAAAAATGCTTGCAGGTCCCCTACCCTCTTGATCGAGGCCAGTGCAATCAGCAGCAAAGTCTTCAAGGAGAGAAGCTTTAAGTCTGCTGACTGCAAAGGCTCACCAGGGAAAGGTCCCAAGAGGGTATGGAGGGGGGGGCGAGGAGGATTTAATCATCTCGCCCCCCTAAAGAACCTGACAACTAGGTTGTGCTTTCCTACTGTTTTGTCATCTATGTGATCATGATATGCTGAAATAGCAGCAGCATGTACTTTGAGGGTGGAGGGAGACAGCCTTCACTCCAACCCTTGCTGCAAGAAGGAAAGCACTGAATCTATCGAACATCTTCGGGGGTCCTCTTTGCGAGAGGAACACCACTCGATGAACAGGTTCCACTTCAAGGCGTACGCACGTCTCGTAGACGGTGCTCGCGCAGAAGTGATGGTGTTAAGTACATCTGGGGGTAAGTCACCTAGAACCTCCACGTCCCGTCCAGGGACCAGACATGGAGTTTTCAGAGGCCCGGACGCGGGTGCCATAGTCAGAAGATTCAGTGGGAGGTCTCTGAGGAGGCAAAGAGGTCTACCTGAGCCTCCCCGAACTCTCTCCAGATCAGCTGAACCGCCTGGGAGTGGAGTCGCCATTCTCGGGGGAGTTAAGGAACCGGAGCTTGTCGGTCTCCCTCATGTCGGCCAGACACAGCCAGAGATGGCGTTCCTGGACCACCAAGGTGGACATCACATGACCCACCGACCGCGCGGTCACCTTCGTCGCATGAAGCGCGAGGTCCGACGCGATGCGAAATTCCTGGAGAACTTGGGGATCATGGGTGGTGAGGGAGGAGGAGCCACCGGAACGTTTTCTGGCAGTTAAAGGTGCCGTCCACATCCCCGTAAGCTCCTCATGCACTTCCGGGAAGAAAGGCACTGGGGTGGGTGGCTGAGAACCAGTGCGCGCCACCCCGAGATACCAATCGTCCAACCTCGAGGGTTCGGGACACGGTGGAGGATTACACACGGGCCCGACCACGTTGGCGGCCCTGGAAAGCATGGCCATCATCTCCGGGTCCGTCTCAGGCACCGCTGACACACCCGAAGGAGGTAGCGGTGCCGAGTCGTCATCCGCGGAGAAGTCTGACCCACCCTCCGATGCAGCGATCAACATCTGATCTTCACGGGAGCCCCAAAGGAGACAACTGGTACACACCGCGAGGATGGTCCAGCT
The DNA here is from genome assembly GCF_964197995.2 of Scardinius erythrophthalmus. Lineage (NCBI taxonomy): Eukaryota > Metazoa > Chordata > Actinopteri > Cypriniformes > Leuciscidae > Scardinius > Scardinius erythrophthalmus. The sequence continues at coordinate 46,719,443 of NC_138227.1, forward strand.
TTTTCCAATGGTGGCTCAACTGGCTGCGGATCGTGAGAGGGGTGTGGGCTCCTAGGGGGTTGGTTCCCTGAAGGAGACGCGCTCACCGTAATCCTCAAGTCTCCCATGTCACTGCCCGAAGCAACCCTCTGAGGAGGATTGGATCGAGGCAGAGACACGGGGACTCCACCCCTTTGCAGGAACAAGAGTCTCGACCGCAGCTCTGCGATGGTCATCTTCCCACAATGGGTACATGACTCATCCACAAAAGCTGCCTCAGCGTGTTTAATGCACAGACACATGAGGCAGCGATCGTGACCATCCTGTGAGCCCAGGTAACGACCGCATCCAGAAACACACAGATAGAAAGTCATCTTTAAAAATACGTGTTCTATCTGTGTAAGCTCTTTTAGGGACTGCTCTCACTGTTGCTGAAACACACAGGGGAACAGTCACTGCGAACACAGACAGGAATGTGCACCTGTCTGTGCACTGTCTCTCTCGCTCACTGGCAGGTCTTACCAGCTGTAAGACCAGCTTTTGAACAATCTGATGGCGCACCTTACCAGCTGTTATAACAGGTTTTTTGTTTGCTCAAAACCCAAAACAAAAGAGACTGAGAAAAGAGAAGAGAGAAAAAAAGATGCGCTGCTGTGCTGTAACACCCACACCAGGAAGGAGAGGTCCAGAAAAGCTCGTTTTGTAAGTCACACTCTCTGTAGAGAAGCATCGAAGTGCTTGGCTCCGAAGTAAAAAGCTGAAGTGCAATTGCACCAGCTGCTTGTTAAATACCCGCGCTGTGAGGCTGCACAGCTGATGCAAATGATTGCACGCCAATGTGTATTGGCTTGTTTTAGTTTCACTCAAACTAGATTGGCCTCTCTAGCGAGATTCCTATTTGTCCTTCACCAGACGACGTACGTCGTAGTGACCGGACGATAGGGAACTAAAACCTATTTTAGCTTCTTACCATTCGGCCATCTTAACGTTATATTGTGAATAGATTATCAACACGAATGAATTCACTCACGTCTGCTGCGGTTTTTGTGTTCACATAGCTTCACTGAACAGCGTCCGTTAGGGCTCTTAGTCAAAAATTGCGCATGTTTGGAGAAATTTTGTTTTATTTTTTACATGATTTCAAAATATTTTGTCATACAGAAAACCATTTATATTAATTTCTCATTGAATTATGCAATCTGAAGAGCTGAAAGAGCGTTTAGCGCGAGCTCTGTCTCCCCTACTCCTGATTTGCGTCAGTTATGATCTCCACGCTCTCTCATTCGATGAATGGCTGTCAATCATCTCACATGGCACGTTTCTGGATGACGCTGTCCTGTACACTTCCTAGTTTTTATCTCCGTGATAAACAGTAAAACAAATGTTTCTACACATCAAAAATAAAGAGAATAAACATACAATTACAAAATGGTTTGTGTGTGATTTTCATGGAATTTGGGGTATATTCATATGAATAATGTTCACAAAATACATGCTAAGCAGGTGTAGCGATTGAAAATGCTAAATATAACATTTCAACATCATTATTAGTCTTTAGTCATTGTATGACTACAATCATCATGTGTCATCATATATATATATATATATATTGCTTTTAGTTAATCCCCAGGTTCAAATCCTGCCGACTACGTTTGACAGCATGCGCCTGCTTTAAGTTGTAACCTTCTGGAGGCCTTGCTAAAACCTGCTTAGGGTTGTCTTTGCTTCACTTATCGAGACAGCCAGCACGTCTGTCTGTGCCAGTAGCACTTTTAGCCAGCTGCGGAGCTTCAGCAACCTGATGGGTTGAGGTTCTGTCCCCGACCAGCGTGCCTTCGATAGCTCAGCTGGTAGAGCGGAGAACTGTGAGTGGCAAGTTGGCAATCCTTAGGTCGCTGGTTCAACTCCGGCTCGAAGGAGGTCTTTTTCACACGCAAACATTTCCTTGGCCGTGCTTCTCGACGAGGCCGTCAGCGCTTGAGTTTGTAGTGCGGCATTTTGCAGTCACGACCGCCGCTGGAGGGCAAAAGCTCATTTCCTGACCGGGAATCAAACCCGGGCCACGGCGGTGAGAGCGCCGAATCCTAACCACTAGACCACCAGGGAAGGTCTGTTGACTCCATGTTACCACCTCTCCTTACCCCGTCCTTCAGACCACTTTCTTTTTCTTTTTCTTTTTCTTTTTTTGCACGGTGCACCCTTGATGTGCTCTTGATGTTTGAGTGAATTGCCACTGGGACCTTCTTTGAGAGCACGAGCTCTCAAGTTTGAACCCTTTCAGAAAAGACTAAAACACAACGCTCCCGTTTAGTTTGGAAGAATCTTGCTTCAGAGAGAATATGGTGCTGGTATATTTTCTAATCGCTAGGTGTCAGTACACTCGCTGGCTGTTACCTAGAGTGCAGTGGACTTGCTATTTTGTCCAAACAACTGCGCCTTTGAAGCAAGTTTACAATAACGATAAGAGCGCGGCAAGTCCACAGCATTAAAGCGTGTAAAGATGCTTTCCAGACAAGAAGCTTTGAGTTTTTGTTCTTTTTCCTAGCATTATTGTCTGTTGATTATTATTATCTGTCTAATAGGCTGCATTCCCACTAATTCACAAATATATTTTGACATAGCAGACGTTTGGACGGCGGTTCTTAATCGTCGAAGAAGGGAACGCGATGCATGGGAGAAACGTCTGTTTTTTTCAGCCGATACGATTCATTTTGCTGCACGTCCCCATGCAACACGCACGCATCGCGAGTAAGAGCCCGGATAGCTCAGTCGGTAGAGCATCAGACTTTTAATCTGAGGGTCCAGGTTTCAAGTCCCTGTTCGGGCGATCAAGCCTCTTTTTTTGTGGAGCGCTACGTTTTGCTGTCGAGTTTTCGCAAGGCACCAAGCAAAACAGGCCCACTTAGGCCAGCTTGTAGTCGTGGCCGAGTGGTTAAGGCGATGGGCTAGAAATCCATTGGGGTCTCCCCGCGCAGGTTCGAATCCTGCCGACTATGTTTGACAGCACGCACCTGCTTTAAGTTGTAACCTTCTGGAGGCATTGCTAAAACCTGCTTAGGGTTGTCTTTGCTTCACTTATCGAGACAGCCAGCACGTCTGTCTGTGCCAGTAGCACTTTTAGCCAGCTGCGGAGCTTCAGCAACCTGATGGGTTGAGGTTTTGTCCCTGACCAGCGTGCCTTCGATAGCTCAGCTGGTAGAGCGGAGGACTGTAGGTGGCAAGTTGGCAATCCTTAGGTCGCTGGTTGAACTCCGGCTCGAAGGAGGTCTTATTCACACGCAAACATTTCCTTATCCGTGCTTCTCGACGAGGCCGTCAGCGCTTGCGGCGCACACTCATGAGTTTCTTTTGTTCAAAGCCTGATGCTCCTCCATGCATCTGGACCAACAATGGACTATCGTCCATGCCTAGACAACTGCCTACCGGTCCCACCATTCAGCGCTCTCTGATCTATCTCACTGATAGTGATCAGCAACATACATCTAATTTGAATCTCTTGCATCATCACTTTGCACTTCTGAACTGTCGATCAATTTCGGACAAAGCCCCTTATCTCAACGAAATGATCACTGACAATAAACTTGACATTTTTCTTCTCACTGAAACTTGGCAAATTCCTGAAGATTTTCTACAGTTAAATCTACTTACACCTGATGGATATAAGTATCTGTCTAAACCGGTAAACATGGTAAAGGGGGTGGTCTCGCCATCATCTATCGTGATAACCTCCGAATCAAGCAACTTGACTTTCATGACACCAATACATTTGAGTACATGGTTTTGAAGGCTGACTCTCTCATAATTATTTTGCTCTATCAACCTCCTAAGGTCCTGTCCAACTACTTTTCTGAACTCAGTGAACTGTTGACCCTTGCCTGCTCATTGTCATTTCCCATTCTACTGCTCGGTGACTTTAAAAATCATGTTGATGCTGTTTGCTCTAACACCATCCAGTTACTTTCTATCTTTGAATGTTTTAATCTGACTCAGCATGTTAATTTTCCTACTCATACACGTGGTCATACCTTTGATTTGATCTGTACATCGAGGGCCAATATCTCTTCCATCACTTCTACCGACACTGGTATTTCTGATCATAAATTTCTTGATTTTAGTTTCAGCCTGCCTATGCGTAAGAAATGTTCAACAACTGTTATATCTTACCGCAATCTCAAAGCTGTTGATACTGCATTATTTTGTACCTCCATTTCCTCTTCTAATCTCTCTGATGTCTTTGATATCTCTTCTCTCTTCCTGATATTATCTAACTATCACTCCATAATCTCAGATATCATAGATAAGCATGCTCCTGTTAAGACTAGAATTGTCCCTTCCACAAATTCGTCTCCTTGGTACACTCCTGAGCTCCGTATCTTAAAGGCCACTGGTAGACGGCTTGAGCGTTACTATAGGAAAACTGGCCTGACTGTTCACCATTTGGCTTTTACTGAACATGTCAAAAAGTACAAATCGGCCCTAAACCTGTCTCGTTCCAGTTTTGTATCTGCTACAATTAATAAATCAAGTAACAGGCCAAAAGCATTATTTAACACAATAAATAAACTTACCAAACCTCCATCTCATGTCGCTCTAGCTTCTGATGAACTTTGCACTTCACTCTTGACTTACTTGCTAGAAAAGACAGATGCCGTAAACCAGTGCCTCTTTAATGATGCTACTAATATTAGATATCTGCCGAATCAACCTGGTCAATTCCTGCCTCTCTTTTCTCTGACTACTCCTTCTTCTGTCTCTGAGTTGATCTTGAAATCCAACTCTTCATCTTGTCATCTTGACCCTGCTCCTACTACTCTTCTGAAACTTTGCCATTCAGTTATTTCTGCACCTATCTCTCACTTCATCAATGCATCTCTTACCTCTGCTTCATTCCCTCTGTCACTCAAAACTGCTACTGTTACCCCTGTTCTCAAGAAACCAAACCCTGATCCCTCAGTTTTATCTAATTATCGTCCTATTTCAAATCTACCCTTCATAGCTAAATTACTAGAAAGTACTGTTGCCTCCCAGCTTCAGTCTTTTCTAGTCGAAAATAATCTTTTTGATCCTTTTCAATCTGGTTTTCGCTCTTTACATATGTAGTGAAGTGCCGCTGTTTGGGTTGCGTCTTCTCTGCGTGTGTTGACTCCACCCTAGAGGCCCGCAGGTAATCAGCGTCTCATTCCCACGAGTATATTAAGGTGGCTGTTTTGCCACCAGACATGGCGTCAATGCGCGACCGCCCCTCTAGCGTGTCATTATTTTGCTGTCGGTCTGGTGTTCTGGCTGGAGGTGAGTGTGACGGCCGTCTGTGATTGTTGCTCAAACCTACCGGGCTTTAAATGGTTAAGTGTTACTCTTCTCAGGTGCTGGGCTGTGTGTGGATAAGCACGTGTTGTGCTGAGTGTTTGCAGCCAGTGGCAATATGCGCCATTTGTCGGATACCAACGCATGTTATATGTTGCACTAAGCGTCGCTGGTGTATTGCTGCTTGGCTTCCTGGTAGGTCTCTTTTCATCTTTTGTAGCCGTATTTAAGTAATGTATAGTGATGGGGTTTATGCGTGTATTCTAGCTCGCCTTTGTGAACTTTGTTCATCTGTTGCTGCCGGACGAATGACGCGATCTCCGCATGTTTGGTATGTGCGATTTTAGTGTATAACAAAGATTTGAGTTAATGCTATGTATTTTTTTTGCAGGTAAATTAATTTGCCTGTAAAGGGCACTTGAAGACTGCTGCTCAGATTGGGACTTCGCTGCTGTTTTGTTCCTATTATTCTAAATTGTTTTTGTTTTCTATTGTTTTGTTTCATCCACATGCTGGAGTGCAGTTGCTCACATGTGAGCACGCTTCAAAATTTGTATTTGTTTGCTTATTTGTTTGAGTTATTTTGCTTTATTATTGTGTGATTATTTAATTCTTTATTTTCCTGTATTTTGCTTGTTTTTGATTTCTTTATTTTTTTGGGTGCTGTCCTTGTATTTATTTTGTGTTGTGAATAATATTTTCTTTTGTACTAATTGGCACTGCGAGTGACACTCGACCTGTCAAAAGAAAGAAGGGTTGTGAGTGGTAACCGGCCTGTAAAGTTTGGACCGGTTGGTGACACTGGTCTATTCACTGTGAGTCCGGAGCAGGAGGGCTAGTTGCTCTATTTGGTGGTGGGTCCTGATGATGCACAGTGTGTGTGGTCTACAACCCATAGTGATTGATCTTGGTTGACGTGAGTGTGTGTGTGCCGTGTAGTGCACATGTGGGTGCTCCTTGACCATCGCTGACGTTGGTGAAGTCTGGCACTAGCTCGTCCTGCTTCTGGCCATCACGAGTCCTGGTAATCCTTTATTATCATTGTGTGGTGACTATGATTGACTACTGCCTTGCCCTTCAGTATTTTATCTTTGTCCAATAAAGAATATTTTTGTACTTTTTCATATCCACGCCTCAGAGTCTCTGTGTAAGGGAAAAACCGAACCTGTGTGTCCTCATTGGGATACTTCCCTGGCTTAGTGACCAGGGTGGCGTAGTCGACTCTTTTCCTTCTTTGCTCTTTCTCTCTTTCTTGCTTTGTCTCCATCTTTTCTAAGTTCTTTCTGTCATCAAACCTACTGCTCTTCGCCACACATAGTACTGAAACTGCACTAGTTAAGGTACTGAATTATCTGCTTCTCTCTGGTGACTCTGGTTCTCTGTCTATGCTCCTGCTGCTCAACCTCAGCTCTGCCTTCGATACGGTCTCCCATCAACTACTCATTTCTCGCCTTTCGGATGTGGGTATTTCTGGTGCCGCTCTTTCCTGGTTTTCTTCCTATCTCTCTGACAGACTGTTCTACATTTCACTTCAGGATTTTCACTCACCTACTGTCCCCCTGAAGCAAGGTGTCCCTCAGGGATCCGTTCTTGGGCCATTATTATTTATAATCTATATAATACCTCTTGGTCAGATCCTCCGCCGTCATGTTTTTTTTTTAATTATTATTTCTACGCTGACGACATTCAATTATATACTACCAGTACATCGATTTTATCTATCACAACTGACAAAATCTCTGCTTGTGTACATGAAATAAAAGATTGGCTTCATTCAAATTTTCTAAAACTTAACATGGACAAAACTGAGATTATTTTCACTGGACCTCCGTCACTCACTAATAAAATTCCTACCAACTTCACCTGTGAGATCGCTGGCTCTCATATCAAACCATCTAGTACTGTTAAAAATCTTGGTGTAATTTTTGACTCCTCTCTATCTTTCCACTCTCACATTAATTCTATCACTAAATCAGCATTCTTTCATCTACGTTGTATCGCTCAGCTCCGTCCCTTTATCAGTATCTCAGACGCTGAAACTGTCATCCATGCATTTGTCACATCACGTCTTGATTACTGCAATGCACTTTTCATTGGCCTTTCTGCTAGCTCCATTTCCAAATTACAATACATTCAAAACTCTGCTGCCAGAATACTCACCCACACCAAGCGCTCTGCACATATTACCCCAATTCTGCATGATCTTCACTGGCTTCCTGTGGCTTACCGTATCAAATAAAAAATTCTCCTTCTCACTTTTAAGTCTCTGCACGGCTTGACTCCCCCCATCTCTATAACTCTGTAAGTTATATCTGTTTGTATTCTGCTGGTTGCCGCCCCATCTACCCATTTTTCATTTACTATACTTACATTCTCACCATTCTCACCTACAGTACCTACTGTTGTTTTGTGTGCTGTCTTTGTCAATTGCCTTTATTGTTGTTTGTTTATTGTAAAGCGTCCTTGAGCCCTGGAAAGGCGCTATATAAATAAAACTTATTATTATTATTATTATTATTATTCATTGATGTGCATTAGATGATTAATTGAAGGCACCTCTATTATTTTAGGCTATGTTTTGTTATCAGAAAATAATTATGAGAGGTTAAGCTATTACACATAGCCTACATTTCTAATATGTAAATTATTGAAGCCAATACTTCCCTTTCCCCAAGCTATTTAGCTGTAGTACAGTATCCATAGGCTTAATCATGAAACATACAGTGGCCCCACTTTTAACTCTCTCTTTATCTTACCCTCACTGTAGATTGATACACGGAGGAAGACAAAATTTAGAAGTGCAGTGTGGGAGTACTACACTCAACCATCACCAGGGCAAGCAGTGTTCAATACATGTAAAGAAGTTGGCAGTATGGGTGGTACAATGGGAAAAAGTGCCAATACTTCAAACCCGTGGTCCCATCTTAGGATTCATCACAATGACTTGTATAAATCTGCACAAACAAACAAACCTGAATCTGAGCAGGGGGCAACATCCACATGTCAGCCTACAATACTTGACATGTTTCAGAAACAAAACAAAAAAAAACACGATATGCACTAAAAAGTGAGAAGTATTACCGCCAGGGCCGGCCCGAGGCATAAGCAAACTAAGCGGCTGCTTGGGGCCACCAGGGGCCCCCAATCGTTTTTTTTTTTTTTTTTTTCATTAATAACTTAAACAAGTGATATAAATGAATGAATGAATGAATGAATGAATCTGAATGAATGAGAGAATGAATAATTCAAGACAGGAAAATTCTGATTTGCCTACAACTGCTGCTGTGTCTGCTAGCATTTGAGTCATGCGCATAATAGACACCTCGCGTGCATTGACAATTCACGCGGGCGCGCAAGTGCGAGTCATGGTAATAAATGATAAGCCATGTCACAAAAAAGGATGTATCCCTCTGGTGCCGAAAAAAGAAAGAAGAAAAGGACAGAGGAGGAGAAAAAAGAGCAAGATAAAGGTATGTTTGCATGATTTACAGTGTTTTGTTCAGCAGCAGCACAAATTGTGCTCATGTCACTTGAGGTAGCAGCTAGTCATGACTCATGATCTTATATAAGCCATCACTAGAGCTAAATCCCCTCCATCATCAGAGAAATGTCTCCCATTATTAATATACTGTACATTTATCTAGGTGTATTTTACGTATCGATAGATATCGGTTTAAGTTGGAGAAAACAGCCGAAGGGGAACTTAACCTTCTAGGTGAAAGGGATGCCAGCCTAGCATTGCTGTACATGTTGAAGTGAACGTTCCAGCGTCGGTAACGTTCCAGCTTCATAGGCAAAGATGGAGCACGTGCGCTCTCTGCTCAAAGATCTTTGGTGAGAGATGGTATTGGTCTTTATGAGAAAATATACCAATACCATGTTGGGTGGGGAGACTTCTGTGATGAAAATAGACTTAAATTGTATTAATATGGTGGCGAGTGATGTAGCGGTGCTATCCTCATATTTATAGGCTGCAGTAGATCACCATGTTAAGTTTTCACCATACTGCAATTATGCCTCATTTGCCAATAGAATAGGAATTGTTAGGTGTGGTGTGGAATTGCTTGTTGTGTAAGTATGGCAAAAAAAACTCATTCTGCTCGATCAACTATGCACTTATGCAATGCTTTTTTTTCAGGAACTCTGTTGAAGTACTTTGGAGCACAACCAACTCTACCTGTCCCTGATCTTTCATCGAGTGTCAGAGCCTCCAAAGCAGATGATACAGCAGGTGAGGTTTTTCTTGATGGCAAATGGTTACATAGCCTGTTAATATGACATGACACGTTTAACATAGCTTTTTATTTATTTATTTGTTTGTTTGTTTGTTTTATAATTGCAGGTTCATCGGTTTCAACCTCAGCCGGCATGACAGGTCAGTTAATCTAACAGTTTTTGTTTTGTGTTGCCTTTACTGTAAAATATCCTGTGTTATGTTATAATTCTATTTTTTTTATCTAATGTCCCTACAGGTCCTTCTACATCTGCACCCACTGCTATAGATTTCCCATCCACTCCCTCAAGCTCCAGCTATCAAGATAGATCAACAGCTCCCCTAATTGACCCAGTTGAATGGTCAGCATTCCTGTCAGACTTAGAAAGGACTGATCTGGAAAGAAGAGGGCCAGTGCCAATAAGTGACGCCTTCACCTTCCCCAAGAAATCAGATGGACGAAGCTTTCACTACCACTATACATAGAGACAATTAGTTAATGGGGAAAATATTAAGTGAAGCTGGCTAATTTATTCAAAGAAAAATGATGCGGTTTACTGCTTCTGTTGCAAATTATTCTCGAGAAAGTCCACAAAACTGTCAACAGAGGGACAGCGGGGAAGGAGTCCTTGAAATCAAATGCCCATATAAATACAGAAAAGGCCTACAAGGTGTCACAGTCACTGAGGATTTCTGCCTTGACCAAACATTCCAACTAAAGAAGACACAGGTTTATCTCCACGTGTTTGTCTGCAATGTCCAGTACTGTGATTTTGTGGCGTGGACAACTCAGGAGCTGGTTGTAAATGGTATCCCAAGAGACAAAGAGTTCTTGCAGAAGGAATTACCTAAAGCAAAGCAATGTTTTGTATCTTATAACCCGCAGCCACGATCCTACTCTTCAACTACCAGTACTTTGCAACACATGTGAAAAGCCAAAGTTTGGAAAAATGATTGAGTGTATAGTGTGAAAATACTTCTTTCATAGTAGTTGTTAAGTAATAAGTTAAGAGGAGGCTACAGAATTGGCACGGTAGTTTATGTAGATAAATACACCTGACTTCTGTAAATGATGATTTTTTCTTAAAATTTTGTCTTTGATTTTTTTCTTTCTTACCAGGTTCTTGTCACAACCAATTACAACAATGTATTTACAATCACAGATGATTCACAATTAATCAAAATAGTTTAGAAAAAAACATTAAATTCTCAAAGTGAGCAGAGTGAAAAATATATGAAATATAAATTGTCATATAAATTGTCATTTCATTGTTTTACATAGACTTTATTTCATACATGACATACTCTTTCTTTTCTGGGCACCACAGATTAACATAAATAAGAGTACCACACACAATCCATGTCATCCAAGAGGCTAACTTGGGAAATTGGAATAACAGAATGCAAAATTTTGAAACTCTTCCGTCTTCTTATAACTCTCTCTACATGTATTCTCACACAAGACAGCTGTCTGGATGAATCAACTTCAGAAGCAGGCAACTGACTCTTTCCTTTTGTTATGATGTAACCGATGTGGCTCGGGTTAAATGAATCACTGTGGTACGTCTGGTCAGGACGCAATGAAGATGCACTTAGGTTTCGTTGAGGATTTATTGGGTGTACTTGTATGTGTGTGGTTCTATAAGACAAATAGAAACCAATATATCAATACTTAACATTCATAAATAATTGTTAATCAATAACAAAGACATTTCAATCGTTAGAAAGCATTCGAACATATCCAGAAGTCATATTATTCACTTTTGTTATCTTATCTGACTTTGGTCAGACTGGGGATCGAACCCCTGGCCGTTGCGTTAATGACGTCACATCGACAGCGCGTGCAAAACAGAATGACGAAGCACTTTTCCTAGCATATTCGGCAATATTAACAAATAATATAAATATACCCAAATGAAAGGCTATTACAATAATGCTTGATATAAACAACAAGAACGTACTGTATAAACAATTATTAACATGCAATAATATGCAGATCGATCGGCCGTACAAACTACTTTAATTAGGCCTATTTAACCTAACAAACAGAACTATGTTGATAACTTATAAACCACAAATGAAATACGATCTATAAACATAGAAACTTACTTTTAGATGCACGCACACGATTAATAACACAACTTTCTGATATGAGGCAATCTCTCGTGAGCTCGGCAGTCTACACTCTACGGATTCATAACAACAACTAACGCACTTCCTTTCCAGCATATTACAATTACTCCGTTATTCCACAAGGGGGCGTTCACAGTCCATAGTCATTGAATCTGTCAACTCTCAATATGAAAACCCTACTAATATAAATCTATTACCTGAAGCGCTAAATACAAACCCTTTGTAACAGCCGCCCCCAAATTTGCATGGTCAAATTTGCTTATTTAGAAGGGCTTGAAACTACATCTGTGTCTGGGAGTGCCGGTAGTTTGATGAGGCGCGCTACAGGTCTGATATATGTTCTGTCTTTAATTTTCACCTCAGCTGTTCTGATTCGTCCATCAGTCCCGGGGAAAACATTAGTGATTCTTCCTACAGGCCAGAGTGCTCTGGGTAACTGTGGATCCACAATCATAACAATCATGTCCAACTGCAACTGATCTTTGTCCCTCTGCCATTTAGCACGGGTTTGTAGGTTGGGCAGGTAGTACTTAGTGAAGTGTGTCCAGAACTGATCGGCAAGTACTTGAGAGTGTCTCCATCTACGGCGGCTTAAGAGTTCTGTTTCATGATAAACGGTCTGTGGGAGTGATGGATCCAGCCGCCCCATGAGAAGAAGGTTTGGAGTCACCGGGTTGGGGTCAGCAATATCTGTGGAAATGTAACCCAGAGGTTTAGAATTCAGAATTCCTTCTATTTCAGTGACAACCGTGTTCAGGACCTCCTCAGTCGTACTTTGCCCTTGTAAAGTGGCATACAGTGCAGACTTAATTGATCTTATCTCACGTTCCCAAACTCCTCCAAAATGGGGACTACTGGGAGGATTAAATCTGAATTGTATTTGCTGTTTGGCCAACTCTGTCTGCAGGGTAGGACCCAATGATTTGAATGACTCTTGGAGCTCTCTTTCACCACCTTTAAAGTTTGTGCCTTGATCTGATAGCAATTCTGAAGGTTTTCCTCGGCGTGATGTAAAGCGTCTTAGAGCCATCAGGAATGAGTCAGTATCAAGGCTGCTTAAAAGGTCGATGTGGACAGCACGGGTAGTCAGGCATTTAAACAAGATGCCCCAACGTTTCTCACATCGTCTACCTATTTTAACTGTAAATGGTCCAAAACAGTCCATTCCAGTAGAGAAGAATGGGGGTTTGAATATTTGCAGTCTGGCCTGAGGGTAGGGTTGGGTACCGAGACCCGGTTCCAATAGGGAACCGGTTCCGACGTAAACGGTAGTAACCAGACCGAATAAGAACGAAACTTTCGGTGCCTGATTTCGGTGCCTGACGTTTTTTACCGCCCCCTATAAAACATCTCGCGGCACGAATGATCCAATAATAAAACATCGCCAGTAAACCAGCAGAGCATTCATTTAGTTCGTTTGTTAAATAAGAGGCGATCTAGCGCTGAAATGCGTTTTTTAAATCAAGTGATCAAAGTGCTCGTTGCCGCTGCGATCAGTGGCGCGGATACAGTGTTTTCTCTTGTGGCTCGCGCACACCGCACTGTCACTCGGACGCGCGCTTCGTTGCGGAGATCGATCTATTTATGAGGCGCCGACTATATGATTATGTGCGCGGAGAGTTTGTGTGTGTGTCTGCCTCGCTGCCTGCTGTGAGTGTGTTTGTTTGATTCGGTGCGATAAGCTCCGTCTTAGCCATATATTTCTTTGTTTTGAACCATCATTTTACTACCATTTCTAGTTGTTTATACTACTACATTTTACCCAACATCTCAGATTAACCTGACATCGCTAGCTTTTGTTATTAGTACTACTAGCACAAAACGCTAGTAATTCGCTAGCCTGTTAACGCGCCACCCGTGCGCTCAGCTATTTTATTTATTTATTTTTCTCTCGCGCGTCCGCGCCTTTGAGTTCATAAAAAGCTCAGGTGAGTAAGAATCACTCAACAAACACGGTGAGTAATGTCTTGTCCTGTTATTGTCACTTGCACTTCATGTCACATGTTTAGTATAGGCTTCTCTGTCGACAATATAGGATTTATATGTGATAAATGTAAGGAGACAGTTAGGTTGACAGAGAAGATTTCAGAATTAGAAACACGCATCCAAACTTTAATTGAGGATAGTAAGAGTGCTAGTGCTTTAGATGTTTTGGATGCGCATAGAATAGTGCACACTTTACATGACGCGGTTCTGGCTGAAGTAGAGCCCGTGCAGCCGGGCAAATGGGTGACAGTGAGGGATCGCTCTAGTCGCGGATCTAAAAACCACTCTTCCGTTCCGATTACCATAACAAATCGATTTGCCCCGCTCAGTGAAACACCCACTGAGAATGATTGTGCCCTAGTTATTGGCGATTCTATTACACGGAACGTGAAAATAGAGACACCAACCACCATAGTCACATGTTTGCCGGGAGCCAGAGCGCCTGACATCAAAGCAAATTTAAAAGTGCTGGCTAATGCTAATCGTAAATTCTCTAAGATCATTATTCATGTCGGCACTAATGATGTTCGACTCCGCCAGTCGGAGATCACCAAAATTAATATTAAAGAGGTGTGTGAACTTGCAAGTACGATGTCAAGGACTGTAATTTGCTCTGGCCCCCTTCCTGTTCGCAGGAGTGATGAGATAGTTAGTAGATTGTGTTCGCTTAACGGTTGGCTGTCTAAGTGGTGTCCGCTTAATAATATAGAATTCATAGACAATTGGAAAAGTTTTTGGGGCAAACCTGACCTGTTGAAAAGAGATGGTATTCATCCCTCCTGGGATGGTGCTGCTCTTCTCTCTAGTAATATGGCTCATAGTCTTAGAGCTCAAACATGACAATCTGGGGCTCAGGTCAGGAAGCAGACAGACTGGCTAAACCGACTGTCTGCTAGCGGCCTCTCGTCACCAAGGTCAGATAAATCCCATCACATAGAGCCTCTTTCACCTAGCTATCATCATATAGAGACTGTGTCTGTTCCCCGAATTTGGAAATCCAAAAAACGTTTAAACCCAACTAAGGTTAAAAATTTAATTGATGTTCAACAAATAAAAAACAGCTATAATACAGATGAGCAAATGCTAAAGCTTGGGTTGCTGAATATTCGATCGCTTACTTCAAAAGCACTCATTGTTAATGATATGATTTCAGATAATAACCTAGATGTGCTGTGTTTGACAGAAACCTGGCTAAAACCAAACGATTACATTACTTTAAATGAATCAACCCCGCAAGATTACTGTTATAAACATGAGCCTCGTCTGAAACGCAAAGGGGGTGGTGTTGCTGTAATCTATAGTAATAGTTTCAAAACCACTAAGAAATCAAGTTTTAAATATAATTCTTTTGAAGCATTGGTGCTTAATGTAAAAATATATAGTGTAAATGATAAATCACGTTTGAGATTTGTGCTGGCTACTGTATACAGGCCACCAGGGCACCATACAGACTTTATCAAAGAATTTGCGGACTTTCTATCAGAATTAATATTGACTGCAGATAAAGTACTAATTGTTGGTGATTTTAATATACACATCGATAATGAAAAAGATGCATTGGGATTGGCATTTAAAGACATTGTAAATTCAATTGGAGTTAGACAACACGTGTCAGGACCTACTCATCGTCGTAATCATACTCTAGATCTAATATTATCACGCGGAATAGATGTGGATGCCGTTGAAATTCTGCAGCAGAGCGATGACATCTCAGATCATTATCTAGTCTCGTGTAATTTGCATTTAGCCAAGGCTGCAAAGCCGACTCCGTGTTTCAAATATGTGAGACCTATCACTTCTGCTACTAAAGATTGCTTTATTAATAATCTTCCTAATCAGTTTCATCATCTCAGCATCTCAGATAGCTTAGAAGAACTAGATATTACAACAGAAACGTTTAACTCTCTCTTTTCCAGCACTTTAGACACAGTTGCTCCGTTGCGCTTAAAGAAGATTAAAGAAAATAGTCCAACGCCGTGGTACAACGAGCACACTCGGGCCCTTAAGAGAGCAGCCAGAAAAATGGAGCGCAACTGGAAGAAAACAAAACTAGAGGTATTTCGCATTTCATGGAAAGAGAGCTCAATTACTTACAGAGAGGCTTTAAAAGCTGCTAGATCTGCTTATTTTTCAACCCTATTAGAAGAAAATAAACATAATCCTAGGTATTTATTTGAAACGGTGGCTAAACTAACGAAAAATAAAGCTTCAAGCACCGAAGTTTCCAAGCAACACAGCAGTAATGACTTTATGAACTTCTTCACTTATAAGATTGATAATATCAGGGACAAAATTATAACTATGCAACCGTCTACTACAGTATCGCATCAGGCAGTGCATTGTAGTCTCCCTGAGGAAAAATTTGATTCATTCATTGCTATAGGAGAGGAAGAATTGTTAAAATTAACCAAACCTCTTGTTAAAAAAACGCAACTTGATCCTTCAGAATTAGTCAATTACAGGCCGATCTCGAATCTACCTTTTCTGTCAAAGATATTAGAAAAGGCAGTATCCTCACAACTGTGTTCCTTTCTTGAAAGAAATGATATCTGCGAGGATTTCCAGTCCGGATTTAGACCGTACCATAGTACCGAAACAGCTCTCGTTAGAGTCACAAATGATTTGCTCTTATCATCCGATCGTGGTTGTATCTCTCTATTAGTGTTACTCGATCTTAGCGCTGCATTTGACACCATCGACCACAACGTTCTTTTAAATAGATTAGAACATTATGTTGGCATTAGTGGAAATGCACTAG
This sequence comes from Scardinius erythrophthalmus, assembly GCF_964197995.2. Lineage (NCBI taxonomy): Eukaryota > Metazoa > Chordata > Actinopteri > Cypriniformes > Leuciscidae > Scardinius > Scardinius erythrophthalmus. The sequence goes on from NC_138227.1 coordinate 46,735,816, forward strand.
CATGGTTTAAATCATACTTATCTGACCGTTATCAGTTTGTAGCAGTAAATGAAGAGATGTCTCATCGATCACAAGTTCAGTATGGCGTACCACAAGGCTCAGTACTAGGACCGCTGCTGTTCACTCTGTACATGCTACCATTAGGAGATATCATTAGGAAACATGGAATTAGCTTTCACTGTTATGCTGACGATACTCAACTCTATATTTCTTCAAAACCTAACGAAACTTATCAATTCACAAAATTAACGGAATGCATAGCGGATATAAAAAATTGGATGACTTGTAATTTCCTACTTCTAAATTCTGAAAAAACAGAGTTTCTAATTATTGGACAAAAAACTTCCTCACGTAATAATCTAGAATACTGTCTAACACTTGATGGCTGCTCTGTTAAGTCTTCGTCGTTGGTTAGGAACCTGGGTGTGCTCTTTGATACCAATCTTTCATTTGAAAGTCACGTGTCTAGTATCTGTAAAACTGCATTTTTCCATCTTAAAAATATATCTAAATTACGTCATATGCTCTCATTGACAAATGCGGAACAATTAGTTCATGCGTTCATGACCTCAAGGCTAGATTATTGTAATGCTCTACTGGGTGGCTGCCCTGCACGCTTAATAAACAAACTACAGCTGGTCCAAAACGCAGCAGCTCGAGTTCTTACCAGAACCAGGAAGTATGACCATATTAGCCCAGTTCTGTCAAAACTGCACTGGCTCCCTATTAAACATCGCATAAATTTTAAAATATTGCTGATTACTTACAAAGCACTGAATGGTTTAGCTCCGCAGTACTTGAGCGAGCTCTTAACGCATTATAGTCCGTCACGTCTATTACGATCTCAAAATTCCGGCCAGTTGATAATACCTAGAATATCAAAATCCTCTGCTGGCGGTAGATCCTTTTCCTATTTAGCACCAAAACTCTGGAACAGTCTTCCTACCATTGTCCGGGAAGCAGACACACTCTGTCAGTTCAAAGCCAGATTAAAGACACATCTCTTTGACCTAGCTTTCACATAATACATTATAGACTTCTATAATTTAATGTTATGCTGCATAGATTAGGTCAGCCGGAACCGGGAACACTTCCCAAAAATCCTGATGTACTCGTTACATCATAAGAAGAATGGCATCTACGCTAATTTTAGTGTCTGTGTTTATCCCGAGGTTTTCCTGCAGCCTGCCGGATCCAGGCCGTATCCAGATCTGACGAAGGACCTTCACCTGGACCGATGACAACGCAGTGCTGAAGTGCCAACTAGTCTCTCCCTATGGAGGATCCCACTACCACTCTACAGATAAGGCGTTGTCGGGAAAATTCGTCTTGCGGTCCTACCCCAAAGCAACAAATAAAATAAAATTCCTTATCAAAATTTATAAGGAAAGACAAGTATTTTGTTTAGGCTTGGCTTGTAGGGAATTCCAAACCTGCGTATATTCTAACGCACATAACTATAGAACCCATTCTAAATGCGCATGTGACCGCCATCAGCGTTTCTCACAGGTTCGCGTTTAAAGTCTGTGTAGAGAGAATGGTGTCGTCTTAGCGGCCCCTAATTTAATAACAAATGATCATTGCGACGGAACCAAATCAATTAAAACTAACTTTAGATGGAAATAACTTAACCTGTTAACCGTTGCCAGAGCGCGGGCGCACTGAAGCGTTTTTTTTTATAAATAGTTCAAAGTTACTATCAGATTTAATGTTATACCTTGACAAACTATACATCATTACAAAGATATAAGACTCAAGTTTCAGAATTTGACCACTATTGTATTCTGAGAAACTTATAGCGACAGTTATTTCTTAATTTGTGTCAGGAGTTATGAAATGAAAAAATGAGTCGATACCTTTGATATGAATTATGCGCGTCAGCCGCTTTCATTCATAAAAAACTCCTGTGCTGTCTTCATGACAGCGATACACAAAACAACGTCCTTCCGGGCTTTTAGCTAAAAAATGTGCAGATTTGGAGAAATATTGATATACTCTCATAGGTTTACATCAGATTTCTATAGACAGGAATAATATTTATTGAATTTATACCCAAATGCGTCGATGTAATCATTATGAGCGTTTGTATACTCTGTTAATGTGTTTTCAATTCATACAGCCTGAGGGCGCCCTCGCCGCCCTGTGCACAGTATTAGAACATGAAGAAGTGCCATAATCATGTGACAATCCAGGAAGCCTTGAACACACACACAGCTAACAACCTGTCTATGCTAACAACAGATCGCGCTGTAACTATGGCTGCAACATGGAGATACAGTCGTTTTGAAGACAATAAACATGTTTGCTATGATATTTGAGTTACCTGTGTTTTTCAATCCATGCCAGGTATTTCCATAATAATAGATTATATTTATAATGTAATGCTAATCTATATAGACTATCATTGTGCAGAACAGTATACAATAGTATATTTTCTGTCTGATTTTTTTATCTGAAGCCAAATTAGATCACAGAAAATTATTTAAAATACTCGATTTGCTTTATAAAGTAAGTTTATAAGCACAAACATGGTTTTAATCTCATAAATTGTCGTGTATTGATGGTGTGCTAAGCTAACATGCTAGCTAGCCCTAGGTGCACCTGCCACCTAGAAGTTATATTTTTATTATTTTTTGAATGCTTACTGAACTGTATCTTTATTCAAGAAATGCATTAGATACAGTTTAAAATGTAAGGGTGAACTTTTAGAAAAGAAATTAGTGACTGAAACCATATGAATAGCCTGTGGATAGCCAGTCGTTAGTAACTATAATGCAGACAAAAGAAATGCATATTTAGAGCCATAACCAGTCTGGAGAAGTGTGAATGTGTGCAGGGGGAGACTGAGACTGAATGGGGCTCGTTTGCACCACAAAACAATAAAGACAATATACTGCATAGATGGTAAGAAGATGACAATAAATATCAGTAGCATTTTAGCATCAAATCAAAATAAAGTCACATGACATGGTCTTGAAAAACATTTCACTAAATACAGAGTTTTGGACTTATTATCTTAAGATTTTAAACATAAAATGTTTAGACATGTGGCATTAGCTGTAGTGCATTTCTAGATTGCTCCAGGGCCAACTTCAATTTTATTTTCATGAGGATGTTTCATAAAAAATAATTTCTAATAACTTTACAAAACTTTGAAGCTATTTATAAAAAAATTTGTCATTATGACAATAATTAATTCTACATTACAATAAACTGCCAGGTGTCAGCTTTCAAATGAGATCATACTTGTGCTTTTAGTACAAAGGGTTCATGAACTGTATCTGTTTCAGTTTGGGTATGTAATTTCTTGGGATTTTTCAAAAGTGGGGTTGCAGCTTAACAGGTTAACTCTGCTGTAAAGCCGAAACAATCTCTGTTACCTTAAATTATACGCTTATCTCTGTAAAGCTGCTTTGAGACAATCTACATTGTTAAAAGCGCTATATAAATGAAGATGACTTGACTTGACTTGTGTGTGTGTGTGTGCTCGCGTCTCAGATGAGTATGCGCGGAGAGTTCCGCGCGTCTCGTGTGTGTAGAGTTTGCGTGTTTGTGCGTGAGCGACTTTAGATGTGATGTTGAGCATTTCATATTAGTTTGAGCATTCAGCAGTATACATGTATGACTACTTAGTAGGCCTATACGTGTATGCAAGGGTTTCATATGTGCGTGAATGAAGTTTGATTTAAAGGGATACTCCACTTTAAAATGAAAATTCTGTCATCATATACTCACCCTCATGTTGTTTCAATTCTTTATGAATTTCTTTCTTCTGCTGAACAGAAAGGAAGATATTTAGAATAATATCAGTAACCAGACAGTTTCTGGTCTCATTTACTTCCATAGTATTTTTTTTTCCTACTATGGAAGTCAATGAGACCAGAAACTGTCTGGTTACTGACATTCTTCTAAATATTCTAAATTCTAAATAAGCACCGGAACCGTTTGAAAAATACCGAGTAGGTACTGGTATCGGATAAAACCCAACCGATACCCAACCCTACCTGAGGGAGATCTTCCATTTGAGGCACTGTCGGTTTAGCTCACCACCTTTGACAGTCTGGGCAGGAGTATTGCTGCCGTTTAACGGCTTCTCTACCGCGTAAAATCCAATATTTACGGCGGATCTCTGCAAAGACCCGTTCAGAACCAGGGTGATGAAGCTCTTTATCAATGTCATGAATGAGTAGTTGAGTTATTTTGTGGGATGGATCTAGGACAACTGGGTGGATAACATCTGCATCCAGTTGTTGACTGCGGCGAAGTCGCCCACCAACTCGAATGAGGCCCACTGTGTGGTCATACTCAGGTGCCAAAGTTATTAGGCGGCTAGAATACGGTACTGGTTTACCTTTTACTAGACAGTGGAGGTCCTCAGGGAAGCTATCATATTGAACTTTCTTCAGAATGTCTATTTCTGCTAATTGATGATCCTCAGCTGAGGGATCCCCTTCTTTACCTGCCACCTCATGGCGTAGAAGTGCTGCAGCTTCCACTAAAGCTTTAAAACTGCTGAACTGTTGTGGGTCAGGCAAGGACTGAACATCAGCAACTGTTACGTGACTACAGAAAGTAGTCTTCTTCAGTTCAGCAGGAGAAATTCTGGTCCTTGACTCCATAATTTGTCTGTAGATAGCTCTTTCAGAGTCTTCCCATGAGTGATGTAGTCAGCTGGATTATTGGTGGATTCCACATACCGCCATGTGTGAGCACTTGTGAGTTCTTGTATTTCAGCAATTCTGGTTCCCACAAATACTTTATAGCGACAGGATTCTGACTGAAGCCATGTCAGGACTGTAGTGGAGTCGGTCCAGAGTACGAAGGATTCAATGTTCAGGGTGAGCTCTTTAGCTAATAATGAAGCTAACTGCGCACCCGTAAGAGCTGCACACAGTTCCAATCTAGGCACAGATAACTGGCGTTTAGGGGCTACTCTTGACCTGGCTGTGAGAAAAGCTACCTCGACACTTCCCTTTGCCTCCTCTGTGCGCAAGTATGCTACGGACCCATAGGCCCGTTCGGAGGCGTCACTGAAGATATGTACTTGCCGACTACAATTAAGGGATCCATCTGGGAGCTCACATAGCAGCGAGGTAATTTGATTTGAGTTAGATGTGGCAATTCTCTTTGCCAATCATACCATGTTTCAAGAATGTCATTTGGCAGTAGTGGGTCATCCCACTCTCTCTGTTTCGCCCACAGACTCTGTATAAGTATCTTGGCCCGAGTGAAGGAACCCAAGGGGGTCATACTGGCTCGCTACTACCTTGTATATATTTCTCATTGTGGGGGTTGAACAGTCAGCAAGGCGGCTTTGGTATCCAAGAGTATCAGATTGACACATCCAACGCAATCCTAATGCAAGTTCTTGAGGATTTGATTCGGTTTGGTTAAGCCAAAGATCACTGCTTTCAGATCTGGCTTCCTTTGGCAGATGATTGATGACATTAGGTGAATTGCATGCCCATTGTCGTAGTTCAAATCCTCCTTCTGCTAACAGATTCCTCAGTGTGTTTACTAGCCCTTTAGCCTCCTCAAATGTAGCGACACTCTGTAGACAATTATCTACATAGAAACATCTTTCGATGGAGTGTCGGACATTGTCTCCTGGCTCACTGTGGTCAATTACGTGCTTCTGTAGTGCGTATGTGGCACAACACGGACTACACGTTGTTCCAAATGGGAGCACTTACCACTCGTAGATGCTTAGGAGTTCCTCTCTGTTCTGATCACGCCATAGGAATCGGAGGAGGGGCTTGTCCTCTGGTAGTAGTCTCACTTGATGGAACATGCCCTTTATATCACTAATAAAGGCTACTGCATGCTCCCGGAATCGTAGCAGTACCCCGAGCAAGGAGGACCCCAGAGTCGGTCCAGGCAGAAGCAGATCATTCAGGTTTTCGCCTCTGTATGAGAAAGAACAATTGAAAACAACTCTGTTTTTTTCATTATGCCTCACCATGTGGTGGGGGATGAACCATGATTCTTCTTCCCCAGTCAGTTTTTGCTCTGGTATCGCAACCACATAGCCTGCCTGTACCAGTCTCTGAATTTCAGCTCTGTAAGCCTCTGACTTCACAGGATCCCTAGCCAGGCGATTCTCTGTGCTGCGAAGATTAGGCATTACAGATTGCTTTGTGGCATGTAATTTTGGCATATTCTCAACTCTTAAAAGGGGCGTAGCATAGCGTTGGGTCCCATTTATATCAACTCGGGTTGTCTTTGCCTCTAGTAGGTCGATGGCGGCTTGATCTTGTTTGGATCTGGTGGCAAGTTTCTCGCTCCTGTAGGGGAGTACATCGAGTTGCCACAGTTTCTCAACATGTCTGAACAGCTCATTCGAAGGGGAGCGAAATGATATGTTAAGACATTGTTGGGTGAGAAGTGGATGTTGCACAAGCTTAGCAGGGCCTAGGACTGTCCAGCCTAGTCTCGTCTTCACTGCTGCTGGTCCACCAGGAGGACCCAAGCGTACAGGCTCAATCGGGGTAACTAAATGGGGATAGTCAGAGCCGATTAATAAGAGGGGCCGAACACTGTCATAGGAAGGGATTGGCAACCCTCTGAGGTGTCTGTATTTATTCTGTAAGGTTGCAGCTGGACACGTGTGTTCGGCTAGCCCTAATTGGTCTGCAGTAAACGCCTTGTGTATCTTAAACACTCTTTGAGGCTGACAGGCTGGAGAGATGGTGAAAGACACTGAAGTACCATGTATGACTCTCATGTCCTGTCTAACAATTCTAAGAGTAAGGTCTTCTGGTTTGCCATGTAGCTTCAGTTTCTGAGCAGCTGCTTGCAAAAGGATGGTGCGTTCTGAACCATCGTCCAAAATGGCAAATGTCTCAAGGGCATGTTCTCCATTCCGAAGGATTACCTTTGTGACCTTTAACAGGACCTGACTGCAGCCTAATGTTCGGTCTAGGTACAGGACCTCATTGGTGTTGTTGACAAGACAAGTGTTTTCATTGACTGGTCTCTCATTCAACTCATGAAGTGCCTCGAGATGTTTGCGCTTACATACCTTACAGATGTTTTTCAAACGGCACTGCGCTGCCTGATGGGATCGACCACAACGCCAGCATCTCTTATTGGTTTTCACCCAGTTTGTATTCTGTTCTTTGGTGAGCTGGCTGAAATTATGACACTGATTCAAATAATGCTGGGTATTTGTGCAGTAGGGGCAGAACATTTTTGGTTTGTCCCGAGTTTTAGCCACACTCGAACTGGATCCTTCTGCAGATGTGGTATTGAGAGCAGGCTCTGCACTGTGGTATATAGCTGTTGTCTTGGTGGGCTTAAAGTCTCTGCGTCTATCCCTTTTCTGGGTAGTTTGCTCCTTTCTGTCCCCGCCATGCAACTCGAAACCACTTTCCTGTATTTTTAGCTCATATTCTAGCCAGTCCGCAAAGTGTAAAAGAGTAGGAATGCGAACATTTAAGGGGTACATGTACCTTTTGAACTCAGCTCGCAATTCGTGGGGCAGCTTCGACATCAGTCTGGTTACGTGTGAACCGCACTGGAGCTCAACACTGCCGCTATCCCCCAGTTGGTCCAGCATGCCTACTAATGCTCTGACTTTCAATGCAAACCTTTTGAATCCACTAGCATCATAACTATGGATAGTGGGGTCATCCATTAAATCAGCAATCCGCCGCAAGGCTAATTGGTGAGGTTGCCCATATTGCTCAGCAAGAGTCGCCATGGTATCTGAATAGGGCCTACTGGAATTGATATAAGAGTCTGCAATGAGAAGAGCGTCCTCAAACTTCAAGTGTTCTAAGAGAATTTGATATTTAAATCTCTCTGTCACATCCTCAGGTAGAAGATTGTCTAATGAGACCTTCAGTCGTGCAAATTCCCGTGGGTCTCCCTTGGTGAAGTCAGGGATTGTAGGTGTAGGGCCTCGGTATACCTTCTCTTGCTGAGTGTGGTTAGGATGCTGTCCTGTGTCTCTATAGAATGGCATGATGGCAGTAGGTGCTGTTTGGGGATGCCTGGGCTGTGAATAGTAACGCGCCCTCTGTGGTGGAGTCCTTACCATAGGGTACCTCTCGGGTTCATAGTACTCAGGTGTTGATGCGCAGGGGGGATATTGCCCTCTATTCCCTAATTTCCGCATGCTAGTGGATATTTCCTCCACCAAATCTGATATGTTGTGTCTAGGAGGTGGTGGTGGTGGTATATCTACTGTGGAGGGAAAGATGTCATCATCCACTACTGGAGGAGGTGGCAGTGGCCAGTCTTCATATTCTGTTAAAGGGGCTTGCCTTAATGATAACCGGGCTCTGTCATGTGGCAAAGGCACTGCTCTTTGGTGGGTTGAGGAGGCTCTGTTAATAACCATTTGATGTTGCATATCTAGAACTGTAGATTGAAGTTGTTGATTTTCTTGTTTAAGCTGCTGCATCATTTTCAGAATCTCCGATACATCCTCCGTTGTAACTGGTTGCAATACAGGTGTGCTTTCATATCTTGTCCCAGTGGGTGGTGAACGACTTATGGCTCTCCGGTCTGCCCACATGGCCTCGTCGCTCGATGACTGATACGTGAGAGGGGTCATCTCGGCTACCCTTTCAGTGTGACTTGCCTGTAACTCTCTGGGATGAAGGAATGTAGCAGCAGCTGAGGTCTGTTGGTCGTAATGCGGGAGGGAAACCTCATAATCCTCCAACCAGGCTGGAGGCTGTGTTTGCCGCTTAGGACGCACGTCAGCAGGCCGTCCTTCTCTAGTCGTCTTGTCTGAAAATATCTTCGACACATCCACAGCAATTACCGTATCCGGCTCGAAGGACCAATTTGTTATGATGTAACCGATGTGGCTCGGGTTAAATGAATCACTGTGGTACGTCTGGTCAGGACGCAATGAAGATGCACTTAGGTTTCGTTGAGGATTTATTGGGTGTACTTGTATGTGCAGGCCCGGCCCTAACCAATTTGGTGCCCTAGGCAAGATTTTAAGTGGCGCCCCCTTGCATCGCAGTACAGTACTTGCACTGCTAGTGTACATATACTCACAAGAAACTTAATAGCTTTGTTTTAGACATTCTTTTATTTAACTAAAACAATTGCACATTCAAAATACTAATTATAATAATAATAATTAAAGAAACAAATAAAAAAAATAAACTCAATATATGAAATACAATATAGATAGCTTACTTATTACATTTTAATACTCCCGAAATGAAAAGTGTAAACAAGTGACATTAACTTATATACAATAGAAATACGGCACTGTGCAAAATAAGACATTAGTATCTTATCTTATCTATCTTATCTTATCTATCTTATATATCTTATCTATTTGAATCTTTAAGTAGGCACAGAAATACTACAAGGATTTGAATAAAAAAAATGAAAAGATGATCTTAAAAAGAGCTCTATTGGTGTTTTTGGTCCTGCCTTAAATTACTAATATTTACACATTTGTCCGAGGAAGGTACTCATATTACTATTTTCCATAATAATGGCGCTAGGCTTATCTGTTAGAACCATTGACTGTTAATATTTTGGTTAGAACTAGCAAATAGCGCTGGTTATTTATAGATTAATGTTAGCTAACCACCATGTATGCTAATGACTAATGGCATTATTGATCATCTTTCTGTAACATCAAAATAATATCATTAACATCATCTTTACTGTAACATTACCTTTGTCTTTGTCGCGTTTTTCCTCCTCTTCTTTTCTTTTTTCCTCCCCTGGGCACCAGATAATTTTGGGACGCTTTGACATATAACTTTTTTTGACGCAATAAAAACGAAAACCGAATGGCGGCCGCGGGTAAAAGAAGTCTGATTGGTGGAAGTGTATGATCCCTTCAACTCCCCCCTGGTCACGTTAAAGTAAGAATTTATAAGAGAAAGTCAATGCCATTAGAAAAATTTGATCACAAAAAAAAAAAAGAAAGAAAGAAAGTCAATGCCATGTAAATCCCATTATTGCTCCACTCGTTGCAGTGTTAATGAAGTACAATAAAAGCGGAAAGTTCCTTACGCGGCTCTGGCGCCCCCCCTAGGGTATACGGCGCCGGCGCCCTTAGCATTTGCCTATACTGCCTATGCCACGGGCCGGCCCTGTGTATGTGTGTGGTTCTATAAGACAAATAGAAACCAATATATCAATACTTAACATTCATAAATAATTGTTAATCAATAACAAAGACATTTCAATCGTTAGAAAGCATTCGAACATATCCAAAAGTCATATTATTCACTTTTGTTATCTTATCTGACTTTGGTCAGACTGGGGATCGAACCCCTGGCCGTTGCGTTAATGACGTCACATCGACAGCGCGTGCAAAACAGAATGACGAAGCACTTTTCCTAGCATATTCGGCAATATTAACAAATAATATAAATATACCCAAATGAAAGGCTATTACAATAATGCTTGATATAAACAACAAGAACGTACTGTGTAAACAATTATTAACATGCAATAATATGCAGATCGATCGGCTGTACAAACTACTTTAATTAGGCCTATTTAACCTAACAAACAGAACTATGTTGATAACTTATAAACCACAAATGAAATACGATCTATAAACATAGAAACTTACTTTTAGATGCACGCACACGATTAATAACACCACTTTCTGATATGAGGCAATCTCTCGTGAGCTCGGCAGTCTACACTCTACGGATTCATAACAACAACTAACGCACTTCCTTTCCAGCATATTACAATTACTCTGTTATTCCACAAGGGGGCGTTCACAGTCCATAGTCATTGAATCTGTCAACTCTCAATATGAAAACCCTACTAATATAAATCTATTACCTGAAGCGCTAAATACAAACCCTTTGTAACACCTTTAGTGAAACTTGGTATAACAAAACATAATACTTTATTTGTCCCTTTAAGGGAAATTTGTTTTGGGCAATACAGATGGAGCTGCATAACTAGATACCCACATCAATAACAATCACGCAGTCATGTCCTTTGCACAAGAGTTTAACAGCCTTGTAGCCAAAGGAACAAAATAGTTTTTATAGAGGTTATATCTAAACCTTGGAATACGAAAACGTTGATCCAATGGAAGTGGTTTGAATTCTGGATAAAGCACATGATAAGGGTCCAATGTCATATTCCTTGCCTGTTTAAAAATAATTTTGTTTAAATAGACTGAAGATAGGGGTAAACCCCTAAACCAACCACCTTCATTGCCGTACGCACCAAACGATTCAACGGAGATCTAGGAGTATCTGTCAAATTACCGAACCAGGCCGCTATACCGTACAGCAGTGAAGCTACCACCTTGGGAATTGTAGCAAGCTAAGCTACAGCAACATGGCAAAAGTAGTTTACTACATCCAAGCTATTTTTTATTTTTATATTGAACCAACTTCATTCCAAGTCAATGCTATCTCAGTGATCAATAAAACTGTCAGTCAAACAGATAGGCAGGCATAATTTGTTAGTTCAATTGTTTATTCAACAACTGTTCCAAACCAATTTGGCAACAAAAAAACAAAACCATAACTATATAAAAGCATATAACTATATACAACTATAACAAAACCAGGTTGTGAGAGTGTGTGTGCATCTTTCCATTAAGTACATTTCTCACATGTCAGCCCAAGGATTGAGATGTCACAGTCCTAAACAGAAGGTAATGCAAAAAGCTGGTTGTAGGGCCCTATGAAATCTGTTTAATTTTTTCCCACATTCCAAATTAATTTTTTCCATATTAATTTTTCTGTATTCTGTTTTTTTCTGTTTTTTTTTGTTTTTGTTTTTTTGACTCCCATTTTAATGGTTAAATTAAATTTTAGTAATCAAAAATAAATCATGTCTAATTAATTGAAATCATGAAACTTATACAATTTAACAATCATTTATTAAAATTGTAAAATAAATTATTTAGGCCACGATAAAATGTTTTTTTTTTTTTTTTTTTTTTACCAAATTCTGTTTTCTTTTCTTTTTTGTTTTCTTGATTGCATTTTAATAGGTTAATTAAATTGTAATAACCAATGATTTAAAATGTAATGATTTAAGCAAAACTTTTTTCAAAGGTTAAACCAACCTTTTATTTTGACGGGTTGCCGTGTAGACATTTGAGTCTCTCTGTGTTTTTATGATATGACGATAGTTTTTCTCAAAGCTAAAATGCGGCTGAAGTGACTCTCAGAGCGGCTGTGTAGATGAAGTTCATGTCCTTATAGGCTGAAAACATTGCAAGCGTCATGTGTACCTGTTAAATGAAACCGCACGTCTGCGCCATTCATTCACAGACACACGCAGAACATGCATGATTCCTATTAAGATAGTCTTTATGCGGTTTATATATTCACAGACACTAGTCTATATCGCTATTTTATTTAAGTTTAGTAACCTACTTTTCATCCAAGATCTGACAAATTCCGTGAAATTCCGTGTTACAGTAGATAAATTCCGATAAATTCCGCGATTCAATCCTTGTTTTCCGCATCGCAGAAATGAAATCATATGGCCCGTAAAACACAAAGACGAAGAAGATTAATAGAGCTTGAGCTTTAGATATGCTTGGGAAAATATAGCTTGTGTGGACGCTACCGCACTACTTGATAAACAAAAGAGCTTCGCTACTGAAAAGCTATTTGATTCAGAAAACAGCGAAGCTACCACCACGATACTGAGAAATGTAGTTAAAGTAGTAGCGTCACTACTTGTAGCGACGCTACTGCCCAACATTGGTGGTCGGCAACAGGCAGCCCGCGGGCCAAAACTGGCCCACCAGCAATAATATCTGGCCCTCGCCCACATATTATTTTGATAGTGGCTGGTTCTGAAATAGATCTGTCAAGACAGCAACAGTTACTCACAATCACTTTGTCTTTAGTGATTTTGCCTTCAAAATAAAAGTACGAGAAAGTTTTTGCAGCAATGTTTTATTTTAATTTGAAAATTTCTGAAAGACATTCTAAAGCAGGGGTGCCCAATCCTGCTCCTGCCGATCGACTGTCCTGCACAGTTCATCTCCAGCCCTAATCAAACACACCTGAAGCAACCAATTAAGGTCTTCAGGATCACTTGAAAGTCACTTAAAAATAGGGCATACAAAGAAGAATGGAAAGATCCACAGACTTTACTTCTGTTTTAGCTAGACGAGCCATTCTTCTCAAATGGAAACATGTGACTCCCCCATCGCACGACAGGTGGATCCAATAAGTTTTTAGCTGTATAAAGCTTGAGAAGTTAAGATTTTTGCTTTCAGGATCCCTTAAAACTTTTCAGAAAACCTGGGAACCTGTCCTAGACTACATAAAAGGTCTACTGTGTTCTCCTGACACTAATGCCAATACACAATAGAGAGAGGAATATTTATTTTCAATTATTTGGTTATGATTATTTATTTTTCCTTGATTATGTTCTGGCCCGCCATCTAGTGGTGAATTTTTTTTTGGCCCGATGTCAAACTTACTTGCCGACCGCTGCCATACAGTATACGAAAAGTGGCACCATAAGCAGCAAGTTCATCCCTTTTCAAAAATCCCGTCATCTTTTGGCTCTAACAGGTACAACAATCTGGGCGTATTTTTAAGGACAGCACCCTAACTTGCCCATTTAATAATAGATTTCAATATGTTTGCCATTACAAAATGTCTGACACTGTGCTTTCAGAAACTTTGAACCTATATGCTATATCTCTGTTACTGAGCCCCAATCTCAGTTTCATAAGGACAACTAATAAATGATCTTCCAGAATGAGACTTTCAATTCGCTTCTGCACACTGTCTTTTATTTTTGACATTAACCAACTGAAGATGACTGAAGTTAGCCCAGTGAGAAATACAAAGTGTGCAGTCTTGTTTTTGACCGTGAAGAATGAGAAGTATAATTTCTGAAGCTCCTCTTTCAGTTTTTCATTCTCCTCTTTGAGCTGGTAAAAGTCTTTTTTCAAGTTGACATATTCGGTGTTGAGTTGGTCATACTTTTCACTAAGACTGTTGTATGCTGCTTGAGGGACCATAGCTTCAGCTTCTTCCACTGGTTCCTCTGGTGTCATTGTATCATCATCAGCTGGAAGACATTTGTGAAAGACAAGACAAGTCAAAGACAAGTGACAAAGCAGTGTGATAATTCTGTTAGACAGTAACATTGTACAGTGCTTTAAACATCATTTGAATGTTCTTACCATGGCGAGAAGCCTCTTGGTCCACTGTCAGACTTTACCTTTTACTTTTCCTCTCCAGCCTTAGAAAAGCAGGATAAAACAGAGATTTTAGTGAAGCAGACTGCACACACAAATTACAGCCTACTACAGCACTCACTCAGTTTTAGCAGTCACTCAATTTCACCTACCTTTTTAGTCTGGCAGTAGCAGCAGATATACAATGAAATTTCAAATTGGAGACTATTGATTCTGGCAACCAACAACACAACAAGATGACATTTTAAGCTCCGACTCTGTGCTAGTTTGTATTGGCCGCCTCCAGTTTTCCCTTTGTTTTGCCTCCAGCTAACGCTGTGACGTAATTGTGATGTAGGTTCAAGGGACTTACAGCAATTCTAACTTAGTGCAGCTAGCAGCAGTGTGCATAGCAGTTCAGATGGAAAACTAACTCAATTCTTTAACCTTTGTAGAGAGACCAAATATGGAGACAAGGACTCAGAGTTATAGTTTGTGACAATGACATCAGAAAAATCGTACTTCTTGTGAAACCACAGACAGTTGACTCACTGTTGGATTATCCACATCATTGTCTACGGACTGCGTGGCCATAAACGTTCGAGATCCCTACTTTTCCTGTTGACGTTTAATACAGATTATGGCAGGGAAATCTACAGTACAAGCGAGATCAAACATATCTACAATTGTCAGGAGAGCTCTACTCTCTACTCTCAGAGACAATAAACAGTTAAAAAGCTTACCCAGATAAGGAAGATTTCGAGGCTGTTGCTGCTATTTTGATTTAAAAAAAAAAAAAACATAAAAAAAAAACCCCATCCCTGGCTCATCTGAGGGGTGGCTTGAGTGCTATGATAGCCTCAGATGGAAAATGGGTAATTGCTGCTCAAAACTGCATTGAGCTGGATGTCTGGAGGTATCCATGTATGGTGGGAAAAGAAGAGGACATTAGCCTCAAAGAAACATCAAAAGACCCAAGAGGTTTGAAAATAATTTTCTAACGAACTTCCCTGATGGTGAAGACTCCCAGCATGGAGTCTAAAAGGAAAGAGATGGTTGAAGACATGAATAAACGTCGTCTTAATGCTGCACTGATAGCCCAGAACATGAATTCTACATTTGCCTAGCGTAGAAAGGAACTGGTAAAGAAGGAGCCTGCAGTGAAGAATACAGTGGAAAGGTTGCCAGCCCTCTTCACACAGAGTCAGGTGAGTAAATATTCTTGTCTTTATTGGCTTCATATGTCATTTCATCTTGAACATTAAGCAAATTGATCATAAACCACTTTTCAGCTTGATGTTTAATTCATACTTGCACATTTCAGTGAAAAGAGATTGCTTAATGTCAATTTGTCCAATTATTATTATTATTTTATTCTGGCAGAGTTTAGTCGTATATCTGCCAAAAAACAGCAAACTGAATTCTTTCAAGAACTGGACAGATTCACTCAACGTTTCATCAAAATCTTCTGGGCTAAAGGTGGAGATATTGGCTCCAAACTTCAAGATCCTTTTTAGATAGTAAAACAAATGTTGCTTTTGCTGTTGTTGTTTTCTTTGTGTTAGTGTCATGAATGCTATTAAATATTAAAACTAAATCCAACATCAATGCAAGACGAATGGCCGTTCTTCATGTCCTACCACTCCTCCTTGGAGAGGACCCTACTAGAGGGCTGCATTGGGGTCCGACGGGACTCAGCGCAAATCTGGCGGGAGCAGGCAGTTTTACCTTTCCTGTGGTTGGGAGTGGGTGGTCATAAAATACAGCCCAAGTCTCGCAATCCCGCAGTCCCACGATTTCGAAATGGAGTCAACAATTGAGATTGAGACTAAAATTAAAGTGGCTATTTACTTCACCAAAACAAAGCAAGGCAAGTCCGAAATTTGGAAACAATTTTCAATTGTTACTGAAAAAAGTGGAAAAGAATTGAACTTCATAAGTTGTGACAAATGTGAAAAGGTATTTGTTTACAATGGGCATAAATCTGGAACCTCTGGTTTGAGGCGACATACCTGCTTGGTTATTCTCCAGGGTCAAAGCAAACTTTAATTCAACAATAAAGCACGTATTTCTGCTCACGTTAAGCAGGACACTATTGATAAATGTGTTGCACTTTGCTGTAAAGACATTCGGCCATATGACTTTGTTGCCGGGAAAGGCTTTGTTGATATAGTTCAACACTTTGTAAATACAGCTGCTAAATATGGCAGATTTGATGTAAAAGATGCTATGCCACATCGAACCACTGTGTCCCG
Organism: Scardinius erythrophthalmus; assembly: GCF_964197995.2. Lineage (NCBI taxonomy): Eukaryota > Metazoa > Chordata > Actinopteri > Cypriniformes > Leuciscidae > Scardinius > Scardinius erythrophthalmus. Next base: position 46,752,190 of record NC_138227.1, read on the forward strand.
ACATGTTGAAGGAAAAGCACAGGCACTTCTATCATCTGTGGCAACGGAGATAAAGCCTATAATTGAAACATATGGATTTGCCATCACAACGGATATATGGACTGAGGATTACCATAAAACTCAAGGATTTTGTTTGCGGCTCCATTTGAAAATGTTGTCTCAAAAACAGGAGAGAACATCTGAAACCTGCTGTTCCAGAAACTCTGTACTCTAAAACATCCCTCAAAAACATCCCTCAAGCAATCCATCGAGACCCGATGGAATTAAAATTATGATATGCTAGATTCAATACTTCAACAGCATGAGGAGATCCCCCACATTACTGGTGACCAATAACCAGTATGAAAGAATTGCACAGATAAATGAAAATACTTTGAAAACAGTGGTTGCTTTTCTTAAGTTATTCAAAAATGCTACTGAATGCAGGGGTGATAGTAGAAAAAAAAACTGAGCCTGAACTTTTTTCCCTGGGAGGTAAGCAGGCCCCTAAGCCAAGACATATGCCCTGATTAACATAATTGTCAAGCGGGATCCACAGGTGTGCTCCCCAGGAGAACATTTTGATAAATAGTCCCTTAAATGATAGACTCTTGTGACTTTTGTGGATATAAATGGACATCATTCAGACATGAGATGAACAAACCCAATACAAGCCTATATTACAGTAGCAGGTTTCAGTAAGTCAAATTTAAGACCTTTTTAAGACATTTTAAGACCGTAAAGATTGAAATTTAAGACCTACACGACGCATTGCCAAAAAAATATTCAAATCGAAGACTTCATTTTATTTCAATGGATTCAGTCATTGAAAAAGCATTTATTTAATTTACAGATAAAGCAATCACATTAGTAACTTTCCACAACATATATATATATATATTTTTTTTTTTTATAGAAAATTGTACTTTGCATATTTTACTGTAAAAAACACATAATTAGTTGATTTCAGTTGATCATAACTAGAGATGAAATGGCATGAACATTTCATTTCATGATTATAGTGACAAAAATGATCACGGTTATCACAGAATCCTGTACAAAAAGTACTAATACTACACAATGAAATCAATTCACCAAGTTTTATGTCGAAAACCAGCAAATAACAAATAAAATAAGCATCAAAATGCACTTTTTGTTTACATAAACATTAAAATAATACCATTAAAAATGATAGCCAGATTTTAAAAGTGTCTTGCAACATGTTATACTAACATGTACAAGTTCAAAAAGTTTTGACAAAATGTTTTTTTATAAAAAGATAAACCTCACATATTTGAACTTGAAATTATTATTTATGAAAAGAATGAGTCAAAAAAAGATAAATTACTGACATTTACAATGCACTTTAGCTTATCTTTTATTATTAATAGTAAAATTAGGTCCGATATTCCCGTGACGTCTGCGCTCTCCACAACGACAAAAATGTTTGAGTGACTAATGGATTTCCACCGCCGAAAAACATGGAAAAAAACGAGCGCGTCGCTACAATTATGAGCGCGCTTATTACCGCTTACCGCGCGCCTACATTTGAATGAACTTGAGCGCGCAAAAGACGCGATATATATACACTTGGTGAGCTACCTCAGTAAGAGGGGGCGGGACTTGAATCCAGTAGCTACTAGCTAGAGACATATTGAGACGGTGTCTGTTAAGACTCTGTCTGTTGCAAGCTGTTGAATAAATAAGTTCTTAGCAACAAAGTCGTTGTAAGTAAGACTTATTTGACATGGTGTCAGAAGTTGTGGAGTAGTAGAAATGGCGAAATTTGCTCCACCCACGAACTTCACCTTTGATAGACCTCAAGAATGGGCCGCATGGCAACAGCGCTTCAACGAGGTACAGGATAGCCTCGAAGCTCACGGAGGAGGATGGCGAGGTACAAGTGAGTACCCTTATATATGCCATGGGACCAGAGGCAGAAAACATATTCAGCTCGTTCACGTTTGAGAGAGACGAGCAGAAAAAAGAATTCGACACCGTGCTGAACAAGTTTAATGACTATTTCATCCCGAAAAAGAACATCATCCACGAGAGGGCGTGCTTTTACCAACGCATACAAAGGCCGGGGGAAAAGGCAGAGATGTTCATCCGTGCACTCTAAGAATTAGCAGAGAGTTGTGAGTTCGGTGCCCAGAAAACAGAGAACATCAGAGATAAGCTTGTGGTTGGCATCAGAGATAAAGAGCTTTCAAGAAAGTTACAGCTGATGACAGATCTTACCTTAGACACGGCGGTGCTGATGGTGAGGCAGGCAGAGGACATCGCCCAGCAGGTGAGCCAACAGGAGGAAGGTGCACCAAGCAGTGTTCAGGAGGTTACACGCAGACGACCTGAAAGGAAAGGAAGATGGGATGAAAAGAAGCCAGCGAGAGGAAAAACTGATAGAATGGTCGGTGGCGGCAGGTGCGGAAAGTGTGGAAAAACGAAACATCACAACAAGGAAAAATGTCCAGCAGCAGAAACTGAGTGTCGAAAATGTAAAAAGAAAGGACACTGGGAGCGTATGTGTTACTCAAGGACAGTTAATGAGGTAATAAGAGGTACACACACACGGTCAAGTGATGACGATTCATATTACCTGGGAACGGTAAGCAAAACTGGGGCTGACGACACAGAGAACTGGTTTGTGAAATTGAACGTGCAAGGCTCGCGAGTAAAATTTAAAATTGATACCGGAGCTGATGTGACCGTTATGAATGAAGAGACTTTTAACTCGCTTGGAAGTAAAGTGAAGTTGAGTCAGACACACACGAAATATGACAGCCCAGGTGGAAGGATAAATTGTTTGGGACAATTTGAAACGACCACGGAGTACAAAGATAAAAAATTCAAGTTCACAATTCACGTCATGGAGTGCAACACCGTGAACAATTTGCTAAGCAGAGAACAAGCAGTAGAGATGGGCTTAGTTAAAAGAATCGAGCAAGTCAGCGCAGCATTCGGTGAACAGGGAACAATGAGAACGTAGAGCTAAAAGAGAATGTAGAGCCATACGCAGTCCACACCGCGAGAAGAGTGCCGTTACCATTACTTCCCAAAGTTAAGGCCGAACTCCAACGAATGGAGGAGAACGGAGTCATTGAAAAGATAACGCAACCCACGGACTGGTGCGCGCCGATGGTACCAGTGATGAAACCTAACGGGAAAGTGCGCATCTGCGTAGACCTGAAAAAACTAAACGAAAATGTAAAAAGAGAACGGTTCATCCTACCCACGACTGACGAAATTCTTGCCAAACTCGCCGGGTCCAAAATATTCTCATCTTTGGACGCCGCAAGCGGCTTTTGGCAAATTCCCCTACATAGTGAGAGCAGTCTTCTCACTACGTTCATAACGCCGTTCGCTAGGTATTGTTTTAAGCGCTTACCATTCGGCATTAGCATAGCGCCAGAAATATTCCAGCGCAAAATGAACGAACTACTAGGAGGCTTAGAGGGAGTTGCGGTCTACATGGACGATCTAATCGTTCACGACGAAACCCAAGAACAGCACGACGAGCATCTGAGGCGCGTTCTGGAGAGGATCGAGCGCGCAGGGCTCAAGCTCAACAAAGAGAAGTGTATCTTCAGACAGAAGGAGCTTTATTTCCTGGGGCACGTCATAGATGAGAGAGGAGTCAGGCCTGACCCGGGGAAAGTAAGGGCTATCTCAGAGCTGCAAGCCCCACGAAATGTAAGTGAACTGAAACGGGTCCTGGGGATGATAAACTACATGGGACGCTACATTCCAGACTTGGCGACAGTGGGCGGGCCGCTGTTTGATTTATTAAAAGGGACTGTAGCATGGACATGGGACCAGTCTCAAGAAAGCGCTTTTCAAAAGCTTAAAGAAACTTTAATGACTGCACCTGTTCTCGCGTACTACGATTCGGGGAAGGCCACGGCGGTGTCAGCAGACGCGAGTAGCTACGGGCTGGGAGGAGTCCTACTACAGCTGCACGGAGACAGCTGGAAGCCGGTGGCATATTTCTCGAGGAGGTTAAATGAGGCAGAAACCAGGTACGCGCAAATTGAAAAAGAATGTTTGGCCGGGGTTTGGGCGTGCGAGAGATTCGAGAAGTATCTCATAGGCCTGGACAGATTTCGCCTTATTACAGACCACAAACCCCTCGTACCATTGATTAATAAAAAAGACTTGGACGCGGTACCAATACGCTGTCAAAGACTTTTAATGAGGCTAATGCGATTCGCAGTGACCGCGGAATACGCACCTGGGAAGACATTGGTAGTAGCCGATACGCTGTCGAGAAGTCCAATAGGCCACGATACAGCGAGCAGACCTACAGCGAACGAGATAGCCTGTTACGTTGACGCAGTTATAGCCGCCTTGCCTGTGTCACAGTCGAAGTTGAGCCTGATCGCAGCAGCGACTGAAAGAGATGAACAATTACAACTAGTAAGTAAGTTCATTAAGCAGGGATGGCCAGAGCACATAAGAAACGTACCGGAAGGTATTAGAGACTTTTTCTCTGTGAAAGATGCGCTTTCAATAAGTGAAGGACTGATAATTCTGGGCAGACGCATTTGTATTCCAAGTGAACTGAGACAGGACATCCTTGAGCGCATCCACGAAGGCCATTTAGGGTTGACAAAGTGCAGAGAACGGGCAAATTCATCCGTATGGTGGCCTGGTATATCATCGGATATAAATAACAAAATTGACTTGTGTATGTTCTGTCGCGAAAACAGGAAAACACAAAGGAAAGAGCCACTGAAGTCAACCCCGCTACCTGACAGACCGTGGCAGCGCGTGGCTATAGACATTTGCGAGAACAAGGGCCAGATGTATCTGATTGTTTCGGATTATTACTCGTGCTTCATAGAGATCCTTCATCTGCCAAAGACAACGACGACGCAGGTGATAAATAGACTGCAAGCTACGTTTGCGAGATTCGGAATACCGGAGCAGATTATGAGTGATAACGGTCCGCAGTTTACTAGTGAGGCATGGACCTCATTTAAGAAAAAATATGACTTCGAACATGTCACATCGAGCCCGCACAACCCGCAAGCAAACGGGCATGCCGAGCGCGCGGTCCAAGTAGCCAAACGCATCCTCAGACAGGACGACCCGCTCCTCGCTTTGATGTGTTACCGCGCAACTCCACATTCATCTACAGGGGCAAGCCCTGCTGAATTGTTGATGGGCAGGAAAATTCGTACGACGCTGCCTACGTTGAAGAAAAACCTGCTGCCAAAGTGGCCAAATAGACTGTTGGTGAGAGAAAGAGACGCTTTGGCTAAAACACAACAAGCCTTCTACTTTAATCGGAGACACGGGGTGCGTGACTTACCTGAGTTGAAGCCAGGTGACACGGTGCTGATGAAACTGGACGGGGAAAAGTCGTGGAAAGGTCCAGTGCAGGTCAGAGCGCAGGAGAGTGCACCGCGCTCATTCGTGGTGCAGGCTCCGAAGGGGGAAGGTGAGATGAGGCGGAACCGCAGACATTTACAGAACTTGCCTGCGGAATGTTTAAAGGCTGATAACAATTGTGAAACAGCGAAGAGTCCACAGAAGCTTGGAAAGCTGCACATCAGCAACGCGGATCAGCCCGTGTCGCAGACGCCGAGTGAAACACAAGGAGTGACTGTGACCAGGTCCGGCAGAGTAATAAAACCAACTGTTAAACTAAATTTATAGTTAAGAGTAAATTGAAAATCTGAGCACATTATTGCGTAGTGGATGTGAGTTATGCATCTTAAATGAATGCGATGTTAAATGTTTATTGATACAGGGGAAACTGTTGAATGTTAAAATGTTCATTATAGTTAAAATGAATATGTCAAGTGCTAGTTAGATAAAGAATTACGGCTACAATAACGGGTTTCTTTTGGAAAAGTTAAAGGGGGAGGTGTCATAGAGAGTAGATATTTACATATGTTGATTGACAATCTAGCCTGATAATAGGATAGGTTGGGAGTAAGAGGGGGCGGGACTTGAATCCAGTAGCTACTAGCTAGAGACATATTGAGACGGTGTCTGTTAAGACTGTGTCTGTTGCAAGCTGTTGAATAAATAAGTTCTTAGCAACAAAGTCGTTGTAAGTAAGACTTATTTGACAGTCTGTACGCCGGAAATCCGGCGTAGCGCCGGAGCGCTATCAGGCCTGTGAAGGATTACAAATTTAAGATATGCTTCCTTACATAAACATCACGGTGAAGAATACTGATTTTAGCATTTGAGGTTGTAATTTAGATTCCAATATAAACTGAGAAAGTTTAGCAGCAGTTACGATGATTATATCAAGAGATTCCTGCCAGTCCTGTTCTCTAAATGAGTCAATTGCTGAGACTCTCACCCTCACCCTTTGTCTTTATGCATTTCCTGACCATTAAGCTCAATGTACAGCTGTGCTTTTGTCATGTGAAGGTACGGGTGATACTGTATCTAGTATTTTCCATACAAAAAAAAAAAAAGAAGTTTAGAATATGGTGAAGTAATGTTGATTAAAATGGTGTTTTGTATTAAAACATAAGTTAGATCATTTGGGATATGTTTTGTTAGCATTGCACGTGTATCATCAAGGCTGAGCTTGTCAATTCCAATAAATCAGCATGAGCTTTATTCTAATCAATAGATTAAGTTAACATGTTAACAAACGCTAATATTTAATGATAATGGTAACGTAAGTTAGTATTTGAAGTTAATGATAGCCCCTCACAAACCAGGAGCACACGGTGCACAAGCTGCGTTTCTACAAATGATTAAATTAACCAATTCAACTTAAGTCACAGATCCACTGTCTCTAACATAAAGTTAAACTCCAACGTACAGAGCAACAATTATTTATTAATCTAATAATATACGAACTTACCGAGCCAAATACCGCCGCCATTACTGAAGATTCGCCGGCGCCACCATTGGCTGCTGTCGCTTGACTTCCAGGTAAATGTGATTGGTTGCTACTACGTTGGACGATACTGATTGGCTGCCATGAAATGGCAGGTCCCTCCTAATGTGGCAGGGCTTCCGGCTGTCAACGGCAGCAACTTCCTGCTGCCAGTGGCAGCTACTTCCTGCTGCCAGCTGCCGATTTTTCGCTGAACCCCCTCTCCAATTTCAAATATTTGCATATATTCCAAAAATATATTCTGAAAATATATTTCAAATACATTTCTTTTGTGTATGGGTGTGCTCTCCGAAGTCACCAGTGTGTGTGCCTCGCATCTGGAAGAACTGATGGGCACTAGTGGCACATCAGCAAAACCCCTCCACATGATCTACAGGATTGCAACATTCCTGACTCCTAAAATGCGATTGCTACAGATGCTGTGCCCAGATGCAAGAGATGAGGTAGTCAAAGGTGTGTATGAACAGTTAAAATAGGCAATATTGTTTTGAAGATTATGTTATTATTAATCTTCTTTGTAAACTTATTCTAAAGTGAACTTAATGTATTTATATTTATGAAAAGTTCAGTAGCTGCTGCTATAAGAATTATAGACTACGCATAACCAACTTTATAGCAGAAGAAAGAAAAATTTCACCAAAATTGTTTTTTTTTTATGAATTAATTTGAATAAATATTAATACTTATATATATATATATATATATAAAAAAAACAATCTAATCCAAAGGTGCAAAAGAAATAATCCTCAAGATGAGGTTTGACCAAGTGCTAGCCCCAGCAGAGGAACCACCACCAGTCAAAAAGCAAAGCTTCTCTGACCGATTCACAGACTGGGAAGACAGTGCATCCTGCATTTCAACGGCAAAGCCTGTCGATGCTGAAATAGCGGAATATCTCAGCACCGACTCTCGGACAACCCAGATCCAGACAGTGTGCTTAAATGGTAGAGATTCTACAGAGTGTGCTTTCCTGCGCTCTCAAAACGCGTTCTATTTTGGGTATCCCTGCATCTAGTGCATCCAGAGAGGGCATTTAGTGTGTGTGTAATATATATCAGTAACCACTTCAGGGGTTTGGGAAAAGCACGTAAAAGTCCTGTCAGAGAGCGATGCATAACCCAGTGGGCATTTGATGTCAATTTAACATCAATGTGACATCAAACATTGATGTCAAAATTACATCACGAAATAGGTCAAAAATGAAAGTCATATTGACGCCAATGTGTCGATGTCAATTTGATGTCAAGATTTTGACCTCTGCTGATGTCATTTTGATGTTATTTTTATGTCATACTTTGTTGGTATTTGATGTCAATTCAACATTTATTTGATGTCAAGATATCATGTTGATCCCAGCAGGCACAGAATATAGACTACAACATCGGTCGTTGGATTTTGATTGAAAATAAAAGTCAGGTTGACGTCTAAATCCAATGTTTGTTTGACGTCAGGCTCCAACGTTGGGCAGTCGTTGAGTTTTGGTTGGAATAAACCAAACAAAAAGGCAACATCACCTGATCGCATTTTCTCTTGGCTTTTTAAGCTACAACATTTGTGCTTTATAAACACATATATAGCAGCCAGAGAAAAGTTTAATTTAAAGAGTCAAGGGTCAAGAGCACAACTAAAGCAAACGCTAACCACCATCATGGTGACTTTAAAATGCAAAATATTATTTCTTTAAACCGGAAATTAAATAAAGTAAATCTGGTTAGTTTTAAGTGAAGCTGGTATTAAGTGTATGGCCATGCATTTCACCTTTTTGTTTGGTTTATTCCAACCAAAATTCAACGACTGGCCAACGTTGGAGCTTGACGTCAAACAAACATTGGATTTTGACGTCAACCCGACTTTCATTTTCAACCAAAATCCAACGTCTGACCGATGTTGTAGTCTATATCCTGTGCCTGCTGGGCATTTATTTGACATCAGGATGCCATGATGTTGATGTCATTTTAATGCTATTTTGATATCAATCAATATCAAGCACCAATATCAGATTAAATGTACCTTTTATAGTATATGCAATTATATTCTCTGCTGTCATTTTAAACGTGAACTAAATGTAAATATGCTAGGATTTAAATAAATAAAAACACACATGCAAAATACATAGACCTAGGTCTACAACTTTCAAGATCATTCAGGCTAGGTCTTTTAGATGTTGAAAATGAGTTGCATTGATTTACAATGAGTAATAAATATACTTTTTTCAGACATTGTATTGACATAAAATTCACATCAATTTGATGTCTTGTTTCCTGACATCAAATCAACATCGATTTAATGTCAATGATATTGACCTGAGATGTAGGGACCAGAAAAATGATTGCTACATGATTGCTGGCTGAACAACTAAACAGTGTGTTTCCTAATAGAATTCTATCGGGGGTACAGTTGGTACATGTGTGTCTCAACTATACCCCGCTGGCCACCTCGCACATTTCTCTAGATTTTGCAATTACCTTGCATGACACAATACCATGAAATATGCCCGTTTTTAGGGCACAGAATAACGTTTGTGGTGATACCAGTTACGTTTAACAGTCACATAAGGATAATAAGCTAGTCATTGTGGAGAGTGCATGGTGAAGTGAACATCATATCTTAGAAAAAAAAAAGTTTTTCCGATTTCTTCGGATCGGAGATGTGTCCGTTGTTCAAACTTCCCACGATCAAAGAGGACACTAATACGCACGTGCACAGCAAAAATACAACTTGTTATTTAAGCAAGTTATTTAAGGTGTCTCAACTGTACACAGTCTACTCTAAATTACCTTAAAAAGAAATGGTCTGATATAAAGGTGGACATTAAAACCAAAGCTGCCATAGAATAAGGGCTGTATCATTTTGCATAATATGCTTTTATATGTTCTTACTTAATTGCATAATTGATAGAATATTTTCATAAGGCTCGTGTGACAATATATGTCATTTATTTTATAAATTGCAAATTAATAGCAATGTTTCCCACAGGTGGTGGTGCGATAGACTTGTAGAACAATTCGTTGTGTAATGTTTGCAACTTCACTTCATTGCCTGTAAGAGTCGCCAACGGACAAAAACAGTGAGAAATATACGTACGCCAGACATGAAATTGGCGTGGAGGAACGCACACTCGCGTTAATTTCACTGTTAGTACATACGACCGTGAGCGTGAAAGCTGCCGTACGCACGTTTTTGTGCGTACGCAAGATTGATACATGAGGCCCCTGATGTACTTACAAACTTTCCAATGCCTCATTTTATGAGTACATAACGTTAGCCTCATAGTGTCACAGGTCGGGGTGGGCCAAACCAGACTGCACCCACCCCTAACCCACTATCACCCAGAGGAGCGTATCAAAGGAGGAGGCAGGAGGCAGGAGTAAAAGGAATAACAACTTTATTTTGTATTAAAAGCAATTAAGAAGTCCTAGTCTAAAATTCCTTGTCCTCTCCTTCCCAGGGACCCAGAGCAGCACCGCCGCGGGTATGAACCGGCGAGACTCCCAGTGGGAGAGCGTTGGACAGGGGAGTATCACGGGTGAGTAGGGAGAACGGAGATCACTTCCTCCACAGACTGGCGTCAGACTCACAGTGGGAGAGCGTTGGACAGGTGAGTATCACAGGTGAGTAGAGAGAACGGAGATCACTTCCTTCACAGACTGGCGTCAGACTCACAGTGGGAGAGCGTTGGACAGGTGAATATCACAGGTGAGTAGAGAAATCCCAGCTCGCTCCCTCACAGACGGATGCCAGACTCACGGTGGGAGAGCAGTGGAAGAGCGTTAGACAGGTGAGTATCACAGGTGAGTAGAGAGAACGGAGACCACTTCCTCCACAGACTGGCGTCAGACTCACAGTGGGAGAGCGTTGGACAGGTGAATATCACAGGTGAGTAGAGAAATCCCAGCTCGCTCCCTCACAGACGGATGCCAGACTCACGGTGGGAGAGCAGTGGAAGAGCGTTAGACAGGTGAGTATCACAGGTGAGTAGAGAGAACGGAGACCACTTCCTCCACAGACTGGCGTCAGACTCACAGTGGGGGAGCGTTGGACAGGTGAATATCACAGGTGAGTAGAGAAATCCCAGCTCGCTCCCTCACAGACGGATGCCAGACTCATGGTGGGAGAGCAGTGGAAGAGCGTTAGACGGGTGAGTATCTCCGGTGAGTAGAGGGATCAAGGCTCGGCTGCAGCAGACTCCAAGTCTCAAGCGAAACGGGGCTTCTCTAGGACAGACAGAATCAACTTCAACAGCAGTGCACAGTTCTCACGTGTGTTACAGGGGACAGATAACTTCACACCATGCAGGTAGGCTTAGGGCTGCAGCAGACACAGTCGCAGGCTAACCCTCTGAGGTCTGAGCTGTTTTCTGGGCCCTGGAGGTGTTCTGACATGCTCTGACATTTGTGGTTATTTCTGTTACTTGTGACATTTTCATGGCTAAAGTCTAATTACACTGTATTCAGCACAAACTCTGCTACAATAATATATCAGCAGCATGTATGTAAAAGTTTGTAGTTTTGAGATAATGACATTTATGCGTGGTTTGTGAAAATACAAAAATAAATTCTCACTGAAATAAGGTCATGAAACCCATACTGATTATTTCTTCACAAGACTTTTGAAAATTGTATCACGTAGCCTAGAATATTTGCTCTAAAACTATGTGAGAATCACCCTGACTGCTCATTCAGAGAAGACAATATATTGATTTAAAAATTTTACGACGTGTTTTGTGTTAGAAAGCAATATGCGAAGGGGCGGATCACCTCATTAATATGAAAGCTTTCCACACCTGAGAAAGACAAAGAACCTCCCTAATGGCCCTATTAGGAGCTTATCAGGGCCCATCATTCTGACCAACCTTGCACAAAGAATGAGGAGATTTAAAAAAGAATGGCTTTTAAAATTGTTTGGATTTATTTACAACACAACATAATCTAAAGATACACAACAAAAAAGCACTTATTGAAGAAAGAGACCTTTGTGCCATTCCTAAAAACATTGTACATACCTTTCATTTTCTAAGGTGTTTGATTTTCACTTTACCATGTTCATGTACAGAGACATGTACTGTGAATGTTGAAGTCAGCAGGACTCAGTGGCATCTGGGCCCTGAAAAAAAAAAAGTGAACATACTGATATCAAGAGAAAGGCCTGCACGATTTTGGGAATACATTTTAGATTTTTCTTGTTAAAATTGCTTTTTAAAATTCACAGAATACACACACACACACACACAAATGTTTCCAACAATATATAATGAACACCAGGTTTGTTGTGCCTTGTAGGTATAGGCTATGCGCAGTGCTGCATAAAATAATATAGCAGCCTATATATATTTTCAAAAAGATTTCAGTAACAACTAAGCTACAGAAAAATATATTGATTATCATGTTACTTCAAATGTTTCCATTCGTTATGATGATATGAAATGAGATAATAGTAAAAACATGAAGCCGTTTGGAGCGTTTTGCTTTTCCAAAATATGATACATTCAAACGCGATCGCGATCAAAAATATGATACATTAAAACGCGATCGCGATCAAAAATATGATACATTAAAACGCGATTGCGATCAAATATAAAACATTATGGTTAGGCCTACCAAATACATAGCCTATCTACGTTTGAGCAGATATCCACAAACACAGTAACAGTAAACACGGGTCTAAATATTATAATATTCACCATATATCTAGCAACAGTTCAACTGCAATGTGAAATTTATGCAACAATAGCAAACTAATATGTAAGAATTTCTTACCTTATCTTTCTTGTCTTCAAATATCGTTCTTCTTCTTCTGATGTAAATCCAATGTAAGCTCAGGCACGTCTTTCAAACTCGACGAAAAGTGAAGTGAAGTGTTTTGTTGTTGAGGTAATGAGGGCGATCGCGTTCCATGTGGAGATTTGCATGTGAATCTCTTTTGCGCGAGTGGGCGTGGCCGAATTAAAAATAATTAGGAAGCGTTTGAGAAGCTGGAAATCTTGTTGGTTTTATACAAATTACTTAAACAGAGAATATTTGTTTTCGTTTTGAATCCGATAATTTAAAAGTACACACTTAAATGTTTATAAAGGTGTATGGCTCATAAATGTGTAACAAGTATTCGCTGAGTTTTGTTTCAGTTTATAGACGTGCTCAAGAAAAAAAAGTTCACCGCGACGGAGAGGCAGAACGCACACACTGTTTATTTTCTTTATTTTACAAAAGCACAATGTTTTGATTTGATTGGAAGTGGACACATACAAAAGTAGAAATACCACAGATTCTTTTTTATATTTATTTTTTCTGTATGACCATAAATGACGGAGAAATTTAAGTTTAAAGTGCTACAATGTGGAGAAAATCCAGCAAAACGCGCCGGCGCGTTTGTCGACCTCAGAGGGCTAAACGGAGCTGTTCTAGGACAGACAGAATCAACTTCAACAGCAGTGTACAGTTCTCACGTGTGTTGCAGGGGACAGATAACTTCACACCATGCAGGTAGGCTTAGGGCTGCAGCAGACTCAGTCGCAGGCTGAACGGGGCTTCTCTAGGACAGACAGAATCAACTTCAACAGCAGTATACAGTTCTCACGTGTGTTGCAGGGGACAGATAACTTCACACCATGCAGGTAGGCTTAGGGCTGCAGCAGACTCACAGCCGCAGGCTGAACGGGGCTTCTCTAGGACAGACAGAATCAACTTCAACAGCAATATACAGTTCTCAAATGGGGTGATGTTGTCTCGCAGAGGTTCTTCTTTCTAGACACCGCACGTAGATGTAAGCAATCTCACTCAGCTCTCACGGTAAATAGTAGATCCCCAGGGCACATGGGCAGTTGCGGGGCAATAACAGGTATTCTTCCACACACACACTGCAATCCAACTCTAAACATGTATTCGTGAGGGGAAACGTCAATTTACACACTGCAATTCCACTCTTCTAGTGCGCCTAAGGCCAGCACTCACCCACAGATCCTGGTCTACCCAACTGATGATCGCCAGGGGCGGACAGAACACTCGAGAGATTTGTCTTCACGGTCACAGACGGACTTCACTCTGCTGGACTCCAATCGGGGAGAGGAGATGAGGAAATCAACAGGAATCAATATTTCACTCGGTGAAGGGTGTACACATGCTCCAAACACTTCAATCCAATACCCAATTTAGTGTAGAACACATGCAGTTATGAGATTCAGTTTGATAACTACTCATCTGTCTCTTCCCCAGCTCAGTCAGCGAATTTCATTCCTCTTGGCCGTCCCCGAGTCCTCTCAAATAACACTCCTTTTCCTTCAAGACAACCCCTCAACTGCAGTTCCATAAACAAATCCCCACGGGAGAGAAGCCACCAACGATCAGGGGGAAGAACAATCCAGATCAACGGGGCAGAAGAACAGCGCAACACCACAGCATGGCATGGCACCGCATGGCACCGCATGGCACCGCATGGCACCGCATGGCACCGCATGGCACCGCATGGCACCGCATGGCACCGCACCACACAGCACAACCCCGCACCACACAGCACAACGCAGGCTTCTCTTCCTTGTGTGTTTTTATCCTGTCAAGAAGCGGGAGTGGTCTCAATCAAACACTCAACGTGAAGCCCTTACACCTGTCACCAATCTGCCGTTTAGTTGTCATGACGACAAACACTCATACAGGTCCGGGGATGGTGTTACGCTGAAAACGTCCCGACGGGAACAATTCTCCAGAGGGGAATTGTTCCGGGGCTGTTTGTCACCCCGTGACAATAGCATAATTGCCTATAAGTCATTTATTTTAAATAGGACGTAGGCAATTATGCTATGAGGCTAACGATAATCTATTTGTACTACTGTAGAAGTTTGGTGCCATTCTGGGCATTATTAGTGGGGTAATTTACCAGATACATCATAGGATCCGTTAGCGCCTGCACTAAACCATCCGGCTCATTTCTCTAAATAAGCTCTAACTTTAATAATGTTCAACCAAGGGAAAAAAGGCTTCTGGGGGGGGTGTTTGGCTCGAGGTCATGGTGCAAAGGACCCTAGGTTGATTTTACTCCGAACCATCCCTTTAAACAATTACTAGGGCTCAGTATTGACACAAATTTCACAATTCAATTCAGAAGCTTGTGAATCGATATTGATTATATATGGATATATATCAGTTGGTACTACATTACTATAATATTGACGGTTAAAATGACCTGGGGTGCGTTTCCCGAAAGCATCGTTGGCCAACTATGGTCGCAAGTTCATCGCAATGTCCATTGAACTCTATTGGTAACGACGGAACTTGCGACCATAGTTGGCCAACGATGCTTTCGGGAAACGCACCCCAGATTTGTATACAAACACAAATTACACACAAGGACATTTTTATAATAATAAAGTTATAAAACTATTTTTACAATTAAATAATTATATTTCTACTCCAATTTGGTTTTTGAAATGTAAAATTTTTAATTCTGGCTGTCATAAAAACTTGACGTATTTAGAAATACGTCACAAACAGACATTAACCATTTTAAGTTCAAAGATCGCAGACGACATTCACTGCACGTTAAAACATCACGCTCTTACTTGATCTGGACAAACTGAGTATCATTAGAAAGATTAAAAGACGCCAGTTTCGGTATTTGACCACAGTTTATGATAAAACTAGGTTGCAGTGACAATTTCTTAATTTATGTCAGGAGTGCAAAATAATCAATCTGTAATGTGTGATATTTTGAATAGAACATCAACATGAATATGAATTCTCTCACGTCTGCTCCAGTTTATTTGTGTTCACATAGATGCACTAGATACAGCGTCCCATTGGGCTCTAAGTCCAAAAGTGCACATATGTGACTGTGTGTATTTGTGTGGATGGAATCACACTGAGAGCAGGTGGATGGTCACTTAAGATTGCACTTTACTGGGCCTGTCACACAGGGGCGGAGTGGGACCAAAAAATCTACCGGGAAATTTCGTAGACCCTCGGTGGTAAAAAAAAAAAAAAAAAAAATTGAATTGTCCTAGATGCTTCGCTTCCAGCCCAGTGTGCAGCTGCCTTAATGATACTGTGATGCTTGTGTAATGTTTAAAATAAGGAATTTTAGAATCATTCATATGTAGTTGAAATTTAAATAGTTTCATTTGAGTTTAGGGTAGTGAGATATATTTTTTATTTCACATCTATCCCTCCAGTGACTCTGGACCACCATCCAGTTTCTGTTTCTCCCTGAAACAAACACATGTGATTTCACCTTGCATGATTCATATCCTCAGTTTTGAGAGAAAATGGAGTCAGGGATTCTCTATTCCCATTTATTTGTTTTTGCTTAAATATGTGGGGTTTGTTTCATGTAACATTTCTGGTTCTTTGTAACATTTCTGCATGTAACATTTCTGGTTTTCTGTTTTGTTTTGAGCAGTATGATATTTGTATCTCGTTTTTGGTAAGAGACCACATAAATAAGTGTTGAGCAATTTCCAACTACACAACCAGAATATTTAATTATTTAATCATATTGTTTCATTTGTTGGGCATAATACTGAGAATGTTTGCTCTCAGCAGTGTGAGGATGTTAAATAAAATTTGAACGTTTTTGAACTTCTTTCTGAGCTCAAGTTGTTTTACTTTTTTGAAATAATCTATGCACTTTCTTCACTAAAAACCAGTTTCCACACTGTTATAATTTTTATTAATGCAGGTTAATAGCACGTAGGCGTGCGTAGGTTGAATAATTTCTAGGTCTGGAAAAGTATGGAAAAAAGAAAGCAGAGTACGGAAAAATATTGGCATTTACAGACTTTTGCCCCTGTTTAGTTTTCTATTTCTTTTTCTTTATGCAGGTTATAAGCGTTTTGAGTTTCTTTTCACGATATTCTTAGCACCGTATTACAGAGTCTCTAAAAGGACCTTTGCAAAAAGAAAAAAATATGCTGACTTGGGTGTGCATGAGAAACCATCAGCATACAGGACAATGCACACTGAGCCTATTGCGCCTTCAGCCCATGTCACTGTGTGGTTTCTTTCCCACCACAGAGTATGTGTTTAAGCAGACCTAAGGCCTTGAAATATGACAAACTGCATTAACACCTTTTTACAGTACCAGTCTTTTTGAAGACCCTTGAACTTGGCACAATACGGCTATGTGCATTGTCCTATTTGCCATCAGCCCATTTCCTTTCATGGTTTCTCAGCCGCCACAGTGGATGTGTTAAATTGGACATTAGGCCTTGAAGGAAAGACAAATTTTGAGCAAATAGATCTCTATTAATTCATGTGCATCCATGCTCTCGTTGTCTTCTTCATTTAATGTTCAAGTTATGTGCAAATCTTAAATGAATGAGGTTTTTTTTTAGAAACAATATTTATCAACAACAATATTGTGGTCAATAAAATGCATTTGAATTATAATTAGTAGAGAACGCAGTTTTAACGGTCATCATCGGCGAAAATCCTGCAAAGTTTTTTATATTTTCTTTTTTTTTTTAAGAAACTAGTTTATGCTGCTGTGAGGGTGTTTCTATACAGCGGCTCTGAATGACTTATCAATCTTTTTGAAAGTTATGAAAACACTATTGTGGAGTTTTTTTTTTGCTATTTGAGCAAATGGGAACACAAAAAATATATAAAAATGTATATTGTCATTTACTGCCATAGAAGTTTACCCAAGTATGAAGACTTCCGCCTTGTGAGAAACCTTGAAATGTGAAAAGGGTCTATTTAATGACGTTTAAATTGAAATCGGGTTTCCTGACATTTAAATTTCCCTGATTTCAATACTGGGGAAATACATAAAGCAAAGCCTGAAAGCACACAAGCCCTAAATACAATATAGCTAGATTTAAATCTGGAAGATATCACCCAGCTCTAAAAAGCAGTTAAAGCACCTACCTGCGTAGATTAACAACAAAGTATTAACAAATTAAATTCTCAACATGATTGATAAACCATTTTAACAGAAACCTCTGTGTTTGAACGAGTATATATAGAATAAAACTATAATACCCAAAATGCATTCACTTTTCATAAACACTTACCATCTGTGATGTTCTACTCCCATCTCCATAGACGAGTGAGGCAGGTTCTTCAGTCTCCGAAGTTACCTCCGTAGATTAACAATAAAGTATACTTTAATTATTAAATAACACAAATTGTCAACATGATTAACCCTCTGGAGTCTGAGCGGTTTTCTGGGCCCTGGAGGTGTTCTGACATGCTCTGACATTTGTGCTTTTTTCAGTTATTTATAAACATGTTAATGGCAAAGGTATAAATTCACTCTATATAGCACAAACAGGGCTACCAAAATATGTGATCACCATGCATGTATATTTTTGAATTTTTAAGAGAATAATGTTTATGCGTGGTTATTGAAAAAAAATAAAAATGAAAGTTGCTGAAATAAGCAAGTACTCCTCGTTGCGGACTGTAGCGCGGTGACGTCACGTATCGACGTCACGTATGTACGTCACGTATGTACGTCACGTATGTACGTCACACGTATGTGTTACCACGCATGCGCCATATCACGGTGACAGCGCATGCGCGTTACGCGGTGACGTCACGCGTCTTTAAAACGTATGCGCAAATTTGACATAATATGGGGCGCGCAAGATGGCGACTGGTGAGGAGGTAGTTTTGAGATGCTGAGGAGAAAAGTTTGTTCCTTCACCTCATATCGTTCTTTTTGTTTAATAAATTGACCAATCTGACAGCTAAATGTAAGATCTTAGTTTTTACCAGATAATTAACACGGAGAGTTGCTGTAAATTGCTTTTGAACGATTGTCTAGAGAGACTGCAGCATTGAATGGCGGAAAAACGAGAGAGGGAGAGTAACGTTAAGGTTAAAAAAAAAAGCTTAACAAAGTCGCTGACAAAGATGAAGAGCAAAGATGATGAAATGCAAATTTGCAGCGCTGATCTTCAAACAGAGCACGGATATGTAGTGCAAGGCATCACAGTTTCTTTACCGGATTCAACGCCCAGCACCCCTGAGCCGAAGAAAAGTAAAAATGAACCGTCTCTGTCTGAAATTCAAGAAAACATCATGCGATGCATAAATGAAAGAGTCAACGGATTAGAGGAGCTCTTAAGGGCAAATACGGTGAGCATTGAAGCTTTAAAGAAAACGACGGAATTCCTCTTCAATGAAGTAAAGGATGTCAAAGATGATGTGAAAATTTTGAAAAAGGACACGAAGGCGATGCATGAGGTCAGTGATGCGCATAGTAAGAAAATGACGGAGTTCGATTCCAGGCTTAACGAGGTAGAAAGGTACAAGAGAAGATGGAATCTGAGATTGTACGGTCTGACTGAGCAGACAGGTGAAGATGTAAAGGCACAAGTGGTGGATATCTGTTGTGCAGTTCTTCCAGAGCTAACTACCAAAATACAACAGGATGTAGATATAGTACACCGGCTCGGAAGGAAACTTGAAGGAAGCGCCACGAGAGGGAGAACCGTTATCATCCAATTTGTGTCCAGATCCTTACGAGATATGCTTTGGAAAGCGGCGAAAACCAGCACCTACCTGAGGTCCAAGGAGCTACGGTTCGGAGAAGATTTAACGACTATGGACAAAGCCTTACGCAGACAGCTGTGGCCAAAAGTGGAGGCTGCTCGGCAGGTAGGGAAGAAGGCTTACTTCGTCGGCGTACGAGCCTTTGTTGATGGAAAGGAAATACCTCCCTAGGATTTTGAACATGATTATATGTGCATAATTCCTGATAAAGAACTGCATATGGACAAAACTTCTGCACGTGTTAGTACACGGTTACAAGTGCAGTCACAATCTGGACGGAATTTTGTGACTTTTACAACAGAATATTTCTTTCAGTTTACGGTCAGAATGGATCTTTGTTAACTGATCTACAATATATTGCACTTGCACAGCATAGTTTTCGAAAGGTTTTGATTTAGTTCAAGTATTATTAAGGTCAATTTGGGTTGTAAGTTCTACTTTTGAGGTGTAGGAACTTGTTTTGTTTCATATTTGCTTAATCTTAAATTGTTAATATAGCATACTGGTATCTTTGTCAGTTTTATCGTTAAATGTCAGGGGAATTCGAGATTTGCTGAAAAGGAAAGCAGTTTTTTTGTTTTGCAGGAAATTTAAATGTGATTTTTATTATATTCAAGAAACACACGCATCTTTGTCAGATTATAATTTTTGGAAGAGCCAATGGGGGGATGATTTATGGATGTCATATGGGAGTAATCGATCAGCTGGTGTTGCAATATTAAAAGGTACATTTAAGGGGAAAATAATTCAAAACAAAATGCATGATTCAGGTCGATGGGTGATACTGGTTATAGAAAAGAATTCTGAATTTTTTATTTTGGGGAATATTTACGCAAGTAATTTTACCACACAAAACAAAACTTTATTTTTGGATTTTGAAGACCAGATTGAAAAAACAGTGGAACAATATAGCAATGCGAAATTAGTACTTGGAGGGGATTTCAATACAATATGGGATTCTGAAAAGGATTGTTTTCCACCTCGTCTGAGTAACAGGTCTGTTCTTCCAGAATTGAATAGTATTTGTTCTACTCTGGACTTGATTGATATATGGAGACATACGTATCCAGACAAAATTCAATTTACATGGTGTAAAGGAAACCTTTCTCAACAGTCACGCATAGACTATTGGTTAATTTCAAGGAATCTATTGGATTATGTTAATGAGGTCTCTATAGAGCCTTCTGTTCTTACAGATCACAAAGCTATTTTTCTCTCGTTAAATACAACTAAATCCAAAGATGTTAAAACTTTTACATATTGGAAAATGAACCAAAATATATTGACAGATGTGCAGTTTAGAGATAAAGCAAAAGAGATTATCATAGATTTTTGGAAGGAGGCAAATGTAACGAATTTATTTGGGGTAAATTGGGAATTAATGAAGTATAAGATTAGAACTTTAGCCATAAGGAGAGGAAAAGAATTAGCCAAATATAGAAGAGAAAACGAAGAAAAAATTATACAGGAAATTATAAGACTTTCTGGAAATTGTAATATAGATCAAGAAAATAAAAATAAATTACTACAACTACAATTAGATTTAGATAAAATATATGAATATAAAGCAAAGGGTGCCTTCATAAGATCAAGGAAGAAATGGTTAGAGGAAGGAGAAAAAAATACAAAATACTTTTTTAATATGGAAAAAGGGAATATAGAACTTGCATCTATGGTCAAATTGAATATTAATGGACAGTTAACAGAAAATTTTAAAGAAATATCAAGATATGTGGCTGAATTTTATGAGAAATTGTATTCTTATGATAACAAACTGAGTAATGCACAGTCATTCTTAGATTCTATTAAAGATGACATTCAAAAGATAAGTGAGTCTTCTATTGAAATGTGCGACCAAGAGATTTCTTTAAATGAAATATCTCACTGTATTAATAAACTCAAAGACAATAAGTCACCCGGGAATGATGGTTTAATTAGTGAATTTTACAAATATTTTCAAAATGAATTATCCCCGTTTTTGTTAGCTGTATTTAGAGAAGCGATACAACAAGGTTATTTACCCAATTCACTGAGACAAGGTTTGATAACTTTATTACCAAAGCCCAATAAGGACATTTTATTTGTAGAGAATTGGCGTCCCATTACGCTAATCAATAATGATGCAAAAATTTTTGCACAAATATTTGCAGAAAGATTGAAGAACTGTCTTGATCCCATAATTGATGAATGTCAATCAGGGTTTATGAAAGGTCGTCACATTTGTAATAATATTAGGCTCATTTTGGATTTAATCGACTACAATGAATTTATTACAGATAATAGTTTTGTTTTATTTGTTGATTTCTTTAAAGCGTTTGATACTATCGATCACAATTTTATGTTGGAGACCTTAAATTATTTTGGTTTTGGAGTATACTTTAAAAAAGCTATTAAAACACTGTACAATGATTGTAACAGCTCAGTTAAGTTATCATATGGAACGTCATCAAGGTTTAAAATTAATAGAGGTATACGACAAGGCTGTCCCATTTCACCGTTTCTTTTCTTACTGGTAACACAAACCATGGCCATACATATTAAAAGAGATACATTTTGTGGTATTAGACTTTTGGAAAAAGAGTTAAAATGCTCTCAATTAGCGGATGACACTGCTATTTTTTTAAAAAGTGAAACTGAAGTTAAAAAAGCTATTGAGTGTCTTAATGTTTTCTCTTCTGTATCTGGTTTATGTTTAAACATTAAAAAAATGTGTGTTATTCCCCTTGAAAACATGTAATCATAATAACATTTTTGGTATTCCAGTAAAGGAGTTAGTAGATTATTTAGGTATTAAGATCTGTAAAGACCAAAAAGAGAGAAATAATTTAAATTTTACACCAATTATAAGGAAAATTAAACAAAAATTTAATTCATGGTTAATGAGAGATCTCTCATTAAAAGGAAGAATATTATTATCCAAAACTGAAGGATTGTCACGCTTGGTATATACAGCTCTTGCATTAGATGTTCCACAATCAATTATAAAAGAGGTGGATACTATTTTGTTCAATTTCATTTGGAAGAACAGACCTCATTATTTAAAAAAAACTGTTTTATGCAATCCAATTGAGGATGGTGGTCTAAATGTACTTGACTTTAATACTGCTAATTGCGTATTTAAAAATAAGTGGATAAAGAACTACTTTAACTCTAAAGGCAAAATTTGGAATATCATCCCTGAGTTCATTTTTGATAAGCTGGGGGGCTTAGAATTTTTTTTGAGGTGTAATTTTGATGTAAATAAGATTCCGATAAAGCTTTCTTCTTTTCATAAACAAGTTTTTCTATTATGGATGCTCATTTTTAAGCATAATTTTTCTCCACACAAATCTGTGATTTGGAACAACAAATGTATTACATTTAAAAATAAATCTTTATTTTACAGAAATTGGTACAATAACGGTATAATTTTGGTCAGACAGTTATTTAAGAATAATGGACATCTTTTTAATTACTGTGAATTCCTTAACTATTATAAGATCCCTGTAGCGGCTAAAGAGTTTGCAGTGGTTTTTGATGCCATTCCTAGTGGCCTTATTCAACTTTTATCAGGCAATATATCTTCCGAAGCTATCCCCATATATACTACTAATCAGTTAAGTATTGATGGCGTGAAAATTATAGATAAAAAGTTTAACAACTTTTATATTAGAGAATTATGTAGGATTACGTTATTGCCTAAATGCAAACCTTTTTGGAACTCAATGTATAATCAGATTGATTGGAAAGAGGTCTGGAACTTACCCAGTAAATACTGTCTGACCAATAAAGTTAAAGAAATTACATATAAGATTATTCACTTGATTTATCCAGTGAGACAAGTAGTCTCAAGATTTTTTAGAGACATGGAAACTACATGCAACTTTTGTAATACAGAAGAAGAATCAATAAAACACTTATTCTTTGAATGTGTATTTACCCAACTGTTTTGGATTGATGTTGAATATCTGATATTTAAATTCACAAAATTAAAGATTCAACTATCTGGTAAAGATATATTTTTGTTATACAAACATAAGAGTGTGGAACAAAATTTTGTTGTTAACTTAATAATTATGTATGGAAAATACCATATACATAAGCAGAAATGGACAAATAATAAACCTAACATTATATTATTTAAAATTGAGCTTAAACATTATATTGAAGCCCTAAAAGATGTTAGAAATAAAAAAGCAAAACAGATGTATAAAATTTTTGAATCCTTTTCTTTGTAATTTTTTATTTTTTTCCCTGTTATTTTTTTTATTTTATTTTAATTTTAGTGTTTCTTTGATGCTATTATGAATGTAATAGATAATAATACATTGTGTTTCCTCTGTATATGTATGTTGTTATGCAATAAAAAAAAAAAAAAAAAAAAAATTGACATAATATGCGCGTATATCCCGTTAATTAGGAGTTAATTTGTGGACAGCACCCAGAGACTATAGTCAATTTGTTTTGGCTTTGCCATTATTCTAAATTGTTGTGGAAAGACTTTTACCGTTTTGTTATTGATAATATTGATAAGGATTTTTCTCTACTTTAGGAAAATGTTTTGTTTGGAATTGTTAATTGGAAAAATTAGCAATTACACAAAAAACACAATATTCTTAATTAATCTTTTTTTGTTAACAAAATTTTATATATGTATACACAAATGTAAATTTTCAGGTCAGAAACCACTTTTCTATGTTTTGATTACTGAAGTACAACATTACTTTGGGACAATCTCTGACTCGTAACAAGAAGGCTTTAAAAACAATTGGAATATGTAAATCTTTTAATCTTTTCCTTTGAAATGTAATTTTTTTTCTGATTAGTTATTATTTTTGTTTATTTGTTTTACATTGTGACTGTTTATATAATGTTTTCAATATAAAAACAACAACAAAAAAAAAAACATTTGACATAATATTTTTTAAAAATGTTAATGTATTAAAAAAACTCTAAAGTAATAATGAAAGCAGCAAAAAGGAGTACATGGTTTTAACTATGCCTGATCTAAGGTAAACTTATAAGGAATTTCAGAGTATATATTGTGTAATATCTGTGTAGTATTTTTCACATTCTGTTTCACTTCACTGTGTAAATTACAAAATGACTGTAAACATTTATGGCACCTTATATATTTCTTATTTTAATCATTCCTCTGTAATAGTTAATAATTGTTTATTTTTGTGCATTATATAGACTATTATAAAACATTTACTCCAATAAAGTAGTTTGAATGAAGTTAAACCAACTACATACAGTATTGTTAATTAACACATTGTTAATCTCTGTATCCTATTTTATGCATGCCAACTCAAAAAAAACAAACGGTCCCACTTTATATTAAGTGGCCCTAATACCTGTGAACTTACATGGTAACTACATGTGTACATAGTATGTAACTACAGCGTAAGTACACACTAGTACATAGTACCTACAACTGTAATATTTGTGTACCTACACATATGTAACAACTCATGGAATGGTATGCGTAAGTACAAATGTGTAACAGTACATTGGTAACAACACTTTTTTCACTTCAGTAAGTACACGTGTAACAGGAATTATGTAACTACGTTTTGTAACAACAACATGTATTTAATCAAGTTGTTCCAATTCCACATGGAATCCAATGCTGCAGTTACCAGTTTGGATTACACTGAAACTATATGTAAACCAGGATGATTCCTATGTTTATACCATGTATTTATGACTGGCAGGACTGTTGAATTACAGTGTACTTACATGGTAACTCCTCAGCAACGGTAAACAATATAAAGTCTAAAAAGGTCGTCCTTACTGTATTATTAAAAACACTGTATTAAGTGTACTTACATGGTAACTCCTCAGGAACTGTCCACTTAATATAAAGTGTAAAACGGTCATAACCTACTGTGTAATATGCAAAACCCAAACCTTTGTGAAACACTGTATTTACAGTGTACTTACATGGTAACTCCTCAGGAACTGTCCACTTAATATAAAGTGTAAAACGGTCATAACCTACTGTGTAATATGCAAAACCCAAACCTCTGTGAAACACTGTATTAACAGTGTACTTACATGGTAACTCCTAAGGAACTGTCCACTTAATATAAAGTGTAAAACGGTCATAACCTACTGTGTAATATGCAAAACCCAAACCTCTGTGAAACACTGTATTAACAGTGTACTTACATGGTAACTCCTCAGGAACTGTCCACTTAATATAAAGTGTAAAACGGTCATAACCTACTGTGTAATATGCAAAACCCAAACCTCTGTGAAACACTGTATTAACAGTGTACTTACATGGTAACTCCTCAGGAACTGTCCACTTAATATAAAGTGTAAAACTTTCATAATTACTGTGTAATATGCAAAACCCAAACCTCTGTGAAACACTGTATTTACAGTGTACTTACATAGTCACTCCTCAGGAACTGTCCACTTAACCCTTAATCAGTGTTTGAAAAGGACGACACTTAAGGTGTTTGGGGTCATTTTGACCCCAAACTTTTAAAGAGCGATTGCATAAGGAAATATACATTTTTATATGGAAAACTATATATCATTTTTTTTATTTACTTCTCAACTATACATTTATGCTGTGTTTTTGTGGAAATTTTGAAGTTTTTTACCTATTTACTGCACAATTACATAACTAGGCCATAAATTGGCTCATGAAAAATGATTTTTTAAAGAAAAAATCACTTAAATAATGATATTAATTCAATATAAATGGTTTTTGGGCATTGCTCTATGTGTTAGGGATGGAATACTGCCATCTAAAGGTTAGTCGAAAAAACTTATTTCTTATGGGAAAGGAATTAAAGTGCAATGGCCAAATGTATCCAATAGAGGGCCATAGAGAACCATTCATTCACTCATTTTCACTTCTCCTCACAAATTTGATATATATATACATATATATATGTGAATATTTATTTAAACATTTTGAAATGCATAAAAAATCTAATTATTATTATTATCAAATTAATTATTATAATTATATAATATTAATTATATAATTATTATCAAATTATTATATACATTTGCAGAACCATTACAAGTCACCACTATGACATGATTGTGTGTGTGTGTGTGTGTTGGTGTGTGTGTGTGTGTGTGTGTGTGTGTGTGTGTGTGTGTGTGTGTGTGTGTGTGTGTGTGTGTGTGTGTGTGTGTGTGTGTGTGTGTGTGTGGGAACAAGCTTGTTCCATGTTGCTTATGTGACATTTTTCAGATTTATGCCAGTTTAGTTGATTTTATTTGCCAATTTCTATACAAATGCTCTCTGTTGCAGTGACATACATGTGTGTGTTTGTGTGTGTGTGTGTGTATGAGATAGAAAGTTCGTTCCACTTTGGGTTTATGCTCTAGGACCAGACCTTGATTTAAATGTAATTTTTTTTAGATTTATGCCAGTTTTGTTTATTTTATTTGCCAATTTCTATAAAAATGCTCTCTGTTACAGTGACATACATGTGTGTGTTTGTGTGTGTTTGTGTGTGTTTGTGTATGAGATAGAAAGTTCGTTCCACTTTGGGTTTATGCTCTAGGACCAGACCTTGATTTAAATGTAATTTTTTTTTATATTTATGCCAGTTTTGTTTATTTTATTTGCCAATTTCTATAAAAATGCTCTGTTGCAGTGACATACATGTGTGTGTTTGTGTGTGTTTGTGTGTGTTTGTGTATGAGATAGAAAGTTTGTTCCACTTTGGGTTTATGCTCTAGGACCAGACCTTGATTTAAATGTAAATTTTTTTTAGATTTATGCCAGTTTTATTTATTTTATTTGCCAATTTCTATAAAAATGCTCTCTGTTGCAGTGACATACATGTGTGTGTTTGTGTGTGTTTGTGTGTGTGTGTGTATGAGATAGAAAGTTTGTTCCACTTTGGGTTTATGCTCTAGGACCAGACCTTGATTTAAATGTAAATTTTTTTTAGATTTATGCCAGTTTTATTTATTTTATTTGCCAATTTCTATAAAAATGCTTTCTGTTGCAGTGACATACATGTGTGTGTTTGTGTGTGTTTGTGTGTGTTTGTGTGCGTTTGTGTGTATGTGTGTATGAGATAGAAAGTTCGTTCCACTTTGGGTTTATGCTCTAGGACCAGACCTTGATTTAAATGTAAATTTTTTTTAGATTTATGCCAGTTTTGTTTATTTTATTTGCCAAATTCTGTAAAAATGCTCTCTGTTGCAAAAACATACATTTGTTTGTTTGTTTATGTGTTTGTGTGTGTCTGTGTGTGTGTGTGT
Source organism: Scardinius erythrophthalmus (assembly GCF_964197995.2). Classification (NCBI taxonomy): domain Eukaryota; kingdom Metazoa; phylum Chordata; class Actinopteri; order Cypriniformes; family Leuciscidae; genus Scardinius; species Scardinius erythrophthalmus. Next base: position 46,779,751 of record NC_138227.1, read on the forward strand.
ATGAGATAGAAAGTTTGATCTACTTTTTATTTATGCTCTAGGACCAGACCTTGGTTTATATGTAGAAATTTTCAGATTTATAATGGATTTAATTTGATTTTTTTGACAAACAAAATAAAAAAAAGTCATTTTTTTCATTTTCCCATTCATTTTCAATGTGGGGTCATTTTGACCCCAAACACCTTAAAAGGTAAATTTTTTTTTACACACCTTTAGAACAACCAAATCAAGCCCAGTTTTTTTGTGCATGTTTAGATAGGTTATTTAGGAAAAGTCCCAGAGTTTCATGCCCCTGAGATGAAGGTAACATTTTTAAAAAATGAAAGAAAAGTCCAGTGGGGTCATAATGACCCCAAACACTGATTAAGGGTTAATATAAAGTGTAAAACGGTCTTAGCCTACTGTGTAATATGCAAAACCCAAACCTCTGTGAAACACTGTATTAACAGTGTACTTACATGGTAACTCCTAAGGAACTGTCCACTTAATATAAAGTGTAAAACGGTCTTAGCCTACTGTGTAATATGCAAAACCCAAACCTCTGTGAAACACTGTATTAACAGTGTACTTACATGGTAACTCCTAAGGAACTGTCCACTTAATATAAAGTGTAAAACGGTCATAACCTACTGTGTAATATGCAAAACCCAAACCTCTGTGAAACACTGTATTAACAGTGTACTTACATGGTAACTCCTAAGGAACTGTCCACTTAATATAAAGTGTAAAACGGTCTTAACCTACTGTGTAATATGCAAAACCCAAACCTCTGTGAAACACTGTATTTACAGTGTACTTACATGGTAACTCCTAAGGAACTGTCCACTTAATATAAAGTGTAAAACTTTCATAATTACTGTGTAATATGCAAAACCCAAACCTCTGTGAAACACTGTATTAACAGTGTACTTACATGGTAACTCCTAAGGAACTGTCCACTTAATATAAAGTGTAAAACGGTCTTAACCTACTGTGTAATATGCAAAACCCAAACCTCTGTGAAACACTGTATTAACAGTGTACTTACATGGTAACTCCTCAGGAACTGTCCACTTAATATAAAGTGTAAAACGGTCATAACCTACTGTGTAATATGCAAAACCCAAACCTCTGTGAAACACTGTATTAACAGTGTACTTACATGGTAACTCCTCAAGAACTGTCCACTTAATATAAAGTGTAAAACGGTCATAACCTACTGTGTAATATGCAAAACCCAAACCTCTGTGAAACACTGTATTAACAGTGTACTTACATGGTAACTCCTCAGGAACTGTCCACTTAATATAAAGTGCAAAACGGTCATAACCTACTGTGTAATATGCAAAACCCAAACCTCTGTGAAACACTGTATTAACAGTGTACTTACATGGTAACTCCTAAGGAACTGTCCACTTAATATAAAGTGTAAAACGGTCATAACCTACTGTGTAATATGCAAAACCCAAACCTCTGTGAAACACTGTATTAACAGTGTACTTACATGGTAACTCCTCAGGAACTGTCCACTTAATATAAAGTGTAAAACGGTCATAACCTACTGTGTAATATGCAAAACCCAAACCTCTGTGAAACACCGTATTTACAGTGTACTTACATGGTAACTCCTAAGGAACTGTCCACTTAATATAAAGTGTAAAACGGTCATAACCTACTGTGTAATATGCAAAACCCAAACCTCTGTGAAACACTGTATTTACAGTGTACTTACATGGTAACTCCTCAGGAACTGTCCACTTAATATAAAGTGTAAAACGGTAATAACCTACTGTGTAATATGCAAAACCCAAACCTCTGTGAAACACTGTATTAACAGTGTACTTACATGGTAACTCCTCAGGAACTGTCCACTTAATATAAAGTGCAAAACGGTCATAACCTACTGTGTAATATGCAAAACCCAAACCTCTGTGAAACACTGTATTAACAGTGTACTTACATGGTAACTCCTAAGGAACTGTCCACTTAATATAAAGTGTAAAACGGTCATAACCTACTGTGTAATATGCAAAACCCAAACCTCTGTGAAACACTGTATTAACAGTGTACTTACATGGTAACTCCTCAGGAACTGTCCACTTAATATAAAGTGTAAAACGGTAATAACCTACTGTGTAATATGCAAAACCCAAACCTCTGTGAAACACTGTATTAACAGTGTACTTACATGGTAACTCCTCAGGAACTGTCCACTTAATATAAAGTGTAAAACGGTCATAACCTACTGTGTAATATGCAAAACCCAAACCTCTGTGAAACACTGTATTAACAGTGTACTTACATGGTAACTCCTCAGGAACTGTCCACTTAATATAAAGTGTAAAACGGTCATAACCTACTGTGTAATATGCAAAACCCAAACCTCTGTGAAACACTGTATTAACAGTGTACTTACATGGTAACTCCTAAGGAACTGTCCACTTAATATAAAGTGTAAAACGGTCTTAACCTACTGTGTAATATGCAAAACCCAAACCTCTGTGAAACACTGTATTAACAGTGTACTTACATGGTAACTCCTCAGGAACTGTCTACTTAATATAAAGTGTAAAACGGTCTTAACCTACTATGTAATATGCAAAACCCAAACCTCTGTGAAACACTGTATTTACAGTGTACTTACATGGTAACTCCTAAGGAACTGTCCACTTAATATAAAGTGTAAAACGGTCATAACCTACTGTGTAATATGCAAAACCCAAACCTCTGTGAAACACTGTATTTACAGTGTACTTACATGGTAACTCCTCAGGAACTGTCTACTTAATATAAAGTGTAAAACGGTCTTAACCTACTATGTAATATGCAAAACCCAAACCTCTGTGAAACACTGTATTTACAGTGTACTTACATAGTAACTCCTAAGGAACTGTCCACTTAATATAAAGTGTAAAACGGTCTTAACCTACTGTGTAATATGCAAAACCCAAACCTCTGTGAAACACTGTATTAACAGTGTACTTACATGGTAACTCCTCAGGAACTGTCCACTTAATATAAAGTGTAAAACGGTCATAACCTACTATGTAATATGCAAAACCCAAACCTCTGTGAAACACTGTATTTACAGTGTACTTACATAGTAACTCCTCAGGAACTGTCCACTTAATATAAAGTGTAAAACGGTCATAACCTACTGTGTAATATGCAAAACCCAAACCTCTGTGAAACACTGTATTTACAGTGTACTTACATGGTAACTCCTAAGGAACTGTCCACTTAATATAAAGTGTAAAACGGTCATAACCTACTGTGTAATATGCAAAACCCAAACCTCTGTGAAACACCGTATTTACAGTGTACTTACATGGTAACTCCTCAGGAACTTAATATAAAGTGTAACATACTTGATACCAACCACAATTTACTGTATATGTACATTAATGTATGTATATTTACATTATAATATTAACCCAAACCTCATTTCTAAATACTCAATTTAATGTGGTATTTAAAATGTAGCAAGCATTGCAATATGCAGTTACACTGTGTACACTACACAAGAACAGAATACTGTAATTTACTGTAAATGCAAATTGGTCACCAGAATGTCACATAAAAAAAAAATTGAAATTAAAGGGAAAAATAAAGCAAATAAACGGTAAATCTTTAAAAGTGCTATGCAGTAATATCCCAGAATCTATCAAAGCATAACTATCACATTCATACAGTACTTCAGAGTTTACTAACCACTATGTAACCTTGTTTTGCAAATACTCCTAAGATACAAGGCAGAAATGGTTTGCATGGCATAGCCAAATTTATGAATCTGAAGAAAGGTCACAGTAAAGTAAAAAAAAAAAAAATAATCATGCATTTTCAGCTGATATAACGTTAATTAAATCTAAACCTGTATGCTTTTCTAATATCATGGATCAACTGTGCCAAAGCACCTTTCCTATTTCTTCTTCCCAGCCAGTAGTGCCACTGGATGAATTTCAAGTGTTCTTTTAATAGTTTTTTTGTTTTGTTACCCCTGAATCTTGATACCTGTGCCTTGATGGCTAGCCAGGCCCGTTCAATATGTTGTGTGTGGCAGCCAGTTTGGGGATCTACAAAATTTTTACTGTGGTTTACAGTTAGGTGTTTGTATCCTTGTGGTTGTAGTGCATTCAGATATGCCCTCCAATTGTCACTGTAAACAGCTGACCCCCTTCTGATGTGCCTTTTGATGATGGGCATCAATGTGGTCCTGGAACGGTCCTTTACCATCTTTAAGACTGGTAGGCGGCGAGCTCCTTTAACCTCCATCATCCCAAACACCCAGCCTTTTTTTCTCTGCCAAGTAGTACGACAGCGGCCACGATTAAACTGAAAATGCATAAACACAAGAAACATAACAAATGTTAACAGCAGTTAAACCTGGATTGTGTTTGATAAAACATACACTTGGATTCTGATCTCCCCATGACCATTTGGGGGTCATTCAAGCCATTCCTCAGCACACATGAATATAGATGGAGATATCACTTCTTTATATCAGAAATAAACTGCTGCAGAAAAAGTTAGGTGCCATGCAAAATGTAATGTGTACTTGCATTACTTATCACAAATGTATTGAACTAAAAATTACTTTTACTTGTTCAAAAATTTAGTTAAATAGAGAGTAAAAGTTGCTAATATCTGATACTCAGTACAACTACAACGCATACTTAAGTACAGTAACTAATTACATTTATTCAGATACTTTACACCTCTGAGGAACTTATTGTTCAGCTATTGGCACATCATTCAATCATGTCTTTTGATTGCATTTGGTATTTTGATGTGATATTAACACTGGAAATATTAGTGAATGTCGCTTTAACCAACTTTAGTATTTCAACATGGTAAAAAACAAACTTTTTGTATTTCTCATGTCAGATGTACCTTTCTCTTGTGAGCGAACTTAGACTCATCTATGGCCACAAACTTCTGTCTTGACTTCCCGCCAACTCTAAGACCTGTTTTTCTTTTCAGTTTACTCAATGCATTAATGCAAACCTGTAAAAAAATATGTGGATATTAGTACAAACAAAATTAATTACAGTTCAATTAGCTGAGCAATGTAGTACTGGAGAGTTATTAAATTTAAGCTACCTTCCTGAGCAATTTGTTCATTCTTGACAATGTTGTTGATGTTTTGGCAACACAATCTTCCATCAAATCAATTTGTCTTAGATGTAGACCCTGTGAAAACCTTTAAAGAAAATAATTTTAATTAATAAAAAACAATTACCAAAATGTAATGATGTACAAAAAAGATGATTAGAAATAAATATTAATTTAAAGGGCCCCTATTATGGATTTTTGAAAATGACCTTTCATGTAGTGTGTGACATAGCTACAAGTGAATGAAAACACTTGTGTGCACACAGCAGGGAAAACTCAAACCAACAGCTGATTTCTGTGGACACTGGACAGTATCATGTTGAGAAGGCGGCGCTGTGCTCTATAATGTGAAGGTAAAAGACAGTTTTATTTCACTGCCCAAGGATGAGCATGTGAAGAATCAGTTGTTAAAGTTCATCTTTACCATGATATCACAGGAGGAGTATAATCATAAACTCTTGCTGTGTTCCCTTTATTTTACTGAAGACTGCTTCTCAAATCTCTGAGATAAATGCAGGATTCGCAAACCGCTTGCAGTTGAAAAATGATTTTCAAAATACTTAGTTTTGAGTTCACTTGTTAATGCTGATGGGGAGGAATTACAGTTGCAACATCTTATAATGTACCTCAAACTGAGTTGTGTATCACTGAGAAATGTTCTGGTTTGGGCTGAATGACTAGCTCTTCCAGTGTTTCATCATTGCACTCGTACTCGGATTGATATGGTCAAATCGACGTCATTGTTTGTTACTGTGTTTAGTTTACAGTGTAGGAACGCTCAGGACACAGAGCGGTAAACCAATCACAAGATACTGCGCTGTCTGGCCAATCAGAGCAGACAGAGTAGCTAGCGGAAAGGAGGGATTTATAGAGATTGAATCATTTGACGAGTCGTTTGAGAATCATTGAAAATTTGATGATGTGCAAATGTATATTATGAAGAAATTAAACAGGTTTTTTTTTTTTTTACCTTTGATACATATAAATGTTGTAAGAGACTCCACAACAGCATTAAGAAACTTTAAAATAGCATAATAGTGGCCTTTTAAACAGTAATACATGTTCTTAAAAAAGTTATTTTAGGTAGTAATAGCTGAGTCTTAGTTGTTGTTTTTTAGGTAATACACAAGTTAAAAACAATGGTTTTTATTCCACCTAATATGGAGTAGCCTAGGTGGAATGTCATTGCAAACTTCTATAACACATTAATGTGGAGAGTTGTAGCCTACATTAAATCTTGAATAGTGAGTTATTTTCCTACTTTTGGAGAGGACCTTGGTGAGCATTTGCAAGATGAATTACAAATTCTACTTGCAAAAACTATATAACCACATTAACTAGTTATGTTATTGTTACAGGTGAAACTCGAAAAACTAGAATTTTAGTTTTAAACATAAAAAGGTAATTTATTTCAACTTAAAAGGTGAAATTAATATATACTTTTCACATGCAAAGTGAAATATTTTAAGCCATTATTTGTTATAATTTTGATGATTATGGTTTATAGCTATGAAAACCTTTTCACAATATACTAATTTTGAATTTGGGGCCACAATCATCAAAATTATAACCTGTTCATGTATTTATTAGGTGCCTGGGTAACACTATATTTTACAGTGTCCTTGTTACATATGTTACTTGTACTTACAATAGGATCAACAGTTAAATGTGCATAATTACATGCAACTAACCAACCAAACCCTAATCCTAACTCTATAGTAAGTGCATGCACTTAATTAATAGTACTAAGTACTTAAATATATAATTGCACTGTAACAATGACAGAGTAAAATAAAGTTTTAAACAGTGCCTGGGTACTATACGTTACCTGTATATGTACTCCATCCACTTAACCAGAGGAACTCTCGAGTTATTAAACAGTGATCCATTGCGAATGGAGAGTGTAATTCTGCGATGCGTGTTTCTTCGACATGTCCTAAAAAAACAGTGCAAAATTATATTAGTAAATCTAAGAAGCAAGTTTTCTCTAAAATTATATTAACTATATTATATTAATTATATTAAATATACGTTGACTAGGCTATCCAAATAACGAATTAAACTGGGTGCCAAAGTTAACTTACTTACCATATATAACCATCACGTCCACTGTGTGTTGTAATTCGCATTTTTTTTCCACAGCGGTGACAACTTGGTGCCTTGCACAGCAAGCCTTTCTTCTGTAGCCATTTGATTATTTGTTTTCTATGTTTTCCACTACTGCATAGGCGTATTAACTTATTTAATTGCCTTGAACACATAGCCATCTAGATAGATTTATTTACTGTCCGATTTTAAATTTTTGGCGCCGCGCTGATAAATGGCTGCCTACGTGAAACGTGACAGTTGTCCCATGACGTAAGTTAGTTTTGATTGGCCTGTTGCATTCTGAACCGCCAACTTGATCCCTATCAGAACCATAGACTGATCAGGACTCAGGAGTATTTCGACAGCTAGCTAAACAGTTAACGGCCTCCCCAAGTTGTATTGCCAATTGAAATCCTCTTACTTACCTAACGTTACATCCACACGACAGTATGCCACGAAAGAAAGGGGTTTCCCTGAAGAGGAACTGCCTCCAACGCAGCGCACCTGATACCATGGACCACTTGGACAAAGGTAACTTAACATGTCGGCTCTTCTTATGACCTAATGTTAGCTAGTAGTACCACTATGATGATGATTTATTTTACACTTAGTTTGCGGTGTTGAACATTATAACCAATCAAACATGTTTCTGATGAACGCAATGTCCAATCAGAGACATTTTAATTCGTCATCGCGTCATGAGGGTTGCATGCGCTTACTGAATAAATTCTGAATTCTCTCTTATTAGCCTATCATAAACAACAGAAAAAGACAGAAAAGATGCAAGTAAGAGATTAATTTTGCGTAACTCGCATTAGACTGAAGTCATGGACTGCTTCAGTGTTTTTTGATTGCTTTCTAATATATTCCCAGTTTCAATAACCATTTTGTTTTTCATGCTAGTGTTACTACTGTTGTAGCAAATTCTAAGTCCTCAAATCGGGTCTCGAAGAAATCTCTCAAGAGTCAAATTTCCAGGTGTCAGAAGAAGTAACTTTATTGACAAGCAACAAAGTGAGATGCAGCTGTTCATCTGATCTACAATGGTCAGAACCTCAGGTTTTATACCTTTTCTTATCACTAGGTAGCCAATCAGCTATCGAGATCTCGCTACCGTTAGCGTCACCTTTCCGGAGACATTATTCTATTGGTGGAAAAATCTTTGGTCATACCCATTTTCTAGAACATCTTTGGTCACATGATTCAATGCACCTGCAGTGTTGTCATACCATCCATCATTTTTAATTGACGTTTTTAGTACCATCTTATCAGCTACCCATACACATCTTCTCTCTGAGCTTGTTAGGTACTCTTTCATCCTCACAGACCACTTGACCTAATTTGACCTGATGTATCCTGATTTAACCTGGGTTCTGACTGAGACACAGAAATACAGACTTTTTACATGAGGCAAAGGAAAATCTCCAACACATCCCCCCTTTGGGACTTATTTAAGTCCCACCTTCATGTTTATCCCAGAATGTATCTTCATGCGCAAGCCTCCTTCCTTTATCTATCAATCATGGCCAAAAATAAACCATCCGTCTTTCTTATCAATAGGCTTTTGTCACAAAGGTACACTCTGGAGGAATAGTGAGACCAAACATCTCCGCCCCCCTTTGACTAGAGCGGAGTAAAAGATCTCACCTTCCTTTTCTATTATCATTCTTGAGGGAGAGATGAGCATCTGTTATCCAGTTTTAATCAACATTTCTTGTACAGGCTTGAGGGTAGAGTTGTCCCACGGTGCCAGAGGAACTGCACAGGCGCTTCCGGTGGCCTGGAGTGCTATCTGGGTTGCTCCATCGTTGCCAGAGGTGCCCTGGTCCTGCCTAGGGCGCTATCTGGTGTTGGAGCAGACAGCGGGTTTTTAAACCACCAGTTGAGTCTGCCCTTGCTGGTCCGGCAATCGGTGACCGCGCTTGTAATTTATTCCTCTTTTGCCCCGTAAAAACATTTTCCAGTTGCCTAAGGCATTTACTTCACATTTATTTCATAAAGAAAACTTTAAAATATTAAAAATAACTTTTTAATAAAGTGATTAAAAAGTGATAAGAGTGATTAAAAGTAATAAAAACATTCTGATCTTTTCCCTTTATATCTGGTTGCATTACCTCGTACCACGTGCAATGACCTGCTTTAAACCTTGTATCGTCCCCTCTCATTCACATATTCATATTTTGTGAACAATTAGTGTGATTATATAAAATATACTCAGTAGGATTATATGTAAAAATATATGAAGGATTATATGTAAGAATATATGTAGGAATATATGTAAGAATATACTATGGAAGGAGCCCTTGTTTCAAAACAAAACAAAAACAAAAAATAAAAATAACCCCTCTAACTAACTCCCTACTCTACCCATTTCCTAATGATCTACCTAATTTTACCCCAAAAATAAAATACACAGTGGGGCTACCTCCCTTTCTATCAAAAACAGTGTCAAATTGTGAAAATCAATATTCAGAAAATAAAAGTAACAAGGCACTTTCTTCTTTACTCCTTCATCAGTACTGTTCACAGGAAGTCATCCAACTCATCCAGACCTGACCCAATAGGGTACACTCCTGAGTTTGTGCACCCGATGTCAATTCCCGAACGTTTGACTGACACATTAATCATCTTTTTGGCAGCTGCGTTGGCTATCATAGATCTGAGGAAAGGCACAACACAACAGAACAGCAAAAAGAAAACAACAACAACCACAACTATTATCATTCCCACCTTAATGAACCATTCCTTCCAGGAACCAAACAAAGAGTCTAACCAGTATCCAATGTTTCTGTCTCTTCCCGCATTTTCCGTAACCTCTTGTCTTAGCTGCTTCAGTTTCTTCATGGCTCTAGTAAAAGCTCCATCAGGGGCTGTATTATTTGGAATAAAGGTACAACAATCAGTTCCAAACATCACACATACTCCTCCTTTTTCTGCCAATAGCCAATCCAGAGCTTGTCTGTTTTGCCATGTCATTTTGCTAGTATACCTTAATTGATGGCCTAAGGCATCAAGTGCGTCGTCTGTGTAATTAATGAATCTCTGTTGGTTATAATAAATGTAATTAATCCATTCTTGATTCTTGTTTGGTAATATCCACACAAATATGGATTCCCAGCCTGCTGCTACCTCATCTCTGGCTTTAAATTCATGAGGTATCCCTCTTGGTTGTCCTATGGAATCTATTGTTACTTTAGGGTCTGGGGTATACGCTCTTTTAACTCTGCGTTTTTGTTTGTTGATGCTCTCCAGGTCTTTTGTTTCATTTAGATCCCAGTCTATAATCCCAACTTCCTGAGCCAGTCTTACTCTGACACAGAGTCCTTTCCAATCGACTAAGGTGGCTCTCAGTCTTCCGCCTCCACACAACCAAAAGTAATCAGCAATTGCTTCATTTTGACTTTCAAAGGGTTCTATTAAAGGAAAAGTCAATGAAGCGTTCTTACAATTGTTTTTAACAGTCGTTATCGTCATGTTGTTGTTCACTGTTGCTGTGGCATATATTATGCTGAAAGATTTATACACATCTGGGTCATAATACATTTCTCGGTCTAGATGCCATATTATTGAACACTTGCCTTGGAATTTCCCCATATCGTGCCGCCCCTTAGTCTTATTAAAACATTCATATTCAAATGATGTATCTAGTACATAGTTCTTTGGAGTTTCTCGTTTGGCTGGGTCTATTCTTACATCAAGTTTTTTGCATTCACTTCCCCACCCTTTCTGATTATAAAATTTATGGTAATATTGGCTGCCCAACATGGCTAGACATTCCGCTGGGCAATATGGAGTTATTTGACCAGTTTGGTTGTCACAATACTGCGAATAGAATCTGGCACAGTCTACGTTGTCATACTGGTTTGGCACGATTGTTAACTTTTTCAAAGGCGAGGGTGAGCACAACACACAAGTACTCTTTGTCGTCTGTTTTACTGTGTATTCTGCCCACCTGTACCATTCATTGTGATAGGCTGTATCTAATAGTTTCTCCTTTCTTAGTTCCAATTCAAAGTCATATTCAATTTTGGTATAGTTCTCATCAGTGGCCCAAGTCCATTTCAAATCTCTTTTTACATTGTGTCTGCTTCTCTTATTACCTTGAGTTGGTTCAGTCATGTTATGGTAACTCATCCCATTCAACATCGGAGAAGTCGATGTCGGGGAGATTGATGTCGGGGAAATCAATGTTGGGGAGATCAATGTCCTGAAGGTTGAGGTTAGCAAGCTCTTGCTGCTGGTGTGGTTCTCTGGTGGAGGGCCCGGATTCAGGTGACTGTTCCTCTGGAGGCCTTGAGCTTGAGGCAACTGCTGCAGCAGATGTATCAATACTAGGATCAGTGTTAAGAGCTCTCTCACCTTCATGCTCTGGATCCTCTGGAAGGAGTGCATCATTCTGTATTGGCATTTCATCTCTTGGTCCAGTGTGCTCAGTTTCCCTAGAATGAGGTTCAGCAGCATTATTACCTTCTCCTTCAGCTCTTTGATCTTCTTGGGCATTTTGCTCTGTTTCCTCACTGCTTCCCTCTGAGCTATCTAGTTCCTCCCCCTGCTTTCTAGGCCTCAGTCTTGGGACCCTGGTGCAGTGGTTCAAGTGATACCATGTTGTGCTACCCTCTACCTGCACTGCTGTTGGTGTTGCTCTTACTACAGTATACGGTCCTTCTCTCCTGGGCTCATTCCACTTCCTCCTAAAGACCCTTAAATATACTTGGTCCCCAGGAACTACTGGACATGGAGTTTCCTCTTCTTCCCTGGGCCCCCTGTTTTGTTCCTGTGAATGAATAGCTCCATGTATAGCAGTCAGTTGTCTCATATATGTCCTTAATTCCATCTGCAATTGTTCTAACGGCGGCCCTTCATACGGACCTCTCAGGTGGGGCACAGGCATGGGTCTGCCTGTTAACATTTCATGTGGAGTCAAGTTGGTGATTCTATTAGTTTGCATACGGTAGCTCATCAGGGCAAGAGGTAACGCATCTACCCAGTTGAGTTTAGTGTCTGCACAGATTTTGTTGATTTTAGCCTTAAGCGTCCCATTAACCCTCTCAACCATCCCTTGCGCTTGCGGCCTGTAAATACAGCCGAGTCTTTGTTTTATTCTTAACTGTTGTATTACTGCTTTCACTGTCTTTTGGATAAATGCAGATCCATTGTCAGAACTAATCTGGGATGGGATACCAAATCTTGGAATGACTTCTCTGGTTAGGAACTTGATCACTGTCTGCGCTCCTTGTTCTGCCGAGGGTTCTGCTTCGACCCATCTACTAAATCGGTCTATTATAACTAACATATATCTTTTTCCCCTTACTGATTTTATCATGTCCACATAGTCCATCACCAAGTGTTTGAACGGTCCTTCAGGTACTGGGATAGAGCCTATTGGGGTCGCCGTTCCTTTTCTGACATTGTTTTGTGCACAGATTTCACATTCGCTTAGAAATTCATCTACTCTTGCTTGCAGATATGGTGACCAGAATCCTTGTCTTTTAATCTTTTTCAGAATCTCCCCCCTTGCGCAGTGGTCAAAACTATGCGCATCTGGAATTAGAATATTAAGTAAAGGGGTTGGGGCTATCAAATGGCCTTCGTGTGATCTCCAGATATTATTAGCATCTCTCGTTGCCCCTCGTTGCTGCCATAGGTGTAGTTCAGCTGGAGAGGCTCTAGATTGCATTTGGGCAATGCTATCTACAGTGGGGAGGGGCTGGATGAGGACAGACGGGGCCATGACTGCCAATTTACACCCTGACGCCTTTTTAGCTAGGATGTCAGCTTCATTATTTCCTTTAATCACAAAGTCATTACCTTTTTTATGAGCCTGACATTTGATGATGGCTAACTTGGTAGGAAACATCATAGAGGCAATCAATTTAGCAATTTGGTTCCCATGTTGGATTGGGGTTCCATCACTTTTTTTAAATCCTCTTTGTTTCCATACTGCACCAAAGAGGTGACATACACCATGGGCATAAGCAGAGTCTGTATAAATGTTGGCGACTCTGTTTTTGGCCAGTATACAGGCTTCAGTAAGTGCCTTTAGTTCGGCCAATTGTGCCGAGCAAGGTTGTTCACAATGCTGCGTCACAACAGGTTTGAAATTTTCCCCATCCTTTTGTACAACAGCAAAGCCAGCATGATTGCCTAAGTGGTCTCTAAAACAAGAGCCATCTACAAAGTAGACTACATCTGCATCAGCAATTGGTGTTGATTCCAAGTCTGGTCTCAGACGAGTAAAAGCCAGAGAGGCAGAAACACATTCATGAGGCGTTCCCTCTCCTTCTAACAAGACAAAATTTGCTGGGTTTGTTGTGGTGCATCTTTTGATTGTGATATCAGGATAAGTCAGTAGGGTGGAGTATTCTAAACATCTAGCTTGAGTTAAAACAAATCTTCCTTGCTCAAGTAATTCAACAATCTTATGATGGGTGTAAATTATGACTGGATAGCCCATTGTAATGGCAGAAGCTTTATCATATGCGAAATAAACAGCAGCTAAGCCTTGTTGATAACATGGTGGGTAGCCTTGAGCAACATTATCCAACTTTGTACTATAGTATGCGATAGGTTGTTTTTTCCTACCGCTACATGTTTCCTGCATAAGTACAGCAGAAGCAAATCCATCTTTTCTATTCGCCACGTATAGATAAAAATCCTTATCATAATTAGGTGTGGCTAATGCTGGGGCAGATTGCAATTCCTTTTTTAAAGACTCAAACGCCAACAGTGCCCCAGAATCCCATGTCAGGGATGCTCTAAGATTCTGCTGTCCTGCCTGTTTCATTAAAGCTCGCAGTGGGGCTGTTTTAACAGTATAGTCCTCTATCCAATCAGCACTAAACCCTGTCATTCCCAGAAACGTCATCATCTGTCCCACAGTTTGCGGTTGTGGTGCTTTGCTGATTCCCTCCAATTGATTGGGTGATATTGCTCTTGTTTGATGTGCAATAATTCGACCCAGGTATTCTACCTGAGACAAGCAATATTGTAATTTTTCTTTTGAAGCCTTGTGACCGCCTTCTGCTAATTTAGTGAGCACTTTGATTGAATCCTGATGGCACTGTTCAAGCGTTGGTGAGCATATTAATAAGTCATCTACATACTGAATCAATGTGCTATCCATTCTCAGATCCTCCAAATCCTGCTTCAGGACTTGATTAAATATATGGGGTGAGTGTTTTAGCCCTTGGGGAATTCTCGTGTATGTATATTGTTTACCTTGGTATCTGAATGAAAAAAGGTGTCTGCTTTCTTCCGCTAGAGGGACTGAGAAAAAAGCAGAGGTAAGATCAATCACAGTGAAATAATTAGCAGCAGGTGGAACATTTGTCAACAGCGTATGTGGATTTGGGACTTCTGCTGGCCAATCTTCAACTACTTCATTTACTGCTCTTAAGTCATGCACTAGCCTCCACTTTGACTTGTTGGCTTTTTCAACTGGCAAGATCGGGGTGTTACAATAACTAGTAGTTTCAATCAATACTCCAGCTTTCACTAATCCCTCAATTGTTTTTCTTATTCCCTCTACTGCTTCACGTTTTAATGGATACTGTTGTTTTCTTGGCAACTGCATTCCTGATTTTACTCTAATTCTAATAGGATTTGCTGATTTTACCAGTCCTACATCTGTATCATGTTTGGACCATAATTGCATGGGTACTTTCTGTTCCATCTCTAACATTAATTCCTCAATTTTTGACCTTGATTCCTGTCTTTCTTTCATATCTACTATTAATTTGGGAGTCCCTATCATGTTAGCTGTGCACAAGATTTTAAGGTGTGTCCTATCTGCTGTTTGAAAAATGTAAGGGTTTTCAGTAGCTTCCCATTGTTTTCCTTTGACTCTTAACATCATTGGTCCTAAGTCTTTTGCTTGATATCCCTCATTTAGGTACAGAGTAACATGTGGGGTTGAGCCTTCTATCTTAAACCATTTCTTGGTGAAATCACACTCTTCAATGTGCAATGCTGCTCCTGCTGATCCTACAATCAAATAATCTGAGGTCAATTGTACAGTTTGTCCCTGTGTCTTTTCTAACCAGTCTTTTTCCAGTTCTGGGCTTCTAAGGGGATCATACCTCATAGTACAATGAAACTCAGTTTCTGGTAGGCGTGGTTTTCTAAGCTGTTCTTTTATGTACTTTCCCCATTTCTCAAGTATTTCCTTCACTCCACTATCTAGATTCCCTATCCAAAATATACTGGCTTGTGGTTCCTGTAGGGAGCTATTTCCTGCGACTGCCATTTGTTTTATGCCAGTGTTGTCTATATATATTCCATCTGGGGAGCACCATATTTGTAGATTCAGCTTGCATATGGCGTCCCTACCCAAAAGATTAATTGGGGTTTGTTCGGAAATCAGTACAGGAATTTTTATTTCTGAGTCCTTGATTTTTATGCTGACTGGGGTCGTCATTGGAATTAGCTGCGTTAGTCCCGAGAATCCTACTGTCTTGACATATTTTCCAGACCTAGGGAGGTGAGAGGCGTAATTTGAGCTCAAGCTCGTGAACGTTGCCCCCGTGTCCAGCATCATGGGTATTATTTTGTCCTCTATTTTGACCCGCAGCATAGGTTCTTGATCAGCATTAGATGATAGCATTGGAAGCTGACCCCTCCCTGTAGGATTCTCTGGGCATCCCTAGAAGCCTTGATCAGGGCCACGCCATGGATTGACAGGCCCTGATATTTGATGTTGCTGGTTCTGGTGAATCTGCTGCCATGGCTGATGCATCTGATCCTGTGGGGGCCCATTTTGTGGCCATGGGTTTGTGGGGCAGATTCTCTTGGTATGTCCAGGCTGGTTGCATCCCCAGCATACCAGGCCTTGTTGGTAAGTAATCTTTTGTTGATTGTTGTATTGTCTTCCTCTTCCTCTTACTCTTCCTGGCATTGTTCCACTTCTATTGTCCTGTTGTTCAGGAAGGTATATCACAATTGGTGCGTTTTGCTGCTGCGGTGGTCCTGCAGTGTTAAGTGCAGTCTGGCCCACAGGTGTTGGTACCGGCTGTGCGGCCTGTGTGGCTGGGTGTGGTATATTTACAGCTGCCATGACTGCAGATTGATCTTCAACGTCCTTTACTGCAGCTTGGACTTTTTTCTTTTTGTTGATTAATTCATCCAGCTGCAGCTGAGTCAGTCTTCTTTGAAGTTCTCTTTCTTGATTCTTCAACTTTTGTTCGTTCTTTCTGTATTGTTCTACTGCATGAGTCACATGGTCACAGAATTCCTTTGTTGTCTTTGAGTTCAGTCCCACCACATCTTCCAATTTGGTTTTCACGGCAGAAGGCATGGCTTCCAGTATGGCAGTCCTGAACAGTGTTGCTATCACTGGATCCCGCTCAGGATCTCTTTCCAGGTCTTGTTTCCATCTTCTTGATTGTCTCTGGACATAAGTAGTTGGGTTTTCTGCTTCTCCCATTGGTTCACCTCTTAACAGTTTTAAATCCATTTGAGTTGGATAATGTTCCCTTAGGGCCTGCCACATTGTGGTTCTGTTATGGTCGAGTGGTATGGCGTCCATTGTTATGGAGTCAATTGCTCGGTTAAGTCCTGCATCGGCAAGGATTTCATTCGTTTTTGCACCTCCCACGCATTTCGCCAGCAGGGCTTTGATATCTCCGATGGCCAGGATCTTGCCCATCGTCTCCTCCTCTAACAGTCGAATCCATTTGCCAGCCCCCTCATGTATGTCAGGGAGGCGGGCTATCAGTCCGTCCAGATCCTGTCCCGCCCATGGCACATATTGTCCTTGATGTCCTTTTATCAGGATGGGGCATTGTTTCTGTTCTTCTTTTTGTTGATTCCCTTCTTCTTTGTGCAGGCATAATCCGCTCACTGACCTGTTCCTCAAATTATGCCCTCTTCTCCAATGTGGCTGGTTGTGGGAGGGGTCCTCCAGAAGGAGAGTTCCTGATACATTCTTGTAGTAAGGGCTGACTGAGCGGGATCTGCTCCTTGAGCGACTTTGAAGTCTCTGACGATCTCTCTGTGAGGCTTCTTTCAGGGCTCGTCGCATGGAGTCAGCTTCTTGTCGAATCGCTTCTTCAGTTCTGTGAATGTCTCTTTCTAGCTGTTCTTGTTCAGTTGTGATCCGTAGGCTGTCTTCTTCCTTCTCCTTTTCCAGGTGTTCTTTGAGTTCTCGGAGGGCTTGGTCTGCATGGTGATAGGGATTTTTTAGGGTGGGGTCTGTGTTTGCCCTGGCCCGATGTCTCATACTTGGTCTACTGTCTTGGTGTCTTTCAAAACTTGGGATGTCTTGATTCATTAGAGTCGGAGTGTCAAAGATTGAGCCAGTTGTCTCCCTGTGGCCAGGACCCCCTCGTCTTTCTCCTCCATCTCCTTCTTCATCTGGGTCATCTTCAAAGTCCACCTTGCCCTGTACTGTTACTTTGGCATTTATAAGTGGCAGTTGTTTACCAGTTAAATCATAGGGTGGTGCATAAGGGGGTGGGGTTTCTATTGTTTCATTTTTCTCCTCTATCTTTCCATTAGCTTGTTTTTCCTTTAACAATTTTGCTCCCTGACTTCTAAATAAATTCAACACCTCCTGCTCTTTTTCCCTTTTCTCATCTCTTTTCTTACTTTTATCGTGTGCTTTGTGGTTTTTTATTATCGCTCCCATTTCCCTGCACATAACCAAATCAAATGTTCCCTCTGCTGGCCACTTAGTATTTAATTTTTTGGTCCTCTTTTCCCATTTTCTAGACAGGTTTTTAATAGTATCTTTGCATATCGGATACTGTGATATGAGCTGCTCTACAGGGGTCTCTTGTTGAGGTGACGTCGAAGCCATTGCCCTAAATCCAATTGTCTATATCCCCACTCAATTAGCTAAAAAATTATGATTTTTTTTTTTTTTTTTTTTTTTTTTACTTTTCTTTTATGTTGAGAAATTCAGGTACCTGTTTAGTTTTTTGGAGATACTTCAAAATGGCTCGTATTTGTACCTCAGTCAATGGCTTCGGCGTCACGTCTCCTAGCCAATCGTGTATATTGCGTTTCCAAATTATGTCTTCCCCCAGGCACATCAGTTCAAAACTCCAGATTATGCTCTCCTTCACCCACCGGCCTCGTGCAGTTACACTTCCTGCCCTATATAGATAAGTGAGAGATGGGGTCAATTTCACTTCATGGCCTCCCCACATGGTGATTGAAATGTTTAATTCCTCTCTAGTGCAGGTTTCTAATTGTAATGGCTCAAATAAATTAATCAAATGTTTTCTTTCGTTTTTGTTTAAAATTTTTCTCCCCCTGTTTCCTCTCCTGCCCCTCCTAGTTGTCCATTGTTGCGACATCCTCAGTTGTTACTGACTGCTCTTCTTCGGCAGCTGACTGCTCTTCTGTCTCTTCTTCGTTGTCATAGATTTCTACCAACATATGACTGGCTTGGTTGAGGTTGCTCCTCAAAAATACCTCTACCTCTAGCCTTTCCAGTGTCCAATTGTCTACCAGTGCTGGTCTGATTTCCCCTCCATTTCTAACTTCAACGACTATGTCACTTTCCCACTGTACTGGTCTTAGACATGAGCTCACTACCATATGCATGTTCCTCAGAATTGTGGCTCCTCCCAAACCCCGAGGCCAAGTGTACCACACATCTCTTTTTAGGTATGGGACATACAATGGACTCAGCTTTATTTTTGATTTAATCAGCAATGATTCCAAAAGGGTAGTTTTGGGAAGGTCAAATCTGTCCAAGTGTGGTCTTAAGACCTCAGAGGTTATCTGTCTTTTGATCACTTTAACCCAATCCACTAAGGGCCACTCATCCTCAAGATGATTCAGATTTGTGATTTTTGTCAATTTTTGTAAGAATTCATTTTTCTTCTGAGTCGTCAATTCTTGTCTCTGTCCTTCATCATCTATGAATTCTTTTTCTAACCAAAAATGATTTTTGATGCCTTTGGTTTGTCTTAATGCCTGTTTAAAGTCATTTTCTTCTTTTCTTTCTCTCGATTTCCTCCTATTCTCTTCATCATAATGATCTCGTGCCCTGGTCAACATGTGTTTTCTTCCTCAAGCTTCAAAAAATATAATCAGTTGTTTAATTGTTATCACCTTCCTCCCTCCCTACTTCTTTATCTCAATCCAAATATACTTAGTTTGTTAGTATATTCATTCATACACCCGGGATTTCATTCACACACACACATACATACATGCATACACACACACACACAGTTATTTTCCCTTATAACAAATGGAGAGACAAAGTTAATTCATTCAATTTCTGGTCAGTATGGGCTGTGTTTCACCATCTGGATCACAGAATCTGCAATCTGGAACGTGACCAAACAGTCTACAAACCCAGTATCTGGGAGTGTTTTTATGAATTCTATATTTTCTTATATTCTTTATATTAATTTGCTTTTCATTGTCCATAGAATTTTATCAGTCTTGTCTCTCCATTTTTATAGATCCAACATAATATTCTCATACACTTTCACTGTCTCAGCTTCTCTCAGTCACTTATCTCAGTCTTATCTCAAAAATGACTTCTCTTCTCTTAATTAGGGCAGTTCAAAGCAGCGTGGTCAGTGCCAGCACAAAACAGCTCAAAGCAACACGGTTAATTTATCAGGCAGAGCAGTTAGTAGCAAAGCAAAAGAGTTTAACACAGCGCGATTAGTGTTAAAGCAGAGCAGTTTACAGCAGCGCAATCTGTGATCACAGCACAACCAAAAGAAACTTTATCTCTGGATCCTGGCCTTTTATAAATTTTCCTTAAAGCCAATTTTATACTCCGGAATTTATTAAGCGCTTTATCTTATCTAACTGACGCACTTCTTGCGTTTTTAAGCACTTCTTGCTTTATTTCGCACTTCCTGCGTTTCGCACTTCCTGCGTTTAGGCACTTCTTGCCTCTTAAGCACTTCTTGCTTTATTTCGCACTTCCTGCGTTTAGGCACTTCCTGCCTTTTAAGCACTTCTTGCTTTATTTCGCACTTCCTGCGTTTAGGCACTTCCTGCCTTTTAAGCACTTCTTGCTTTATTTCGCACTTCCTGCGTTTAGGCACTTCCTGCCTTTTAAGCACTTCCTGCTTTATTTCGCACTTCCTGCGTTTCGCACTTCCTGCGTTTAGGCACTTCTTGCCTTAGGCCTACTTACGCATGCGCTCCTTCTTGAGACCTGGAAACTACCCTCCTTTTGATTCCTTATCAATTTTAGGTTCTTTTTGGTGGGGTCTTTTATTTAAAGCCGTTATCAACCAGGCGCTAGCTTACCAGGAGCCACACAAAACAAATATAAGCAAAAATTGCTTACCTGATTTTATGGCGCGCCTTTGTTTTGTGAGGCCTCTGCCAGCGAGCTCCCCTGGTCACTCCTCGACCCCTTCGCCACTCCTGGCTTCGCTCGCCAATTATGTTGTAGCAAATTCTAAGTCCTCAAATCGGGTCTCGAAGAAATCTCTCAAGAGTCAAATTTCCAGGTGTCAGAAGAAGTAACTTTATTGACAAGCAACAAAGTGAGATGCAGCTGTTCATCTGATCTACAATGGTCAGAACCTCAGGTTTTATACCTTTTCTTATCACTAGGTAGCCAATCAGCTATCGAGATCTCGCTACCGTTAGCGTCACCTTTCCGGAGACATTATTCTATTGGTGGAAAAATCTTTGGTCATACCCATTTTCTAGAACATCTTTGGTCACATGATTCAATGCACCTGCAGTGTTGTCATACCATCCATCATTTTTAATTGACGTTTTTAGTACCATCTTATCAGCTACCCATACACATCTTCTCTCTGAGCTTGTTAGGTACTCTTTCATCCTCACAGACCACTTGACCTAATTTGACCTGATGTATCCTGATTTAACCTGGGTTCTGACTGAGACACAGAAATACAGACTTTTTACATGAGGCAAAGGAAAATCTCCAACACTACTAGTAACGTTATTATATTTCAATGTTGTCTTTATTTCTAATAAAAAAAAGGAATACTGAATGTTTTTTTTACAGGCTATTTATCGTATGCAATGTAGATGTAGATGAGCATCATTAAACAGTATAAACATAAATGCCATGTCAGATGCAACTTATGTTCCACCTTTGCAGTTTCAAAATAGTTTTCGTTGATGGTGGCAGTAACAGTTTGTAGAATTGTGATTCAATAAAGTAATTGGTTAAATTTAAGTATTTGAAAAACGCAGATACACAGGTTTTAATAAGGTAAAACTGCCCTCTATACAGTGCTTGTCAAATTTATTACACCTCCAGCACCTGTCAAAATAAAGAGAATGTATTTTCGGAGTCTGTCAAAAAATGGTTTAAAACTAAAAATATAATTGTAATTTATTATGCAAAAAAGTAAGTGAAACAAATATTTTTTAATCACACAAAATAACCAAAAAACGTAGGCCTAATGTTTTGTATGGCCTATTCCGGTCTTGATAACGTTTGCATTCTTCCTGGCATTTTTATGTACTTTTCCACAGCCTCTGTTGTTATTGACTTCCAAATAGTTTCTATTTGTTCCCAAAGACTTGCTTTTCATAAAACATTTTGTGCAGTCTTTGAATCCACTAAATCCCAAATTTGTTTGTAAAATTGTTGTATTTAAGCTTTAGAAACACTACTGTGTCCTGGTGTGGATTAACTATTACAGAAACTTAAAAAAAAATATTTACGTAATCGCCAAAACTGTTAGTTTAGGGCAGATATGGTGCAAACCTTACATTACACACACACACACACATATACTGTATATACTGTACATAAAAATTTGATTATCATTGACTATAGTTTTGGAACACTGAGCCATTTTAGGCTAAGCCTTTTCACGTTAAGTGTTGACGAATGTCCCTGATGCAACATTGCATCAGTTTGGCTACATTTGTCAGACAATAACATTATTCTTTTATGTTTTTACAAGATGATCTGTCCCAGCAAATAGATGAAGAACACCAAGGTAAAGAAGATGGTGACAATGACTTTTCTATTGTTGAAGTGGCATCTCCAGAAGCAGGTGAGTTTGCATTTACTTAATGGGGAACTAAACAGGGTTGTGTTTGCCAAAAGCATTGTTAGCCTAAGTTGATCATAGAGACCATTGGTGGCAATTGGTATACGATCAACTTAGGCTTACGATGCTTTTGGGAAATGCAGCCCAGGTTGTATGCATTTTGAATTTGAGATCAGCTGCTCTAGCTGAGGTCTTGTCCACTTTTTCTGTCAACAATGTATGACAAGTAGTTCTGTCAACGTTAACACAAACGCATGCGATTTCATTTTTGTCCAGCTTTAACGCAATTAACGCAGCATCCGTTATTTCTGTCATCCTTATTGTTATACGATCACGCTTTTATTCACGCAAATGGTTTTAACCATTCATGCACGACAAGACAAAAAAGAACATCCGGACACACACACAACACTCAGAAAGACTTGCGCGCCAGTATTGCGCTTGAACGAACAATAACACACATTTATGTAAAAATGTTTGTTTTGTCGAGGAACAGTCTTTAATGAGTTAAATAAAATCTAAAGAGTAAAGAGTACAGTAGTAAGAGAATGAGATGCGTGAGATCCTGTCAGCAGATGCAAGTCTTAGTGACAGCAGCCTCTGTTTCTCTCTATCAGTAAAGTTAACCAAAGAACATAGGGAACAGAGAAAATTACTCATTGCTCTTGACTAAAGAACGCTTGTAGCGTAATAAGGATTCATCTATTTTTAATTTATGCAGTGCAGTGTTTTTATAACCATATTCAATTCTTGTATATGATAGGAAAGGTACAGGTAAATATGAAATTTATTATGTTTTTAAGTGAGAATTATTTTAAGTTCACTTAAATTAAAAATTATAGTTTTTGAAGCATGACAAATGTTTAAAATTAGGACAAAAAGTTTTCATCAAAACATCAGTATAAATTACTAATATCAGTGATACTGGCCTAAATGAAAACTGTGATACCGCTGATTTTCTATTACTTGTTCATAAAAAAAAAATCTTTTGTTGATATTACATTGTTTTTAAAGGAGGACATGAGGAGTCTTCCTCCTTGGAGGATAAAGACAAGCTGATGGTCATGGCCCAGGCAATAAAGGCACTTGAAGAGGAACGAGATTTTCTCCGTCAAACTGTCCTAAAACTCTCAAGTAAGAAACATACAGTATATCTGTTTTGCTCTATTGACTGTTTTATTAAATAATTTAGTAATTACTGATAGTGATTTTTTTTTTTTTACTTCCACATCAATCATGAAATGCTGATTACTTCTCTAAGCATGTTTGACTTTTTGTCTAACTAAATGTGTTATTGTGTTCTTAGACAGAGGGGCAAAAAAGAAAGTTAAGAAAATCTTGGACTCAAGCACTGAATCCAGCACCAGTGGCACTGATGAGGAGTCCCTGAGTTCTTGCTCCTCTTCAGAGTCATCTGATAGCAACATTCCTCGGAAGAGGAAAATAGGTCATAAAAAGAAGACCAAGAGTGCTACCAGGTCAAATACGAAGCACAGCTCACGTGGTAAGCGCATGTTCTGTTTTTGGATCTCATCTTTCTGTTGATGTGTATTTACTCCATATAACACATTGCACATATTGGTTATCAGTCTCCCTGACTACAATTGGTACTGATATTGTCCCTGAAAAAATCAGTTGACCCCTAGTTTTGATGTATTTCCAATATTGTTAGAACATTAACATATTTAGAAAATGTCTGAGAAATGCGAACATGATTTGTATGATAGGAAACTTATTGTAAAAAATGCAAGCAGTTCAAGAGCACCAAGATTTTTTTATATGTTTGTGTGGTGTGTGTTTTCAACTGGAAATTGATCAGTTTGATGCAAGTCTTGTTTTATTCTGGTTTTAATTTTGTTATTCTTTTTACAGCAACAACCCCAGAAGATGTACTGAAGCGGTACAATAAAGTTCTTCACGCCTTCAAGAAAGAAGGGAGTATCAGTAAGGCATGCACCAAAGTCGGGGTTGACCGAAATACACTGGCATTAACAGCTGTTGTGGCTGAAATACAGCTTGTTGATCCAGAGTTTTACCGAAGCCTCTCAAAGTTCAGAGTCAAGGAGGAGAAACTCTGCGACTTTGCAAAGAGGTGCCTGCAGTCACTGACAGCAGACCTAAGGTCTGACATAGAAAAATCCAAAAAAGAGCGTAAACTGCTGCCAATAAAATATAAATTGAGATAGAAAGACAAAACCTCCAATCCTCTTATTTAATTATGTTTAGACGTTATTGTTAAGGTAAATTTTGTAATTCACGCCAGTTCACTGTGCTACACTGTGATTTTCCTTAAACCATGACCAAAATTGTCAAATTAACCTCAGTTACCATTTCAGAACAATAATTAATATCAAGAATTATACAATGCTGTTCTAGTGTTAACCCAGCTGCAAGTACACTGAAGTTTTGCTTCAGAATCTGTTAAACTGTTGAGTTTAATGTGTTAATAAACATTGTTTAGCTTTACTACATTTCCCCCCCTCTTTTTTTTGCAGTCCTCTATACTTGATTTACCGAGAAGTAATCAAGGTTTAATACTTGGCCATTTTACCCATGCAATTGTTAAATTACTTTCAAGTAAGTGGGAAGTTCCTATGAAATTATCATGTAACAACACTGATGGTACACAACATTGACCCTAACAATTACACTTTAAATTAAGTGGACAGTTCCTGAGGAGTTACCATGTAAGTACACTGTAAATACGGTGTTTCACAGAGGTTTGGGTTTTGCATATTACACAGTAGGTTATGACCGTTTTACACTTTAAATTAAGTGGACAGTTCCTGAGGAGTTACTATGTAAGTACACTGTAAATACAGTGTTTCACAGAGGTTTGGGTTTTGCATATTACACAGTAATTATGAAAGTTTTACACTTTATATTAAGTGGACAGTTCCTGAGGAGTTACCATGTAAGTACACTGTTAATACAGTGTTTCACAGAGGTTTGGGTTTTGCATATTACACAGTAGGTTATGACCGTTTTACACTTTATATTAAGTGGACAGTTCCTGAGGAGTTACCATGTAAGTACACTGTAAATACGGTGTTTCACAGAGGTTTGGGTTTTGCATATTACACAGTAGGTTATGACCGTTTTACACTTTATATTAAGTGGACAGTTCCTGAGGAGTTACCATGTAAGTACACTGTAAATACGGTGTTTCACAGAGGTTTGGGTTTTGCATATTACACAGTAGGTTATGACCGTTTTACACTTTATATAAAGTGGACAGTTCCTGAGGAGTTATTATGTAAGTACACTGTAAATACAGTGTTTCACAGAGGTTTGGGTTTTGCATATTACACAGTAATTATGAAAGTTTTACACTTTATATTAAGTGGACAGTTCCTGAGGAGTTACCATGTAAGTACACTGTTAATACAGTGTTTCACAGAGGTTTGGGTTTTGCATATTACACAGTAGGTTATGACCGTTTTACACTTTATATTAAGTGGACAGTTCCTTAGGAGTTACCATGTAAGTACACTGTTAATACAGTGTTTCACAGAGGTTTGGGTTTTGCATATTACACAGTAGGTTATGACCGTTTTACACTTTATATTAAGTGGACAGTTCCTTAGGAGTTACCATGTAAGTACACTGTTAATACAGTGTTTCACAGAGGTTTGGGTTTTGCATATTACACAGTAGGTTATGACCGTTTTACACTTTATATTAAGTGGACAGTTCCTGAGGAGTTACCATGTAAGTACACTGTTAATACGGTGTTTCACAGAGGTTTGGGTTTTGCATATTACACAGTAGGTTATGACCGTTTTACACTTTATATTAAGTGGACAGTTCCTGAGGAGTTACCATGTAAGTACACTGTTAATACAGTGTTTCACAGAGGTTTGGGTTTTGCATATTACACAGTAGGTTATGACCGTTTTACACTTTATATTAAGTGGACAGTTCCTTAGGAGTTACCATGTAAGTACACTGTAAATACAGTGTTTCACAGAGGTTTGGGTTTTGCATATTACACAGTAGGTTATGACCGTTTTACACTTTATATTAAGTGGACAGTTCCTGAGGAGTTACCATGTAAGTACACTGTAAATACAGTGTTTCACAGAGGTTTGGGTTTTGCATATTACACAGTAGGTTATGACCGTTTTACACTTTATATTAAGTGGACAGTTCCTTAGGAGTTACCATGTAAGTACACTGTTAATACAGTGTTTCACAGAGGTTTGGGTTTTGCATATTACACAGTAGGTTATGACCGTTTTACACTTTATATTAAGTGGACAGTTCCTGAGGAGTTACTATGTAAGTACACTGTAAATACAGTGTTTCACAGAGGTTTGGGTTTTGCATATTACACAGTAATTATGAAAGTTTTACACTTTATATTAAGTGGACAGTTCCTGAGGAGTTACTATGTAAGTACACTGTAAATGCAGTGTTTCACAGAGGTTTGGGTTTTGCATATTACACAGTAATTATGAAAGTTTTACACTTTATATTAAGTGGACAGTTCCTGAGGAGTTACCATGTAAGTACACTGTTAATACAGTGTTTCACAGAGGTTTGGGTTTTGCATATTACACAGTAGGTTATGACCGTTTTACACTTTATATTAAGTGGACAGTTCCTTAGGAGTTACCATGTAAGTACACTGTAAATACAGTGTTTCACAGAGGTTTGGGTTTTGCATATTACACAGTAGGTTATGACCGTTTTACACTTTATATTAAGTGGACAGTTCCTTAGGATTTACCATGTAAGTACACTGTTAATACAGTGTTTCACAGAGGTTTGGGTTTTGCATATTACACAGTAGGTTATGACCGTTTTACACTTTATATTAAGTGGACAGTTCCTGAGGAGTTACTATGTAAGTACACTGTTAATACAGTGTTTCACAGAGGTTTGGGTTTTGCATATTACACAGTAGGTTATGACCGTTTTACACTTTATATTAAGTGGACAGTTCCTTAGGAGTTACCATGTAAGTACACTGTTAATACAGTGTTTCACAGAGGTTTGGGTTTTGCATATTACACAGTAGGTTATGACCGTTTTACACTTTATATTAAGTGGACAGTTCCTTAGGAGTTACTATGTAAGTACACTGTTAATACAGTGTTTCACAGAGGTTTGGGTTTTGCATATTACATAGTAGGTTATGACCGTTTTACACTTTATATTAAGTGGACAGTTCCTGAGGAGTTACCATGTAAGTACACTTAATACAGTGTTTTTAATAATACAGTAAGGACGACCTTTTTAGACTTTATATTGTTTACCGTTGCTGAGGAGTTACCATGTAAGTACACTGTAATTCAACAGTCCTGCCAGTCATAAATACATGGTATAAACATAGGAATCATCCTGGTTTACATATAGTTTCAGTGTAATCCAAACTGGTAACTGCAGCATTGGATTCCATGTGGAATTGGAACAACTTGATTAAATACATGTTGTTGTTACAAAACGTAGTTACATAATTCCTGTTACACGTGTACTTACTGAAGTGAAAAAAGTGTTGTTACCAATTTACTGTTACACATTTGTACTTACGCATACCATTCCATGAGTTGTTACATATGTGTAGGTACACAAATATTACAGTTGTAGGTACTATGTACTAGTGTGTACTTACGCTGTAGTTACATACTATGTACACATGTAGTTACCATGTAAGTTCACAGGTATTAGGGCCACTTAATATAAAGTGGGACCAATTAAGGCTTTTACATATTTTAAGATTTGCTGAAACACTGTCATTTTGAATGCTAACATATAGGCCTATCATAAAACATTTTTAAATATAAAACATTTATGACGCGCTCTATGGCATCTCTTACAATTAAAAGCCATTAACACAAAAGCACAATTTGTAAAACAGCATTTATTTATTTATTTTTTGAATAGCTTTAAACAACAAAACATTTTACATACATTTTAGAGCCAGGGTAGCAAAGAAAACACAAATATAAAATATATATATCTATGTAAAATGCATGTATATACCAAAGCCTCCTTAATCACACTGTTATCATACCTTAAATATCCAAAAATTACATTTTCAAAATGCAAAACAAAATTAAAGAATACATTTTCCTTAATAAACATAAACACCACATACCATTTTTTCACATGACTACAATGCCAGAAAATGTGGGTTCTGTTTCCAAGTGCAAAGAGCAAAAAGTACAACTTACTTCAATGTCTAAAAGCATAATTGCTTATTGGCTATGTTATTGACTTACTGCCATCGAATCCATCGCCGCAAGTGATTGAAAAAAACTGCGCGTGCGCACGTGTGTATTATAAACAGACTTTGCGCATGCGTGGTAACACATACGTGACGTACATACGTGACGTGAATACGTGACGTAACCGCGCTACAGTTTGCAGCGAGGGGTGTCTCGAAATAAGACCACAAAACTCATAATAAATATGTGTCAATAAGACTTTTGACTAATGGATGTTGTCGCTTCGAGTTCTGGCTTCAAAATTATGTGAAAATAGTCTTGCTTTATCGTTCACATAAAACAATACATTGAAATTGTTGTAAAATAGGTTTTGCTTGGAAAGCCAATATGCAAGGGGGGCATGAACGAGGAGTGGTTTACACCTGAGAATACAATGTCCCACCCACTCTGCATAATGAGCCATTCATTCAGGTGTGACACTGACTGAGCCACAATGCAAGGACAAAAGATATATTTAGAAGAAGACTTATATTGACCATTTAAGATTTTGCTTACATCTATCTTGTAAATATGTTTTGCTATTTTATTAAAAAGGTTACAATTTCAACAATAATTACAATTTCAACAATATTTCAAGTGTACTCTATCTTTGTAAAAAAAATGATTATAGGCCTACATATCTATGTATTCATTAGTTTGAATATAGCCAACATTGGAACAGCTAACATCTTAGTTGATGAATTTATTTTTGACAAAAATAGTATTTTATATATATAGAAATTGCTAAACAAAAGCTTATTTGATGTGGCAGTATATTCTACAGTAAAAACTGTACCCAAATCTAGTCAACAAAATGTTGTCTTTCATATTTCGCCTGACTGTAACGTTGTTTTTATGAAATATCAGGGCATATAAATGTTAATTTGCAGTTTAATACGTTGCTTATACAAATAGCCTACATTTTATTTCAACATATTTCAGTCGATTTTTACTCATCTCAGTATAGCAATACAGTTTGCTAAAACATCATCATTCATTCACACATGCGATTTAAATTTAAACTGTCTTTTTGCGAGCTGTGGTAAACAGCGCATCTCTGCCGTTCATTCATTCATAAACAGAAACCCGATTCACATGAGAAGGAAAAAAACTTACTACAGTATTCCTCAGCTCGCTCCTCGATATACCCGCACTTCTGAGGTACATTTTCCATTATTATTATTCCTCACAGCGCTGCGAGACGGTGTAAACAAGTAATGATCTGAATAAACTTGTGTTTTCTCGAGCTGATATGGGGGCGTTCACAGGTTTGCGTGGATTACCTCAGTCATTTGCATTTGAATAGTGCGCGCTCTCCGTGGGCGTGTCACATTACATTTGAATGAGCTGTAATGAGCTCGACTGGAATCGCTCTCTTTTAATACAGATTTCACAAGATGAGAATATTTGTTTTTTATATAAATTACTTCATTTAAAAGAAGAGAATTCACTTTGTTTTTATTGTGAGTATACACAAAAATAATACACATTTAACAGAATCGATTGATGTATGAAACTCCTATGGAAAATCAAAGTCAACAGAGTATTTATGAGTTTCTTTTACACTGATAAAAAAAAAGCGAGCTGGTATCGCCGGCGATACCGCCGACCTCAGGGGTTTAAAGCTTATGTTTGAATAACTGTTTAGAGCAAAATAACATTTAAGAAATAAGTGTTATCTATACCTGGTGTCTCCATGGCCATTCAGAATCCCCATAGTTATAACTGATTTCTTCCCCAGGACTAATGTTCTTTATAGCAAATAAACACAAATGGGGCTTTTTGTCCACTGTGATAATTTTCATTTTGTTGTTGGGGTTCATGTGAACATCATTCACAAGACGCCCTAAAGAACCATCTTCTTTGGCAGCATCAACCCTGAAACATTAAAAAACATAATGCCACTATAACTAAAGGTATAATAACAGTGTTATTTCATCAGTGTTTCATCCACCCCCGGAGCCTTGTCACCGAGGAGCTTTTTAACTACCTCTGTGACTTCAGCCCAGGTGATGGACGAGTCCATCTCCGAGCACTCGGCCTCTGCTTCCTCAATTGAAGATGTGTCGGTGAGATTGAGGAGATCCTCAATGTATTCCTTCCGCCGTCCGACGATATCCCCAGTTGAGGTCAACAGCTACCCACCTCCACTGTAAACAGTGTTGGTAGGGCACTGCTTCCCCCTCCTAAGGCGCTGGACGGTTTGCCAGAATCTCTTCGAAGCCAACCGATAGTCCTTCTCCATGGCCTCACCGAACTCCTCCCAAACCCGATTTTTTGCCTCCACAACTACCCGGGCTGCAATCCGCTTGGCCTGCTGGTACCCGTCAGCTGCCTCAGGAGTCCCACAGGCCAGCCAGGCCTGATAGGACTCCTTCTTCAGCTTGACGGCATCCCTTACTTCCGGTGTCCACCACCGGGTTCGGGGATTGCCGCCTCGACAGGCACCGGAGACCTTACGGCCACAGCTCCGAGTGGCCACGTCGACAATGGAGGTGGAGAACATGGTCCACTCCGCTGCTCTCTTTACCCACATGTCCATGTAAGATATTTGTAATTTGTAGTGATTACAATTTAGCTCAAAGGAGTTATTAATTAATTTATAGGGAATTCAAAAGAGTCACTTATTACAACCGAGCAAATGACTCGTTCGCGGTTCATTTGAACTGGCTGTAACTATCAACTCTGCAACGGATATAAATATCCGAACTATAGTGAAACACTATATAGTTAGCAAGGTAACTTAGATCAGAAGTTTAAGACATTAAATTTGTAAGCACAATAACACAAGTAATATTTCTCTTTAAAATACAAACAAGACTTTATTGATTATTCTAACACATACAACTAATATCTAACACAGACACACACATTCATACGCGTTGCAGAAAGAAAGAGAGTAAGGAAAGATTAAGTTTTAAGAGTGAGTTTAAGAGTGAGATGATGTAATCCCAAGTTTCTATGCACTTATAAAACACAACCTGAATGAACCATCAATCATTAGTTTAACCCTTTTATCGTTTCCTAGGTTATTAAATCTGTATCAAATACACCAGTTCAGTTTAAGAGTCTGGAGGCAGTACTTGCTTGTCTTTGCTTTTGGGGGATTCCCTTTTGTTGCGTGTAAGGGGTTTTCCCGGTCCATTCGTTGGCTGGTCTCCTCGTGCCTGATGTCTGGGTCACGTGGTCAGTCACGTGGCGTGCTGGCGGAATGAAAGTCTTTGTTTGAAGCTGGCTTTGCAGAAGAAACGTGGCTCGAAATCTTGTCGCAAAACTTAACTTAGAACCGAGACTCACAACGGAAAAGAAAGGAAACTAAGAAAAGAAAGGAAATTGAGAGGAGTAGATGATGGCTTGAATGAAGCTGTTTAACCCATGTTCTTCAGATCTTGATTTGGGTTATTTCGTCTGCGCGTTTACATGGTTCCTAGTCTGAGAGAGCGAGAGCAGCGAGAGAGAGCTTTTAGAGCAGCGAGAGAGAGTGAGCTTTGTTTTTGGGTCTAAGGTTTTTAAACTAAAAGTTTGTCCCCCCTCCTGAAGAGATCGGACCAATTAGACACTGGCTTTGTTTGCAAAGTCATAAATCATGCGTTATCTGGGATCTCCTTACTAGCAGAGAGAACAGAGGCTACAGTTTAGATATTATTACTATTATAAGAATACGGACATTTTACACAGATTTCAATCAAGCCATCTTTTGAATCATGAGCATACGATCATATTGATATGAAACACAACACACTTTCATTCAAACATCTAACAGTTATAACAATTAAATGAATTATATGGGATTAAACCATATTAAATGGACACATGTATTGTAGAAACACCTAGAATGATGTATAATGTTTTAAGTCCATTGAAAATTGTTCTTGAATGAGTTTTACGTATACTGTAGGAAGAATCTCAGTTTTCTGGTTTGAAAAGAAAAGAATTGGTTTGTTCGTTCAGAGGTCCTTAAGGAGGAGGGGGTCTGGAATGTTGTGGGCTCGAGCAGCTTCTGCTGTTATCTTGATCGGGCTGAATTGTGCTATCTCTGAGCCAATCATTCTTTTCCAAGCTATCTCACATTGACCAGTTCTTCCTTTAGTTGGGCTCATCTTCTTTGAAGCTTGCATGGCCATAAAGTTCTTAGCTGGGGGTTTTCGTTGGTCAGCGGAGACTGGCTGGCTTGAGCCTTCTTTTATGGCTCTGGGGTTGGTGATTTGGTGTCTGGAATGTTCAGTTCTGTGAGAAATTATGTTTGAACAATTCACCTGGAAGATTCATTTGTGTTTGTTTCACACTCAATCCTACATCCAAGACATATGGCCGGGGGTCAGATGAAACGACCACAAAGTCGATCATCGATCACCTGGTGCCACGTGCACTGATGGACACCCTTATGCTTGAACATGGTGTTCATTATGGACAAACCATGGCTAGCACAGAAGTCCAATAACAGAACACCGCTCGGGTTCAGATAAGGGGGGCTGTTCCTCCCAATCACGCCCTTCCAGGTATCACTGTCGCTGCCCACGTGGGCGTTGAAGTCCCCCAGTAGAACGACGGAGTCCCCAGTCGGAGCACTTTCCAGCACCCCTCCCAGGGACCCCAAGAGGGCCGGGTACTCTGTACTGCCGTTCGGCCCGTAGGCACACACGACAGCGAGAGACCTATCCCCGACCCGAAGGCGCAGGGAAGCGACCCTCTCGGTCACCGGGGTGAACTCCAACACATGGCGGCTGACCTGGGGGGCTATAAGCAAATCCACACCAGCCCGCCGTCTCTCACCATGGGCAACTCCAGAGTAGTAGAGAGTCTAGCCTCTCTCAAGGAGTGTGGTTCCAGAGCCCAAGTTCCAGAGCCCGAGTGTGGTTCTCAGGCTCCTTCCCCGCCAGCGAGGTGACGTTCCACATCCCTAGAGCCAGTTTCCGTGTCCAGAGATCGGGTCGTCGGGGCCCCCGCTTTCGACTGCTGCCCGATCCACTAAGCACCGGCCCCTAATGATCCCTCCTGCAGGTGGTGAGCCCACGGGATGGCGGCCCCACATCACTCTTTCGGGCTGAGCCCGGCCGGGCCCCATGGGTGGAGGCCCGGCCACCAGACGCTCCAAGGTGGGGCCCCGGCTGTGCCATGCTGGGCGACGTCACGGTCCTTGTTCTTAAATCGGTCATAAAGGGTTTATGAACCGCTCTTAGTCTGACCCGTCACCTAGGACCTGTTTGCCTTGGGATCCTAGGATCATTCGGGTACTTGTTTTCATTTAAAATGAATTATTCAAATAACTCTATGATTATTGCTTGTTTATTTCTGTGATTTACATAACAAACTTACTATAACTTTTATTTACACATATGGTGTTCAGTGTTGGCAGTCTAGAAGCAATACTGGTTTCAACTAGAGTACTACCATAGTGGTTGCTTTATTATTAATACAAACATAATTCTTGGTACACTAAAAAATATGTATTTTTTAATGCTGTTCACTTTATATCAACAGTTCATTTTCATTTAACTTCATTGTATCAGGTTTCTCTTTCAAACACCATTGCATCATGTTAAACTGACTTGAAACGGTTACTCTTTGGCTTAACTTGATGTTATCATTTTGAAAGAACATCTATCAAATAACTCAATTAAAAAGGGCAACTGAGTTCATTTGACTTGATAATTTCTAAGTAAAATAAAGAATTGAATTAAATAATTCGCATAAAAAATAACCATGCTTTATTTAAATGTTTTGTCTTGACTGCTGATTTCTTGCTTGACTGAATTATATTATTTTATAAGTGCAATGCAACTATTAGTGTTTTGTTGTTGTTGTTTTATTCTGTTGTTTGTCTTGCTATGATTTTCAAATTACAATGTATCAACCCCATTTTAAATGTATTTTGTGTCTGTCAAATTAACCACCTTACAAAACCTTTTACAGTGTTTGCATTAGGTTGTTCTGTCTTTTACTGCATTTAAAAATCATAATATAGCAAAGTGATATTGTGAAACCATAAATGATGTGATTCAATTAAATTAAAGCAAATTCATAAATCATTTAAAATACGCAGGAGAATAGGTTGTTTGCACATGACGTCATGCTATGGCGTGAAATGCGATTTGTTTTTCAACGGCTCTGGGAATCACTATCACTACCACAAACTACCCACAACCGGTTTGCGGTTTTAAGCGGGAGGCAGCCAGGGTTATTATAGTTTTGCATTTTTCATTAGTTTTTATTTTTATTTCGTTTTGACTTTTTGTTTTCAAATTCAGTTTAGTTTTAATTAGTTTTTAAAGTGGGTTTGCTAGTTTAGTTTATTTTTTATTTTTTTGAAAATGCTTAGTTTTAGTTTAGTTTTTATTAGTTTTAGTGTTAGTTTGAGTCTTTTTTGGTAATTTGGGTTATTTGTCAGGGGCAAGATTCAAAAAGGTCAGAAAAAGTATTGTGTAATAATAACTCAACAAAAACATGTTACAATAAAAAAAAAAAAAAATATCACACCCCATTGAAATTGAACCTCTTACAAAATCTACACATCTTCTATACAGAATTCACACCCTATACAAATACCACAGCTGTACAATTTTCACACCCTATAGCCTACTAAATTTACCCTATACAGTCAATAACCTACTCATCTGGATTGAAGCAGCAAACATTCAGTGTAAAAGTAAAAAAAAAAAAAAAATGACATAACATTATTTGTTCTGTCCTCAGTTTGTAAATTGTTTTTTGCTATAAGTTCAATTTCATGCTTGATAATTATTTTGTTTATTATAAGAAAAGAGACACAGGTATTTTGTAATGTAAGAAGAGTCTTTATTTTGAAAGAGCTTTTATTTTGACATGACCTTCTTGTTTACGTATGGGCGATCCCATGAGCTTCCGGTCCTTGAGCTTGCCAGAACCGTAATGTTACCGGCACGAAGCGCGTCGGGATATTTCTGATGTTTTGCTCCCGAATCTTGTTTGTCCCACACTCGTAAGGCGGCAATGTCTGTAAGTGTCTAACTTGAGTGATGATGTATATTGTATGTTTTGTGTAGAGGTAAACTTAATGAGCACGATGTAACGTCAACTCGAGAATGTATATTAGTAGCTACGTTACGTTGTTAACGTTCGTCTTTTGTTAATTAGCTAACTCATACTCTGTTAGCGTGCTAGTTATTGTACATTTTCTATTAAGCTAACGTGACTGTTTAAAGCTGGTAAATGTTGAAAGTTATATCTTGTACTTGCGAGGCAGGCTCCTAAGTATATTTTGTATTCTGTTTATTACAGTTTTACTCGATTTTCACTTGCAACGTTGGAAAATAAAGGAGCAAGGCGCTCGCGTCCTGGCTCGTGGAAACGAGTTTGGCTTGCTGTTGAGTCTGTGTTCACGCACCTAGCTCACACACAGACAGGGACAGTACAGTAAAAAGACAACCAGCGTGGGTGCAAGGGATAACGCAAGAACTGCAACATGGCGTCTGAATCGAAATCTAGAGATGAAACAAAGCCTGAAGCAAGCCCGCTACCACGTCCATCGTCTTCAAAGTCTTCGGTTCACTCGAGAGCCAGCTCAAAACACTCGTCCTCTTCAAGATCTTCTGTCATGGAGGCTGCCGCCAAAGCTAGAGCCGCAGCTGAAGCAGCGCTCACCAAGGTATCTTATGCTAAGCGACAGGTAGAAATGAAAAAGGAACAAGCTAAGCTAGATCTACAAAAGGCCACATTAGAAGCAGATTTGGAGGCATTGGCGTATGAAAGGGTTGAAGCTGAAGTCTTAGAAGCAGCTGTAGCTATGGGGAATGAAGATGTACAAAGTCTAAGAAGTGTGGTTCCGCCACAAGTGATTCGACAGCGCACCGAAGAGTATGTGCAATGCCAGCCACGTATTAGCGTACAGTCTTCTTCCTCACCGCATCACTATGAAATGCAGCACACAGTGAACAGTCCTCCATGTCAGTCAGCACATGGAACTGTAGAGGTAAAGCCCCCACTCAGAGACTTCAGACCCTTTGCACATGAGCCCGCACATGCAGCTGAACAATCCCCAACCTCAAAACCGTCACACAGTCCATACGGACATGATCAGCCTCCTCTTTGCCCTGACTCTCCACCCATGAGAGACTTCGCCAAGTTCCTAGCCCGCAGAGAATTAGTGACCACTGGCCTTACCAAGTTCGATGACTCACCAGAGAACTTCCGCGCATGGCAGTCGTCATTCTTCAATGCAACACAGGGCTTGGGGCTCGCCTACAGTGAAGAGTTAGACCTCCTCGTGAAGTGGCTAGGTAAAGAGTCATCGGAGCACGTGAAAAGGATTCGCGCTGTTCATGTCACTAACCCCAAAGCTGCCCTCCATCTGTCCTGGCAGAGACTGGAGGAATGCTACGGCACACCAGAGATGGTGGAGAATGCGCTGTTCAAGACTGTAAAAGACTGGATAGCTTTCCACGTCTGTCTGCTAAAGACAATGCAAAACTGAGAGAGCTCAGTGATCTTCTTATGGAGTTGCTGGCAGCTAAGGACGACGGTTATCTCCCCGGGCTGGCCTACTTCGATACTCCTCCTGGGATAAAGCCCATAGTCGAGAAGTTGCCTCCTGGCCTGCAGGAAAAATGGCTCACCACAGGCTCCCGCTTCAAAGAGCAACACAGAGTGACTTTTCCTCCTTTTTCGTTCTTCGTTGACTTCATCAACAGCCAGGCTAAAGCCCGCAATGACCCAAGTTTCACCCTGTCAAGCTACAGCCAGTCATACAGCAAGGGTGAGAAAACTCCATTCAAGCAAAGTGGATTCAAGACTGCTGTATCTGTTCACAAGACAGATGTGTCTGCTACAGTTGACGCAGACACCACAAGCGCCACAGACGCTGAAAAGAAAGACATTGATCCAGCTCGATATTGCCCTGTGCATAAGAAAACACATCCGTTAGAGAAATGTAGGTCATTCAGAATGAAAACACTGCAAGAACGAAAAGAAATTCTTAAAGAACACAAACGCTGTTATAAATGCTGTACCCCAAACCACCTTGCCAGGGACTGCCGGACGACACTGAAATGCGGTGAGTGTGAGAGCGAAAAACACTGCTCAGCAATGCATCCTGACACCTCTCAGCCACCACCTCCGTCGTCTGTCCAACCAGGTGCAGAGGCACAGCCAGCCAGTGTTCCCGTGGAAGTGAGATCGCAGTGCACCAAGGTCTGCGGCCTAAACAGTCTTCCACGCTCCTGCTCAAAGGTATGCCTGACGCACGTCTTCCCTCAAGGTCAACCAGAACACGCCATCAAGATATACGTCATACTCGACGATCAAAGTAACCGCTCCTTGGCACGCTCTGAATTTTTCCAGCTGTTTGGGGTCAACAGCAGCCCGTCACCATATCTGATGAGAACATGCGCCGGCACGACTGAGATGACCGGAAGAAAAGCAGTTGGCTTTCAAATCAAAGCAGTGAATGGAGGTGTGTGCCTTGATCTACCGCCACTCATCGAGTGCAACAAGATATTGACCAACAAGTCTGAAGTCCCGACACCAGAGGTCGCCCTCGCACACCCTCACCTCAGACACATCGCTCTGCATATTCCCAAGCTGGATCCTGACGCCCAGATGATGATTCTGCTAGGGAGAGACATGATTCGTGCACACAAGGTGAGAGATCAAGTCAATGGGCCCCACAACGCATCCTTTGCCCAGCGTTTAGATTTAGGTTGGGTGATAATAGGTGAAGTGTGTATCGACAATGCTCACAAGCCAACCGTGAACACCTTCAGAACCCACATTCTCCAGAATGGACGTCCGTCACTCCTCACTCCTTGCCACAATAGCATCTGCGTGAAAAAAAGACTGAGCTACGGCGGGGAGCACAGGTATGGCCACTCTGCACTTATGATAAAGCCTAAGCCAGCTGAAGAACAGCTCGGGCTCACAGTCTTCCAGAGAACAGACAATGACAATAAGAGTGCCATGTCCTTTGAGGATGAACTGTTTTTGAGCATTATGGAAAAGGAACTCCATCAGGATAAAGAGAATAACTGGGTAGCTCCGTTGCCATTTAAGTCTCCTCGTCCTCCGCTCCCCAACAACAGAGAGCAAGCTCTGTCACGCCTCAATTCTTTGAGACGCACGTTGAACAAGAATGCTGAGATGAAGCAGCAGTTTTCCTCCTTCATGGACAAGTTGTTCGAGAACAAGCATGCAGAGAGGGCATCGCCCGTCCAAGAGAAACAGGAATGCTGGTACCTGCCCATTTTCGGGGTGTACCATCCTCAAAAGCCAGGGCAGATACGAGTCGTGTTTGACTCAAGCGCCCAACAGCATGGTGTCTCCCTCAACTCAGTGCTGCTCACAGGCCCCGACCTAAACAATTCTCTCCTGGGCGTGCTGATACGGTTTAGAAAGGACCTCATCGCAGTCACTGCTGATATCCAACAGATGCTTTATGGATTCCTGGTGCGACACGACCACAGAGACTACCTGAGATTCCTGTGGCACGAAGACAATGACTTCTCGAAAGAGATTCAAGAATATCGCATGCGTGTGCATGTCTTTGGCAATAGCCCGTCCCCGGCGGTTGCCATCTACGGCCTGCGACGAGCAGCTCAGAGAGGTGAGTCAAGGTACGGCGCAGACACTAAGCAGTTTGTTGATAGACACTTTTACGTGGACGACGGGCTCGTATCCCTGCCCACAAAGTCAGCAGCCATCGACCTGATGAAG
Source organism: Scardinius erythrophthalmus (assembly GCF_964197995.2). NCBI lineage: Eukaryota > Metazoa > Chordata > Actinopteri > Cypriniformes > Leuciscidae > Scardinius > Scardinius erythrophthalmus. Next base: position 46,818,791 of record NC_138227.1, read on the forward strand.
CGAACATGTGCATCACTCGCAGAGTCCAACTTGAAACTGCACAAAATTGCCTCAAACAGCGTCGCTGTGATGAAAGCCTTTGAGCCTGAAGAACTGGCCACAGGCATCAAAGACTTAGGCCTGGACAACGAGACCCTGCCTGTACAGAGGAGCTTAGGCCTATGCTGGGACATCAACACAGACATGTTCACCTTCAAGGTCGCCGTAGCTGACAAGCCTTACACCCGGCGCGGGGTGCTGTCAGTCATTAACAGCATCTTTGACCCCCTGGGTCTGGCAGCACCAGTGACCATCAGAGGCAGATTGTTGCTACGAGAGCTGTCTATCGGAGTTCAGGACTGGGACACTCCTCTGCCTGATGAAAAGGTGAGCAGATGGGAAGAGTGGAAAGCCTCACTTGAGAAGCTGAGTAACCTCAATGTCCCTCGCTGCTATGTGAAGATGTCACTCTCAAAAGCCAAATACACAGAACTGTGCCTTTTCTCTGATGCCTCGAACTGGGCTATAGGGGCAGTAGCCTACTTGAGAGCTGTCACTGTAGAGGGCCATTGTGAGGTTGGATTTGTGCTAGGGAAGGCTAAGCTGTCACCACAACCAGAACCCACAATCCCACGCCTCGAGCTCTGTGGAGCTGTTCTGGCAACTGAGATGGCAGAGCTGATCTTAGACGAACTGGACTTCAAGCCAGACGCTGTTAAATTCTACTGCGACAGCAAGGTGGTCCTCGGATACATCTGTAATGACTCAAAGCGCTTCTATGTGTACGTGCACAACCGTGTGCATCGTATACGCCAGACAACATCCCCAGATCAGTGGCATTACGTCCCTTCGGAACAGAACCCAGCGGACTTAGCCACCAGATCTGTAGCAGCATCACAGCTCATGGACACAATGTGGTTTAAAGGACCCGACTTCCTCTACAAGCCTCCAGAGATGGAGAAACGTGATCACTTTGGATTGATAGATTCTGAAGCAGATGTGGAAGTTAGACCACAGGTGACCGCTCTAGCTACCCACCTCAAACCTAAGAGACTTACTTCTGAGAGATTCCAGCGCTTTTCCACATGGAAGTCTCTGCTGAGAGCTGTTTCCTACTTGAAACATCAGGTGCGTTCGCACAAGGCAGACACAACAGACACACCACAGCACACATGCAAAGGCTGGCATCAGTGTAGTGGGCCTCGCACTCCTGAGGAGCGCACAGCAGCTAAGAGGCTCATACTAGAGACTGTTCAGAGAGATGCATATCCAGATGAATACGCTGCTCTTCAAGCAAACAGAGAAGTCTCTAACTCGAGTCAGCTCTTGACCCTTGACCCTTACATGAGCGACGGTCTGCTGCGGGTTGGAGGGCGTCTTAGAAATGCTTCTCTTAACTCTGAGGTAAAACACCCAATTATCCTCCCTAAGTATAGCCATGTAGCCAAGCTGCTTGTAGAACACCATCATGCTGAAGTGAAACACCAGGGGCGACAGTTCACAGAAGGGGCTATCAGAGCAGCTGGACTGTGGATTGTCGGTGGCAAGAGACTGGTGAGTTCTACCCTTCATCATTGTGTGACATGCCGTAAGCTCAGAGGGAAGCTGGAAGTGCAGAAAATGGCTGACCTCCCTCCAGAGCGGCTCGACACCTCCCCACCCTTCTCATACGTAGGGCTGGACGTATTTGGACCGTGGACAGTGATGACCCGACGCACTCGAGGAGGTGCAGCGCAGAGCAAAAGGTGGGCCATTCTGTTCACGTGCATGAACACCAGGGGGGTACACATTGAAGTCATAGAGTCAATGGATGCCACAAGCTGTATTAATGCATTGCGAAGATTCTTTGCCATCAGAGGCCCGGCAAAGCAGCTCAGATCAGACAGGGGGACAAACTTCATAGCCGCCAGTGCAGAGCTGGGCATGGAGCGTCCTGAGGAAAAGCAGACCGAAATCCTGAGTTATCTCCACAGCAAAGACTGCACATGGGAGTTCAATCCGCCGCACGCCTCCCACATGGGGGGAGTGTGGGAACGTATGATTGGGGTCACACGCAGAATACTAGACTATATGCTTTTGCAAAACAAGCATACTCACCTGACGCACGAGGTCCTGTGTACCTTGATGGCAGAGATATCAGCAATTATCAACGCACGGCCGCTGATTCCCATCTCATCAGACCCCTCCTCGCCTATTCTGCTGTCCCCTGCTATGCTCTTGACCCAAAAGCCAGGCCTACATGCTCCACCTGGAGACTTCACCAGTAAAGATCTCCTGAGAGGTCAGTGGAAACAAGTGCAAGCACTGGCAAACGAGTTTTGTGGCCGTTGGAGAACTGAGTACTTAAGCACTCTTCACTCAAGACGCAAGTGGCACAGAAATCAGCGCAACCTACAAACTGGAGACATTGTGCTGCTAAAACAGACTCAAGCACCAAGGAACGAGTGGCCAATGGCTTTGGTCACATCGGCCTCTCCGAGCAGCGATGGACGAGTCCGCAAAGTTGAGGTGCAGACCGCATCTCAGGGCACTTCAAAGACTTATCTGCGGCCCATCTCGGACGTCATCCTTCTCCTTGAAAAAGACTGAACAGACGTGCACGAGAAAAAAAAAAAAAAAGGAAAGTATATAAAGACAAGTTGAGTAGTGGCATTATGCCAGACGGGGAGTGTTCTGTCCTCAGTTTGTAAATTGTTTTTTGCTATAAGTTCAATTTCATGCTTGATAATTATTTTGTTTATTATAAGAAAAGAGACACAGGTATTTTGTAATGTAAGAAGAGTCTTTATTTTGAAAGAGCTTTTATTTTGACATGACCTTCTTGTTTACGTATGGGCGATCCCATGAGCTTCCGGTCCTTGAGCTTGCCAGAACCGTAATGTTACCGGCACGAAGCGCGTCGGGATATTTCTGATGTTTCGCTCCCGAATCTTGTTTGTCCCACACTCGTAAGGCGGCAATGTCTGTAAGTGTCTAACTTGAGTGATGATGTATATTGTATGTTTTGTGTAGAGGTAAACTTAATGAGCATGATGTAACGTCAACTCGAGAATGTATATTAGTAGCTACGTTACGTTGTTAACGTTCGTCTTTTGTTAATTAGCTAACTCATACTCTGTTAGCGTGCTAGTTATTGTACATTTTCTATTAAGCTAACGTGACTGTTTAAAGCTGGTAAATGGTGAAAGTTATATCTTGTACTTGCGAGGCAGGCTCCTAAGTATATTTTGTATTCTGTTTATTACAGTTTTACTCGATTTTCACTTGCAACGTTGGAAAATAAAGGAGCAAGGCGCTCGCGTCCTGGCTCGTGGAAACGAGTTTGGCTTGCTGTTGAGTCTGTGTTCACGCACCTAGCTCACACACAGACAGGGACAGTACATTATTTAATATTTGAATCACAGCTTTTGACATCGACAACCACAACCAAAAAGAGCATTTTACCTCAAACTTGTGATTAGTTAACTTTCTAAAGAAGGCGCAATCGCTTCTCGGGTCGACATTAACACACAAAATTATATTCAGAAATTAAAATATTTTTATAACACTTTTTAATGTGTGATTGTGTAAAGGTGTTCACGAGATACCAACCTTTCGCTAACTTGCTTTCAACGTCGACCGAACACTCGTTCTCATGGAGACGCGGTGTGCACGGAGGGGAGGGGCTGTGTGTGTGTGTGTGTGTGTGTGTGTGTGCGCGCGCGCGCATGTGAGAGACGCATGAGTGACAGAGAGACGGAGGGAGAGCAGGGAAAGGAAATGCAGCTGAACGAATACGCTGCGTGTTTTAAATAGCGTTAATGAAATTAAATGAAAATGAAAGACCTTGACAAAGACGAAAACTAAGGACATTTACTCTATAATTTTATTTTATTTTAGTTAGTTTTGCCAAACAACACATTACAGTTTTAGTTAGTTATTGTTTTTTGTAATGCCTCGTTTTTATTTTTATTTCAGTTAACGACATTGTTTTTTCCACCTAGTTTTCGTTTTTTCGTTAGTTTTCGTTAACGATTATAACCTTGGAGGCAGCTCATCGTGTGTTATTTGGAGCACAAGCTGTAAACTAACAGGTAATTTTTCAATCTATTTGCATCTGTGTTATTAGAGTATTAGGTAGATATTTTAATATGTCGGTTGATATTGATGTATTTATTGCAAAAATGATTTTTATAATGGAGCCTTCTGAATTTAAATATAGCGTGAGGCCTTGAGGGATGCAGCGGTTAACCATTTATCATACATGTAGTTAAGTATAAAAAAACATTATTTATTCACTCCTTATGTTAAGAGTCTTAAACCAGTAGCCAGACATATATATATTTATTGCAGTTCAGGTCAGTTTTTCAAGTTTATGTCAAGTCCGCTTTTCTCACGTAAGTGACGTTTTTGACGGCCTTTATCTCGAGGTGGATTATCACCCTTTTTTAATACAATTTATGTAGATGCCTGCGGTTTGTTTAATTCATTGAGCCATGTTTTTGAATACACGTTGTGTGTCTCACCTAGCTAATTTTAATAAAGTCAAACTTGTAGATTTTAATTTGTACTGATTGATTATATTACCCCTATTCACATGTATTGTACCTGTAGTACAGCCATAAAAACAATGTTTATTCTGTGTATGCTGAGTGTCTTAAACAAGTAACAAGACATTAATACATTGTGTGCAATGTTTAGATCGATTCTGTTGTTCTCACATGGTTTTGTAGCCTGACAAGCCACACCCACATCAAGATGCTGGGTCTGGGAACACACCATTGGCAGGGCTCAGTCCGAGGGGCGGGATAAACGGTTGTCTTTCAAACTCCCTCTGCACGCAATAGGATAGCGCTACGATTTCTAGGCTAATGGTTTTGCTCAGTTCTGTTCTTTCCCCCTCCCCTAATAGTTCTGATGCTGGTCTGACGTCTTGAGCTGGAACATCACGTTCTTTTATCACAATTTTGTCGACATCGAGACTGGTGTCTTTGAATACACGTTGTGTCTCACCCAGCAAAGTATACAGTTAAAAATATTATAATCAAACTTGTAGATTTTAATTTATACTTTTTGATTGTTACCCCTAATTTGTAATTAGTGACTTAATTCTAAATAGTGACATAGGGGTGTAATGGTACACAGAAGTCATGGTTTGGTATGTACCTCTGTTTGTTAACGATTCTGTACAAAATGGTCATACTTTAGTTTAGGGTCCAATTTTCATTAATAACTAACTTTTAACTTAACCCCCTGGGGTCGGCGGTATCACTGGCAATACCAGCTCACTTTTTTTCTTATCAATACAAAAGTCTAAATAGTCTGTTGATTTTGATTTTACATGTAAGTGTTATACATGAATCAAAACGCTTAAATGTCTTCTTTTATTTGTGGACACTCATAATAAAAACAAAATGACGTGTTTTTCGTAAAATAAAGAAAATAAACATGATGCGCATTCTGCAGTCTCTCTCAATGTGAAACTCATTCTGAAACGCGAGAGAAAATGACCTGTAACTCAGCGAATGTTTGTCACACAGACTTGAAACGCATGTCTATACAACGCTTGGAGTCTCTATTTCTAAAGTATGTAAATTATATAAAAAACAAATATTCTCTGTTTAAGTAATCTGTATGAAAGCAGCGGCATGTACAGTTTCTCAAACGTTTCCTCTTTAACTCTAATGTGACCACGCCCACGCGCGCACGAGCGATTGACATGCAAATGATCCACGCGGAGAAATGCAGACCTGTAAACGACCTCATCACCTCAAAACAAAGAATTAGAGACTTCGGTAACTTACTCCTCTGCTTTTCATCGAGTTTGGAAGAAGTGCATCTGTGTTTGTGCTGTGCTGTGCTGTTTCACTTGGATTTACCTCAGAAGAATTAGAAGAACGTGATTTGAAGATGAGAAGATTTTTAAGGTAAGACATGTTAAACTGGTCGTGCCAGATTAAAATGTATGTTATGAAATGAGATTGAAGTAATAGCATGAACTAAGCCTAATATCGGACATGTATATGTATCTATAAAAAGACAACATGTTGAAATGTGAACTAGACTGGTAGGCAATACATGTCCGAGACAAGGATGTTTTTATATTCTATAATAAAACACAGCATGATAAAAGTAGGCTAGTATGAGTGTATACTATGGTGAATATTATAATGTTTAGAACCATGTTTACTGTTAAATACTGTGTTTATGGATATCTGCTGAAACATAGATGTATAACAATAATTAGTTTAATAGTCTTGATCGCTTCAGTAAATGTTATCTGCATGCGTTTGGAAAGCAAAATGCGCCAAACAATCGGCATCATTTTTTTTTTTACTCCAAATGTTTATTTTCGTTATGACATTATGAAATGAGATTGAAGTAACATATGATTATCAATATATGTTTCTCTAGTGCAGTGAAGTGTTGAAGTGTTCCTTTTTAACGATTCATAGGCTATTGCTATTATTATTTTATGCAGCACAGTACATAGCTTATGCCTACAAGGCACAACAAACCTGGTGTTCATTTTATATATATATATATATATAAAATTGTATGACGTAGCCTAGAATATTTGCTCCAAAACTATGTGAAAATCATCCTGACTGCTCATTCAGATAAGACAATATATTGATTTAAAATTTGCAAGACATGTTTTGTGTGAGAAAGCTGTATGCGAAGAGGCATGAACATCATGAATATTTAATTTTTTTTTTTTTTTTTTTTTAGGGATCAGATGCCCCACGGATGAGTCCTGCTGACTTCAACATTCACATAAGTATCTGTACATGAACATGGTAAAGTGAAAAATCAAACACCTTGGAAATAAAAGGTATGTACTATGTTTCAGGAATGGTGTATAATGGTGTAATGGAATGGTGTATAATTGTTTCAATGGTGTTGAAACAATCTACATTGTTAAAAGCGCTATATAAATGAAGATTGACTTGACTTGACTTGACTTGACTTTAAGTCTGGTTAAGTCTCTGTCTTTAGTTCAGTGTGTTAAATAATGTGCTTTTTTGTCATTTGTTGTGTATATTTGGATTATGTTGTGTTGTAAATAAATCCAAAAAATCAAAAAGCCATTCTTTTTTAAATCTCCTCATTCTTTGTGCAAGGTTGCACAGAATGATAGGGCCTGATAGCTCCTAATAGGGCCGTTAGGGGAGGGTCTTTGTCTTTCTCAGGTGTGAAAGAAATTAAATATTCATGATGTTCATGCCTCTTCGCATACGGGTTTCTCACACAAAACATGTCTTGCAAATTTTAAATCAATATATTGTCTTATCTGAATGAGCAGTCAGGATGATTTTCACATAGTTTTGGAGCAAATATTCTAGGCTACGTCATACAATTTTCAAAAGTCTTGTGAAGAAATAATCAATATGGGTTTTATGACCTTATTTCAGTGAGAATTTTTTTGTGTGTTTTCACAAACCACGCATAAATGTCATTATCTCAAAACTACAAACTTTTACATACATGATGCTGACATATTATTGTAGCAGAGTTTGTGCTGAATACAGTGTCATCAGACTTTAGCCATGGAAATGTCACAAGTAACAGAAATAAGCACAAATGTCAGAACATGTCAGAACACCTCCAGGGCCCAGAAAACAGTTCAGACCCCAGAGGGTTAACAACCCCCTTTATTATTGCTTATTTATAATTATTAAGGTAGGTGTTAAGTTTAGGCATTGGGTAGGATTTACGGAAGTAGAATATGGTCATGCATGTTTTGTGTGAAACCGCAGCTTTTTTGTCGTTTACATAATTTTTATTGTTTTTAACTTTAAAAGTTGGAGCCTAGCGTTTTGCGTCTGCTGGTACTGAAATTAATACGGATACCTATTGTACCTGTAGTAAGTGTAAAAAACATTTTTTTTCTAGGTATGCACCGATACCACTTTTTACAGAACGTGTCCGATACCGATACTTTAATTTTTGGTACTCGCCGATACAGAGTACTGATACCGATACCTGTATTTTCACTGCATTTTTTATTTTTAAATGTATTGGGTAGAGAAACCAAAAGAATAGAAATCATATTAGTTGGCTTAATTTGTATATCAAATATATATTTTCTTCAGTTATTTTCATGCTCAATTAAACCTGCTAAAATACATTGTATTAGCTTCTGTTACTTTCACTCTTCATTCTATTGCGCTATCATATTTTATCCTTTCATTTAATAGCACAGCACATATTTAAAGCTGCTCCAGCAAGGCTCAGTGCTGAGGATTGGGTCAGTGGTTCAAATTTTTATATAGCAGTGAAATATCACAATTCTCTATTACAATTTTAATACTACAGTAAAATTACTAGCCTAATTAATGTGAATTTAAAACATTATTAACCTGTTAAGCTGCACCCCCACTTTTAAAAAATCCCCAAAAATGACATACCCAAACTGAAACAGATACAGTTCATGAACCCTTTGCACTAAAAGCACAAGTATGATCTCATTTGAAAGCTGACACCTGGCAGTTTATTGTAAATGTAGAATTAATTATTGTCATAATGAAAAAAATTGTTATAAATAGCTTCAAAGTTTTGTAAAGTTATTAGAAATTATTTTTTATGAAACATCCTTATGAAAATAAAATTGAAGTTGGCACTGTAGCAATCTAGAAATGCACTACAGCTAAAGCCACATCTAAACATTTTATGTTTAAAATCTGAAGATAATAAGTCCAAAACTCTGTATTTAGTTAAATGTTTTTCAAGACCATGTCAATGACTTTATTTTGATTTGACGCTAAAATGCAACTGATGTTTATTGCCATCTTCTAAGCAGAGGTGGGACAAAGTCATTGTTATGCAAGTCACAAGTAAGTCTCAAGTCTTTGCCCTCGAGTCCCGAGTCAAGTCGAGTCAAAGATGAGGCAAGTCCCGAGTCGAGTCAAAAGTCAAAGCCAACAAGTCTCAAGTCGAGTCCAAAGTCCTACCATTTTAGTTTCGAGTCATTTCAAGTCCTCTTACCACAGAAATAAAATGTATGCAAATCATGTATGTCTGTAAGATTTGTATTTATTTAAACCTCTTTTTATACAATGACATTAATCAAATACAGTAAAAAACTGAAAATTTAATTTTCACAAAAAATTATTGTATTTCAACAGCATATTGCACTAGAACAATGCACAGCAGCTTCAGGCCTGTATTGTATTGACCTCATATTGCAAAACAGTTTAACTTTCAAATAGACATGGGTCCTTTTAGCCTAAACTAAAACAAAACTTAAGCCTTAAATTAAACATATCAATAAAATCCTCACTCCTCAAAATGATCACTTCTGAAAAACTGGACCAACGTGATAATACAGAGAGAGAGAGAAAGAGAGAGAGAGAGAGAGAGAGAGAGAGAGAGAGAGAGAGAGAGAGAGAGAGAGAGAGAGAGAGAAAAATGCTTGTATTTCAACAGCATATTGCACTAGAACAATGCACAGCAGCTTCAGTCCTGTATTGTATTGACCTCATATTGCAAAAGTTTAACTTTCAAATAGACATGGGTCCTTTTAGCCTAAACTTAAGGCTAACTTAAACAAAACTTAAGCCTTAACTTAAACATGTCATCAATAATATCCTCTCTCCTCAAAATTATGACTTCTGAAAAACTGGACCAACCTGATAATATGAGAGAGAGAGAGAGAGAGAGAGAGAGAGAGGTGGACAGGTGATGAGCAGAGAGTGAGTGTGTGTGCTGTGGACAGGTGGAGGGAGGCCCCTATACTGCATTGCATTTGCAAAAGATCAAATTGGTCAAAAGTCTGTCAGTCATTTGTGCGCGATGGGGACGCAGAATGATGCCACCATGGCTGAAAACTCGCTCCACTGGAGCACTAGAAGCAGGCACTGCCAAGACTCGGATGGCTACTTGAAAGAGTGAAGGAAGAGTCTTACTGTTCAGTGCCCAGAACAAAAGGGCATTCTGTCCTTCTGCCATGTCAATGTAGTGACTTAGCTGTACTGCTGGTGGGGTCCCAACATCCCTTTTCTGCCTCTTATGGTATGCAGCAAACAGCCCTTCTCCTTCCATGTCCTCTAGTTCTTCTTCAGCAGGCATTGTCACAGGCACAGGTTGCTCCGTCTCTGCAGCATCTTGCAGGATCAATTCTAAAAAAAACGTGTCACAACAGTAGAAACAAAAGAGCCCTTATTACCATTACTGATGTTGATGACTGTGCAAGACTGAAAATTGTAAATATTGTTAAAGTCAGATTAATATCACATTAGATCCTAGATCAGATTAAGATTAAATTATTTTATGTTGCATTTAAGTTGCATTGCAAGTCAATAATATTTACCTTTAACTCGTTGTGTCACCTCTGACTTGATGTCACGGTTGACCAGCACATGGGGCTCAAATCAACCTTTAATGTTCATGCCTTTTAACAATACAAACAATACAAACAACTTTCCAGACCTCTGATTTTCCCACTCCTGTAGTAGCGACGGTGAATTCACCTGCGGCAAGTTTACTTTTCACCAACTCCATCTTCTTCTCCAGGCTAAAGGCGTGCACGCAGTGGCGTCAGGTCTGCCCCCGCCCCTCTCCATGATGCACGTTGCACGCAACAGCCAGACTTTCTTTATGGTGAACAGCAGCGATGATTAATAAATGTTTTTTTGTTTTGTTTTGTTTTTCACTGAGCGGAAAAGATTAAGCCCGGGGTCCGACCCGACCTGAGTCATTTGCTTATATTTTCGACCCCGAACCCGGCCCGAACCCGCGGGTCCCGTCTGGTTTGTCGGGCCGACACGACCCGTTGAGAACTCTAGTGCGGTCGTGCACTTGAGTGAGGCTATATTACGTAAACGCTCATTATCCTGTAGGCTATAAGTAATTCAATTAATATAAAGGGCCGATTTGTCCACGAATGACTTAAATGAACAACTAGCCTACTAGTCGACTAGAAAAAAAAACTTTTAGTCGGAAGCAGCCCTTATTTTCGAACCAGGCAACAGGACATCTGGGTTGAGCGAGCGACCCTGCGGAATGAACGAGCGGAGCGGAATATTCAGAAATGCGCTCTCCACTCACAAGCTCTGATCGGAACCAGGGTTATTATAGTTCTCTTACGAGAGGTTCTCTCGTATTGCGTAAGCTTGCTTACGCTGCGGGAAAAGTCTTCTTTTCTCGAGATACTGAAGCCAAAAATTATCCTTAATTTCATATTTTGTCAACGCAGTGCAGCTGCGGGCAGCTGAGCTAGAGCGGCATACTGAGCTGAGCTCATTGGCTGCCGCGCGGCAACTGCTTAAGCCTACCAGCCAGCCTGGCATGACAGCACGCCAGAATGGGCGGCGTCAGAGCGTATATAAGGAAGGCTCGTAGGCAATATTCTCTGATTTCTGTCTTTTCAGCGAAGCACTCGCATCGCTGAACTCTGAGAGGAAGCCGTCGCCGTTGTCCTGCAAGGAACAGCTAACGAGCCAGCTTAGGACAGCCTGAGGAAGCCGGACGAGTCTTCGCCGCCTTCAGCCTGCCGTGCCAGCTCAGCTATCCGGCGATATCCTTTCATTACAAGCTCTTTGTGTGTGTGTTTTGCTTCCGCAGCACTATCTAAAAGAGCAGAGGCGTTGTTGCAAATGCCTCGCACCACGTGCGGCTCATGCCGCTCTACGCTCAGCGACGGAGACCGCCATCTTATCTGCGCTCTCTGCCTGGGCCGGGACCATGCAGCCGTCGCGCTTTCCACGGGCGGCTGCGCCTTCTGTGAGGAGCTGCCGATGTCGACCCTGCGGGTTCGACTCGCCCTTTTCACAGAGCCTGCTCCAACCGTCGTCGGGCCGCGAAAAAAGAAACGCCGCTCTCAACGACCACCGGAGCCTGAGACTCGAGCCAGCGCCTCGCCGGAGCCTCTCCCGCGAGCCTCGCTCTCTCCTTCTCCGCCCCCGCTTCCCGACGCGCAGCCGACGGCTCTCGCCCTCGATGCCGTCGCCTCAGGGAATGAAGCGGATGACGACGCGCTACTGGACACGTGCTCCAGCGTCCAGACCAGCGCCTTTTCTACTGGAGCTTCACGAGGAGCTTGCTAAATCGTGGAACGCTCCAGTTTCAGCCAGACTCCGCTCTCCGGCCTCATCAACTCTCTCCCGCGTGGACGGAGCCACGGAGAAAGGGTATGACCGGATCCCACCGGTCGGACAGGCGGTTGCAGCGCATCTTTGCCCCCCATCCGCGAGATGGTGCTCAAAGACTGCCCTCCCGTCTAAGGCCTGCAGGACTACTTCGGCGTTGCCAGCCGCGCTTTCTCTGCCGCTGGGCAAGCCGCCTCAGCCCTGCATACAATGGCGGTCCTTCAAGTTCTCCAAGCCGACCTCCTCCGCCAGCTCGACAAGGGAGAACTGGATAAGTCTCTAGCCGACATGGGGGAACAAGAGCGGTCCGTGTTTCTCAACGCCCCGCTCTCACCCACCGGTCTCTTCGGCCCTGCGGTGAGTGGCCTCGTGGACCGCTTCTCTGAAGTACAGAAGGCGTCACAGGCCATGAACCTCCTTCTGCCCCGCCGCTCGAGCTCCGCTGCAGGCCACTCTAACACTCAGCCTCCTGCACGCAGCTCCACGCAGCGCCCGTCTCGACCTCCAGCTTCGCAGCAGCACCAGCGCGGCCGACCCAGGTCCCGCTCCACCAGCCAGCACAGGCCGCCAACCCCGCGGGGTCCCCGGCCTAGAGTTTCGCTGAAACCCGAGCCTGCGAAGTCCTCCTAGCACTCGTCGAGAGGAAAAGACGGTTGAGTCCCGCCGCGGCCGGACCGCCGTCAAAGCTAACTTGTATCCCTCTGCCAGTCCCCTTGATAAAGGCTACTCCAGTAGTGTCCACTGCAGCCAACGAGCCAGTTTCTCAACTCTCTCGCCTGCCCACAAACGCCGTTTTTACGGCGACCCAGATAAATCAAATAAAGAGTGTAAAATCTGGTCATTCGGCTCACGGCGTCAGTGTTATGAGTGTAGTAAACATGCCCACGTCCCAGTGTTCATTGCTACACACAAGCACTATCTCCCCTGTGTACCCCACAGAGTGCACTCACATAAAGCGCGCTACGGCCGCTCGAGTGTTAGTTGTAGGTCACGTGCCCACGCCCCAGTGCTCACACCTACACAGTGCCCGCTCTGTCTCACACATTCGGGGACCAGAACACTCCGCCACCGGCTGTGTGTTAATAAAGAGCCCTGTGCCCGCTACACAGCATGCACACTCTCATGTAAACACTCACGAGCCCGCCCCGCTTCCGCGCCGCGAGCCGTCACACACAACGCTCTATCACAGCGTCACTCAGCCGGCTGCCGCTATCAGCGAGCCCCCGTCTCCCCTCACTGCCACTGCGCGACTCGCGCACATACCGCCACAGGCTCCCTGTCCCGCGCTGTGCGGCGGGCGGGACCCGGAGGCGATTCGACCCCTAGCTATGAGTGCGAATGCATGGAAAGCTATTCCGGGAGTGTCGAAGTGGGTACTAAACACAGTGATAAAGGGCTATTCGCTTCAATTCGCTCGCCGCCCCCCGCGCTTTCGCGCCCGGGTCGAGACTCAAGTGAAGGCGGATGCAGCTCATCTGCTTCACGCAGAAATAGCGAATTTGCTGCACAAAGGGGCGATAGAACGAGTTCACCCTCCGGTTACCGAGGCAGGCCGTTATACAGCCGTTATTTCCTCGTACCCAAGAAGGGCGGAGCGCTCAGACCTATATTAGATCTGAGATATTTGAACAAAGCGCTCGTGAAACGACCGTTCAAAATGCTCACGACCAGTCAAATCCTCGCGCAGATTCGCCCGGGGGACTGGTTCATCTTTCTCGATCTGATAGACGCGTATTTTCAGATTCAGATTATACCCCGTCACAGGCCATTCTTGAGATTCGCCTTCGATGGTCAGGTATATCAGTACACCGTCCTGCCGTTCGGTCTGTCCCTGGCACCCCGTACATTTACGAAGTGCATGGATGCGGCTCTCGCACCCCTGAGATCAAAGGGAATGCGAATTCTGAACTATCTGGACGATTGGCTCATTATAGCGCACTCAACAGAGGAACTAGTTTCTCACAAGAAAGCGCTTCTCGTCATTTCTTCTGCGCTTCTGTGTTCGACACCTCGCCGCTTCCATTCAAGTGGGAAAAGTTTTTCCCCTGAAAACCTTTCAGAGGCTTTTGGGCCATATGGCGTCAGCCGCAGCGGTCCTGCAGCTGGGTTTACTTCGAATGCGCCCGCTTCAATGCTGGCTAAAGTCAGAAGTGCCCCGCAAAGCATGGATTTCGGGCCGTGCACCAGTCAGAGTGATTCAGCGCTGTGTCTCAGCCCTGCAGCCCATAATAATAATTATGTTATTATTGGACTCGTGTCTATTCTTGTCAACTGTTTTCTATAAATATGTTTGTATTGGCTAACATTTATTCAGCTAATGTGTGCATGTCCTGTTTAAAATATCCCTATACTGTGTTCTAGGGGTTTCTTAATTTTAGACTAGTTGACCAGCACACATTATATGCAGTACAATTATATAATGCATGTGTGTGTGTCATCGTCCAAACCGCCCATACAATACCCCCCCCCCCAATCCCCCCCCCCCGTCGTCGTCGTCAGTATGCAAAAAAAAATTGCAAGGTTGGCAGGTATGTACTACTATGATTGTATAAAAGTATTGCGCAAAAGAAGACTCACCACGAGGAGACAGTAGTGGTGTTTATCGGGACCAGAACCAGGTTAGTCTGTCCTAGAACCGCTTTGCTGTCCTCCAGTAGCTGTTTTAAGTGGCTGTATACCACCACAATAGATTGTGGAATTGGCAGAGTTTTTCCTTGTGTGTCCTTGGGCCTGTTTTGTGCTTGCTGAAACTCTTTCAAAAGCCGTAGGCAAACACATTCACAGACCCTGTGGACTTCAAGGTCCTGAGCCGCCTGCCCATGAGTCATGAACAGCGTAGGAAACGAAGACCAGGAGACTTGGTTGTTTCTTCAGCAGGATTCTTTATTGAGAACACGAGCTGTCGATAGCTGCAGTCATCAAGTCTGACTAGGGAACTTTACATTGTAGTTTATATCCCTTTCAAGGGGGAGGGATTTACATAGAGGTGGAGACACTCTGAACAAAGCATGTAAATTAAGTAAATGAGTCAGCTCGTTACCGAAATTTCCCCAACCCTGATCTCATCAGCATAACTGTGTCATTCAACTGCATAGATGCTAATCCAATCAGCCTGACTATTCAACGACTGGGACAGGGGCTCCAAGAGCCATTAAAGACAAAAGGTGAGAGTCTCAGTAATCTGACCCGTTTAACTTACAATAGAGAGAACAGGACGGGCAGGAATCTCTTTGCTGGAAACTCTGTTTAACAGCTGATATCATCATAACCGTAAATGATAAATTCAATACTCTACTTTCTCAGTTTATATACTATTGTATTGGAACCTAAATTAAACATTTTATAAATTTGTAATACAACAGTTCCCTTTGAGAGTTCTAATAACTCTCACAAAATACAAATTTAGACACTTAAAAGTTCATTCTTGTAACCTGTGATCGTTACAGGCACATAGCACATGCTCTGTGTTGATTGTCTGTAATTGCATGCTGACACAGAAACAAACATGCAATTAGGGTCCGTGAAGTTTTTACAGGTAATAATCTTTTCTGGCTGGAACTGTCATTTTCTCTTGAGTCATTTGTTGTATGAAACACTTGATACTGTGGACGCATAAATAGTACACCAGTAGGAGAAACAACAGCAGAATTGCTATTTCCTTGATCCACAGCCAGGGTTTACCTAACAGGTTTCTGAACCATGAAGAATTATCTTCAGTCATCTGATGTAATTTTGCTGAAAGATCAAGAATGTCTTGTTGGATTTTGTTCAAGTCCTCTGTTGGATCCATTAACCTGGTGCAGCACTCAGGGCCAATAATGGTGCAGGCTCCCCCTTGCATTGCAAGAATGTAATCCAAGGCCACTCTGTTCTGTAAGATCATTATCTTGTGTGAAGCAAGAGTGTCCGTGATGTTACCCAGGGCCAAAACTGTATCATTGGCTAATTTCTGTACAGAATTCGATAGCTTCTGACTTGATCAAGGGCCTGTATGACACCATAAGATGGGATTAATGCTCCAAGAGTTCTTGACCACCATGTTTGTGCACAAATGAGTCATGGAATGCAGCCATCTTCTTTGTTTGTGGTAGGAGCTGAATTTTGTAGATGTGGAGAGAGATGGGGTGTGCCACCCATGGGATTCCTGCTCCTTCTGAAGGCGGGTATGGCATGCAAACATTCTTTCCAGCAAACAAGGCGTTTCTTGACATATTCATCAGCTCTAAGAATATGTTGTTTCTGGAGTCTATATTTTGTGCGATGTACATGATGGTTACTTGTAAGGCAATCTTGATCATGTTGGTGGATGACTGAAGGTTCCGTATGTGAGTCTCTGCATTGTTTATTTTTTTCTTTTTCTTTTGTGATAGTTGGCTCGGCAGTGGGTCTGTTTGTTTTCTTGAGGTTGTGGCTTCATATGCAGGTGAGGAGGTTGGTGCATATGGGTCTCGGGACAGCCATCAAGTGGTATCTGCACAGAGTAAGAAAGAAAACAAAAAACGATAGAGCAGTATTTGTTCAAACACTAGGGTTGTATCCTTTTCCGAGTCTGTTATTGTTGTTCCTTCTTTCCCTATATCTTAATTCCTGCGACACCTAAAGAACAGTGAGGTATGGATGGACTAGTGGATGGGGAAGGCCTATGAGGGAGTCTTCACCGCAGGGTTGGCCCCCGAAGCCTGTTGCATTCGGTTCTTCCCTGGGCTCCTCACTGGTCCGTGTCCTATCCTATCCCTGTAGGTGGGGGAACAACTTTACAGTGTGACACATGAGTCCAGGTTTTCCTTCCCTGACACAATACTGCAGCTGCTGTAATCAACATCACTTGATGTGGTCCGTGCCACTTAGACTCTAATGGCTTGTTGAATGGCACCTCATGAATGGCCTTGCATATTAATATAAACGAGCCAGAGGTTCTTTATGCGTAAAAATGGCAGCAATGGAAAATAATGGAAACAAAGAAATTTCACAGACACCGAAATAGAGGTTCTTGTGACGGAGGTGGAGGAAAGGAAAATTATTTTGTTTGGTAGCCATAGCATTGACGTCACTAACAAAAAAAAAACAAAGTGTGGAATGGCAGCATGTGACTGCGGTTGGTTCGGCTAACCGGACGGTTCCCGAAATAAAAAAGAAGTGGCCCGACTTAAAGGTGGGGGCAAAAAAAAGGCTCGCCAGTCACCGACAGAGTGTGTGTGGGACTGGTGGGGGTCCTGGGACGCCCGATCTGTCCCCCTTGGAGACCCGGCTGGCTTCTATCATTAGAGAAACCAGTGTGTGCGGCATTCTGTCTGACACGGAGGGAGACACAGACATGGTGGAAACAGGTAAATTATTTTATTGCATTAGCACAATTAAATAAAATATAGCACAATAGGTTATTGTGGTATTGTTTTTCCAGAGGATATGGGAGCACAGGGTGGTGAGGAGACTCCCAGCGCTGAGTCTGCAGCAACTGTGGAGTGTCCGGAGGTCCCTAGCAGGAGCGCGTCCAGACCCCATGGCACGGTTGGAAGTGGTCGGGTGTTAACTGTGGCTGTCCTTCAGACACAGAGGGATACTATTGACGCAATTACAGTTATAGCAGATGAGCTAAAACAAATAAGGGTTGTGTTGGGCGACGTGTCTATATTAAAAGATCTTGTTAAAAAATGAACCTTTGTGTTGTTTCTTCAAAAATTCTGCATTACTTCCTAGTGGATCCTTGCTCCCTGATGATGCTGTTCATGTTGGGGAGGGGGATGTGGGTCAGGCTCCTCATGCTGGAGGCAAGGGAGGTCAGGGGGGAGAGCGAAACCATTCCTCTGTGCCATGTTGTGTAGAATGGCGCATGCCATGATGATCTGGCAGACTTTTTTTGGTTGATATAAAAGTCTACCACCCGAAACATCAAGGCAACGCCATCTACACTTGAGGAGGCCAATGGCTCTCTCAACTACCGAGCGCACACGAGCGTGGGCATCATTGTAACGCATTTGCTCTGCACTCTGAGGGTTTGGAAATGGGGTGAGGAGCCAGCGTCTCAGGGGGTAACCACTGTCACCTACCAGTATAACAGATTCATTTTACAGTAGGCTTGAACTGTTAGAAAACAGACCATTATGTAATTTTCACATACCAAGAAGCCACCCATCGCACACAGCACCTGCCTCAAGTCTATTCCCTACACTGCTGTGCAATACACTAAACGAGTCATGTGTTGAACCAGGCCATCGCGCCACAACGTTTGTAAAAATCATGTTGGCCTCACAAACAACTTGCACATTTATGGAATGCTTGAGTGCTTGAGTTTGAGTTTGGGTTTATTCACAAAATACCACTACCAGCAAATTCTATAATACAGCGGGGGTACAGAATCAGAATTTGGTATAGTGAATGGGTCCCCCAAAGAAGCAAAAAAAAAGCTTATAGGTGGGGGCCCATAGTTTATGATAAGAAGTGGTACAGACAAGGTACACAGTTACCACCTGCAGCCAGACAATGGTAAGTAAACTGAAAGCACGCAAAAGCGCACCACTACATACAGACAAGTACATAAACATACATTCATACACATAGATCCTAGTAGTCCATGAGAAGACAGTTATATATTAAATATAGGTTGATAGATAATATTTTTTTAGTTGTCTTTTAAAGTTGGAGATAGAGGGCAACACCTTAAAGGGATACTTCACCTCTGGGAAGATGAATGTGTATTTAAAAAAGGTAATTTAAGTAGAAGAAATGTGAAGAAATTTTTGAATTTGGAGCTTTCTAGACTGAGAAAAGCCAGAAAATGTATTTTTGGCTTATGTGGATGAAAGACAACAACTCCCAGAATGCACTTGCTTCGCTGCCTTAGGAGGCCACGCCTACCGGTAAGAGTGCGCAGTTGAAAACAACAAGGCTTAGCCTACGTGATGAGTTTGCCAGGGATCTCTAGAGATCACCCAAAATGTCCGGGATTCGGCTTTTGCGTTCTACAGTCGCCATTCATTCATCATGTTTACTGTGGCGAGCAGGACGAGGCTGACGGCCGCGGGAGAACGTTATCATGTTTACTGTGGCGAGCAGGACGAGGCTGACGGCCGCGGGAGAACGGCGCGAGGCCGGTGGCGTCATTACTGAGACGAGCCGGGTCTCGCATCTCTCACGGAGGAGCGGGAATTTTCTTAGCAAGGGTAAAACGCACATCAACCGATCACTTGTTTAGCGTTCATGTAAACACTACATTCAGATTCACCAATCGGAATGAATTCAGTTAGATTGAAACAAAAGGTGAGCTGCATGTAAACAATGAATGGCGACCGCAGAACGCAAAAGCTGAATCCCGGACATTTTGAACGATCTCGCCCGCCGGACAAGTCCGGGAAAAGGAGGATGGTTTTCCCTACTTACTCAGCTTTCTCCTACTATTCAGCTTTCTCCACAGAACAAGAGCCTGCTAGCTTAGCTTAGCTTCCAAAGAAAGACGGCTGACACTGTGTACATTCTGTGAGTGAGATCCCACCCTGTATGGGCGGGCTGAAAACATTCGGAACAACGCCTTCTACTGGCTGTAGTCTTTAGCCTCTGGACAGAAAATCCTCCGATGACGCAAAATGACGCTTTTTGCGTCATCGGAGGATTTTTTCCAGACAAAAAATACATAAATCTCTTGTCTCAGGGGGATATGAGAGTGGAAAGTACGGTAATTCGAAAATACTACAGGTTTTCTACTAATACAAAGCTTAATGCTAAATCCTGAAGTAACCCTTTAAGGCCATCATCAATCCCGTTCCAAATCTGCGGCCCCCTACAGACAACACTCATACTGGTGCGAACATGTCGGCGATATTTTCCAGTTATGAGTGGTTTGGTTCTCGTTTGGTATGTATGCTGGGGGCTGGAGATAGGGACAAGACTACTCAATCTAGAGTTCAGGCTATTAACAATTTGAAACATAAGGCAGGCATTAAGATATTTATTTAGCTCAGCTAGTCTTAGTAACTTAAAACGATGAAATAGAGGGTGAGTAGGAGAATTTATCTCTGACCAGGACAGAGCCCGTATGGCTTTCTTTTGCAATGATGCAAGTTTTCTAAGATGACTTGTGAAGGTGTTGCACCATATCACATTATAGTAATTAAGATGTGGTTCAAAGAGAGTTTTATACAACAAGAGTAGAGCAGACAGCGGAAGAATGTTTCTGATCTTATAAAACAAACCAACACACTTTGACAGTTTGTTTACAAGATGATCAATATGACATTTAAAGGTAAGAGATTCGTCAATGAGGACCCCCAGGAATTTAGTAGAATGCACTCTTTTTATCAATTGGTCATTCATTTTAATCAGGCATTGGTTTCAAATAATTTTTTCTTGGTCTATTTGAATATGATAAAATTTGTTTTGCTTACATTTAATGACAGTTTATTGCATTTAAACCAAGAGTCAACTTTGATTAACTCTGAATTGACTATATCTTGTAAAATAATTGGGTTACTATGTGATGTAAACAAATTTGTGTCATCTGCAAAGATGATTTTATGGAATAATGTCGATGAATTTACAAAATCATTTATATATACAGATGTGGCCTTTAAAAACGCACGTTTTCTCCCGCGGCATTCGGCAATTCGTCTCGCACAGTCTCGCAGAATTCTGCAAGTGCTTTCGGGGGGGCCTACTTACAAATTCCCTCAATGTGTTTCGCTTCACAGAATATCCACCAGGTGGCGCATAAAAAACAACTTTGCATTCGATTTTTTATTTTACTTCACATTACGCCATGATTGTGAGAAAACATCCACAATAAAATATAAATTATAAATAGTAATAGACACAAATATTTACAGTACTGTATTATACAGACATTTGAAAATTTGTAAATCCAAAAGGTTCATCAAAGTTGTCTTAAGACAAGAAGGGGTATTGGACAACATTTACGAATTTTTATATATGCTTTGTCATTGCTGTGGTTTCCAGGAGATGAGTGCATGCAGAATATTTAACATTGCTGTTATTAAAACAGCAAAGTGACGTTCTTGCCAGCGCATAACTTTTTTGTACAACTATTAAGATGATTGTGTGTGCAATGCACATTTATACTAAGCGCAACAGAGAATTTAGTGTGAGCATAATACACGTGACTCTGCCTGTAAAAACCCAGCAGTATTTTTAAATTTTTTTTATACACAAAATCATCCTAACATAATGAAAGGCTTAAATAATGCGACTTACCCAGATTCTTAATTTGTGCAGATATTTCTTGTGTGATTGTTCTTGTGCAGATATTTCTTGTGAGGTAATGTTGCAGCACAACGCGTTGCATTTATATTTTGGGCGCATCTGATTGCCATTACATTATTAATAAATATTTTAATTGAACTGTCTTAATGCATTAAGCATAAAGATTTTTCCACATTAGTCTCAGAATGTCCGGGGCTGTCTTGTCGACAGTTTGTAAATCTTTTAAAAATTCATATTCACAAAATCCATATAAAGGGTGATCAACAGTTATGACTTCTAAAATAAAATAAAAATGACCAGATAAGAGGTATCTGATTGACAGTTTGACAGATGTTGTTTTAAAAATTAATTACAACATTATGGGGAAGTGGTATTAAATATTTAGTAAAACATAATACTTCAATTATTTTAATTACGCATTTTTGCTTTTACAAAATGTTCCCTGTTTTTTATATAATTAATTTAACCTGAGATGTGCGTTATATCGCCTTTTGATCATTCTTTGTGTTGTCGAATTTTGACAGAGTTTCATTGTTTGTTCATAATAATTTGATTCATAATTATGTCATTTTTTTTCTAAAAGTAGGCAATATTTTAAAGAGATAAAAAGACAGAAATGACAGAGAAATTACGTTAATCTGGTCACATATATGGCCAGATCAATTAATCTATTGCAGAAATACAAGACAATGTGCATGAGAAAATTAGAAGTATGCAAAAGAGCACAGTTCAGATATTGTTAACTGTAATTGAAGCGGGTTTTATACACGTTTCTGCTTTTTTTAAATTGACAATTTAAAATTTTATTCTCCAACACTCAACACGTTTTGTGATTGATTTACGGATTTATTACAGACACTTGTCAGAAGCAAAGATATTGTACTAAGCATAAGCATCGATTTAGAGCATTTGCGCAATATCATTATCTAGTTTATCTAATTTTACATCTAGTTCCTTTTTGCATCTGAAAGTTTTAAATAGCTTTAACATGGTTGTAATGCGCTTTTCTGCATTACTGTACAGTACTTTATATATTATCATGTTTCCCTTTACATGGTATGAAACACATAGGCGTCGATTTCGGTGGGGACAGTGGGTACACGTACCCACCAGATTTTGTCATGAGTCATTTTGTACCCACCACTTTTAATTTGACTTTTGGTTCGATTTTTTTTACTGTTTTCAGTGGTTATGAGGAGCAATATGAGAGAGAAATTTGGTAATCATTGTCTGACCCAACAAAAAAACATTATAATATTCATTTTATTTTATTTTTCGTGTTCGCATTTATGAGGGAAAAAACAACGTGTCAGTTTACGGTTATGGACGTGAGCGCTCTGAAAGCGGCACTAAAAGACGGCTTTAAAACTTTCACAGAGACCTCAAACAGAACAGCTGCCTTTCTTTAAATTGAATTTCGTTTTGTATTAATTATGTCTTAATTTTAATCAATGTTTCATGAACCATTTGCCTGCATTTAATAAATAAGAAGTAAATATAGCAGACAATCACGACATTGGAGGCGCCGGCGAGTGAACTGGAGTTCGTCTCATAAATGAACCGAAACTCAGCGTATAATGCACATTCACAGCGTATTTAGACACATTTAGATGCATTCATAATCATTACTTTTACCGGTTCTTTGTGGCAAGCTTTATGCGTGCAGTGTGCGCTTGAGTGCGGCTATATAGTAAACGCTCATTACTTAATACAAAGCATAAGCCTCTTCCTGGCATGCAATCTAATCTACTAGGCTACAATGTCAGTTGGTTATATTAACATATGTCAAATTAAGTTACGCGATATCAACAAATTAAGTTATAAACATTAATTTTAAATAACTTAAAGCGTATATATAGTAGATTTGCTTAAACAGCATTTAAACAAAGGAACTGCAAGGGTAGGAATTAAACCCCCACACGCTGGTGAAAACAGGAAAAAAAGGGTTTCTTTTGATTCCCTGAGAGGAGATCGATTAGCATTGGGGGTTGGCAAAGAATTGGCAGACCTGGAGGCTGGGTGGTTTGTAATTTCTTGACTCTGTGACAATTGGTAGCAGCTAAAACAAGCAGCTAAAACAAAGACTGTGCAATTAATTACATTTTGGAAATAACTTCCTTCATGTCGTTTTATTTATACACTGTAAAAATTTTTTTTTTTAATTTGTAAGTAAAGTTAGCATTAAATATGTTTTACAAACAGTTGGTTTACAAACTCTTGGAGGTTTGTGGTTACCATCATTCAGAAGAGTGGTGCTTGTGTTTAGACGTGATTAAATTAAGGAAGATTACATTGGTTTCTTTTCAGTGTAGGACAGTTTGTCAACAAAATGCAAAAAATATAGTATATTAATAAACATCGCTAAAACAAAGAGTGAATAAGAATTAAAAAAGTAATGACGTTTTTTATGTTTTTATGCACTTTTAGTTTTGTTGCAATTTCACCAAAAGTTTATAATTAGGAAATACACACAACACGCTAAACTTATATTCTCTATATGTTAAAAATGTTGTAAAAAATACGTATTCTTATAATAAGAATAACAATATGATACATTTATATTGCACTCAAAATGATTTAGATATGGAAAGAGGAATTCTTCTCAACTACCACCAATAAAGTTTTAAAATTCTTCTTTAGAAAATATTATATTTTGATGTTTCTGCGCAAGTTCAACAGACAGTGTGGTTCGGGTTTGTTCCGATCAAGGTTATAATCGTTAACGAAAAAACGAAAACTAGGTGGAACTTGTCGTTAACTGAAATAGAAATAAAAATAAAAACGAGGCATTACAAAAAACGATAACTAACTAAAACTGTAATGTGTGTTTGGCAAAACTAACTAAAATAAAATAAAATTATAGAGTAAATGTCCTTAGTTTTCGTCTTTGTCAAGGTCTTTCATTTTCATTTAATTTCATTAACGCTATTTAAAACACGCAGCGTATTCGTTCAGCTGCATTTCCTTTCCCTGCTCTCCCTCCGTCTCTCTGTCACTAATGCGTCTCTCACATGCGCGCGCGCACACACACACACACACACACACAGCCCCTCCCCTCCGTGCACACCGCGTCTCCATGAGAACGAGTGTTCGGTCGACGTTGAAAGCAAGTTCGCGAAAGGTTGGTATCTCGTAAACACCTTTACACAATCACACATTAAAAAGTGTTATAAAAATATTTTAATTTCTGAATATAATTTTGTGTGTTAATGTCGACCCGAGAAGCGATTGCGCCTTCTTTAGAAAGTTAACTAGTCGCAAGTTTGAGGTAAAATGCACTTTTTGGCTGTGGTTGTCGATCTCAAAAGCTGTGATTCAAATATTAAATAATGTTATGTCATTTATTTTTATTTTTTTACACTGAATGTTTGCTGCTTCAATCCAGATGAGTAGTTATTGACTGTATAGAGTAAATTTAGTAGGCTATAGGGTGTGAAAATTGTACAGCTGTGGTATTTGTATAGGGTGTGAATTCTGTATAGAAGATGTGTAGATTGTAGAGGTAAAGGAATTTCAATGGGGTGTGATTTATTTTTTATTTTTATTTTTTCTAAAATTGTATCATGTTTTTGTTAAATTATTATTACACAATACTTTTTCTGACCTTTTTGAATCTTGGCCCTGACAAATAACCCAAATTACCAAAAAAGACTAAAACTAACACTAAAACTAATAAAAACTAAACTAAAACTAAGCATTTTCAAAAAATAAAAAATAAACTGAATTTGAAAACAAAAAGTCACAACGAAATAAAAATGAAAACTAATGAAAAATGCAAAACGATACTTGGTTACTCACGTAACCTCGGTTCTCTCTAGAGAGGGAACGAGTATTGCGTAAGCTTGCTTACGCTGCGGGAAAAGTCTTCTTTTCTCAAGATACTGAAGCCAAAAATTATCCTTAATTTCATATTTTGTCAACGCAGTGCAGCTGCGGGCAGCTGAGCTAGAGCGGCATACTGCACGCTCATTGGCTGCCGCGTGGCAACTGCTTAAGCCTACCAGCGAGCTATGCGTGACGTCACGCCCAATGAGGGCGCGCGCGCCCTCGCGCGTCACAGCCCGCCAGAATGGGCGGCGTCAGAGCGTATATAAGGAAGGCTCGTAGGCTATATTCTCTGTTTTCTGTCGAATGAAGCGTCACGAGCTATAGGCTTTAAGCACGGCAGGGAACGCAATACTCGTTCCCTCTCTAGAGAGAACCGAGGTTACGTGAGTAATCAAGTATCGTTCTCTTACGAGAGGTTCTCTCGTATTGTGTAAGCTTGCTTACGCTGCGGGAACCCCTTGTCCACGCCGTGCGCGCCTAACGATCACATATGACACTTTATGAAAAGCATAGAGGTGAAATGACAGGTAGCCAGCGGTGCGGGCCAACACATGTTCATAAGCAGGGAACACAAGAACGGCACGGCCGGTCTATGCATACTGATACCCTGAGCGTGCAGCTCAACAGACAAGCTAATCGATAGTACAGCCTGCGCACATGAGCAGGACATGAACACGACTAGACTGACAGAAGTTTTGCCTGCAGGGCGGGAACTTCCAGGTTATAAAACCTAACAAATGTAGAGGGGGACGCCCAGCCCGCCGCCATACAAATGTCATGAATGGAAATCCCGCTGGACCATGCCCACGATGAGGCCATGCCTCTGGTGGAATGAGCCCGTATGCCCAACGGACATTGCAGGTCTTTTGACGCATTTGCTTCTGCAATAGCATCCACTATCCATCTGGATAGCGTCTGTTTCGAGGCGGCGCGACCCTTAGCGCGCCCTCCAAACGAAACGAAAAGCTGCTCTGAGAGCCTGAAGGCTGCAGAGCGCGTGACATAACACCTTAACGCCCTGACCGGGCAAAGGCGGTTAACATCCTCCTCACTGCCGGATGACGGCAGGGCCGATAGGGTAATGACTTGAGCCCTAAAGGGAGTACCTAATACTTTGGGGACATAACCGTGCTTCGGTTTGAGAATGGCTAACGAGTCGTTAGGTCCAAACTCGAGGCACGACGCGCTGACGGACAGCGCATGCAAATCACCCACTCGTTTGACTGAAGCCAGAGCTAGCAGAAAAACGGTTTTAAGTGTCAAGTATTTCAACTCCACAGAGTCCAAAGGCTCGAAGGGATGCACTTTTAGGGACTCTAGGACCAGAGACAGGTCCCAAATAGGGACTGACGGGGGCCGAGGAGGGTTCACCCTCCTGGCCCCGCGCAGAAAGCGGGTAATGAGTTCGTTCCTGCCCAGTGAGCGGCCGCGCGCTGAATCGGCGAACGCTGCTATGGCCGCGACGTAAACCTTGAGCGTGAAGGGGGACCTGCCCGCGTCCAACATCTCTTGGAGAAAGTTTAATACCTGTGGGACTCCACAGGACTGAGCATTAGAACCTTTTTCCACACACCATTTGCTAAACACCGACCATTTAGACGCATAGAGCCGCCTCGTCGAGGGGGCTCTGGACTGCGTGATCGTGTTAATTACCCCTTCTGGCAGATCAACGAATATCCGTTGATTTCCCACGCATGCAGAGACCAGTGCTCTGGATGGGGATGCAGAATCGATCCTCTGGCTTGAGAGAGAAGATCTCTCCTCACCGGAATCGGCCATGGGGCTGTGTCTGCCAGTCTCATTAGCTCGGGGAATCACGGTTGGTTTTCCCAGCGCGGAGCTATGAGGAGATCGGGGGGAACGCATACAGAGGAACGCTGGGCCAGGTCTGGGCCAGCGCGTCCTCGTGTTTTGAGAAAAACCTCTGGCACTGAGCGTTCTCGCTCGCAGCGAAGAGGTCGATCTGCGCTTCGCCGAAACGACGCCAAAGCGTTTGGACCGTCTGGCGGTGTAGAGACCATTCCCCTGGGGGAACGTTGTCCCTGGACAGTCTGTCCGGGCCGTCGTTCAGACGACCGGGTACATGAGCTGCCCTTAGGGAGCGCAGCGGGCCCTGAGCCCAGGATAGGAGGCGCTCTGTGAGAGCGCGCAGGGTTCTGGATCTGATTCCGCCCTGGCGGTTCACGTAAGACGCCACTGACATGTTGTCCGAGCGAACTAGCACATGGTGTCCCCGTAGAAGCGGTAGAAAGTGCTTCAGCGCTTTCTCGACCGCCAGCATCTCTAGACAGTTTATGTGAAGGCTTCTCTCTGTATTCGACCATGGGCCGCAAATCGGACTGCCCTCGTGAGTCGCTCCCCAACCCATGTTGGACGCGTCTGTCGAGACCACTTTGCGGTGTGCGATGACCCCCATCGTCACTCCCCGCTGATACCATTCGGCCGCCAGCCAGGGCTGCAGGGCTGAGACACAGCGCTGAATCACTCTGACTGGTGCACGGCCCGAAATCCATGCTTTGCGGGGCACTTCTGACTTTAGCCAGCATTGAAGCGGGCGCATTCGAAGTAAACCCAGCTGCAGGACCGCTGCGGCTGACGCCATATGGCCCAAAAGCCTCTGAAAGGTTTTCAGGGGAAAAACTTTTCCCACTTGAATGGAATCGGCGAGGTGTCGAACACAGCGTGCGCGCTGTGTTGACAATCTGGCCGTCATCGCCGCCGAATCTAGATCTATACCCAGAAAAGTGATAGACTGGCTGGGGGTTAGAGAGCTCTTGTCCCAGTTCACGGAAAGACCCAGGCTTTCCAAATGACCGAGAAGCGCTTTCTTGTGAGAAACTAGTTCCTCTGTTGAGTGCGCTATAATGAGCCAATCGTCCAGATAGTTCAGAATTCGCATTCCCTTTGATCTCAGGGGTGCGAGAGCCGCATCCATGCACTTCGTAAATGTACGGGGTGCCAGGGACAGACCGAACGGCAGGACGGTGTACTGATATACCTGACCATCGAAGGCGAATCTCAAGAATGGCCTGTGACGGGGTATAATCTGAATCTGAAAATACGCGTCTATCAGATCGAGAAAGATGAACCAGTCCCCCGGGCGAATCTGCGCGAGGATTTGACTGGTCGTGAGCATTTTGAACGGTCGTTTCACGAGCGCTTTGTTCAAATATCTCAGATCTAATATAGGTCTGAGCGCTCCGCCCTTCTTGGGTACGAGGAAATAACGGCTGTATAACGGCCTGCCTCGGTAACCGGAGGGTGAACTCGTTCTATCGCCCCTTTGTGCAGCAAATTCGCTATTTCTGCGTGAAGCAGATGAGCTGCATCCGCCTTCACTTGAGTCTCGACCCGGGCGCGAAAGCGCGGGGGGCGGCGAGCGAATTGAAGCGAATAGCCCTTTATCACTGTGTTTAGTACCCACTTCGACACTCCCGGAATAGCTTTCCATGCATTCGCACTCATAGCTAGGGGTCGAATCGCCTCCGGGTCCCGCCCGCCGCACAGCGCGGGACAGGGAGCCTGTGGCGGTATGTGCGCGAGTCGCGCAGTGGCAGTGAGGGGAGACGGGGGCTCGCTGATAGCGGCAGCCGGCTGAGTGACGCTGTGATAGAGCGTTGTGTGTGACGGCTCGCGGCGCGGAAGCGGGGCGGGCTCGTGAGTGTTTACATGAGAGTGTGCATGCTGTGTAGCGGGCACAGGGCTCTTTATTAACACACAGCCGGTGGCGGAGTGTTCTGGTCCCCGAATGTGTGAGACAGAGCGGGCACTGTGTAGGTGTGAGCACTGGGGCGTGGGCACGTGACCTACAACTAACACTCGAGCGGCCGTAGCGCGCTTTATGTGAGTGCACTCTGTGGGGTACACAGGGGAGATAGTGCTTGTGTGTAGCAATGAACACTGGGACGTGGGCATGTTTACTACACTCATAACACTGACGCCGTGAGCCGAATGACCAGATTTTACACTCTTTATTTGATTTATCTGGGTCGCCGTAAAAACGGCGTTTGTGGGCAGGCGAGAGAGTTGAGAAACTGGCTCGTTGGCTGCAGTGGACACTACTGGAGTAGCCTTTATCAAGGGGACTGGCAGAGGGATACAAGTTAGCTTTGACGGCGGTCCGGCCGCGGCGGGACTCAACCGTCTTTTCCTCTCGACGAGTGCTAGGAGGACTTCGCAGGCTCGGGTTTCAGCGAAACTCTAGGCCGGGGACCCCGCGGGGTTGGCGGCCTGTGCTGGCTGGTGGAGCGGGACCTGGGTCGGCCGCGCTGGTGCTGCTGCGAAGCTGGAGGTCGAGACGGGCGCTGCGTGGAGCTGCGTGCAGGAGGCTGAGTGTTAGAGTGGCCTGCAGCGGAGCTCGAGCGGCGGGGCAGAAGGAGGTTCATGGCCTGTGACGCCTTCTGTACTTCAGAGAAGCGGTCCACGAGGCCACTCACCGCAGGGCCGAAGAGACCGGTGGGTGAGAGCGGGGCGTTGAGAAACACGGACCGCTCTTGTTCCCCCATGTCGGCTAGAGACTTATCCAGTTCTCCCTTGTCGAGCTGGCGGAGGAGGTCGGCTTGGAGAACTTGAAGGACCGCCATTGTATGCAGGGCTGAGGCGGCTTGCCCAGCGGCAGAGAAAGCGCGGCTGGCAACGCCGAAGTAGTCCTGCAGGCCTTAGACGGGAGGGCAGTCTTTGAGCACCATCTCGCGGATGGGGGGCAAAGATGCGCTGCAACCGCCTGTCCGACCGGTGGGATCCGGTCATACCCTTTCTCCGTGGCTCCGTCCACGCGGGAGAGAGTTGATGAGGCCGGAGAGCGGAGTCTGGCTGAAACTGGAGCGTTCCACGATTTAGCAAGCTCCTCGTGAAGCTCCAGTAGAAAAGGCGCTGGTCTGGACGCTGGAGCACGTGTCCAGTAGCGCGTCGTCATCCGCTTCATTCCCTGAGGCGACGGCATCGAGGGCGAGAGCCGTCGGCTGCGCGTCGGGAAGCGGGGGCGGAGAAGGAGAGAGCGAGGCTCGCGGGAGAGGCTCCGGCGAGGCGCTGGCTCGAGTCTCAGGCTCCGGTGGTCGTTGAGAGCGGCGTTTCTTTTTTCGCGGCCCGACGACGGTTGGAGCAGGCTCTGTGAAAAGGGCGAGTCGAACCCGCAGGGTCGACATCGGCAGCTTCTCACAGAAGGCGCAGCCGCCCGTGGAAAGCGCGACGGCTGCGTGGTCCCGGCCCAGGCAGAGAGCGCAGATAAGATGGCGGTCTCTGTCGCTGAGCGTAGAGCGGCATGAGCCGCACGTGGTGCGAGGCATTTGCAACAACGCCTCTGCTCTTTTAGATAGTGCTGCGGAAGCAAAACACACACACAAAGAGCTTGTAATGAAAGGATATCGCCGGATAGCTGAGCTGGCACGGCAGGCTGAAGGCGGCGAAGACTCGTCCGGCTTCCTCAGGCTGTCCTAAGCTGGCTCGTTAGCTGTTCCTTGCAGGACAACGGCGACGGCTTCCTCTCAGAGTTCAGCGATGCGAGTGCTTCGCTGAAAAGACAGAAATCAGAGAATATTGCCTACGAGCCTTCCTTATATACGCTCTGACGCCGCCCATTCTGGCGGGCTGTCATGCCAGGCTGGCTGGTAGGCTTAAGCAGTTGCCGCGCGGCAGCCAATGAGCTCAGCTCAGTATGCCGCTCTAGCTCAGCTGCCCGCAGCTGCACTGCGTTGACAAAATATGAAATTAAGGATAATTTTTGGCTTCAGTATCTCGAGAAAAGAAGACTTTTCCCGCAGCGTAAGCAAGCTTACGCAATACGAGAGAACCTCTCGTAAGAGAACTATAATAACCCTGGTTCCGATCAGAGCTCGTGAGTGGAGAGCGCATTTCTGAATATTCCGCTCCGCTCGTTCATTCCGCAGGGTCGCTCGCTCAACCCAGATGTCCTGTTGCCTGGTTCGAAAATAAGGGCTGCTTCCGACTAAAAGTTTTTTTTTCTAGTCGACTAGTAGGCTAGTTGTTCATTTAAGTCATTCGTGGACAAATCGGCCCTTTATATTAATTGAATTACTTATAGCCTACAGGATAATGAGCGTTTACGTAATATAGCCTCACTCAAGTGCACGACCGCACTAGAGTTCTCAACGGGTCGGGTCGGCCCGACAAACCAGACGGGACCCGCGGGTTCGGGCCGGGTTCGGGTCGAAAATATAAGCAAATGACTCGGGTCGGGTCGGACCCCGGGCTTAATCTTTTCCGCTCAGTGAAAAACAAAACAAAACAAAAAAACATTTATTAATCATCGCTGCTGTTCACCATAAAGAAAGTCTGGCTGTTGCGTGCAACGTGCATCATGGAGAGTGGCGGGGGCAGACCTGACGCCACTGCGTGCACGCCTTTAGCCTGGAGAAGAAGATGGAGTTGGTGAAAAGTAAACTTGCCGCAGGTGAATTCACCGTCGCTACTACAGGAGTGGGAAAATCAGAGGTCTGGAAAGTTGTTTGTATTGTTTGTATTGTTAAAAGGCATGAACATTAAAGGTTGATTTGAATTCACGTCTGCTGGTCATGATAATATGTGTATGAGAGGAAAAAAAAACTGACACGCTAGGTGTCAGTACACTCGCTGGCTGTTACCTAGAATGCAGTGGACTTGCTATTTTGTCCAAACAACTGCGCCTTTGAAGCAAGTTTACAATAACGATAAGAGCGCGGCATTAAAGCATTAAAGCGTGTAAAGATGCTTTCCAGACAAGAAGCTTTGAGTTTTTGTTCTTTTTCCTAGCATTATTGTCTGTTGATTATTATTATCTGTCTAATAGGCTGCATTCCCACTAATTCGCACATATATTCTGACATAGCAGACGTTTGGACGGCGGTTCTTAATCGTCGAAGAAGGGAACGCGATGCATGGGAGAAACGTCTGTTTTTTTCAGCCGATACGATTCATTTTGCTGCGCGTCCCCATGCAACACGCACGCATCGCGAGTAAGAGCCCGGATAGCTCAGTCGGTAGAGCATCAGACTTTTAATCTGAGGGTCCAGGGTTCAAGTCCCTGTTCGGGCGATCGAGCCTCTTTTTTTGTGGAGCGCTACGTTTTGCTGTCGAGTTTTCGCAAGGCACCATGCAAAATGACATGCCCACTTAGGCCAGCTTGTAGTCGTGGCCGAGTGGTTAAGGCGATGGACTAGAAATCCATTGGGGTCTCCCCACGCAGGTTCGAATCCTGCTGACTACGTTTGACAGCATGCGCCTGCTTTAAGTTGTAACCTTCTGGAGGCCTTGCTAAAACCTGCTTAGGGTTGTCTTTGCTTCACTTATCGAGACAGCCAGCACGTCTGTCTGTGCCAGTAGCACTTTTAGCCAGCTGCGGAGCTTCAGCAACCTGATGGGTTGAGGTTCTGTCCCCGACCAGTGTGCCTTCGATAGCTCAGCTGGTAGAGCGGAGGACTGTAGGTGGCAAGTTGGCAATCCTTAGGTCGCTGGTTCAACTCCGGCTCGAAGGAGGTCTTTTTCACACGCAAACATTTCCTTGGCCGTGCTTCTCGACGTGTCCGTCAGCGCTTGAGTTTGTAGTGCGGCATTTTGCAATCACG
Organism: Scardinius erythrophthalmus; assembly: GCF_964197995.2. Lineage (NCBI taxonomy): Eukaryota > Metazoa > Chordata > Actinopteri > Cypriniformes > Leuciscidae > Scardinius > Scardinius erythrophthalmus. Next base: position 46,851,435 of record NC_138227.1, read on the forward strand.
ACCGCCGCTGGAGGGCAAAAGCTCATTCCCTGACCGGGAATCGAACGCGGGCCGCGGCGGTGAGAGCACCGAATCCTAACCACTAGACCACCAGGGAAGGTCTGTTGACTTCTTCCCCTCAAGCCCGGCTGTGGGCCTCTTCCAGATTTTCCAGCAAGACCACTAAGGCTTGTATTTTCCTCCAGGAGAGGAGACGTCTCTGACCCTGGAAGCTCAAGGACACCAGCTCAGTGGACCAGTGGCGCAATGGATAACGCGTCTGACTACGGATCAGAAGATTCTAGGTTCGACTCCTGGCTGGCTCGCTCTGTCTCTTTTGCTTCGCTGTCAGCCCATAGCCTTTTTTATTATTTCGTTTTATTAGCCCAAAGTTTTTGTTATTATTATTGGATTGGTTGATTAATATAAAAAAATTGACAGTCCAACAATAGGCTTGCATGAGTACTGTCACAAGGACCTTGCTTTACGACCAGTTTATAGAGTCTGTTATGCCATCGCAAGAAGTCGCACCCAGTCGAACAGGTTAAGGCGATGGACTAGAAATCCATTGGGGTCTCCCCACGCAGGTTAGAAAAAAAAAAAGTCATTGTGACAATATTACCCTTGAAAAGAGTTAGGTGGGTAAGAAACGGTTTTGTCCTCACTGGCACATCGGGGAGACCGGTAGCTCGCCGTGATCGTATAGTGGTTAGTACTCTGCGGCAAGGTTTTCCGGGTGGTTTTGAAATTGAGCTCCACGTTACCACCTCTCCTCACCCCATCCTTCAGACCACTTTCTTTTTTTTTTTTTTGCACGGTGTGCCCCCTTGACATGTTCTGGATGTTTGAGTGAATTGCCACTGGGACCTTCTTTGAGAGCACGAGCTCTCAGGTTTGAACCCTTAGAGAAAAGACTGAAAACGAAATGCTCCCATTAAGTTTGGAAGAATCTTGCTTCAGAGAGAATATGGTGCTGGTATATTTTCTAATCGCTAGGTGTCAGTACACTCGCTGGCTGTTACCTAGAGTGCAATGGACTTGCTATTTTGTCCAAACAACTGCGCCTTTGAAGCAAGTTTACAATAACGATAAGAGTGCGGCATTAAAGCATTAAAGCGTGTAAAGATGCTTTCCAGACAAAAAGCTTTGAGTTTTTGTTCTTTTTCCTAGCATTATTGTCTGTTGATTATTATTATCTGTCTAATAGGCTGCATTCCCACTAATTCGCACATATATTCTGACATAGCAGACGTTTGGACGGCGGTTCTTAATCGTCGAAGAAGGGAACGCGATGCATGGGAGAAACTAGGGGTGTAACGATACATCGATATGGATCGATGCATCGATATAACGTCTAACGATACGATGCATCGATTCCGCACTTAAAATATCGATATGCACCTTTATTTTGACACGCTCCACATTATCACGACACGTAACATCCTTCCGCTAAAGCGCACATTTTCGTTTACTCACCAACCGCCTGCCGGAGTGTAACGTTAATCTCCTCATCTGAAAAAGACGCCTGACTAGACCCCCAAGACTGACTAAACCCTAAACAAGTTTTTTTTTTTCACAAAAGCCGGTATTGTCCGCTGTCAAGGCATCGCGAGTTCATGTTTTACAGTAGAAACAGACAAGCACTCGCACCCTTGTTGGTGAACAACACGAGAAGTACGTTTTAGCGACTCAGCGCGCAATATTCAGGTCAGATGTCACTTTGAAAAGACGCGCGCTGGCTAAGAGGAGTTTCGTCAAAGCTGACTAAAAGTGATCGAGGATGGGCGTAAAAGGAAAATAAAACCTGAAACATTTTCATGGAACCTTACTAAAGCAGCTCGTTTAGGGAACGGAATGGTGAGGGAATCAGGGAAAAGCTCTCTGTACTGCGTGTACGTACGTTAATCACAACAACAAAGTTTGTCAGGCATAACGTTACATAATGTCAGCTGAGGAGATTAACGTTATGAAGATTAACCGAGTGTTGTATTATTTATCATAGCAATTACTTGGTTGTGTTTGACTCAGAAAGATGAAATGTGAATGTATCTGCTCTGCTCTGCTAAAAAAAACAAAACAAAAAAAAAAACATATTAAAGCATACTTTCAATTAACTTTAATTTTGTAATTTACCTTTATTTTTTAAGTTATTATTATTATTAATCAAAACAACCCAGCTGCAGTTTGATTGATATTACTTGGAATGCACAATAATAATAAAAAACATGATTTATGAGTACTTGCAAATAACCACTTCTGTTATAAATGTCCCAATTGGGAGAGGGTGTGCAATTTTCAAAGAGTTTAATTAAACGTTCATGTTATATATTTTGGTTGCATTTGTGAGTTAATAAAAACGTAACTGGTTGTGTGAACATAATATCTAAATATCGATTAATCGATCGATATAGCCCTGAATCGAATCGAATCGAATCGTATCGTGGAATTTTTTGAAGTATCGAAAAATATCGTATCGCTGGCTGAGAGAATCGATATCGTATCGAATCGTCATGAACTGTCCGATTTACACCCCTAGGAGAAACGTCTGTTTTTTTCAGCCGATACGATTCATTTTGCTGCGCGTCCCCATGCAACACGCACGCATCGCAAGTAAGAGCCCGGATAGCTCAGTCGGTAGAGCATCAGACTTTTAATCTGAGGGTCCAGGGTTCGAGTCCCTGTTCGGGCGATCGAGCCTCTTTTTTTCACCAAGCAAAATGACATGCCCACTTAGGCCAGCTTGTAGTCGTGGCCGAGTGGTTAAGGCGATGGACTAGAAATCCATTGGGGTCTAGAATCCTGCCGACTACGTTTGACAGCATGCGCCTGCTTTAAGTTGTAACCTTCTGGAGGCCTTGCTAAAACCTGCTTAGGGTTGTCTTTGCTTCACTTATGGAGACAACCAGCACGTCTGTCTGTGCCAGTAGCACTTTTAGCCAGCTGCGGAGCTTCAGCAACCTGATGGGTTGAGGTTCTGTCCCCGACCAGCGTGCCTTCGACCGGTAGCTCGCCGTGATCGTATAGTGGTTAGTACTCTGTGGTTAGTTGCCATTGTAAGCGTAGGCACTCCGACGTCCGCGTGCTCGAAATGGACGACACGAGCTGCTTAACCTAATGGTAGCGTGGACGTTTTCTAAAATCGCATATAAAGTGCCCAAAATTACCATAAATTACCATAGGCCCTGTGTGGACGCCTCTAGGGGTGCCAGTGCTCTACGGGCAGGTCCACCAAGTGCTTTTGGGGTCCGCCAACTACCTACTCTTCACCATAGTCCTCCTCAGTGCCACGAAGCCCCTATTTTGACCCCTAACCACCTATCTCTTCTTAATTGCCACAAAGTGCATATGGGGTCCCCTGACCACCTAAACTTCACCATAGTCTTCATCATTGCCCACGAAGTGCCTATTTTGACCCCTAACCACCTATCTCTTCTTCATTGCCACAAAGTTCCTATGGGGTCCCCTGACCACCTAAACTTCACCATAGTCTTCCTCATTGCCCACAAAGTGCCTATTTTGACCCCTAACCACCTATCTCTTTTTCATTGCCACGAAGTGCCTATGGGGTCCCCTGACCACCTAAACTTCATCATAGTCTTCCTCATAGTCCACAAAGCGCCTATTTTGACCCCTAACCACCTATCTCTTCTTCATTGCCACGAAGTGCCTATGGGGTCCCCTGACCACCTAAACTTCATCATAGTCTTCTTCATAGTCCACGAAGCGCCTATTTTGACCCCTAACCACCTATCTCTTCTTCATTGTCACGAAGTGCCTATGGGGTCCTCTGACCACCTAAACTTCATCATAGTCTTCCTCATAGTCCACGAAGCGCCTATTTTGACCCCTAACCACCAAGTGTTTTTTTGTGAGTGTGTGTAGACGTTCCCCTCTCTGTATGTTTCTGGGGGCCGTGTGACGCAGCTTTCTATGAAGTTTTGGGCCCCTAGCACCTCCAGGGGCCGAACGAGGTTCAGTGTGGTCCGATCGCCCCGAAATTGACAGATACGTCCCGTCACGGGCCCCTGGGTCGGTGTCCAGAGTTCCGTGTCCCTCTGACCTTTTTTTGCGCTAATTGGCCACCAACAGCCCAATAGAATAAGTTGCAGGTGGGACGTCAAACAAGCAGGGGCCAAAAGGGGTCAAAAGGTCGCAGCGACCCCAAATTCGACACGGTGCTAGTCCAGGGGCTAAAGAACTGTAAAGAGCCCCAACATGTTAGATTGTGTTTCCTGTGCACTGTACTGCATGTTTTAAGTAATAAAACATTTATAATCATGAATTATGACCTATTAATGCATTGACCACGGACAGCCTAAAGAGGTCCCGTCATATAAGTTACAGGTGGGATGCTGTTTTGTGACTAAGACATCTTCAGGGGTTTGGAAGGTAAGCAAACGTATTAAAACGGCCGTAACTCGGCCGAGGTGGGTCCTATCGACGCCAATTTTTTATCGTTTGTAGAACGGGACGAGACCTTTCCAAAGAGCCCGGCCACGGCCTAATTCGGCGAGGAGGTCCCAAGGGGTCTAAGACATTAATAAGACATTAATAACCATGAAATATGACCTATTAATGCAACGACCACGGACAGCTTACAGAGAACCTGTCAAATAAGTTGCAGGTGGGATGCTGTTTTTGACAGACATTTTCGGCCGGTGAATCCCTTTAAGGAATTGGGGATTTCAGCATATGTGCTGAAGTCCCACCTGCAACTTATTTGACGGGGTCCCTGCAAGCTCTCCATGGACATGTCATTTTAAGGCTAATGATGCACAATTATGAACTGTAAAGTACCCCAACATGTTGGATTGTCTTCCCTGTGCACTGTACTCTATGATTTAAGCAATAAAACATTTATAATTATGAATTATGACCTATTAATGCATTGACCACGGACAGCCTAAAGAGGTCCCGTCAAATAAGTTACAGGTGGGACCTTCCTGTGCCCACCTGTAACTTATTCGACAGGGTCCCTGTAAGCTGTCCGTGGACATGTCATTTTAAGGCTAATGATGCACAATTATGAACTGTAAAGTACCCCAACATGTTGGATTGTCTTCCCTGTGCACTGTACTCTATGATTTAAGCAATAAAACATTTATAATTATGAATTATGACCTATTAATGCATTGACCACGGACAGCCTAAAGAGGTCCCATCAAATAAGTTACAGGTGGGCCCTTTCTGTGCCCACCTGTGAAAACTAACTTTGTTTTTAATTTTTTTTAGAGATGCTGAGTTGTCCTTTATGCCCGGCCAAGGTGATTCACCTTCGTCATCACCTCCGGTCGCAGCATCACATTGAGGATGGGGAGGAGCGAAAAGTGTTACTGCGACTGGTAAGGGGTCGCATAAAGCTCCGTAATATAAGATGCCCACAGTGTGGGATAGTATATGAAAATGTGGAGCACCATTTTAAATCGGGCCATCCAGAGCTGACAGTAAGTATAATCTCAAACTAGCATACTTGTTTTTGTGAATTCATTTAAAAAATGTTTTGAATAAAACTCTCTCTTCAGGGAAAACAGGTCAAGTTGTTGACCAAGCAGTTGAAGACAAAGGTTGCAGAAGAACAGCTGCAAACACTTGTCAAAAGTCAACAACTTGACCCTCCAGTCCTGTCAGCTCTGGATGTCCCTGAAGGAGGACAGCAGCCACAGAACCCTCTGGAACCCTCCATTCCAGAGGAGTGCCTTCAATTGCTGGGTAGGTTTTGAATGATTTTTTTGCAATGGAAATATAACATATTTTTTACAAGATGTTGAACAAACTATTGAGTCTGTTTGTGTGTGTTTGTGTGTGTGTGTGTGTGTGTGTGTGTGTGTGTGTGTGTGTGTGTGTGTGTGTGTGTGTTTATTGTAGAGGAGTTTGAAATGGAAGGGGCTCCAAGCTTTCTGTGTAAGTGATCAACATGTAATTATGCTATATTGTTTATACAAGAACAATACATTAATAATTTTTTTATTGTAGCCCTTCTTTTGGAGAGCCATGAGCCCCAGCAAGCACAAAGCCTTGGTAGGTATCAGGTGAACAAATGTTTAAACATTAATAAAAAATAAAATAAAAAACTTTTTCTTGTTCTTCTTAGATGATTTATTCAACCAGGTTGCAAAATATGAACAGAGTCTTCAGGCGTCGTCAGGTCCACAAGGTAAGTAATAGGTGATAAGTTTACATGCATGAAACCAAGTTTTGTTGTTGTGTTATTTATTTATTTTTTAATTGTTTTTCTTTGTTTCCCTTTTCCTTTATTCATGTGCCAAGTTCTGCAGGAAAACACAGACTTGTGTACTGTCGACCTCAGCGACCTGTTCAGTTTGTAAGTATTTTATGTATAAATGTATATAGTTCAAATATTTGATGTCATAGTTTTATATTTATTTCATTTTCATTTATTTATATTTATTTCATTGTATTTTTAAATATCTTCTGTTTCACTGTCCTTTTATCTGTTCATTTGGTTCAAAAATTTAAATAAAAAAATTATGTTTTTTTCTGTCTCATCTATTTGACCAAAACATACAAACTATAGCTTATTTGACATGATCCAGATAGGCTTTCCGTGGACAATGCATTTGTATGCATATTCATCATTTTTATGAGCTGAAATGTACATGCACTTGTTATATGGTGTTTCCTGTGTATTGACCCATAGCTTTTACTTAATAATAACATTATAATTATGAATTATGACCTATTAATGCATTGACCACAGACAGCTTACAGAGACCCTGTCAAATAAGTTACATGTGGGTTGCTGTTTTCGACTTAGAAATTTTCAGCGGTTGAGTGATTTTACAAAAGTGTCCACCTGCAACTTATTCGACAGGGTCCCTGTAAGCTGTCCGTGGACATGTCATTTTAAGGCTAATTATGCATAATTATGAACTGTAAAGAGCCCCAACATGTTGGATTGTCTTCCCTGTGCACTATACTCTATGATTTAAGCAATAAAACATTTATAATTATGAATTATGACCTATTAATGCATTGACCACGGACAGCCTAAAGAGGTCCCGTCATATAAGTTACAGGTGGGATGCTGTTTTATATTTTGATGGCAAGATTAAAAATGAATAAAATTGATTAAATATCAATTTTATGTTCATCTTTGGGCCCCCCTGAGCAATTTGCAGCCTTCAGAACCCAGAAATTCCACTGTCCATGAACAGCCTACATTTTTGAATGGTATAAGTTGTAGGTGGGACGTCCAGAAGCTGAGATATGGACATCCCACGTACAATCTATCCCATTCAAAAATTTAGGATGTTCGTGGACAGTGGAATTTGGAGGTTCTGAAGGCTGCAAATCGCTCAGGGGGGCCCAAAGATGAACATAAAATTGATATTTAATCATTTTTATGCACTCTTTTCAATAATGACATCAAAATATAAAAAGGATCCCACCTGTAACCTATATGACAGGGTCCCTGTAAGCTGTCCGTGGACATGTCCATTTAAGGCTAATTATGCATAATTATGAACTAATTATGTTCATATTATTATTTGACAGTGTCCCTGTAAGCACAGGAAGGGCCCACCTGTAACTTATATGACAGGGTCCCTGTAAGCTGTCCGTGGACATATCAAATAAGTTACATGTGGGCCCTTCCTGTGCCCACCTGCAACTTATTTGACAGGGTCCCTGTAAGCTGTCCGTGGACATGTCCATTTAAGGCTAATTATGCATAATTATAAACTTTAAGGTACACCAACATGTTGGATTGTCTTCCCTGTGCACTGTACTCTATGATTTAGAATCATTGACGGGTGTAGAATAATGAAATATGACCTTTTAATGCATTGACCATGGACAGCCTAAAGAGGTCCCATCAAATAAGTTGCAGGTGAACCCTTCCTGTGCCCACCTGCAACTTATTTGACAGGGTCCCTGTAAGCACAGGAAGGGCCCACTTGTAACTTATATGACAGGGTCCCTGTAAGCTCTCCGTGGACATGACATTTTAAGTCTAATGATGCATAGTTCTGCTGATGGGACACATAGGCCATTCGTGGTCACACAGGAGGTCAGGGGGACGATTAGGCTGTTTGTGGTCAGTGTGCAGGGCCACGGGCTGTCACATAGATTGGCCGTGCACGAATAGTCCGTTCGTGGTCACAAAAGCGGTCAGGGGGACGAATACGCTGTTTGTGGTCAGTGGGCCGGGCCACGGGCTGTCACTTAGATTGGCCGTGGTTGAACAGGCCGTTTGTGGTCACATAGGCGGTCAGGGGGACGAATAGGCTGTTCGTGGTCAGTGGGCAGGGCCACGGGCTGTCACATAGATTGGCCGTGGACGAATAGGCCGTTCGTGGTCACATAGGCGGTCAGGGGGACGAATAGGCTGTCCGTGGTCAGTGGGCGAGGCCAAGGGCTGTCACTTAGATTGGCCGTGGACGAACAGGCCGTTCGTGGTCACATAGGCGGTCAGTGGGACGAATAGGCTGTTCGTGGTCAGTGGGCAGGGCCACGGGCTGTCACTTAGATTGGCCGTGGACGAACGGGCCGTTCGTGGTCACATAGGCGGTCAGGGGGACGAATAGGCTGTCCGTGGTCAGTGGGCGAGGCCAAGGGCTGTCACTTAGATTGGCCGTGGACGAACAGGCCGTTCGTGGTCACATAGGCGGTCAGTGGGACGAATAGGCTGTTCGTGGTCAGTGGGCAGGGCCACGGGCTGTCACTTAGATTGGCCGTGGACGAACGGGCCGTTCGTGGTCACATAGGCGGTCAGGGGGACGAACGGTCAGGGGGACGCCTCTGGCGCGTCCCGCCGGGCCCCGAAAAATCATCTAGGGGGCGGCGCACAGCAGTCCACTTACCTCCTACCACGGAGTACCTAGCAGGCTGTTTGCGGACCCCTTCCCTTATGTGGCGGCCTAAAGAGAGTTGAATGAATGAATGAATGAATGAGGCATTTATATGTACTACTGTACACCCAAAGCGCTTTACAATCATATCAGGGGTCTCTCCTCAACCACCACCAGTGTGCAGCATCCACTTGGATGATGCGACGGCAGCCACAGAACAACGGCGCCAGTGCGCTCACCACACACCAGCTATAGGTGGAGAGAGGAGAGAGAGTGATAGAGCCAATTCAATGTAAGGGGATTATTAGGAGGCCATGATTGGTAAGGGCCAATGTGTGGAATGTGGCCAGGACACCGGGGTTACACCCCTACTCTTTACGAGAAATGCCATGGGATTTTTAATGACCACAGAGAGTCAGGACCTCGGTTTAACGTCTCATCCGAAGGACGGTGCTCTTTGACAGCATAGTGTCCCCGTCACTATACTGGGGCGTTAGGACCCACACAGACCACAGGGTGAGCACCCCCTGCTGGCCACACTAACACCTCTTCCAGCAGCAACCTGGTTTTCTCAGGAGGTCTCCCATCCAGGTACTAACCAGGCTCAGCCCTGCTTAGCTTCAGTGGGCAACCAGTCTTGGGCTACAGGGTGACATGGCTGCTGGTTAGTTGGGTAAGAAACGGTTTTGTCCTCAGTGGCACATCGGGGAGACCGGTAGCTCGCCGTGATCGTATAGTGGTTAGTACTCTGCGTTGTGGCCGCAGCAACCCCGGTTCGAATCCGGTTCACGGCAAGGTTTTTTGAAATTGAGCTCCACGTTACCACCTCTCCTCACCCCGTCCTTCAGACCACTTTCTTTCTTTTTTTTTGCACGGTGTGCCCTTGACATGCTCTGGATGTATGAGTGAATTGTCACTGGGACCTTCTTTGAGAGCACGAGCTCTCAGGTTTGAACCCTTAGAGAAAAGACTGAAAACGAAATGCTCCCATTAAGTTTGGAAGAATCTTGCTTCAGAGAGAATATGGTGCTGGTATATTTCCTAATCGCTAGGTGTCAGTACACTCGCTGGCTGTTACCTAGAGTGCAGTGGACTTGCTATTTTGTCCAAACAACTGCGCCTTTGAAGCAAGTTTACAATAACGATAAGAGCGCGGCATTAAAGCATTAAAGCGTGTAAAGATGCTTTCCAGACAAGAAGCTTTGAGTTTTTGTTCTTTTTCCTAGCATTATTGTCTGTTGATTATTATTATCTGTCTAATAGGCTGCATTCCCACTAATTCGCACATATATTCTGACATAGCAGACGTTTGGACGGCGGTTCTTAATCGTCGAAGAAGGGAACGCGATGCATGGGAGAAACGTCTGTTTTTTTCAGCCGATACGATTCATTTTGCTGCGCGTCCCCATCCAACACACACGCATTGCGAGTAAGAGCCCGGATAGCTCAGTCGGTAGAGCATCAGACTTTTAATCTGAGGGTCCAGGGTTCAAGTCCCTGTTCGGGCGATCGAGCCTCTTTTTTTGTGGAGCGAAAAAAAAACTGGCCCACTGCTCGGTGGGCCAGTGCCGCAATGGATAACGCGTCTGACTACGGATCAGAAGATTCTAGGTTCGACTCCTGGCTGGCTCGCTCTGTCCCTTTTGCTTCGCTGTCAGCCCATAGCCTTTTTTATTATTTCGTTTTATTAGCCCAAAGTTTTTGTTATTATTATTGGATTGGTTGATTAATATAAAAAAATTGACAGTCCAACAATAGGCTTGCATGAGTACTGTCACAAGGACCTTGCTTTACGACCAGTTTATAGAGTCTGTTATGCCATCACAAGAAGTCGCACCCAGTCGAACAGGTTAAGGCGATGGACTAGAAATCCATTGGGGTCTCCCCGCGCAGGTTAGAAAAAAAAAAAAGCCATTGTGACAATATTACCCTTGAAAAGAGTTAGGTGGGTAAGAAACAGTTTTGTCCTCACTGGCACATCGGGGAGATTTAGCTCGCCGTGATCGTATAGTGGTTAGTATTCTGCGTTGTGGTCACAGCAACCCTGGTTCGAATCCGGGTCACGGCAAGGTTTTTTGAAATTGAGCTCCACGTTACCACCTCTCCTCACCCCGTCCTTCAGACCACTTTCTTTTTTTCTTTTTTTTTTGCACGGTGTGCCCTTGACATGCACTGGATGTTTGAGTGAATTGCCACTGGGACCTTCTTTGAGAGCACGAGCTCTCAGGTTTGAACCCTTAGAGAAAAGACTGAAAACGAAATGCACCCATTAAGTTTGGAAGAATCTTGCTTCAGAGAGAATATGGTGCTGTAAGAAAAAAATGATGTGGACGTCGAAGATCTCAAAAATGAAGTTTATTACAGCATAGCAGTGGCAAGATACACAAAGCACCTTGGGTTCACCGGCGTCAGAATGAACCCCGAACATACCCAATCCTAAACCTTTTATCCTCTATTTCGTTTGTCTTCCCCCTCTACATGTAAATGAAGCTCTGTTTTTAAGTTTAATTTAAGAATAACAGATTCGTCTTCCCTCTCAGCATGAGGCTGAAACACTGTCTTAAATGTAAATTGAGGATCTTTCCTCTGTGCCCACATCTTTGATGTTCTGTGAAATCAGAACAGCAAAAGGTTAAGGTGATAAAATCTATCTGAAGTGGATCTTCTGTTAAAACAAGATGGTCAAATGTTTAAGGTGACAAGCTATTTGAAGTCCCTGTAATCAAGATGGTTGTTGGTTGCCCTCTGTGATACAATTTACATATTACTGAGATTGGATGTAATTTTCTCCATATGATAATTAAACTCTTTTAAGTGAAGGAACATTTTGATATATATATATATATATATATATATTGGAGTGGAAGTTTTTGGGAACAGAACATAATTTCTTACAGACCCCCCTTTGATGCTCTTGGCCCAAAGTAGCATCACAACCACTCCCTTTTCGTAGATAACACCTCCCGAAACCTGGTGGGCAGGTGCCCCAGTGGCGGCGTAGTCCATGGCTTAGGTCGTTCCCATCTATGGCCATCAGAGAATCTTACCCGTCTTCGGGATCTACGCCTCCTGCACACTGAGTTATGGCTCTACTTCACTTGAGCAAAATTATCATAGTTTGTGATAATGAAATGTATTATTATTATTATTATTATTATTATTATTTTATACGAGGTAACCAAGAACCATCATATCCACTTGGAACATACAATATTGATCATGGAATTATCTATAATCTAACTATAATCTAATGTTTAAACATAGAACGTATACATCAATCTATAATCTAATGTTTAAACATAGAACACATAACATAATGCATTGGCAAATAATAAGAAAGATACATACACATACAGCCGTTTTAAAGGTTACATTCCAAATTAAACCAAAATAGGCCATATCTCCATCATGTATTTGTTTTGCAAAAATCTTGTCTTTCTTCAAGGCCTTGTTGGGCTCTCACAATGTCAAATGTTCAGTGGTGTTCACATCAGTGATGTTAGCATATTGATTAGTTTTGATAACTCAAATAATCAACAATCAATAGACAATATTGTGTGTGTGTGTGTGTGTGTGTGTGTGTGTGTGTGTGTGTGTGTGTGTGTGTGTGTATCATTTTGTCCGTGTGGACATCCTTTATCCACGTGTTTTCCCTCTGTGGAAAGACTGTTGTCCATAGTCTCAGAAATGGTTTGTTTCTGAAATCTCCTTTTCTTTCTCTTCTCATTGTCCATTCTTTTCCACTTGGACCATAAATCCTTCTAGAAGAAGCAGTCACTGGTGTTGTTCGAGTCTGTGCCTCTTCATCAGTTCCTTCCATCCCATGGTGGGTCTCAGGGTTTCTAGGTCTTTTAGGCCTGCATGGAGTACTGGATCTTGCAGGTCTGGATATCTCTATTCTTTTCTTTTTCTTGAGAAAATCCCCCTGGCTCCACTTCCTTCTCGTCCTTCAAACGACCAGATCATCTTTCTCCAGGAGGTTACACTTTTCAGACAAACATCTCGATGCTTATATCTGAAACTATAATCAAAAGAAGAGGTTGCCCCCCTTTCCCCCACAAGAATCTTTTCACATTCAAACATCAAAGTCACAGAAGTTTTTTTTTCTAAACATAATGTCATTAAAACATTTATTATAAATTACAACTACATATCAATGCTAATAAAACATGTTTCATAAATCATAAAGAATCACCCCCCTTTTGATAGTAAACCTTTTTCTACAATGTGTTACTATCATAAAACTAATTCTAATTTGCATCAGCATTTGCTTGTGACTGAGCTACAGTCATGTTGCTCGTGTAGTGATATGTTTGACAAGGTGTGAATGACTTATTTCCTTCCAACAGTGCCAACTGGGTTTCTAAATTGCCCATTTTCTTAAGCAAACCACGATAGCCCATCTTTCTTTTGTGTGAAAAGTGACACTGTCTTGCCTTGTGTCCCATCTTTCCACAAGCAAAACAAACAACTTCCTGATCTTCCTTTCTTTTCGCCAAACAGTACCTTGCAATGTGACCATCCTTTCCACATGCATGACAGACAAAGTTTTGAAGAAGTCTCTCATTGTCTTGACAATGTCTAGCAATGTGACCAGCTTTTCCACATGCATAGCAAAGAATAACACCTTCAGAATTTATTCTTGCAAATCTCCTTGGTCTATGATGGAAACCATTAGACAATGTAGAACATTCTCTCTCGCCAAAGGCAGCAACTGGATGTCTAGATTTGACAGCTTTCATTTGACTATTTGCATTAGCATTATTGTTGTAAAACTGTGTCATTTTAGCAATAATGTCATTATATTCAGATAGTGGTGTCACATGCATTGTCACAGCAGACCGGGTGAGTTTGTCACATTTGTTAATCAAGGCAGACTTGAAGCTGACATCATTCTTAGTAATATCAGGATTGCCACTGAAAGTTTTAAACATCTCCAATAATCGTTCTGAAAATGCTGCTGGATGCTCCCCTTTCCTCATGTGCATCTCAGATATTTTATCCCAATTAACTGACATCACACCTAAGACTTCAAGCAGTGCCTTTTTCCTCTCTGACTTATTAGCATTTCTGTCCTTTACTTTCTGAGTTAAGGCTCCAGACAGTGTTTCAGGCAGGCACATTCTTAAAGGGGTCATATAATGACATTTTTGTACAAGCTAATATGATTCTTTAGGGTCTAAATTAAAAGTTTGTAATATACTTTAATTAAAAATTCTCATTAGTATTGTAAGAAAACACTAATTTTACCTGCTCAAAAACAGCTCTGTTTTCAGCACGCCGTTTCAGTGCATACAGCTTTAAATGATAATGAGCTTTGCTCACCCCGCCCCTCTGTTCTGTGCGTACACCAATTCTAACACAATAACCACGCGTTGTTCATTATAAACGTGGGATTATGAATTATATTGAGAACGTCGTACATAGAAAACATGCCGTAATGTACCCGGAGTGTAAACCTTAGATGCATTCATCATGAAGCGTGCAGCAAGGTTTGCAAATTTGCAAAGATTAATATAAATACTAATATAAAGGTTAATAAAACATTACACTCACATCTTCTGGAGGTTCAGCAGTAACACGTTGGTACCGATCCGTTTTTTCTCGTTTGTAACGCTGTCTGATGTGAAATGATTCACGCAAACAGGAAAGCACAGACGATCGTGGGGAATCCCCGTGAGGGAATCCCCGCGTCAATCCTTTGGGCATATCGCTTCAAAAACAAAACTCAGCCACTGCATCTTCAATGGCTCAGATTTAGGAACATTCAAATGACTGCTGTGTTCCTTATTACACCGAAGAACAATCGCAGACGCCATTATGCTCATAGACAGCGCTCCAGTGAGGGTATCAACAATGACGCGCGGACTATGATTGACAGCTCGCTCATGAGCGAGGGCGGGTGTGTGTTGAAACGCTGCAGCTGTCAATCACAATCGTGGGAGGGGCGTCCGACCGTGTGACGTCACACGGTCGGAAGGCTTGATTTCAGAGAGGTTCAAACATATAAGGAGATTAAAAAAAAACCACTGGATGGATTTTTATCATTTTATGATGGTTGTGTACAGGCACTGCCAACACACATTTCAGTACAATCAACTTGTAAAAGTGCATGTACCATTATATGACCCCTTTAACAAAACACATGCATCACCATCTGTTAAATTGTAAACTTCAGCATATTCCTCCAAGTTTTTCAGAAAATTTAATGGATCTTGTTTGTCACGATCAAATTTACCAATATTCTTGATCACAGCATCTAGTTCAGTTGGATTAAATCCTCGGACTATGGTGGTGGTCATTGGTTCCTCCCTTCCTTCTCTAGCACGCATAGTCGTAGTAGTATGAACTGGTGCCATGGGAAATCTGACTCTACAGTCAGAGTGTTGGCTACTGAATGACTTAGTATCTTTTCCCCAAACCTCAGTCCTGTCTTCCTGTAAATCTGGCATTTCTGGAACTGGGTTACACAATGTGACACCTAACAATGTCTTACTGGGGTTTTTCTCAGTTGTGCCATTCTTTATCATAAACTGACAAGTCGCCTTCGCTTCCTCCAAATTTTTAGACAAAGTTTCCACAGATGATTTAAGCATACTATTGTTAGTTCTAAGAAGTGAAATCTCATTCTGCATCTTGACCTTTTCTTCTTTCCATATCGTTTCACTAGCCAGGTAATTTTTTGTAGAAATTACCCCAACACTGAGTCGCTCATTTTCAGCCTCTAACTCATCTACTCTCCTCCTAGTTACTTTGTATGAAGCAAAAAGTGCTTGAAGCGCATTAGCAATTTTCCCATTTTTGTTCTTAGGCATTTTGGGATCATTTTCAAACTTAGAGATAGCCCACTTGTACGGTTTATCAACAATATTCTCTATTCCGTCAAACATTCCCTGAGAACCGTGTTTAGCGATGTATTTAACAATAATTTCTTCCATTTTCAAAAGTCTTATCAAGCTTTAAAATATCTCGTGATCTAATAGTTATTCACAAAGTCTAATTTAAATGACTACACGTTATCTAGTTCCTTTAAGATATCCGTTAGTCTAATTATTCACAGCTCCAGTACTTCGGACACAAATGATCAAAATAGCCACACTACCTGAGGCTTCTAAACTTAACCACAGCCACACTCCATTGAGTCTTAAATTTAGTTACGCAAAACAGTTAAGAAATGCAACACTGTCACAGTACGTCGGACAAAACCACACTATGTCTGGTTTTATGTTATATTCTTAAAACAACTTGCTTATCAGTAGCCTACTTCGGGTTCAAACTATATTTATGAATTTTAAAACAATGCCACAGTACGTCGGGCAAGACCACACTGCTTCGTGTTCTTTGTTTTAAACTTCACAAAGTCACGGCACATCAGACTCACTAGTCTAGCCTATAACACACAATAGTTGTGAAATAATTCTGTGACCACACTGCGTCGGGTCTATTCAATTACTTTAGAATTTCCTCAGAATGATTACAACTTCACTATCGTTTCAACTACATTAGAAACATACACATTTGTTTCAGTTACTTTAGAAACAACCAATCTGAAATAACTCTGTCACCACACTACTTCGGGTTTATTCAATTACTTTAGAATCTTAACAGAATTATAAGAAACCAACACCAAGTTTCAGTTACTTTAGAAACTTTACACTTTGTTTCAATTACTTTAGAAACAACAATTCCAATACAAGTCTGCCACCACACTGCTTCGGGCTTATTCAGTTACGTTAGAATCTTAAACAAAATTGTACGGAATAGGCTTAAAACTCCTCCTGCTAATACTGAATAAACCAAATTCAATCTCTTCTGTCCTTAATTTTTCTTTTCTAGATTTTTTTTTTAAAACGAGGAATTCCTTGACAAAAACAGCATAAATGAAAGAAAACAGCTTTTTCTTACCTTTTCCCTTTTTTTGTTGGAAATCCGTCGACTGGGTCTGGCTCACCAATGTAAGAAAAAAATGATGTGGACGTCGAAGATCTCAAAAATGAAGTTTATTACAGCATAGCAGTGGCAAGATACACAAAGCACCTTGGGTTCACCGGCGTCAGAATGAACCCCGAACATACCCAATCCTAAACCTTTTATCCTCTATTTCGTTTGTCTTCCCCCTCTACATGTAAATGAAGCTCTGTTTTTAAGTGTAATTTAAGAATAACAGATTCGTCTTCCCTCTCAGCATGAGGCTGAAACACTGTCTTAAATGTAAATTGAGGATCTTTCCTCTGTGCCCACATCTTTGATGTTCTGTGAAATCAGAACAGCAAAAGGTTAAGGTGATAAAATCTATCTGAAGTGGATCTTCTGTTAAAACAAGACGGTCAAATGTTTAAGGTGACAAGCTATTTGAAGTCCCTGTAATCAAGATGGTTGTTGGTTGCCCTCTGTGATACTATTTACATATTACTGAGATTGGATGTAATTTTCTCCATATGATAATTAAACTCTTTTAAGTGAAGGAACATTTTGATATATATATATATATATATATATATATATATATATATATATATATATATATATATATATATATATATATATATATATGGAGTGGAAGTTTTTGGGAACAGAACATAATTTCTTACAGTGCTGGTATATTTTCTAATCGCAAGGTGTCAGTACACTCGCTGGCTGTTACCTAGAGTGCAGTGGACTTGCTATTTTGTCCAAACAACTGCGCCTTTGAAGCAAGTTTACAATAACGATAAGAGCGTGGCATTAAAGCATTAAAGCGTGTAAAGATGCTTTCCAGACAAGAAGCTTTGAGTGTTTGTTCTTTTTCCTAGCATTATTGTCTGTTGATTATTATTATCTGTCTAATAGGCTGCATTACCACTAATTCGCACATATATTCTGACATAGCAGACGTTTGGACGGCGGTTCTTAATCGTCGAAGAAGGGAACGCGATGCATGGGAGAAACGTCTGTTCCCTTTCGTAAAGGGAACTCCCGCTGCATCGATACTCGATACTTTGGGGAATGCCTTCGGCATGAAGCGTCTGAAGTCAACTATGGAACTATTCCAATCTTGATTGGTGCAACGTCACACGTGACGTCGCATGTGACGGTGATCCGGAAGCTACAAAAGGGTCACAGGAACCAGGAAATGTTAGCTTCTGGTCTTCAGCAAGCGCTCTATGTCATCTTGTCTGTTCTATTTGGTGTTGTTTGTCCCGTGAAAAGAGTATTATTTATGGCGAAAAAAGAGAAGCTATTCAGGCAGTGTGCGTCCCCTTGCCCACGTTATTTAAGCGAGGATGACACACACACGCTTTGCGTAGTTTGTCTGGGAGTGGAGCATGCACGGGCGTTGCTCGAGGGCGCTGTCTGTGCAAACTGTTTTCAATGAAAAAGCTCCGCTCCCGTTTGAGCCTGTTCGATCAATTAGATCAGGCTCGCGTTTCCAGTGCATCAGGTCCCGCGTCTGTTGAGGCAGCGCGCCGCTTGTATGCATGTGATTCGCACGTGGGGCTGGCATATGACACTGAGACGGTTGCGACCCTTTCTCAGTGTTCATTAACCAGCTCCACTGGTCTCGCGCACGGTTCGGAAGCCCGCGCTGCGGCTTCTTCCGACCGTGTTAAAGACACAGCGTTTGATTTATCTGGCTCCGAGGAGTTAGATATTATCTATTAACACTGAATCACGTGGATATGGGGATTCGCCACTCCATATTCCCGTTAGTGAGGAGTTGCTGGAGGTTGTAATCAGGGCAGTGGTTAAATTAAATGTTAAATGGCCATATAATAAGCAGGAAGCGACTAAGAAAAATAAAATGAATGAGCGCTTCCTGCAGACCCAGTCACAATCTCCGTGTCAGAGCCTTCCCTTTTTCACTGATCTCCATACTGAGGTATCAAGATCGTGGAAAAATCCATTTTCATCTCAATTATTTCCCCCCATGTATATATTTACTCATCCATTAGGGCATCTAATGAAAATGGTTATTAGGTGATGGCTCGGGTTGAGGAATATTTTGCGAAATATTTTCTCCCCGACATTGCGTCACCCGATAGCTCAGACACTTCCCTCCAAATCTCGTACATCGAATTTGTTAGGGAAAGCATATATGGCGGTGGTCGAGCTGGTGCATGCCCACACACGATGGGGTTATTACAGGCATACCCGGCTGACCTCCTCAAGCAGGTGGACTATAACTGGGAGGTCTCACTCTATATTACTGAATTTTGTAGAGTAGCTGACTTATCTCTCCGTATTATTAAAGAGACGGCCCGTGCTATTGGCCGTTCTATGGCAGCACTAGTCGTCTCAGAGAGACATTTATGGCTTAATCGCTTGTGGATCGGGGAGAAAGACAGGGCTTTCCTTCTCGATGCTCCACTTTCACCTTCTGGCCTCTTTGGTGACGCGGCAAGAACCGTTGTCGAGAGGCTTCAGGAGACAGAGCGACAATCAGCTATCCCCAGTTGTCAGTCCAGGTCTCATGGGGTTGCTGCCAGGGGGTAGCCTCATGGGACAGCCGCCAGCTCCTCATATTTTGAGAGGGTTCCCTCTTGTGCCCCCCCGTATAAGGCTTGGGGCCAGAGGAAACATTCTCGCACGAAGCTCTCCATACCGAAGACAGGTCTGAGGACTGTCTTTCGGGCTAAGACGGCTTCAACTAAGAGGTCTTGTCTTAACATGCAGACCCTTATGGGCGTTCCCCCAGGAGAGCGAGTACAGGAGTCTCGCCCCCTTATGCAGCCCTTAGGAAATCGATGTTCGCTTCCCGCCGCCGATGGCGCTTCGGGACACATCGGCTTCCAGCGAACACAAATCGCAGTATCTGCCCGAAGACGTTGCGGCACTGTCGAGTTCGCCGCCTCTCAGGAGGTCTGTAGAGAGCATATTTTGGTTAGTTCCTGCCAGTTAGCTGCTTCAGGTCACCGAAGCCATTTGGAAATTTATAGCCGAGGCCAGTCTCGAGGGACTGGTCCCCATAATGGGATATTTAGACACCCCGAGGGGTCTTCAAAATATAGCCTAGGGGGTCCTGCTTACAGTGGAGCTAATATACAAATATTATCTACTAAGGGTGGTTCACATGTCGGCCAGCCCCGAGCAGGGTCGGTTTTTGGAACAGGAAGTCTAGTCCCTCTTAACACAGGAAACCTCAAAGTGGGCTCTTCCTTGGTTTACGGGAGCCCGGGTTCTACAGCTGGCACTTCATAGTTCCTATGAGGGGGGGAGTTAGGCCTTATTTTGGATCTCAGGGTACTGGATCAACCTCCGAGGGGGTTCAGATTCAAGTTACCGACTGTCAGTCAGACCAGCTCCGAGGACTGGTCTGTCTTGATAGATCTACAAGCTCCTTAACTCCTCTTTCCCTTCTAACCCCATCACAGGAAGTTTCCGAGATCCGCTTTTGGGGGGAAAAGCGCATCAGTTCTGGACTCTTCCAGTCGGCCTAGCCTTATCCCCTCGCACCTTCACTAAGTGTATGGACACGGCCCTTGCTCCATTGAGACTTCAGGGGGTCCGTATCTTATAGATGACTGGCTCATTTTGCTCAGTCAAAAAGAACTAGCAATTCAACATCGAGATGTTGTTTTGCACCATCTGAGGTGCGTGGGGTTGAGACTCAATGTGAAGAAAAGTTCCTTAACTCCTCTTCAGAGGACTACATCCCTGGGAGTAGAGTGGGACTTAGTCACAATGCGGGCACAATTGTCTCCTGCTTGTATAAATACTATCTTAACCCTCTGAGGTCTGAGCTGTTTTCTGGGCCCTGGAGGTGTTCTGACATGCTCTGACATTTGTGGTTATTTCTGTTACTTGTGACATTTTCATGGCTAAAGTCTAATTACACTGTATTCAGCACAAACTCTGCTACAATAATATATCAGCAGCATGTATGTAAAAGTTTGTAGTTTTGAGATAATGACATTTATGCGTGGTTTGTGAAAATACAAAAATAAATTCTCACTGAAATAAGGTCATGAAACCCATACTGATTATTTCTTCACAAGACTTTTGAAAATTGTATCACGTAGCCTAGAATATTTGCTCTAAAACTATGTGAGAATCACCCTGACTGCTCATTCAGAGAAGACAATATATTGATTTAAAAATTTTACGACGTGTTTTGTGTTAGAAAGCAATATGCGAAGGGGCGGATCACCTCATTAATATGAAAGCTTTCCACACCTGAGAAAGACAAAGAACCTCCCTAATGGCCCTATTAGGAGCTTATCAGGGCCCATCATTCTGACCAACCTTGCACAAAGAATGAGGAGATTTAAAAAAGAATGGCTTTTAAAATTGTTTGGATTTATTTACAACACAACATAATCCAAAGATACACAACAAAAAAGCACTTATTGAAGAAAGAGACCTTTGTGCCATTCCTAAAAACATTGTACATACCTTTCATTTTCTAAGGTGTTTGATTTTCACTTTACCATGTTCATGTACAGAGACATGTACTGTGAATGTTTAAGTCAGCAGGACTCAGTGGCACCTGGGCCCTGAAAAAAAAAAAAAAGAACATACTGATATCAAGAGAAAGGCCTGCACGATTTTGGGAATACATTTTAGATTTTTCTTGTTAAAATTGCTTTTTAAAATTCACAGAATACACACACACACTCACACAAATGTTTCCAACAATATATAATGAACACCAGGTTTGTTGTGCCTTGTAGGTATAGGCTATGCGCAGTGCTGCATAAAATAATAACAATATAGCAGCCTATATATTAATTTAAAAAAAGATTTCAGTAACAACTAAGCTAGAGAAAAATATATTGATTATCATGTTACTTCAAATGTTTCCATTCGTTATGATGATATGAAATGAGATAATAGTAAAAACATGAAGCCGTTTGGAGCGTTTTGCTTTTCCAAAATATGATACATTCAAACGCGATCACGATCAAAAATATGATACATTAAAACGCGATCGCGATCAAAAATATGATACATTAAAACGCGATTGCGATCAAATATAAAACATTATGGTTAGGCCTACCATATACATAGCCTATCTACGTTTGAGCAGATATCCACAAACACAGTAACAGTAAACACGGGTCTAAATATTATAATATTCACCATATATCTAGCAACAGTTCAACTGCAATGTGAAATTTATGCAACAATAGCAAACTAATATGTAAGAATTACTTACCTTATCTTTCTTGTCTTCAAATATCGTTCTTCTTCTTCTGATGTAAATCCAATGTAAGCTCAGGCACGTCTTTCAAACTCGACGAAAAGTGAAGTGAAGTGTTTTGTTGTTGAGGTAATGAGGGCGATCGCGTTCCATGTGGAGATTTGCATGTGAATATCTTTTGCGCGAGTGGGCGTGGCCGAATTAAAAATAATTAGGAAGCGTTTGAGAAGCTGGAAATCTTGTTGGTTTTATACAAATTACTTAAACAGAGAATATTTGTTTTCGTTTTGAATCCGATCATTTAAAAGTACACACTTAAATGTTTATAAAGGTGTATGGCTCATAAATGTGTGACAAGTATTCGCTGAGTTTTGTTTCAGTTTATAGACGTGCTCAAGAAAAAAAAGTTCACCGCGACGGAGAGGCAGAACGCACACACTGTTTATTTTCTTTATTTTACAAAAGCACAATGTTTTGATTTGATTGGAAGTGGACACATACAAAAGTAGAAATACCACAGATTCTTTTTTTATATTTATTTTTTCTGTATGACCATAAATGACGGAGAAATTTAAGTTTATAGTGCTACAATGTGGAGAAAATCCAGCAAAACGCGCCGGCGCGTTTGTCGACCTCAGAGGGTTAAACACAATGAAGAGTATTAGGTTAGGCCAGGCTATCACTGTCAAACACTTTCAAAGAGTTTTGGGTCTTATGGCTGCAGCTTCCACGGTAGTACCCTTTGGTCTGCTCCATATGAGGGCCTTGCAGTGGTGGCTCAGGAACAAGGGATTTTCTCCTCTGGGAAACCCTTTTCGTACGATCAGAGTTACGCGCAGATGCCTTCGTTCTCTTGTCGTATGGAAGAAACCATGGTTCCTGTCTCAGGGCCCGGTTTTGGGAGCACCATGTGAGAGAAAAACTCTGACCACGGATGCGTCCCTCACGGGCTGGGGTGCGGTTATGGAGGGCCGTTACACCCGAGGTACTTGGAAGGACCATCATCTCACATTGTATATTAATCGCTTGGAGATGTTGGCTGTATTTTTTTGCCCTGAGGCACTTCCTTGTAGACCTCAGAGGCCATCATGTTCTTGTTAGGACAGACAATATGTCGGTGGTCTCTTATATCAACCGCCAAGGAGGTTTGAGATCTCGCCCTCTTTGTAGACTGGCGCATCAAATTCTTCTTTGGTCCCAGGACAAATTTCTCTCTGTCAGATCTATTTATATTCCTGGGGTTGAAAATATGGGAGCAGACATCCTGTCGAGGCAGGGGCCAAGGCCCAGGGAATGGCGGCTCCACCCTGAAGTGGTTGAGCTTATATGGAGAGAGTTTGGCCGGGCGGAGGTTGACCTGTTCGCTTCTCATGAGAACTCTCATTGCCCGCTCTGGTACTCTCTCTCACATCCAGCTCCTATGGGCTTGGATGCCACGGTACAGATGTGGCTGAGGTCACATCTGTACGCTTTTCCCCCGATCGCTCTGCTCCCTGGGGTTCTAGAAAGGGTCAGGAGGTACGGAGTGAGACTACTCCTTGTAGCTCCGTGCTGGCCGGCCCGAATTTGGTTTTCGGACCTTATTAGTCTCTTGGAGAGTCCTCCATGGAAAATTCCTATTAGGAGAGATCTTCTGTTTCAGGCTGATGGTATATTATTTCATCCCCGACCAGAGTTATGGAGACTATGGGTCTGGCCCCTGAGGGGGTCCCACCCATAATTAGGTTGCCCTTTCCACCGAGGTGGTCAGGACATCCATACTAGAACCCCACTCTACTAGGAACTAAACAATTAAGTTAGGGAAGGCATTGAACCCAGTTTATTACTGCCCACTGGCTTCAGTACTGGTGTTCCATCCCGTTCTCTAACGGGATCTCCTGTTCATGCTTAGGGCCTCTGTGGCGGCCTCAGTGCCCTCTGCAAGTCTCTAAGGGTGTTCTCGAAAGGACGTTCCCACTGAAACTCCATGTTCCTGTAGATTGGAGGATGAATCCTTTTCAAAAAGATATAGGAGAATCTATTGAGTCTGCTTCCTGCTCGTCTTACTCCCTGGAAGAGTGGTGGTGCTGCCCCCTCTTACTTGCTAGCGTGGGAGCCACTCAACGTTATTTTTGCCCTGTACTGAGGTACTTGTAGGCAATGTTAAGATTCTTCAGGTATTCTATCCTCCATCGCATGTGTCGGATGGTCAAGGTCATAGCCTTTGAGGTTCCTACATTAGGACTCAGGCTGAGAGGAGTCAGTCCATCTAGTTATGCATCAAGGGTAGGAGCAATTCCCTTTATTAAGAGTACAGTTGGTTATCTAAAACCACTCATATTTGAAGTACAAGGTGCGCTTCTGCCTTCACCTCTCATCTAATATTTTCTACTGTCTGGGGCTCCCAGCCATGAGGTCAGTTGAGCCTCCGGCTCCAGACCTCCCCTTCTTGCACCAAATCTTATGACAAGCTAGTTTGGATCTGCCCTCTACTCATTCTATCGTCCGTGAGTGTACCAGATGCTTTATACCAGGGCGTTTTTACTCTCAGTGTGGCGGCGTGGATATTCGTTCCCCAAAGTATCGAGTCTCGATGCAGCGGGAGTTCCCTTTACGAAAGGGAACGTCTCGGGTTACGTATGTAACCCTCGTTCCCTAAGTAGGGAACGAGACGCTGCATCCCTCGGCCACACTTTTCGCGCCCCTGAGAACGACTTGCTTTGACCAATTAGAAGCTAACATTTCCTGGTTCCTGTGACCCTTTTGTAGCTTCCGGATCACCGTCACATGCGACGTCACGTGTGACGTTGCACCAATCAAGATTGGAATAGTTCCATAGTTGACTTCAGACGCTTCATGCCGAAGGCATTCCCCAAAGTATCGAGTATCGATGCAGCGTCTCGTTCCCTACTCAGGGAACGAGGGTTACATACGTAACCCGAGACGTTTTTTCAGCCGATACGATTCATTTTGCTGCACGTCTGCTGCAAACTGAACCCCCTGGGCGAGGCAAAGGAGAGCTCCCTCTGGTGAGCCTGGTGAAATTGAATTCAGTAAACAATCCCTTCGGATCATTCCCATGTTCTTAAAGGGGGTGGTCACACAATAAAAGTCAAAGGGCCTGCTCCAGGCGGGAGGAAGATCCCATATGGTCTAGCGGTCAGGATTCCTGGTTTTCACCCAGGCGGCCCGGGTTCGACTCCCGGTATGGGAAGTTAGGGTTGTCTTTGCTTCACTTATCGAGACAGCCAGCACGTCTGTCTGTGCCAGTAGCACTTTTAGCCAGCGGCGGAGCTTCAGCAACCTGATGGGTTGAGGTTCTGTCCCCAACCAGCGTACCTTTGATAGCTCAGCTGGTAGAGCGGAGCTCCATAGATGGCAAGTTGGCAATCCTTAGGTTGCTGGTTCAACTCCGGCTCGAAGGAGGTCTTTTTCACAACACGCAAACATTTCCTTGGCCATCAGCGCTTGACTTTGTGGTGCGGCATTTTGCAATCACGACCGCTGCTGGAGGGCAAAAGCCCATAGCCGTTTTTATTATTTCGTTTTCTTAGCCCATAGTTTTTGTTATTATTATTATTGGATTGGTTGATTAATATAAAAAATTGACAGTCCAACAATAGGCATGGGAAGTTAGGGTTGTCTTTGCTTCACTTATCGAGACAGCCAGCACGTCTGTCTGTGCCAGTAGCACTTTTAGCCAGCGGCAGAGCTTCAGCAACCTGATCGGTTGAGGTTCTGTCCCCAACCAGCGTACCTTTGATAGCTCAGCTGGTAGAGCGGAGCATTATAGATGGCAAGTTGGCAATCCTTAGGTCGCTGGTTCAACTCCGGCTCGAAGGAGGTCTTTTTCACAACACGCAAACATTTCCTTGGCCGTCAGCGCTTGAGTTTGTGGTGCGGCATTTTGCAATCACGACCGCTGCTGGAGGGCAAATGCCCATAGCCGTTTTTATTATTTCGTTTTATTAGCCCATAGTTTTTGTTATTATTATTATTGGATTGGTTGATTAATATAAAAAATTGACAGTCCAACAATAGGCATGGGAAGTTAGGGTTGTCTTTGCTTCACTTATCGAGACAGCCAGCACGTCTGTCTGTGCCAGTAGCACTTTTAGCCAGCGGCGGAGCTTCAGCAACCTGATGGGTTGAGGTTCTGTCCCCAACCAGCGTACCTTTGATAGCTCAGCTGGTATAGCGGAGCACTATAGATGGCAAGTTGGCAATCCTTAGGTTGCTGGTTCAACTCCGGCTCGAAGGAGGTCTTTTTCACAACACGCAAACATTTCCTTGGCAATCAGCGCTTGAGTTTGTGGTGCGGCATTTTGCAATCACGACCGCTGCTGGAGGGCAAAAGCCCATAGCCGTTTTTATTATTTCGTTTTATTAGCCCATAGTTTTTGTTATTATTATTATTGGATTGGTTGATTAATATAAAAAATTGACAGTCCAACAATAGGCTGCTTTGTCAGTGGGATAACGGTTACCATACATTACCATGCGTCTTTTCAAATGCATTGCACGAGTACTGTCACAAGGACCTTGCTTTACGACCAGCTTATAGTGTCTTTTATGCCATCGCAGGAATGGGAGGAAACTGAACCCCCTGGGCGAGGCAAA
Organism: Scardinius erythrophthalmus; assembly: GCF_964197995.2. Lineage (NCBI taxonomy): Eukaryota > Metazoa > Chordata > Actinopteri > Cypriniformes > Leuciscidae > Scardinius > Scardinius erythrophthalmus. Next base: position 46,877,943 of record NC_138227.1, read on the forward strand.
GGAGAGCTCCCTCTGGTGAGCCTGGTGAAATTGAATTCAGTAAACAATCCCTTCGGATCATTCCCATGTTCTTAAAGGGGGTGGTCACACAATAAAAGCCAAAGGGCCTGCTCCAGGCGGGAGGAAGATCCCATATGGTCTAGCGGTCAGGATTCCTGGTTTTCACCCAGGCGGCCCGGGTTCGACTCCCGGTATGGGAAGTTAGGGTTGTCTTTGCTTCACTTATCGAGACAGCCAGCACGTCTGTCTGTGCCAGTAGCACTTTTAGCCAGCGGCGGAGCTTCAGCAACCTGATGGGTTGAGGTTCTGTCCCCAACCAGCGTGCCTTTGATAGCTCAGCTGGTAGAGCGGAGCACTATAGATGGCAAGTTGGCAATCCTTAGGTCGCTGGTTCAACTCCGGCTCGAAGGAGGTCTTTTTCACAACACGCAAACATTTCCTTGGCCGTCAGCACTTGAGTTTGTGGTGCGGCATTTTGCAATCACGACTGCTGCTGGAGGGCAAAAGCCCATAGCCGTTTTTATTATTTCATTTTATTAGCCCATAGTTTTTGTTATTATTATTATTGGATTGGTTGATTAATATAAAAAATTGACAGTCCAACAATAGGCATGGGAAGTTAGGGTTGTCTTTGCTTCACTTATCGAGACAGCCAGCACGTCTGTCTGTGCCAGTAGCACTTTTAGCCAGCGGCGGAGCTTCAGCAACCTGATGGGTTGAGGTTCTGTCCCCAACCAGCGTACCTTTGATAGCTCAGCTGGTAGAGCGGAGCTCCATAGATGGCAAGTTGGCAATCCTTAGGTTGCTGGTTCAACTCCGGCTCGAAGGAGGTCTTTTTCAAAACACGCAAACATTTCCTTGGCCGTCAGCGCTTGAGTTTGTGGTGCGGCATTTTGCAATCACGACCGCTGCTGGAGGGCAAAAGCCCATAGCCATTTTTATTATTTCGTTTTCTTAGCCCATAGTTTTTGTTATTATTATTATTGGATTGGTTGATTAATATAAAAAATTGACAGTCCAACAATAGGCTGCTTTGTCAGTGGGATAACGGTTACCATACATTACCATGCGTCTTTTCAAATGCATTGCATGAGTACTGTCACAAGGACCTTGCTCTACGACCAGCTTGTAGTGTCTTTTATGCCATCGCAGGAATGGGAGGAAACTGAACCCCCTGGGCGAGGCAAAGGAGAGCTCCCTCTGGTGAGCCTGGTGAAATTGAATTCAGTAAACAATCCCTTTGGATCATTCCCATGTTCTTAAAGGGGGTGGTCACACAATAAAAGCCAAAGGGCCTGCTCCAGGTGGGAGGAAGATCCCATATGGTCTAGCGGTCAGGATTCCTGGTTTTCACCCAGGCGGCCCGGGTTCGACTCCCGGTATGGGAAGTTAGGGTTGTCTTTGCTTCACTTATCGAGACAGCCAGCACGTCTGTCTGTGCCAGTAGCTCTTTTAGCCAGCGGCGGAGCTTCAGCAACCTGATGGGTTGAGGTTCTGTCCCCAACCAGCGTGCCTTTGATAGCTCAGCTGGTAGAGCGGAGCACTATAGATGGCAAGTTGGCAATCCTTAGGTCGCTGGTTCAACTCCGGCTCGAAGGAGGTCTTTTTCACAACACGCAAACATTTCCTTGGCCGTCAGCGCTTGAGTTTGTGGTGCGGCATTTTGCAATCACGACTGCTGCTGGAGGGCAAAAGCCCATAGCCGTTTTTATTATTTCATTTTATTAGCCCATAGTTTTTGTTATTATTATTATTGGATTGGTTGATTAATATAAAAAATTGACAGTCCAACAATAGGCATGGGAAGTTAGGGTTGTCTTTGCTTCACTTATCGAGACAGCCAGCACGTCTGTCTGTGCCAGTAGCACTTTTAGCCAGCGGCGGAGCTTCAGCAACCTGATGGGTTGAGGTTCTGTCCCCAACCAGCGTACCTTTGATAGCTCAGCTGGTAGAGCGGAGCTCCATAGATGGCAAGTTGGCAATCCTTAGGTTGCTGGTTCAACTCCGGCTCGAAGGAGGTCTTTTTCACAACACGCAAACATTTCCTTGGCCATCAGCGCTTGACTTTGTGGTGCGGCATTTTGCAATCACGACCGCTGCTGGAGGGCAAAAGCCCATAGCCGTTTTTATTATTTCGTTTTCTTAGCCCATAGTTTTTGTTATTATTATTATTGGATTGGTTGATTAATATAAAAAATTGACAGTCCAACAATAGGCATGGGAAGTTAGGGTTGTCTTTGCTTCACTTATCGAGACAGCCAGCACGTCTGTCTGTGCCAGTAGCACTTTTAGCCAGCGGCAGAGCTTCAGCAACCTGATCGGTTGAGGTTCTGTCCCCAACCAGCGTACCTTTGATAGCTCAGCTGGTAGAGCGGAGCATTATAGATGGCAAGTTGGCAATCCTTAGGTCGCTGGTTCAACTCCGGCTCGAAGGAGGTCTTTTTCACAACACGCAAACATTTCCTTGGCCGTCAGCGCTTGAGTTTGTGGTGCGGCATTTTGCAATCACGACAGCTGCTGGAGGGCAAATGCCCATAGCCGTTTTTATTATTTCGTTTTATTAGCCCATAGTTTTTGTTATTATTATTATTGGATTGGTTGATTAATATAAAAAATTGACAGTCCAACAATAGGCATGGGAAGTTAGGGTTGTCTTTGCTTCACTTATCGAGACAGCCAGCACGTCTGTCTGTGCCAGTAGCACTTTTAGCCAGCGGCGGAGCTTCAGCAACCTGATGGGTTGAGGTTCTGTCCCCAACCAGCGTACCTTTGATAGCTCAGCTGGTATAGCGGAGCACTATAGATGGCAAGTTGGCAATCCTTAGGTTGCTGGTTCAACTCCGGCTCGAAGGAGGTCTTTTTCACAACACGCAAACATTTCCTTGGCAATCAGCGCTTGAGTTTGTGGTGCGGCATTTTGCAATCACGACCGCTGCTGGAGGGCAAAAGCCCATAGCCGTTTTTATTATTTCGTTTTATTAGCCCATAGTTTTTGTTATTATTATTATTGGATTGGTTGATTAATATAAAAAATTGACAGTCCAACAATAGGCTGCTTTGTCAGTGGGATAACGGTTACCATACATTACCATGCGTCTTTTCAAATGCATTGCACGAGTACTGTCACAAGGACCTTGCTTTACGACCAGCTTATAGTGTCTTTTATGCCATCGCAGGAATGGGAGGAAACTGAACCCCCTGGGCGAGGCAAAGGAGAGCTCCCTCTGGTGAGCCTGGTGAAATTGAATTCAGTAAACAATCCCTTCGGATCATTCCCATGTTCTTAAAGGGGGTGGTCACACAATAAAAGCCAAAGGGCCTGCTCCAGGCGGGAGGAAGATCCCATATGGTCTAGCGGTCAGGATTCCTGGTTTTCACCCAGGCGGCCCGGGTTCGACTCCCGGTATGGGAAGTTAGGGTTGTCTTTGCTTCACTTATCGAGACAGCCAGCACGTCTGTCTGTGCCAGTAGCACTTTTAGCCAGCGGCGGAGCTTCAGCAAGCTGATGGGTTGAGGTTCTGTCCCCAACCAGCGTGCCTTCGATAGCTCAGCTGGTAGAGCGGAGCACTGTAGATGGCAAGTTGGCAATCCTTAGGTCGCTGGTTCAACTCCGGCTCGAAGGAGGTCTTTTTCACAACACGCAAACATTTCCTTGGCCGTCAGCGCTTGAGTTTGTGGTGCGGCATTTTGCAATCACGACTGCTGCTGGAGGGCAAAAGCCCATAGCCGTTTTTATTATTTCGTTTTATTAGCCCATAGTTTTTGTTATTATTATTATTGGATTGGTTGATTAATATAAAAAATTGACAGTCCAACAATAGGCGGTCTTTTTCACAACACGCAAACATTTCCTTGGCCGTCAGCGCTTGAGTTTGTGGTGGGGCATTTTGCAATCACGACCGCTGCTGGAGGGCAAAAGCCCATAGCCGTTTTTATTATTTTGTTTTATTAGCCCATAGTTTTTGTTATTATTATTATTGGATTGGTTGATTAATATAAAAAATTGACAGTCCAACAATAGGCATGGGAAGTTAGGGTTGTCTTTGCTTCACATATCGAGACATCCAGCACGTCTGTCTGTGCCAGTAGCACTTTTAGCCAGCGGCGGAGCTTCAGCAACCTGATGGGTTGAGGTTCTGTCCCCAACCAGCGTACCTTTGATAGCTCAGCTGGTAGAGCGGAGCTCCATAGATGGCAAGTTGGCAATCCTTAGTTTGCTGTTTCAACTCCGGCTCGAAGGAGGTCTTTTTCACAACACACAAACATTTCCTTGGCCGTCAGCGCTTGAGTTTGTGGCTTGCTTTACGACCAGCTTATAGTGTCCTTTATGCCATCGCAGGAATGGGAGGAAACTGAACCCCCTGGGCGAGGCAAAGGAGAGCTCCCTCTGGTGAGCCTGGTGAAATTGAATTCAGTAAACAATCCCTTTGGATCATTCCCATGTTCTTAAAGGGGGTGGTCACACAATAAAAGCCAAAGGGCCTGCTCCAGGTGGGAGGAAGATCCCATATGGTCTAGCGGTCAGGATTCCTGGTTTTCACCCAGGCGGCCCGGGTTCGACTCCCGGTATGGGAAGTTAGGGTTGTCTTTGCTTCACTTTATTATTATTATTGGATTGGTTAATTAATATAAAAAATTGACAGTCCAACAATAGGCTGCTTTGTCAGTGGGATAACGGTTACCATACATTACCATGCGTCTTTTCAAATGCATTGCATGAGTACTGTCACAAGGACCTTGCTTTACGACCAGCTTATAGTGTCTTTTATGCCATCGCAGGAATGGGAGGAAACTGAACCCCCTGGGCGAGGCAAAGGAGAGCTCCCTCTGGTGAGCCTGGTGAAATTGAATTCAGTAAACAATCCCTTCGGATCATTCCCATGTTCTTAAAGGGGGTGGTCACACAATAAAAGCCAAAGGGCCTGCTCCAGGCGGGAGGAAGATCCCATATGGTCTAGCGGTCAGGATTCCTGGTTTTCACCCAGGCGGCCCGGGTTCGACTCCCGGTATGGGAAGTTAGGGTTGTCTTTGCTTCACTTATCGAGACAGCCAGCACGTCTGTCTGTGCCAGTAGCACTTTTAGCCAGCGGCGGAGCTTCAGCAACCTGATGGGTTGAGGTTCTGTCCCCAACCAGCGTGCCTTCGATAGCTCAGCTGGTAGAGCGGAGCACTGTAGATGGCAAGTTGGCAATCCTTAGGTCGCTGGTTCAACTCCGGCTCGAAGGAGGTCTTTTTCACAACACGCAAACATTTCCTTGGCCGTCAGCGCTTGAGTTTGTGGTGCGGCATTTTGCAATCACGACTGCTGCTGGAGGGCAAAAGCCCATAGCCGTTTTTATTATTTCGTTTTATTAGCCCATAGTTTTTGTTATTATTATTATTGGATTGGTTGATTAATATAAAAAATTGACAGTCCAACAATAGGCATGGGAAGTTAGGGTTGTCTTTGCTTCACTTATCGAGACAGCCAGCACGTCTGTCTGTGCCAGTAGCACTTTTAGCCAGCGGCGGAGCTTCAGCAACCTGATGGGTTGAGGTTCTGTCCCCAACCAGCGTGCCTTTGATAGCTCAAATGGTAGAGCGGAGCACTATAGATGGCAAGTTGGCAATCCTTAGGTTGCTGGTTCAACTCCGGCTCGAAGGAGGTCTTTTTCACAACACGCAAACATTTCCTTGGCCGTCAGCGCTTGAGTTTGTGGTGCGGCATTTTGCAATCCCGACCGCTGCTGGAGGGCAAAAGCCCATAGCCGTTTTTTTTATTTCGTTTTATTAGCCCATAGTTTTTGTTATTATTATTATTGGATTGGTTGATTAATATAAAAAATTGACAGTCCAACAATAGGCTGCTTTGTCAGTGGGATAACGGTTACCATACATTACCATGCGTCTTTTCAAATGCATTGCATGAGTACTGTCACAAGGACCTTGCTTTACGACCAGCTTATAGTGTCTTTTATGCCATCGCAGGAATGGGAGGAAACTGAACCCCCTGGGCGAGGCAAAGGAGAGCTCCCTCTGGTGAGCCTGGTGAAATTGAATTCAGTAAACAATCCCTTCGGATCATTCCCATGTTCTTAAAGGGGGTGGTCACACAATAAAAGCCAAAGGGCCTGCTCCAGGCGGGAGGAAGATCCCATATGGTCTAGCGGTCAGGATTCCTGGTTTTCACCCAGGCGGCCCGGGTTCGACTCCCGGTATGGGAAGTTAGGGTTGTCTTTGCTTCACTTATCGAGACAGCCAGCACGTCTGTCTGTGCCAGTAGCACTTTTAGCCAGCGGCGGAGCTTCAGCAACCTGATGGGTTGAGGTTCTGTCCCCAACCAGCGTGCCTTCGATAGCTCAGCTGGTAGAGCGGAGCACTGTAGATGGCAAGTTGGCAATCCTTAGGTCGCTGGTTCAACTCCGGCTCGAAGGAGGTCTTTTTCACAACACGCAAACATTTCCTTGGCCGTCAGCGCTTGAGTTTGTGGTGCGGCATTTTGCAATCACGACTGCTGCTGGAGGGCAAAAGCCCATAGCCGTTTTTATTATTTCGTTTTATTAGCCCATAGTTTTTGTTATTATTATTATTGGATTGGTTGATTAATATAAAAAATTGACAGTCCAACAATAGGCATGGGAAGTTAGGGTTGTCTTTGCTTCACTTATCGAGACAGCCAGCACGTCTGTCTGTGCCAGTAGCACTTTTAGCCAGCGGCGGAGCTTCAGCAACCTGATGGGTTGAGGTTCTGTCCCCAACCAGCGTGCCTTTGATAGCTCAAATGGTAGAGCGGAGCACTATAGATGGCAAGTTGGCAATCCTTAGGTTGCTGGTTCAACTCCGGCTCGAAGGAGGTCTTTTTCACAACACGCAAACATTTCCTTGGCCGTCAGCGCTTGAGTTTGTGGTGCGGCATTTTGCAATCCCGACCGCTGCTGGAGGGCAAAAGCCCATAGCCGTTTTTTTTATTTCGTTTTATTAGCCCATAGTTTTTGTTATTATTATTATTGGATTGGTTGATTAATATAAAAAATTGACAGTCCAACAATAGGCTGCTTTGTCAGTGGGATAACGGTTACCATACATTACCATGCGTCTTTTCAAATGCATTGCATGAGTACTGTCACAAGGACCTTGCTTTACGACCAGCTTATAGTGTCTTTTATGCCATCGCAGGAATGGGAGGAAACTGAACCCCCTGGGCGAGGCAAAGGAGAGCTCCCTCTGGTGAGCCTGGTGAAATTGAATTCAGTAAACAATCCCTTCGGATAATTCCCATGTTCTTAAAGGGGGTGGTCACACAATAAAAGCCAAAGGGCCTGCTCCAGGCGGCAGGAAGATCCCATATGGTCTAGCGGTCAGGATTCCTGGTTTTCACCCAGGCGGCCCGGGTTCGACTCCCGGTATGGGAAGTTAGGGTTGTCTTTGCTTCACTTATCGAGACAGCCAGCACGTCTGTCTGTGCCAGTAGCACTTTTAGCCAGCGGCGGAGCTTCAGCAACCTGATGGGTTGAGGTTCTGTCCCCAACCAGCGTGCCTTCGATAGCTCAGCTGGTAGAGCGGAGCACTGTAGATGGCAAGTTGGCAATCCTTAGGTCGCTGGTTCAACTCCGGCTCGAAGGACGTCTTTTTCACAACACGCAAACATTTCCTTGGCCGTCAGCGCTTGAGTTTGTGGTGCGGCATTTTGCAATCACGACTGCTGCTGGAGGGCAAAAGCCCATAGCCGTTTTTATTATTTCGTTTTATTAGCCCATAGTTTTTGTTATTATTATTATTGGATTGGTTGATTAATATAAAAAATTGACAGTCCAACAATAGGCTGCTTTGTCAGTGGGATAACGGTTACCATACATTACCATGCGTCTTTTCAAATGCATTGCATGAGTACTGTCACAAGGACCTTGCTTTACGACCAGCTTATAGTGTCTTTTATGCCATCGCAGGAATGGGAGGAAACTGAACCCCCTGGGCGAGGCAAAGGAGAGCTCCCTCTGGTGAGCCTGGTGAAATTGAATTCAGTAAACAATCCCTTCGGATCATTCCCATGTTCTTAAAGGGGGTGGTCACACAATAAAAGCCAAAGGGCCTGCTCCAGGCGGGAGGAAGATCCCATATGGTCTAGCGGTCAGGATTCCTGGTTTTCACCCAGGCGGCCCGGGTTCGACTCCCGGTATGGGAAGTTAGGGTTGTCTTTGCTTCACTTATCGAGACAGCCAGCACGTCTGTCTGTGCCAGTAGCACTTTTAGCCAGCGGCGGAGCTTCAGCAACCTGATGGGTTGAGGTTCTGTCCCCAACCAGCGTGCCTTTGATAGCTCAGATGGTAGAGCGGAGCACTATAGATGGCAAGTTGGCAATCCTTAGGTTGATGGTTCAACTCCGGCTCGAAGGAGGTCTTTTTCACAACACGCAAACATTTCCTTGGCCGTCAGCGCTTGAGTTTGTGGTGCGGCATTTTGCAATCACGACCGCTGCTGGAGGGCAAAAGCCCATAGCCGTTTTTTTTATTTCGTTTTATTAGCCCATAGTTTTTGTTATTATTATTATTGGATTGGTTGATTAATATAAAAAATTGACAGTCCAACAATAGGCTGCTTTGTCAGTGGGATAACGGTTACCATACATTACCATGCGTCTTTTCAAATGCATTGCATGAGTACTGTCACAAGGACCTTGCTTTACGACCAGCTTATAGTGTCTTTTATGCCATCGCAGGAATGGGAGGAAACTGAACCCCCTGGGCGAGGCAAAGGAGAGCTCCCTCTGGTGAGCCTGGTGAAATTGAATTCAGTAAACAATCCCTTCGGATCATTCCCATGTTCTTAAAGGGGGTGGTCACACAATAAAAGCCAAAGGGCCTGCTCCAGGCGGGAGGAAGATCCCATGTGGTCTAGCGGTCAGGATTCCTGGTTTTCACCCAGGCGGCCCGGGTTCGACTCCCGGTATGGGAAGTTAGGGTTGTCTTTGCTTCACTTATCGAGACAGCCAGCACGTCTGTCTGTGCCAATAGCACTTTTAGCCAGCGGCGGAGCTTCAGCAACCTGATGGGTTGAGGTTCTGTCCCCAACCAGCGTGCCTTCGATAGCTCAGCTGGTAGAGCGGAGCACTGTAGATGGCAAGTTGGCAATCCTTAGGTCGCCGGTTCAACTCCGGCTCGAAGGAGGTCTTTTTCACAACACGCAAACATTTCCTTGGCCGTCAGCGCTTGAGTTTGTGGTGCGGCATTTTGCAATCACGACTGCTGCTGGAGGGCAAAAGCCCATAGCCGTTTTTATTATTTCGTTTTATTAGCCCATAGTTTTTGTTATTATTATTATTGGATTGGTTGATTAATATAAAAAATTGACAGTCCAACAATAGGAATGGGAAGTTAGGGTTGTCTTTGCTTCACTTATCGAGACAGCCAGCACGTCTGTCTGTGCCAGTAGCACTTTTAGCCAGCGGCGGAGCTTCAGCAACCTGATGGGTTGAGGTTCTGTCCCCAACCAGCGTACCTTTGATAGCTCAGCTGGTAGAGCGGAGCTCCATAGATGGCAAGTTGGCAATCCTTAGTTTGCTGGTTCAACTCCGGCTCGAAGGAGGTCTTTTTCACAACACGCAAACATTTCCTTGGCCGTCAGCGCTTGAGTTTGTGGTGCGGCATTTTGCAATCACGACCGCTGCTGGAGGGCAAAAGCCCATAGCCGTTTTTTTTATTTCGTTTTATTAGCCCATAGTTTTTGTTATTATTATTATTGGATTGGTTGATTAATATAAAAAATTGACAGTCCAACAATAGGCTGCTTTGTCAGTGGGATAACGGTTACCATACATTACCATGCGTCTTTTCAAATGCATTGCATGAGTACTGTCACAAGGACCTTGCTTTACGACCAGCTTATAGTGTCTTTTATGCCATCGCAGGAATGGGAGGAAACTGAACCCCCTGGGCGAGGCAAAGGAGAGCTCCCTCTGGTGAGCCTGGTGAAATTGAATTCAGTAAACAATCCCTTCGGATCATTCCCATGTTCTTAAAGGGGGTGGTCACACAATAAAAGCCAAAGGGCCTGCTCCAGGCGGGAGGAAGATCCCATATGGTCTAGCGGTCAGGATTCCTGGTTTTCACCCAGGCGGCCCGGGTTCGACTCCCGGTATGGGAAGTTAGGGTTGTCTTTGCTTCACTTATCGAGACAGCCAGCACGTCTGTCTGTGCCAATAGCACTTTTAGCCAGCGGCGGAGCTTCAGCAACCTGATGGGTTGAGGTTCTGTCCCCAACCAGCGTGCCTTCGATAGCTCAGCTGGTAGAGCGGAGCACTGTAGATGGCAAGTTGGCAATCCTTAGGTCGCTGGTTCAACTCCGGCTCGAAGGAGGTCTTTTTCACAACACGCAAACATTTCCTTGGCCGTCAGCGCTTGAGTTTGTGGTGCGGCATTTTGCAATCACGACTGCTGCTGGAGGGCAAAAGCCCATAGCCGTTTTTATTATTTCGTTTTATTAGCCCATAGTTTTTGTTATTATTATTATTGGATTGGTTGATTAATATAAAAAATTGACAGTCCAACAATAGGAATGGGAAGTTAGGGTTGTCTTTGCTTCACTTATCGAGACAGCCAGCACGTCTGTCTGTGCCAGTAGCACTTTTAGCCAGCGGCGGAGCTTCAGCAACCTGATGGGTTGAGGTTCTGTCCCCAACCAGCGTGCCTTTGATAGCTCAGATGGTAGAGCGGAGCACTATAGATGGCAAGTTGGCAATCCTTAGGTTGCTGGTTCAACTCCGGCTCGAAGGAGGTCTTTTTCACAACACGCAAACATTTCCTTGGCCGTCAGCGCTTGAGTTTGTGGTGCGGCATTTTGCAATCCCGACCGCTGCTGGAGGGCAAAAGCCCATAGCCGTTTTTTTTATTTCGTTTTATTAGCCCATAGTTTTTGTTATTATTATTATTGGATTGGTTGATTAATATAAAAAATTGACAGTCCAACAATAGGCTGCTTTGTCAGTGGGATAACGGTTACCATACATTACCATGCGTCTTTTCAAATGCATTGCATGAGTACTGTCACAAGGACCTTGCTTTACGACCAGCTTATAGTGTCTTTTATGCCATCGCAGGAATGGGAGGAAACTGAACCCCCTGGGCGAGGCAAAGGAGAGCTCCCTCTGGTGAGCCTGGTGAAATTGAATTCAGTAAACAATCCCTTCGGATCATTCCCATGTTCTTAAAGGGGGTGGTCACACAATAAAAGCCAAAGGGCCTGCTCCAGGCGGGAGGAAGATCCCATATGGTCTAGCGGTCAGGATTCCTGGTTTTCACCCAGGCGGCCCGGGTTCGACTCCCGGTATGGGAAGTTAGGGTTGTCTTTGCTTCACTTATCGAGACAGCCAGCACGTCTGTCTGTGCCAGTAGCACTTTTAGCCAGCGGCGGAGCTTCAGCAACCTGATGGGTTGAGGTTCTGTCCCCAACCAGCGTGCCTTTGATAGCTCAGATGGTAGAGCGGAGCACTATAGATGGCAAGTTGGCAATCCTTAGGTTGCTGGTTCAACTCCGGCTCGAAGGAGGTCTTTTTCACAACACGCAAACATTTCCTTGGCCGTCAGCGCTTGAGTTTGTGGTGCGGCATTTTGCAATCACGACCGCTGCTGGAGGGCAAAAGCCCATAGCCGTTTTTTTTATTTCGTTTTATTAGCCCATAGTTTTTGTTATTATTATTATTGGATTGGTTGATTAATATAAAAAATTGACAGTCCAACAATAGGCTGCTTTGTCAGTGGGATAACGGTTACCATACATTACCATGCGTCTTTTCAAATGCATTGCATGAGTACTGTCACAAGGACCTTGCTTTACGACCAGCTTATAGTGTCTTTTATGCCATCGCAGGAATGGGAGGAAACTGAACCCCCTGGGCGAGGCAAAGGAGAGCTCCCTCTGGTGAGCCTGGTGAAATTGAATTCAGTAAACAATCCCTTCGGATCATTCCCATGTTCTTAAAGGGGTTGTCACACAATAAAAGCCAAAGGGCCTGCTCCAGGCGGGAGGAAGATCCCATATGGTCTAGCGGTCAGGATTCCTGGTTTTCACCCAGGCGGCCCGGGTTCGACTCCCGGTATGGGAAGTTAGGGTTGTCTTTGCTTCACTTATCGAGACAGCCAGCACGTCTGTCTGTGCCAGTAGCACTTTTAGCCAGCGGCGGAGCTTCAGCAACCTGATGGGTTGAGGTTCTGTCCCCAACCAGCGTGCCTTCGATAGCTCAGCTGGTAGAGCGGAGCACTGTAGATGGCAAGTTGGCAATCCTTAGGTCGCTGGTTCAACTCCGGCTCGAAGGAGGTCTTTTTCACAACACGCAAACATTTCCTTGGCCGTCAGCGCTTGAGTTTGTGGTGCGGCATTTTGCAATCACGACTGCTGCTGGAGGGCAAAAGCCCATAGCCGTTTTTATTATTTCGTTTTATTAGCCCATAGTTTTTGTTATTATTATTATTGGATTGGTTGATTAATATAAAAAATTGACAGTCCAACAATAGGCATGGGAAGTTAGGGTTGTCTTTGCTTCACTTATCGAGACAGCCAGCACGTCTGTCTGTGCCAGTAGCACTTTTAGCCAGCGGCGGAGCTTCAGCAACCTGATGGGTTGAGGTTCTGTCCCCAACCAGCGTGTCTTTGATAGCTCAGCTGGTAGAGCGGAGCACTGTAAATGGCAAGTTGGCAATCCTTAGGTCGCTGGTTCAACTCCGGCTCGAAGGAGGTCTTTTTCACAACACGCAAACATTTCCTTGGCCGTCAGCGCTTCAGTTTGTGGTGCGGCATTTTGCAATCACGACTGCTGCTGGAGGGCAAAAGCCCATAGCCGTTTTTATTATTTCGTTTTATTAGCCCATAGTTTTTGTTATTATTATTATTGGATTGGTTGATTAATATAAAAAATTGACAGTCCAACAATAGGCATGGGAAGTTAGGGTTGTCTTTGCTTCACTTATCGAGACAGCCAGCACGTCTGTCTGTGCCAGTAGCACTTTTAGCCAGCGGCGGAGCTTCATCAACCTGATGGGTTGAGGTTCTGTCCCCAACCAGCGTACCTTTGATAGCTCAGCTTGTAGAGCGGAGCTCCATAGGTGGCAAGTTGGCAATCCTTAGTTTGCTGGTTCAACTCCGGCTCGAAGGAGGTCTTTTTCACAACACGCAAACATTTCCTTGGCCGTCAGCGCTTGAGTTTGTGGTGCGGCATTTTGCAATCACGACCGCTGCTGGAGGGCAAAAGCCCATAGCCGTTTTTATTATTTCGTTTTCTTAGCCCATAGTTTTTGTTATTATTATTATTGGATTGGTTGATTAATATAAAAAATTGACAGTCCAACAATAGGCTGCTTTGTCAGTGGGATAACGGTTACCATACATTACCATGCGTCTTTTCAAATGCATTGCATGAGTACTGTCACAAGGACCTTGCTTTACGACCAGCTTATAGTGTCTTTTATGCCATCGCAGGAATGGGAGGAAACTGAACCCCCTGGGCGACGCAAAGGAGAGCTCCCTCTGGTGAGCCTGGTGAAATTGAATTCAGTAAACAATCCCTTTGGATCATTCCCATGTTCTTAAAGGGGGTGGTCACACAATAAAAGCCAAAGGGCCTGCTCCAGGTTGGAGGAAGATCCCATATGGTCTAGCGGTCAGGATTCCTGGTTTTCACCCAGGCGGCCCGGGTTCGACTCCCGGTATGGGAAGTTAGGGTTGTCTTTGCTTCACTTATCGAGACAGCCAGCACGTCTGTCTGTGCCAGTAGCACTTTTAGCCAGCGGCGGAGCTTCAGCAACCTGATGGGTTGAGGTTCTGTCCCCAACCAGCGTGCCTTTGATAGCTCAGATGGTAGAGCGGAGCACTATAAATGGCAAGTTGGCAATCCTTAGGTTGCTGGTTCAACTCTGGCTCAAAGGAGGTCTTTTTCACAACACGCAAACATTTCCTTGGCCGTCAGCGCTTGAGTTTGTGGTGCGGCATTTTGCAATCCCGACCGCTTCTGGAGGGCAAAAGCCCATAGCCGTTTTTTTATTTCGTTTTATTAGCGCATAGTTTTTGTTATTATTATTATTGGATTGGTTGATTAATATAAAAAAATTGACAGTCCAACAATAGGCTGCTTTGTCAGTGGGATAACGGTTACCATACATTACCATGCGTCTTTTCAAATGCATTGCATGAGTACTGTCACAAGGACCTTGCTTTACGACCAGCTTATAGTGTCTTTTATGCCATTGCAGGAATGGGAGGAAACTGAACCCCCTGGGCGAGGCAAAGGAGAGCTCCCTCTGGTGAGCCTGGTGAAATTGAATTCAGTAAACAATCCCTTCGGATCATTCCCATGTTCTTAAAGGGGGTGGTCACACAATAAAAGCCAAAGGGCCTGCTCCAGGCGGGAGGAAGATCTCATATGGTCTAGCGGTCAGGATTCCTGGTTTTCACCCAGGCGGCCCGGGTTCGACTCCCGGTATGGGAAGTTAGGGTTGTCTTTGCTTCACTTATCGAGACAGCCAGCACGTCTGTCTGTGCCAGTAGCACTTTTAGCCAGCGGCGGAGCTTCAGCAACCTGATGGGTTGAGGTTCTGTCCCCAACCAGCGTGCCTTTGATAGCTCAGATGGTAGAGCGGAGCACTATAGATGGCAAGTTGGCAATCCTTAGGTTGCTGGTTCAACTCCGGCTCGAAGGAGGTCTTTTTCACAACACGCAAACATTTCCTTGGCCGTCAGCGCTTGAGTTTGTGGTGCGGCATTTTGCAATCCCGACCGCTGCTGGAGGGCAAAAGCCCATAGCCGTTTTTTTTATTTCGTTTTATTAGCCCATAGTTTTTGTTATTATTATTATTGGATTGGTTGATTAATATAAAAAATTGACAGTCCAACAATAGGCTGCTTTGTCAGTGGGATAACGGTTACCATACATTACCATGCGTCTTTTCAAATGCATTGCATGAGTACTGTCACAAGGACCTTGCTTTACGACCAGCTTATAGTGTCTTTTATGCCATCGCAGGAATGGGAGGAAACTGAACCCCCTGGGCGAGGCAAAGGAGAGCTCCCTCTGGTGAGCCTGGTGAAATTGAATTCAGTAAACAATCCCTTCGGATAATTCCCATGTTCTTAAAGGGGGTGGTCACACAATAAAAGCCAAAGGGCCTGCTCCAGGCGGGAGGAAGATCCCATATGGTCTAGCGGTCAGGATTCCTGGTTTTCACCCAGGCGGCCCGGGTTCGACTCCTGGTATGGGAAGTTAGGGTTGTCTTTGCTTCACTTATCGAGACAGCCAGCACGTCTGTCTGTGCCAGTAGCACTTTTAGCCAGCGGCGGAGCTTCAGCAACCTGATGGGTTGAGGTTCTGTCCCCAACCAGCGTGCCTTCGATAGCTCAGCTGGTAGAGCGGAGCACTGTAGATGGCAAGTTGGCAATCCTTAGGTCGCTGGTTCAACTCCGGCTCGAAGGACGTCTTTTTCACAACACGCAAACATTTCCTTGGCCGTCAGCGCTTGAGTTTGTGGTGCGGCATTTTGCAATCACGACTGCTGCTGGAGGGCAAAAGCCCATAGCCGTTTTTATTATTTCGTTTTATTAGCCCATAGTTTTTGTTATTATTATTATTGGATTGGTTGATTAATATAAAAAATTGACAGTCCAACAATAGGCTGCTTTGTCAGTGGGATAACGGTTACCATACATTACCATGCGTCTTTTCAAATGCATTGCATGAGTACTGTCACAAGGACCTTGCTTTACGACCAGCTTATAGTGTCTTTTATGCCATCGCAGGAATGGGAGGAAACTGAACCCCCTGGGCGAGGCAAAGGAGAGCTCCCTCTGGTGAGCCTGGTGAAATTGAATTCAGTAAACAATCCCTTCGGATCATTCCCATGTTCTTAAAGGGGGTGGTCACACAATAAAAGCCAAAGGGCCTGCTCCAGGCGGGAGGAAGATCCCATATGGTCTAGCGGTCAGGATTCCTGGTTTTCACCCAGGCGGCCCGGGTTCGACTCCCGGTATGGGAAGTTAGGGTTGTCTTTGCTTCACTTATCGAGACAGCCAGCACGTCTGTCTGTGCCAGTAGCACTTTTAGCCAGCGGCGGAGCTTCAGCAACCTGATGGGTTGAGGTTCTGTCCCCAACCAGCGTGCCTTTGATAGCTCAGATGGTAGAGCGGAGCACTATAGATGGCAAGTTGGCAATCCTTAGGTTGATGGTTCAACTCCGGCTTGAAGGAGGTCTTTTTCACAACACGCAAACATTTCCTTGGCCGTCAGCGCTTGAGTTTGTGGTGCGGCATTTTGCAATCACGACCGCTGCTGGAGGGCAAAAGCCCATAGCCGTTTTTTTTATTTCGTTTTATTAGCCCATAGTTTTTGTTATTATTATTATTGGATTGGTTGATTAATATAAAAAATTGACAGTCCAACAATAGGCTGCTTTGTCAGTGGGATAACGGTTACCATACATTACCATGCGTCTTTTCAAATGCATTGCATGAGTACTGTCACAAGGACCTTGCTTTACGACCAGCTTATAGTGTCTTTTATGCCATCGCAGGAATGGGAGGAAACTGAACCCCCTGGGCGAGGCAAAGGAGAGCTCCCTCTGGTGAGCCTGGTGAAATTGAATTCAGTAAACAATCCCTTCGGATCATTCCCATGTTCTTAAAGGGGGTGGTCACACAATAAAAGCCAAAGGGCCTGCTCCAGGCGGGAGGAAGATCCCATATGGTCTAGCGGTCAGGATTCCTGGTTTTCACCCAGGCGGCCCGGGTTCGACTCCTGGTATGGGAAGTTAGGGTTGTCTTTGCTTCACTTATCGAGACAGCCAGCACGTCTGTCTGTGCCAATAGCACTTTTAGCCAGCGGCGGAGCTTCAGCAACCTGATGGGTTGAGGTTCTGTCCCCAACCAGCGTGCCTTCGATAGCTCAGCTGGTAGAGCGGAGCACTGTAGATGGCAAGTTGGCAATCCTTAGGTCGCTGGTTCAACTCCGGCTCGAAGGAGGTCTTTTTCACAACACGCAAACATTTCCTTGGCCGTCAGCGCTTGAGTTTGTGGTGCGGCATTTTGCAATCACGACTGCTGCTGGAGGGCAAAAGCCCATAGCCGTTTTTATTATTTCGTTTTATTAGCCCATAGTTTTTGTTATTATTATTATTGGATTGGTTGATTAATATAAAAAATTGACAGTCCAACAATAGGAATGGGAAGTTAGGGTTGTCTTTGCTTCACTTATCGAGACAGCCAGCACGTCTGTCTGTGCCAGTAGCACTTTTAGCCAGCGGCGGAGCTTCAGCAACCTGATGGGTTGAGGTTCTGTCCCCAACCAGCGTACCTTTGATAGCTCAGCTGGTAGAGCGGAGCTCCATAGATGGCAAGTTGGCAATCCTTAGTTTGCTGGTTCAACTCCGGCTCGAAGGAGGTCTTTTTCACAACACGCAAACATTTCCTTGGCCGTCAGCGCTTGAGTTTGTGGTGCGGCATTTTGCAATCACGACCGCTGCTGGAGGGCAAAAGCCCATAGCCGTTTTTTTTATTTCGTTTTATTAGCCCATAGTTTTTGTTATTATTATTATTGGATTGGTTGATTAATATAAAAAATTGACAGTCCAACAATAGGCTGCTTTGTCAGTGGGATAACGGTTACCATACATTACCATGCGTCTTTTCAAATGCATTGCATGAGTACTGTCACAAGGACCTTGCTTTACGACCAGCTTATAGTGTCTTTTATGCCATCGCAGGAATGGGAGGAAACTGAACCCCCTGGGCGAGGCAAAGGAGAGCTCCCTCTGGTGAGCCTGGTGAAATTGAATTCAGTAAACAATCCCTTCGGATCATTCCCATGTTCTTAAAGGGGGTGGTCACACAATAAAAGCCAAAGGGCCTGCTCCAGGCGGGAGGAAGATCCCATATGGTCTAGCGGTCAGGATTCCTGGTTTTCACCCAGGCGGCCCGGGTTCGACTCCCGGTATGGGAAGTTAGGGTTGTCTTTGCTTCACTTATCGAGACAGCCAGCACGTCTGTCTGTGCCAATAGCACTTTTAGCCAGCGGCGGAGCTTCAGCAACCTGATGGGTTGAGGTTCTGTCCCCAACCAGCGTGCCTTCGATAGCTCAGCTGGTAGAGCGGAGCACTGTAGATGGCAAGTTGGCAATCCTTAGGTCGCTGGTTCAACTCCGGCTCGAAGGAGGTCTTTTTCACAACACGCAAACATTTCCTTGGCCGTCAGCGCTTGAGTTTGTGGTGCGGCATT
The DNA here is from genome assembly GCF_964197995.2 of Scardinius erythrophthalmus. Classification (NCBI taxonomy): domain Eukaryota; kingdom Metazoa; phylum Chordata; class Actinopteri; order Cypriniformes; family Leuciscidae; genus Scardinius; species Scardinius erythrophthalmus. The sequence goes on from NC_138227.1 coordinate 46,896,168, forward strand.
TTGCAATCACGACTGCTGCTGGAGGGCAAAAGCCCATAGCCGTTTTTATTATTTCGTTTTATTAGCCCATAGTTTTTGTTATTATTATTATTGGATTGGTTGATTAATATAAAAAATTGACAGTCCAACAATAGGAATGGGAAGTTAGGGTTGTCTTTGCTTCACTTATCGAGACAGCCAGCACGTCTGTCTGTGCCAGTAGCACTTTTAGCCAGCGGCGGAGCTTCAGCAACCTGATGGGTTGAGGTTCTGTCCCCAACCAGCGTGCCTTTGATAGCTCAGATGGTAGAGCGGAGCACTATAGATGGCAAGTTGGCAATCCTTAGGTTGCTGGTTCAACTCCGGCTCGAAGGAGGTCTTTTTCACAACACGCAAACATTTCCTTGGCCGTCAGCGCTTGAGTTTGTGGTGCGGCATTTTGCAATCCCGACCGCTGCTGGAGGGCAAAAGCCCATAGCCGTTTTTTTTATTTCGTTTTATTAGCCCATAGTTTTTGTTATTATTATTATTGGATTGGTTGATTAATATAAAAAATTGACAGTCCAACAATAGGCTGCTTTGTCAGTGGGATAACGGTTACCATACATTACCATGCGTCTTTTCAAATGCATTGCATGAGTACTGTCACAAGGACCTTGCTTTACGACCAGCTTATAGTGTCTTTTATGCCATCGCAGGAATGGGAGGAAACTGAACCCCCTGGGCGAGGCAAAGGAGAGCTCCCTCTGGTGAGCCTGGTGAAATTGAATTCAGTAAACAATCCCTTCGGATCATTCCCATGTTCTTAAAGGGGGTGGTCACACAATAAAAGCCAAAGGGCCTGCTCCAGGCGGGAGGAAGATCCCATATGGTCTAGCGGTCAGGATTCCTGGTTTTCACCCAGGCGGCACGGGTTCGACTCCCGGTATGGGAAGTTAGGGTTGTCTTTGCTTCACTTATCGAGACAGCCAGCACGTCTGTCTGTGCCAGTAGCACTTTTAGCCAGCGGCGGAGCTTCAGCAACCTGATGGGTTGAGGTTCTGTCCCCAACCAGCGTGCCTTCGATAGCTCAGCTGGTAGAGCGGAGCACTGTAGATGGCAAGTTGGCAATCCTTAGGTCGCTGGTTCAACTCCGGCTCGAAGGAGGTCTTTTTCACAACACGCAAACATTTCCTTGGCCGTCAGCGCTTGAGTTTGTGGTGCGGCATTTTGCAATCACGACTGCTGCTGGAGGGCAAAAGCCCATAGCCGTTTTTATTATTTCGTTTTATTAGCCCATAGTTTTTGTTATTATTATTATTGGATTGGTTGATTAATATAAAAAATTGACAGTCCAACAATAGGCATGGGAAGTTAGGGTTGTCTTTGCTTCACTTATCGAGACAGCCAGCACGTCTGTCTGTGCCAGTAGCACTTTTAGCCAGCGGCGGAGCTTCAGCAACCTGATGGGTTGAGGTTCTGTCCCCAACCAGCGTACCTTTGATAGCTCAGCTGGTAGAGCGGAGCTCCATAGGTGGCAAGTTGGCAATCCTTAGGTTGCTGGTTCAACTCCGGCTCGAAGGAGGTCTTTTTCACAACACGCAAACATTTCCTTGGCCGTCAGCGCTTGAGTTTGTGGTGCGGCATTTTGCAATCCCGACCGCTGCTGGAGGGCAAAAGCCCATAGCCGTTTTTTTTATTTCGTTTTATTAGCCCATAGTTTTTGTTATTATTATTATTGGATTGGTTGATTAATATAAAAAATTGACAGTCCAACAATAGGCTACTTTGTCAGTGGGATAACGGTTACCATACATTACCATGCGTCTTTTCAAATGCATTGCATGAGTACTGTCACAAGGACCTTGCTTTACGACCAGCTTATAGTGTCTTTTATGCCATCGCAGGAATGGGAGGAAACTGAACCCCCTGGGCGAGGCAAAGGAGAGCTCCCTCTGGTGAGCCTGGTGAAATTGAATTCAGTAAACAATCCCTTCGGATCATTCCCATGTTCTTAAAGGGGGTGGTCACACAATAAAAGCCAAAGGGCCTGCTCCAGGCGGGAGGAAGATCCCATATGGTCTAGCGGTCAGGATTCCTGGTTTTCACCCAGGCGGCCCGGGTTCGACTCCCGGTATGGGAAGTTAGGGTTGTCTTTGCTTCACTTATCGAGACAGCCAGCACGTCTGTCTGTGCCAGTAGCACTTTTAGCCAGCGGCGGAGCTTCAGCAACCTGATGGGTTGAGGTTCTGTCCCCAACCAGCGTGCCTTTGATAGCTCAGATGGTAGAGCGGAGCACTATAGATGGCAAGTTGGCAATCCTTAGGTTGCTGGTTCAACTCCGGCTCGAAGGAGGTCTTTTTCACAACACGCAAACATTTCCTTGGCCGTCAGCGCTTGAGTTTGTGGTGCGGCATTTTGCAATCACGACCGCTGCTGGAGGGCAAAAGCCCATAGCCGTTTTTTTTATTTCGTTTTATTAGCCCATAGTTTTTGTTATTATTATTATTGGATTGGTTGATTAATATAAAAAATTGACAGTCCAACAATAGGCTGCTTTGTCAGTGGGATAACGGTTACCATACATTACCATGCGTCTTTTCAAATGCATTGCATGAGTACTGTCACAAGGACCTTGCTTTACGACCAGCTTATAGTGTCTTTTATGCCATCGCAGGAATGGGAGGAAACTGAACCCCCTGGGCGAGGCAAAGGAGAGCTCCCTCTGGTGAGCCTGGTGAAATTGAATTCAGTAAACAATCCCTTCGGATCATTCCCATGTTCTTAAAGGGGGTGGTCACACAATAAAAGCCAAAGGGCCTGCTCCAGGCGGGAGGAAGATCCCATATGGTCTAGCGGTCAGGATTCCTGGTTTTCACCCAGGCGGCCCGGGTTCGACTCCCGGTATGGGAAGTTAGGGTTGTCTTTGCTTCACTTATCGAGACAGCCAGCACGTCTGTCTGTGCCAGTAGCACTTTTAGCCAGCGGCGGAGCTTCAGCAACCTGATGGGTTGAGGTTCTGTCCCCAACCAGCGTGCCTTTGATAGCTCAGCTGGTAGAGCGGAGCACTATAGATGGCAAGTTGGCAATCCTTAGGTTGCTGGTTCAACTCCGGCTCGAAGGAGGTCTTTTTCACAACACGCAAACATTTCCTTGGCCGTCAGCGCTTGAGTTTGTCTGTGCCAGTAGCACTTTTAGCCAGCGGCGGAGCTTCAGCAACCTGATGGGTTGAGGTTCTGTCCCCAACCAGCGTGCCTTTGATAGCTCAGCTGGTAGAGCGGAGCACTATAGATGGCAAGTTGGCAACCCTTAGGTTGCTGGTTCAACTCCGGCTCGAAGGAGGTCTTTTTCACAACACGCAACCATTTCCTTGGCCGTCAGCGCTTGAGTTTGTCTGTGCCAGTAGCACTTTTAGCCAGCGGCGGAGCTTCAGCAACCTGATGGGTTGAGGTTCTGTCCCCAACCAGCGTGCCTTTGATAGCTCAGCTGGTAGAGCGGAGCAATATAGATGGCAAGTTGGCAATCCTTAGGTTGCTGGTTCAACTCCGGCTCGAAGGAGGTCTTTTTCACAACACGCAAACATTTCCTTGGCCGTCAGCGCTTGAGTTTGTGGTGCGGCATTTTGCAATCACGACCGCTGCTGGAGGGCAAAAGCCCATAGCCGTTTTTATTATTTCGTTTTATTAGCCCATAGTTTTTGTTATTATTATTATTGGATTGGTTGATTAATATAAAAAATTGACAGTCCAACAATAGGCTGCTTTGTCAGTGGGATAACAGTTACCATACATTACCATGCGTCTTTTCAAATGCATTGCATGAGTACTGTCACAAGGACCTTGCTTTACGACCAGCTTATAGTGTCTTTTATGCCATCGCAGGAATGGGAGGAAACTGAACCCCTCTGGTGAGCCTGGTGAAATTGAATTCAGTAAACAATCTCTTCGGATCATTCCCATGTTCTTAAAGGGGGTGGTCACACAATAAAAGCCAAAGGGCCTGCTCCAGGCGGGAGGAAGATCCCATATGGTCTAGCGGTCAGGATTCCTGGTTTTCACCTAGGCGGCCCGGGTTCGACTCCCGGTATGGGAAGTTAGGGTTGTCTTTGCTTCACTTATCGAGACATCCAGCACGTCTGTCTGTGCCAGTAGCACTTTTAGCCAGCGGCGGAGCTTCAGCAACCTGATGGGTTGAGGTTCTGTCCCCAACCAGCGTACCTTTGATAGCTCAGCTGGTAGAGCGGAGCTCCATAGATGGCAAGTTGGCAATCCTTAGTTTGCTGGTTCAACTCCGGCTCGAAGGAGGTCTTTTTCACAACACGCAAACATTTCCTTGGCCGTCAGCGCTTGAGTCTGTGGCTTGCTTTACGACCAGCTTATAGTGTCCTTTATGCCATCGCAGGAATGGGAGGAAACTGAACCCCCTGGGCGAGGCAAAGGAGAGCTCCCTCTGGTGAGCCTGGTGAAATTGAATTCAGTAAACAATCCCTTTGGATCATTCCCATGTTCTTAAAGGGGGTGGTCACACAATAAAAGCCAAAGGGCCTGCTCCAGGTGGGAGGAAGATCCCATATGGTCTAGCGGTCAGGATTCCTGGTTTTCACCCAGGCGGCCCGGGTTCGACTCCCGGTATGGGAAGTTAGGGTTGTCTTTGCTTCACTTTATTATTATTATTGGATTGGTTGATTAATATAAAAAATTGAGTCCAACAATAGGCTGCTTTGTCAGTGGGATAACGGTTACCATACATTACCATGCGTCTTTTCAAATGCATTGCATGAGTACTGTCACAAGGACCTTGCTTTACGACCAGCTTATAGTGTCTTTTATGCCATCGCAGGAATGGGAGGAAACTGAACCCCCTGGGCGAGGCAAAGGAGAGCTCCCTCTGGTGAGCCTGGTGAAATTGAATTCAGTAAACAATCCCTTCGGATCATTCCCATGTTCTTAAAGGGGGTGGTCACACAATAAAAGCCAAAGGGCCTGCTCCAGGCGGGAGGAAGATCCCATATGGTCTAGCGGTCAGGATTCCTGGTTTTCACCCAGGCGGCCCGGGTTCGACTCCCGGTATGGGAAGTTAGGGTTGTCTTTGCTTCACTTATCGAGACAGGCAGCACGTCTGTCTGTGCCAGTAGCACTTTTAGCCAGCGGCGGAGCTTCAGCAACCTGATGGGTTGAGGTTCTGTCCCCAACCAGCGTGCCTTCGATAGCTCAGCTGGTAGAGCGGAGCACTGTAGATGGCAAGTTGGCAATCCTTAGGTTGCTGGTTCAACTCCGGCTCGAAGGAGGTCTTTTTCACAACACGCAAACATTTCCTTGGCCGTCAGCGCTTGAGTTTGTGGTGCGGCATTTTGCAATCACGACTGCTGCTGGAGGGCAAAAGCCCATAGCCGTTTTTATTATTTCGTTTTATTAGCCCATAGTTTTTGTTATTATTATTATTGGATTGGTTGATTAATATAAAAAATTGACAGTCCAACAATAGGCATGGGAAGTTAGGGTTGTCTTTGCTTCACTTATCGAGACAGCCAGCACGTCTGTCTGTGCCAGTAGCACTTTTAGCCAGCGGCGGAGCTTCAGCAACCTGATGGGTTGAGGTTCTGTCCCCAACCAGCGTACCTTTGATAGCTCAGCTGGTAGAGCGGAGCTCCATAGGTGGCAAGTTGGCAATCCTTAGGTTGCTGGTTCAACTCTGGCTCGAAGGAGGTCTTTTTCACAACACGCAAACATTTCCTTGGCCGTCAGCGCTTGAGTTTGTGGTGCGGCATTTTGCAATCTCGACCGCTGCTGGAGGGCAAAAGCCCATAGCCGTTTTTATTATTTCGTTTTATTAGCCCATAGTTTTTGTTATTATTATTATTGGATTGGTTGATTAATATAAAAAATTGACAGTCCAACAATAGGCTGCTTTGTCAGTGGGATAACAGTTACCATACATTACCATGCGTCTTTTCAAATGCATTGCATGAGTACTGTCACAAGGACCTTGCTTTACGACCAGCTTATAGTGTCTTTTATGCCATCGCAGGAATGGGAGGAAACTGAACCCCCTGGGCGAGGCAAAGGAGAGCTCCCTCTGGTGAGCCTGGTGAAATTGAATTCAGTAAACAATCCCTTCGGATCATTCTCATGTTCTTAAAGGGGGTGGTCACACAATAAAAGTCAAAGGGCCTGCTCCAGGCGGGAGGAAGATCCCATATGGTCTAGCGGTCAGGATTCCTGGTTTTCACCCAGGCGGCCCGGGTTCGACTCCCGGTATGGGAAGTTAGGGTTGTCTTTGCTTCACTTATCGAGACAGCCAGCACGTCTGTCTGTGCCAGTAGCACTTTTAGCCAGCGGCGGAGCTTCAGCAACCTGATGGGTTGAGGTTCTGTCCTCCACCAGCGTGCCTTTGATAGCTCAGCTGGTAGAGCGGAGCACTATAGATGGCAAGTTGGCAATCCTTAGGTTGCTGGTTCAACTCCGGCTCGAAGGAGGTCTTTTTCACAACACGCAAACATTTCCTTGGCCGTCAGCGCTTGAGTTTGTCTGTGCCAGTAGCACTTTTAGCCAGCGGCGGAGCTTCAGCAACCTGATGGGTTGAGGTTCTGTCCCCAACCAGCGTGCCTTTGATAGCTCAGCTGGTAGAGCGGAGCACTATAGATGGCAAGTTGGCAATCCTTAGGTTGCTGGTTCAACTCCGGCTCGAAGGAGGTCTTTTTCACAACACGCAAACATTTCCTTGGCCGTCAGCGCTTGAGTTTGTCTGTGCCAGTAGCACTTTTAGCCAGCGGCGGAGCTTCAGCAACCTGATGGGTTGAGGTTCTGTCCCCAACCAGCGTGCCTTTGATAGCTCAGCTGGTAGAGCGGAGCACTATAGATGGCAAGTTGGCAACCCTTAGGTTGCTGGTTCAACTCCGGCTCGAAGGAGGTCTTTTTCACAACACGCAAACATTTCCTTGGCCGTCAGCGCTTGAGTTTGTCTGTGCCAGTAGCACTTTTAGCCAGCGGCGGAGCTTCAGCAACCTGATGGGTTGAGGTTCTGTCCCCAACCAGCGTGCCTTTGATAGCTCAGCTGGTAGAGCGGAGCAATATAGATGGCAAGTTGGCAATCCTTAGGTTGCTGGTTCAACTCCGGCTCGAAGGAGGTCTTTTTCACAACACGCAAACATTTCCTTGGCCGTCAGCGCTTGAGTTTGTGGTGCGGCATTTTGCAATCACGACCGCTGCTGGAGGGCAAAAGCCCATAGCCGTTTTTATTATTTCGTTTTATTAGCCCATAGTTTTTGTTATTATTATTATTGGATTGGTTGATTAATATAAAAAATTGACAGTCCAACAATAGGCTGCTTTGTCAGTGGGATAACAGTTACCATACATTACCATGCGTCTTTTCAAATGCATTGCATGAGTACTGTCACAAGGACCTTGCTTTACGACCAGCTTATAGTGTCTTTTATGCCATCGCAGGAATGGGAGGAAACTGAACCCCTCTGGTGAGCCTGGTGAAATTGAATTCAGTAAACAATCTCTTCGGATCATTCCCATGTTCTTAAAGGGGGTGGTCACACAATAAAAGCCAAAGGGCCTGCTCCAGGCGGGAGGAAGATCCCATATGGTCTAGCGGTCAGGATTCCTGGTTTTCACCTAGGCGGCCCGGGTTCGACTCCCGGTATGGGAAGTTAGGGTTGTCTTTGCTTCACTTATCGAGACATCCAGCACGTCTGTCTGTGCCAGTAGCACTTTTAGCCAGCGGCGGAGCTTCAGCAACCTGATGGGTTGAGGTTCTGTCCCCAACCAGCGTACCTTTGATAGCTCAGCTGGTAGAGCGGAGCTCCATAGATGGCAAGTTGGCAATCCTTAGTTTGCTGGTTCAACTCCGGCTCGAAGGAGGTCTTTTTCACAACACGCAAACATTTCCTTGGCCGTCAGCGCTTGAGTCTGTGGCTTGCTTTACGACCAGCTTATAGTGTCCTTTATGCCATCGCAGGAATGGGAGGAAACTGAACCCCCTGGGCGAGGCAAAGGAGAGCTCCCTCTGGTGAGCCTGGTGAAATTGAATTCAGTAAACAATCCCTTTGGATCATTCCCATGTTCTTAAAGGGGGTGGTCACACAATAAAAGCCAAAGGGCCTGCTCCAGGTGGGAGGAAGATCCCATATGGTCTAGCGGTCAGGATTCCTGGTTTTCACCCAGGCGGCCCGGGTTCGACTCCCGGTATGGGAAGTTAGGGTTGTCTTTGCTTCACTTTATTATTATTATTGGATTGGTTGATTAATATAAAAAATTGAGTCCAACAATAGGCTGCTTTGTCAGTGGGATAACGGTTACCATACATTACCATGCGTCTTTTCAAATGCATTGCATGAGTACTGTCACAAGGACCTTGCTTTACGACCAGCTTATAGTGTCTTTTATGCCATCGCAGGAATGGGAGGAAACTGAACCCCCTGGGCGAGGCAAAGGAGAGCTCCCTCTGGTGAGCCTGGTGAAATTGAATTCAGTAAACAATCCCTTCGGATCATTCCCATGTTCTTAAAGGGGGTGGTCACACAATAAAAGCCAAAGGGCCTGCTCCAGGCGGGAGGAAGATCCCATATGGTCTAGCGGTCAGGATTCCTGGTTTTCACCCAGGCGGCCCGGGTTCGACTCCCGGTATGGGAAGTTAGGGTTGTCTTTGCTTCACTTATCGAGACAGCCAGCACGTCTGTCTGTGCCAGTAGCACTTTTAGCCAGCGGCGGAGCTTCAGCAACCTGATGGGTTGAGGTTCTGTCCCCAACCAGCGTGCCTTCGATAGCTCAGCTGGTAGAGCGGAGCACTGTAGATGGCAAGTTGGCAATCCTTAGGTCGCTGGTTCAACTCCGGCTCGAAGGAGGTCTTTTTCACAACACGCAAACATTTCCTTGGCCGTCAGCGCTTGAGTTTGTGGTGCGGCATTTTGCAATCACGACTGCTGCTGGAGGGCAAAAGCCCATAGCCGTTTTTATTATTTCGTTTTATTAGCCCATAGTTTTTGTTATTATTATTATTGGATTGGTTGATTAATATAAAAAATTGACAGTCCAACAATAGGCATGGGAAGTTAGGGTTGTCTTTGCTTCACTTATCGAGACAGCCAGCACGTCTGTCTGTGCCAGTAGCACTTTTAGCCAGCGGCGGAGCTTCAGCAACCTGATGGGTTGAGGTTCTGTCCCCAACCAGCGTACCTTTGATAGCTCAGCTGGTAGAGCGGAGCTCCATAGGTGGCAAGTTGGCAATCCTTAGGTTGCTGGTTCAACTCCGGCTCGAAGGAGGTCTTTTTCACAACACGCAAACATTTCCTTGGCCGTCAGCGCTTGAGTTTGTGGTGCGGCATTTTGCAATCCCGACCGCTGCTGGAGGGCAAAAGCCCATAGCCGTTTTTTTTATTTCGTTTTATTAGCCCATAGTTTTTGTTATTATTATTATTGGATTGGTTGATTAATATAAAAAATTGACAGTCCAACAATAGGCTGCTTTGTCAGTGGGATAACGGTTACCATACATTACCATGCGTCTTTTCAAATGCATTGCATGAGTACTGTCACAAGGACCTTGCTTTACGACCAGCTTATAGTGTCTTTTATGCCATCGCAGGAATGGGAGGAAACTGAACCCCCTGGGCGAGGCAAAGGAGAGCTCCCTCTGGTGAGCCTGGTGAAATTGAATTCAGTAAACAATCCCTTCGGATCATTCCCATGTTCTTAAAGGGGGTGGTCACACAATAAAAGCCAAAGGGCCTGCTCCAGGCGGGAGGAAGATCCCATATGGTCTAGCGGTCAGGATTCCTGGTTTTCACCCAGGCGGCCCGGGTTCGACTCCCGGTATGGGAAGTTAGGGTTGTCTTTGCTTCACTTATCGAGACAGGCAGCACGTCTGTCTGTGCCAGTAGCACTTTTAGCCAGCGGCGGAGCTTCAGCAACCTGATGGGTTGAGGTTCTGTCCCCACCCAGCGTGCCTTCGATAGCTCAGCTGGTAGAGCGGAGCACTGTAGATGGCAAGTTGGCAATCCTTAGGTTGCTGGTTCAACTCCGGCTCGAAGGAGGTCTTTTTCACAACACGCAAACATTTCCTTGGCCGTCAGCGCTTGACTTTGTGGTGCGGCATTTTGCAATCACGACCGCTGCTGGAGGGCAAAAGCCCATAGCCGTTTTTATTATTTCGTTTTCTTAGCCCATAGTTTTTGTTATTATTATTATTGGATTGGTTGATTAATATAAAAAATTGACAGTCCAACAATAGGCTGCTTTGTCAGTGGGATAACGGTTACCATACATTACCATGCGTCTTTTCAAATGCATTGCATGAGTACTGTCACAAGGACCTTGCTTTACGACCAGCTTATAGTGTCTTTTATGCCATCGCAGGAATGGGAGGAAACTGAACCCCCTGGGCGAGGCAAAGGAGAGCTCCCTCTGGTGAGCCTGGTGAAATTGAATTCAGTAAACAATCCCTTTGGATCATTCCCATGTTCTTAAAGGGGGTGGTCACACAATAAAAGCCAAAGGGCCTGCTCCAGGCGGGAGGAAGATCCCATATGGTCTAGCGGTCAGGATTCCTGGTTTTCACCCAGGCGGCCCGGGTTCGACTCCCGGTATGGGAAGTTAGGGTTGTCTTTGCTTCACTTATCGAGACAGGCAGCACGTCTGTCTGTGCCAGTAGCACTTTTAGCCAGCGGCGGAGCTTCAGCAACCTGATGGGTTGAGGTTCTGTCCCCACCCAGCGTGCCTTCGATAGCTCAGCTGGTAGAGCGGAGCACTGTAGATGGCAAGTTGGCAATCCTTAGGTTGCTGGTTCAACTCCGGCTCGAAGGAGGTCTTTTTCACAACACGCAAACATTTCCTTGGCCGTCAGCGCTTGACTTTGTGGTGCGGCATTTTGCAATCACGACCGCTGCTGGAGGGCAAAAGCCCATAGCCGTTTTTATTATTTCGTTTTCTTAGCCCATAGTTTTTGTTATTATTATTATTGGATTGGTTGATTAATATAAAAAATTGACAGTCCAACAATAGGCTGCTTTGTCAGTGGGATAACGGTTACCATACATTACCATGCGTCTTTTCAAATGCATTGCATGAGTACTGTCACAAGGACCTTGCTTTACGACCAGCTTATAGTGTCTTTTATGCCATCGCAGGAATGGGAGGAAACTGAACCCCCTGGGCGAGGCAAAGGAGAGCTCCCTCTGGTGAGCCTGGTGAAATTGAATTCAGTAAACAATCCCTTTGGATCATTCCCATGTTCTTAAAGGGGGTGGTCACACAATAAAAGCCAAAGGGCCTGCTCCAGGCAGGAGGAAGATCCCATATGGTCTAGCGGTCAGGATTCCTGGTTTTCACCCAGGCGGCCCGGGTTCGACTCCCGGTATGGGAAGTTAGGGTTGTCTTTGCTTCACTTATCGAGACAGCCAGCACGTCTGTCTGTGCCAGTAGCACTTTTAGCCAGCGGCGGAGCTTCAGCAACCTGATGGGTTGAGGTTCTGTCACCAACCAGCGTGCCTTCGATAGCTCAGCTGGTAGAGCGGAGCACTGTAGATGGCAAGTTGGCAATCCTTAGGTTGCTGGTTCAACTCCGGCTCGAAGGAGGTCTTTTTCACAACACGCAAACATTTCCTTGGCCGTCAGCGCTTCAGTTTGTGGTGCGGCATTTTGCAATCACGACCGCTGCTGGAGGGCAAAAGCCCATAGCCGTTTTTATTATTTCGTTTTATTAGCCCATAGTTTTTGTTATTATTATTATTGGATTGGTTGATTAATATAAAAAATTGACAGTCCAACAATAGGCGGTCTTTTTCACAACACGCAAACATTTCCTTGGCCGTCAGCGCTTGAGTTTGTGGTGGGGCATTTTGCAATCACGACCGCTGCTGGAGGGCAAAAGCCCATAGCCGTTTTTATTATTTTGTTTTATTAGCCCATAGTTTTTGTTATTATTATTATTGGATTGGTTGATTAATATAAAAAATTGACAGTCCAACAATAGGCTGCTTTGTCAGTGGGATAACGGTTACCATACATTACCATGCGTCTTTTCAAATGCATTGCATGAGTACTGTCACAAGGACCTTGCTTTACGACCAGCTTATAGTGTCTTTTATGCCATCGCAGGAATGGGAGGAAACTGAACCCCCTGGGCGAGGCAAAGGAGAGCTCCCTCTGGTGAGCCTGGTGAAATTGAATTCAGTAAACAATCCCTTCGGATCATTCCCATGTTCTTAAAGGGGGTGGTCACACAATAAAAGCCAAAGGGCCTGCTCCAGGCGGGAGGAAGATCCCATATGGTCTAGCGGTCAGGATTCCTGGTTTTCACCCAGGCGGCCCGGGTTCGACTCCTGGTATGGGAAGTTAGGTTTGTCTTTGCTTCACTTATCGAGACAGCCAGCACGTCTGTCTGTGCCAGTAGCACTTTTAGCCAGCGGCGGAGCTTCAGCAACCTGATGGGTTGAGGTTCTGTCCTCCACCAGTGTGCCTTTGATAGCTCAGCTGGTAGAGCGGAGCACTATAGATGGCAAGTTGGCAATCCTTAGGTTGCTGGTTCAACTCCGGCTCGAAGGAGGTCTTTTTCACAACACGCAAACATTTCCTTGGCCGTCAGCGCTTGAGTTTGTCTGTGCCAGTAGCACTTTTAGCCAGAGGCGGAGCTTCAGCAACCTGATGGGTTGAGGTTCTGTCCCCAACCAGCGTGCCTTTGATAGCTCAGCTGGTAGAGCGGAGCACTATAGATGGCAAGTTGGCAATCCTTAGGTTGCTGGTTCAACTCCGGCTCGAAGGAGGTCTTTTTCACAACACGCAAACATTTCCTTGGCCGTCAGCGCTTGAGTTTGTCTGTGCCAGTAGCACTTTTAGCCAGCGGCGGAGCTTCAGCAACCTGATGGGTTGAGGTTCTGTCCCCAACCAGCGTGCCTTTGATAGCTCAGCTGGTAGAGCGGAGCAATATAGATGGCAAGTTGGCAATCCTTAGGTTGCTGGTTCAACTCCGGCTCGAAGGAGGTCTTTTTCACAACACGCAAACATTTCCTTGGCCGTCAGCGCTTGAGTTTGTGGTGCGGCATTTTGCAATCACGACCGCTGCTGGAGGGCAAAAGCCCATAGCCGTTTTTATTATTTCATTTTATTAGCCCATAGTTTTTGTTATTATTATTATTGGATTGGTTGATTAATATAAAAAATTGACAGTCCAACAATAGGCTGCTTTGTCAGTGGGATAACAGTTACCATACATTACCATGCGTCTTTTCAAATGCATTGCATGAGTACTGTCACAAGGACCTTGCTTTACGACCAGCTTATAGTGTCTTTTATGCCATCGCAGGAATGGGAGGAAACTGAACCCCTCTGGTGAGCCTGGTGAAATTGAATTCAGTAAACAATCCCTTCGGATCATTCCCATGTTCTTAAAGGGGGTGGTCACACAATAAAAGCCAAAGGGCCTGCTCCAGGCGGGAGGAAGATCCCATATGGTCTAGCGGTCAGGATTCCTGGTTTTCACCCAGGCGGGCCGGGTTCGACTCCCGGTATGGGAAGTTAGGGTTGTCTTTGCTTCACTTATCGAGACAGCCAGCACGTCTGTCTGTGCCAGTAGCACTTTTAGCCAGCGGCGGAGCTTCAGCAACCTGATGGGTTGAGGTTCTGTCCCCAACCAGCGTGCCTTCGATAGCTCAGCTGGTAGAGCGGAGCACTGTAGATGGCAAGTTGGCAATCCTTAGGTCGCTGGTTCAACTCCGGCTCGAAGGAGGTCTTTTTCACAACACGCAAACATTTCCTTGGCCGTCAGCGCTTGAGTTTGTGGTGCGGCATTTTGCAATCACGACTGCTGCTGGAGGGCAAAAGCCCATAGCCGTTTTTATTATTTCGTTTTATTAGCCCATAGTTTTTGTTATTATTATTATTGGATTGGTTGATTAATATAAAAAATTGACAGTCCAACAATAGGCATGGGAAGTTAGGGTTGTCTTTGCTTCACTTATCGAGACAGCCAGCACGTCTGTCTGTGCCAGTAGCACTTTTAGCCAGCGGCGGAGCTTCAGCAACCTGATGGGTTGAGGTTCTGTCCCCAACCAGCGTACCTTTGATAGCTCAGCTGGTAGAGCGGAGCTCCATAGGTGGCAAGTTGGCAATCCTTAGGTTGCTGGTTCAACTCCGGCTCGAAGGAGGTCTTTTTCACAACACGCAAACATTTCCTTGGCCGTCAGCGCTTGAGTTTGTGGTGCGGCATTTTGCAATCCCGACCGCTGCTGGAGGGCAAAAGCCCATAGCCGTTTTTTTATTTCGTTTTATTAGCCCATAGTTTTTGTTATTATTATTATTGGATTGGTTGATTAATATAAAAAATTGACAGTCCAACAATAGGCTGCTTTGTCAGTGGGATAACGGTTACCATACATTACCATGCGTCTTTTCAAATGCATTGCATGAGTACTGTCACAAGGACCTTGCTTTACGACCAGCTTATAGTGTCTTTTATGCCATCGCAGGAATGGGAGGAAACTGAACCCCCTGGGCGAGGCAAAGGAGAGCTCCCTCTGGTGAGCCTGGTGAAATTGAATTCAGTAAACAATCCCTTCGGATCATTCCCATGTTCTTAAAGGGGGTGGTCACACAATAAAAGCCAAAGGGCCTGCTCCAGGCGGGAGGAAGATCCCATATGGTCTAGCGGTCAGGATTCCTGGTTTTCACCCAGGCGGCCCGGGTTCGACTCCCGGTATGGGAAGTTAGGGTTGTCTTTGCTTCACTTATCGAGACAGGCAGCACGTCTGTCTGTGCCAGTAGCACTTTTAGCCAGCGGCGGAGCTTCAGCAACCTGATGGGTTGAGGTTCTGTCCCCACCCAGCGTGCCTTCGATAGCTCAGCTGGTAGAGCGGAGCACTGTAGATGGCAAGTTGGCAATCCTTAGGTTGCTGGTTCAACTCCGGCTCGAAGGAGGTCTTTTTCACAACACGCAAACATTTCCTTGGCCGTCAGCGCTTGAGTTTGTGGTGCGGCATTTTGCAATCACGACTGCTGCTGGAGGGCAAAAGCCCATAGCCGTTTTTATTATTTCGTTTTATTAGCCCATAGTTTTTGTTATTATTGTTATTGGATTGGTTGATTAATATAAAAAATTGACAGTCCAACAATAGGCATGGGAAGTTAGGGTTGTCTTTGCTTCACTTATCGAGACAGCCAGCACGTCTGTCTGTGCCAGTAGCACTTTTAGCCAGCGGCGGAGCTTCAGCAACCTGATGGGTTGAGGTTCTGTCCCCAACCAGCGTACCTTTGATAGCTCAGCTGGTAGAGCGGAGCTCCATAGGTGGCAAGTTGGCAATCCTTAGGTTGCTGGTTCAACTCCGGCTCGAAGGAGGTCTTTTTCACAACACGCAAACATTTCCTTGGCCGTCAGCGCTTGAGTTTGTGGTGCGGCATTTTGCAATCTCGACCGCTGCTGGAGGGCAAAAGCCCATAGCCGTTTTTATTATTTCGTTTTATTAGCCCATAGTTTTTGTTATTATTATTATTGGATTGGTTGATTAATATAAAAAATTGACAGTCCAACAATAGGCTGCTTTGTCAGTGGGATAACAGTTACCATACATTACCATGCGTCTTTTCAAATGCATTGCATGAGTACTGTCACAAGGACCTTGCTTTACGACCAGCTTATAGTGTCTTTTATGCCATCGCAGGAATGGGAGGAAACTGAACCCCCTGGGCGAGGCAAAGGAGAGCTCCCTCTGGTGAGCCTGGTGAAATTGAATACAGTAAACAATCCCTTCGGATCATTCCCATGTTCTTAAAGGGGGTGGTCACACAATAAAAGCCAAAGGGCCTGCTCCAGGTGGGAGGAAGATCCCATATGGTCTAGCGGTCAGGATTCCTGGTTTTCACCCAGGCGGCCCGGGGTCGACTCCCGGTATGGGAAGTTAGGGTTGTCTTTGCTTCACTTATCGAGAGAGCCAGCACGTCTGTCTGTGCCAGTAGCACTTTTAGCCAGCGGCGGAGCTTCAGCAACCTGATGGGTTGAGGTTCTGTCCCCACCCAGCGTGCCTTCGATAGCTCAGCTGGTAGAGCGGAGCACTGTAGATGGCAAGTTGGCAATCCTTAGGTTGCTGGTTCAACTCCGGCTCGAAGGAGGTCTTTTTCACAACACGCAAACATTTCCTTGGCCGTCAGCGCTTGAGTTTGTGGTGCGGCATTTTGCAATCACGACTGCTGCTGGAGGGCAAAAGCCCATAGCCGTTTTTATTATTTCGTTTTATTAGCCCATAGTTTTTGTTATTATTGTTATTGGATTGGTTGATTAATATAAAAAATTGACAGTCCAACAATAGGCATGGGAAGTTAGGGTTGTCTTTGCTTCACTTATCGAGACAGCCAGCACGTCTGTCTGTGCCAGTAGCACTTTTAGCCAGCGGCGGAGCTTCAGCAACCTGATGGGTTGAGGTTCTGTCCCCAACCAGCGTACCTTTGATAGCTCAGCTGGTAGAGCGGAGCTCCATAGGTGGCAAGTTGGCAATCCTTAGGTTGCTGGTTCAACTCCGGCTCGAAGGAGGTCTTTTTCACAACACGCAAACATTTCCTTGGCCGTCAGCGCTTGAGTTTGTGGTGCGGCATTTTGCAATCTCGACCGCTGCTGGAGGGCAAAAGCCCATAGCCGTTTTTATTATTTCGTTTTATTAGCCCATAGTTTTTGTTATTATTATTATTGGATTGGTTGATTAATATAAAAAATTGACAGTCCAACAATAGGCTGCTTTGTCAGTGGGATAACAGTTACCATACATTACCATGCGTCTTTTCAAATGCATTGCATGAGTACTGTCACAAGGACCTTGCTTTACGACCAGCTTATAGTGTCTTTTATGCCATCGCAGGAATGGGAGGAAACTGAACCCCCTGGGCGAGGCAAAGGAGAGCTCCCTCTGGTGAGCCTGGTGAAATTGAATACAGTAAACAATCCCTTCGGATCATTCCCATGTTCTTAAAGGGGGTGGTCACACAATAAAAGCCAAAGGGCCTGCTCCAGGTGGGAGGAAGATCCCATATGGTCTAGCGGTCAGGATTCCTGGTTTTCACCCAGGCGGCCCGGGGTCGACTCCCGGTATGGGAAGTTAGGGTTGTCTTTGCTTCACTTATCGAGACAGCCAGCACGTCTGTCTGTGCCAGTAGCACTTTTAGCCAGCGGCGGAGCTTCAGCAACCTGATGGGTTGAGGTTCTGTCCCCAACCAGCGTGCCTTCGATAGCTCAGCTGGTAGAGCGGAGCACTGTAGATGGCAAGTTGGCAATCCTTAGGTTGCTGGTTCAACTCCGGCTCGAAGGAGGTCTTTTTCACAACACGCAAAAATTTCCTTGGCCGTCAGCGCTTGAGTTTGTGGTGCGGCATTTTGCAATCACGACCGCTGCTGGAGAGCAAAAGCCCATAGCCGTTTTTATTATTTCGTTTTATTAGCCCATAGTTTTTGTTATTATTATTATTGGATTGGTTGATTAATATAAAAAATTGACAGTCCAACAATAGGCATGGGAAGTTAGGGTTGTCTTTGCTTCACTTATCGAGACAGCCAGCACGTCTGTCTGTGCCAGTAGCACTTTTAGCCAGCGGCGGAGCTTCAGCAACCTGATGGGTTGAGGTTCTGTCCCCAATCAGCGTACCTTTGATAGCTCAGCTGGTAGAGCGGAGCACTATAGATGGCAAGTTGGCAATCCTTAGGTTGCTGGTTCAACTCCAGCTCGAAGGAGGTCTTTTTTACAACACGCAAACATTTCCTTGGCCGTCAGCGCTTGAGTTTGTGGTGCGGCATTTTGCAATCACGACCGCTGCTGGAGGGCAAAAGCCCATAGCCGTTTTTATTATTTCGTTTTCTTAGCCCATAGTTTTTGTTATTATTATTATTGGATTGGTTGATTAATATAAAAAATTGACAGTCCAACAATAGGCTGCTTTGTCAGTGGGATAACGGTTACCATACATTACCATGCGTCTTTTCAAATGCATTGCATGAGTACTGTCACAAGGACCTTGCTTTACGACCAGCTTATAGTGTCTTTTATGCCATCGCAGGAATGGGAGGAAACTGAACCCCCTGGGCGAGGCAAAGGAGAGCTCCCTCTGGTGAGCTTGGTGAAATTGAATTCAGTAAACAATCCCTTCGGATCATTCCCATGTTCTTAAAGGCGGTGGTCACACAATAAAAGCCAAAGGGCCTGCTCCAGGCGGGAGGAAGATCCCATATGGTCTAGCGGTCAGGATTCCTGGTTTTCACCCAGGCGGCCCGGGTTCGACTCCCGGTATGGGAAGTTAGGGTTGTCTTTGCTTCACTTATCGAGACAGCCAGCATGTCTGTCTGTCCCAGTAGCACTTTTAGCCAGCGGCGGAGCTTCAGCAACCTGATGGGTTGAGGTTCTGTCACCAACCAGCGTGCCTTCGATAGCTCAGCTGGTAGAGCGGAGCACTGTAGATGGCAAGTTGGCAATCCTTAGGTCGCTGGTTCAACTCCGGCTCGAAGGAGGTCTTTTTCACAACACGCAAACATTTCCTTGGCCGTCAGCGCTTGAGTTTGTGGTGCGGCATTTTGCAATCACGACTGCTGCTGGAGGGCAAAAGCCCATAGCCGTTTTTATTATTTCATTTTATTAGCCCATAGTTTTTGTTATTATTATTATTGGATTGGTTGATTAATATAAAAAATTGACAGTCCAACAATAGGCATGGGAAGTTAGGGTTGTCTTTGCTTCACTTATCGAGACAGCCAGCACGTCTGTCTGTGCCAGTAGCACTTTTAGCCAGCGGCGGAGCTTCAGCAACCTGATGGGTTGAGGTTCTGTCCCCAACCAGCGTGTCTTTGATAGCTCAGCTGGTAGAGCGGAGCACTATAGATGGCAAGTTGGCAATCCTTAGGTTGCTGGTTTAACTCTGGCTCGAAGGAGGTCTTTTTCACAACACGCAAACATTTCCTTGGCCGTCAGCGCTTGAGTTTGTGGTGCGGCATTTTGCAATCCCGACCGCTTCTGGAGGGCAAAAGCCCATAGCCGTTTTTTTATTTCGTTTTATTAGCCCATAGTTTTTGTTATTATTATTATTGGATTGGTTGATTAATATAAAAAATTGACAGTCCAACAATAGGCTGCTTTGTCAGTGGGATAACGGTTACCATACATTACCATGCGTCTTTTCAAATGCATTGCATGAGTACTGTCACAAGGACCTTGCTTTACGACCAGCTTATAGTGTCTTTTATGCCATCGCAGGAATGGGAGGAAACTGAACCCCCTGGGCGAGGCAAAGGAGAGCTCCCTCTGGTGAGCCTGGTGAAATTGAATTCAGTAAACAATCCCTTCGGATCATTCCCATGTTCTTAAAGGGGGTGGTCACACAATAAAAGCCAAAGGGCCTGCTCCAGGCGGGAGGAAGATCCCATATGGTCTAGCGGTCAGGATTCCTGGTTTTCACCCAGGCGGCCCGGGTTCGACTCCCGGTATGGGAAGTTAGGGTTGTCTTTGCTTCACTTATCGAGACAGGCAGCACGTCTGTCTGTGCCAGTAGCACTTTTAGCCAGCGGCGGAGCTTCAGCAACCTGATGGGTTGAGGTTCTGTCCCCACCCAGCGTGCCTTCGATAGCTCAGCTGGTAGAGCGGAGCACTGTAGATGGCAAGTTGGCAATCCTTAGGTTGCTGGTTCAACTCCGGCTCGAAGGAGGTCTTTTTCACAACACGCAAACATTTCCTTGGCCGTCAGCGCTTGACTTTGTGGTGCGGCATTTTGCAATCACGACCGCTGCTGGAGGGCAAAAGCCCATAGCCGTTTTTATTATTTCGTTTTCTTAGCCCATAGTTTTTGTTATTATTATTATTGGATTGGTTGATTAATATAAAAAATTGACAGTCCAACAATAGGCATGGGAAGTTAGGGTTGTCTTTGCTTCACTTATCGAGACAGCCAGCACGTCTGTCTGTGCCAGTAGCACTTTTAGCCAGCGGCGGAGCTTCAGCAACCTGATGGGTTGAGGTTCTGTCCCCAACCAGCGTACCTTTGATAGCTCAGCTGGTAGAGCGGAGCTCCATAGGTGGCAAGTTGGCAATCCTTAGGTTGCTGGTTCAACTCCGGCTCGAAGGAGGTCTTTTTCACAACACGCAAACATTTCCTTGGCCGTCAGCGCTTGAGTTTGTGGTGCGGCATTTTGCAATCTCGACCGCTGCTGGAGGGCAAAAGCCCATAGCCGTTTTTATTATTTCGTTTTATTAGCCCATAGTTTTTGTTATTATTATTATTGGATTGGTTGATTAATATAAAAAATTGACAGTCCAACAATAGGCTGCTTTGTCAGTGGGATAACAGTTACCATACATTACCATGCGTCTTTTCAAATGCATTGCATGAGTACTGTCACAAGGACCTTGCTTTACGACCAGCTTATAGTGTCTTTTATGCCATCGCAGGAATGGGAGGAAACTGAACCCCCTGGGCGAGGCAAAGGAGAGCTCCCTCTGGTGAGCCTGGTGAAATTGAATTCAGTAAACAATCCCTTCGGATCATTCTCATGTTCTTAAAGGGGGTGGTCACACAATAAAAGTCAAAGGGCCTGCTCCAGGCGGGAGGAAGATCCCATATGGTCTAGCGGTCAGGATTCCTGGTTTTCACCCAGGCGGCCCGGGTTCGACTCCCGGTATGGGAAGTTAGGGTTGTCTTTGCTTCACTTATCGAGACAGCCAGCACGTCTGTCTGTGCCAGTAGCACTTTTAGCCAGCGGCGGAGCTTCAGCAACCTGATGGGTTGAGGTTCTGTCACCAACCAGCGTGCCTTCGATAGCTCAGCTGGTAGAGCGGAGCACTGTAGATGGCAAGTTGGCAATCCTTAGGTTGCTGGTTCAACTCCGGCTCGAGGGAGGTCTTTTTCACAACACGCAAACATTTCCTTGGCCGTCAGCGCTTGAGTTTGTGGTGCGGCATTTTGCAATCACGACCGCTGCTGGAGGGCAAAAGCCCATAGCCGTTTTTATTATTTCGTTTTATTAGCCCATAGTTTTTGTTATTATTATTATTGGATTGGTTGATTAATATAAAAAATTGACAGTCCAACAATAGGCATGGGAAGTTAGGGTTGTCTTTGCTTCACTTATCGAGACAGCCAGCACGTCTGTCTGTGCCAGTAGCACTTTTAGCCAGCGGCGGAGCTTCAGCAACCTGATGGGTTGAGGTTCTGTCCCCAACCAGCGTGCCTTTGATAGCTCAGCTGGTAGAGTGGAGCACAATAGATGGCAAGTTGGCAATCCTTAGGTTGCTGGTTCGACTCCAGCTCGAAGGAGGTCTTTTTCACAACACGCAAACATTTCCTTGGCCGTCAGCGCTTGAGTTTGTGGTGCGGCATTTTGCAATCACGACCGCTGCTGGAGGGCAAAAGCCCATAGCCGTTTTTATTATTTCGTTTTATTAGCCCATAGTTTTTGTTATTATTATTATTGGATTGGTTGATTAATATAAAAAATTGACAGTCCAACAATAGGCGGTCTTTTTCACAACACGCAAACATTTCCTTGGCCGTCAGCGCTTGAGTTTGTGGTGGGGCATTTTGCAATCACGACCGCTGCTGGAGGGCAAAAGCCCATAGCCGTTTTTATTATTTTGTTTTATTAGCCCATAGTTTTTGTTATTATTATTATTGGATTGGTTGATTAATATAAAAAATTGACAGTCCAACAATAGGCTGCTTTGTCAGTGGGATAACGGTTACCATACATTACCATGCGTCTTTTCAAATGCATTGCATGAGTACTGTCACAAGGACCTTGCTTTACGACCAGCTTATAGTGTCTTTTATGCCATCGCAGGAATGGGAGGAAACTGAACCCCCTGGGCGAGGCAAAGGAGAGCTCCCTCTGGTGAGCTTGGTGAAATTGAATTCAGTAAACAATCCCTTCGGATCATTCCCATGTTCTTAAAGGCGGGGGTCACACAATAAAAGCCAAAGGGCCTGCTCCAGGCGGGAGGAAGATCCCATATGGTCTAGCGGTCAGGATTCCTGGTTTTCACCCAGGCGGCCCGGGTTCGACTCCCGGTATGGGAAGTTAGGGTTGTCTTTGCTTCACTTATCGAGACAGCCAGCATGTCTGTCTGTGCCAGTAGCACTTTTAGCCAGCGGCGGAGCTTCAGCAACCTGATGGGTTGAGGTTCTGTCACCAACCAGCGTGCCTTCGATAGCTCAGCTGGTAGAGCGGAGCACTGTAGATGGCAAGTTGGCAATCCTTAGGTCGCTGGTTCAACTCTGGCTCGAAGGAGGTCTTTTTCACAACACGCAAACATTTCCTTGGCCGTCAGCGCTTGAGTTTGTGGTGCGGCATTTTGCAATCACGACTGCTGCTGGAGGGCAAAAGCCCATAGCCGTTTTTATTATTTCATTTTATTAGCCCATAGTTTTTGTTATTATTATTATTGGATTGGTTGATTAATATAAAAAATTGACAGTCCAACAATAGGCATGGGAAGTTAGGGTTGTCTTTGCTTCACTTATCGAGACAGCCAGCACGTCTGTCTGTGCCAGTAGCACTTTTAGCCAGCGGCGGAGCTTCAGCAACCTGATGGGTTGAGGTTCTGTCCCCAACCAGCGTGTCTTTGATAGCTCAGCTGGTAGAGCGGAGCACTATAGATGGCAAGTTGGCAATCCTTAGGTTGCTGGTTCAACTCTGGCTCGAAGGAGGTCTTTTTCACAACACGCAAACATTTCCTTGGCCGTCAGCGCTTGAGTTTGTGGTGCGGCATTTTGCAATCCCGACCGCTTCTGGAGGGCAAAAGCCCATAGCCGTTTTTTTATTTCGTTTTATTAGCCCATAGTTTTTGTTATTATTATTATTGGATTGGTTGATTAATATAAAAAATTGACAGTCCAACAATAGGCTGCTTTGTCAGTGGGATAACGGTTACCATACATTACCATGCGTCTTTTCAAATGCATTGCATGAGTACTGTCACAAGGACCTTGCTTTACGACCAGCTTATAGTGTCTTTTATGCCATCGCAGGAATGGGAGGAAACTGAACCCCCTGGGCGAGGCAAAGGAGAGCTCCCTCTGGTGAGCCTGGTGAAATTGAATTCAGTAAACAATCCCTTCGGATCATTCCCATGTTCTTAAAGGGGGTGGTCACACAATAAAAGCCAAAGGGCCTGCTCCAGGCGGGAGGAAGATCCCATATGGTCTAGCGGTCAGGATTCCTGGTTTTCACCCAGGCGGCCCGGGTTCGACTCCCGGTATGGGAAGTTAGGGTTGTCTTTGCTTCACTTATCGAGACAGGCAGCACGTCTGTCTGTGCCAGTAGCACTTTTAGCCAGCGGCGGAGCTTCAGCAACCTGATGGGTTGAGGTTCTGTCCCCACCCAGCGTGCCTTCGATAGCTCAGCTGGTAGAGCGGAGCACTGTAGATGGCAAGTTGGCAATCCTTAGGTTGCTGGTTCAACTCCGGCTCGAAGGAGGTCTTTTTCACAACACGCAAACATTTCCTTGGCCGTCAGCGCTTGACTTTGTGGTGCGGCATTTTGCAATCACGACCGCTGCTGGAGGGCAAAAGCCCATAGCCGTTTTTATTATTTCGTTTTCTTAGCCCATAGTTTTTGTTATTATTATTATTGGATTGGTTGATTAATATAAAAAATTGACAGTCCAACAATAGGCTGCTTTGTCAGTGGGATAACGGTTACCATACATTACCATGCGTCTTTTCAAATGCATTGCATGAGTACTGTCACAAGGACCTTGCTTTACGACCAGCTTATAGTGTCTTTTATGCCATCGCAGGAATGGGAGGAAACTGAACCCCCTGGGCGAGGCAAAGGAGAGCTCCCTCTGGTGAGCCTGGTGAAATTGAATTCAGTAAACAATCCCTTTGGATCATTCCCATGTTCTTAAAGGGGGTGGTCACACAATAAAAGCCAAAGGGCCTGCTCCAGGCGGGAGGAAGATCCCATATGGTCTAGCGGTCAGGATTCCTGGTTTTCACCCAGGCGGCCCGGGTTCGACTCCCGGTATGGGAAGTTAGGGTTGTCTTTGCTTCACTTATCGAGACAGCCAGCACGTCTGTCTGTGCCAGTAGCACTTTTAGCCAGCGGCGGAGCTTCAGCAACCTGATGGGTTGAGGTTCTGTCACCAACCAGCGTGCCTTCGATAGCTCAGCTGGTAGAGCGGAGCACTGTAGATGGCAAGTTGGCAATCCTTAGGTCGCTGGTTCAACTCCGGCTCGAAGGAGGTCTTTTTCACAACACGCAAACATTTCCTTGGCCGTCAGCGCTTGAGTTTGTGGTGCGGCATTTTGCAATCACGACTGCTGCTGGAGGGCAAAAGCCCATAGCCGTTTTTATTATTTCGTTTTATTAGCCCATAGTTTTTGTTATTATTGTTATTGGATTGGTTGATTAATATAAAAAATTGACAGTCCAACAATAGGCATGGGAAGTTAGGGTTGTCTTTGCTTCACTTATCGAGACAGCCAGCACGTCTGTCTGTGCCAGTAGCACTTTTAGCCAGCGGCGGAGCTTCAGCAACCTGATGGGTTGAGGTTCTGTCCCCAACCAGCGTACCTTTGATAGCTCAGCTGGTAGAGCGGAGCTCCATAGGTGGCAAGTTGGCAATCCTTAGGTTGCTGGTTCAACTCCGGCTCGAAGGAGGTCTTTTTCACAACACGCAAACATTTCCTTGGCCGTCAGCGCTTGAGTTTGTGGTGCGGCATTTTGCAATCTCGACCGCTGCTGGAGGGCAAAAGCCCATAGCCGTTTTTATTATTTCGTTTTATTAGCCCATAGTTTTTGTTATTATTATTATTGGATTGGTTGATTAATATAAAAAATTGACAGTCCAACAATAGGCTGCTTTGTCAGTGGGATAACAGTTACCATACATTACCATGCGTCTTTTCAAATGCATTGCATGAGTACTGTCACAAGGACCTTGCTTTACGACCAGCTTATAGTGTCTTTTATGCCATCGCAGGAATGGGAGGAAACTGAACCCCCTGGGCGAGGCAAAGGAGAGCTCCCTCTGGTGAGCCTGGTGAAATTGAATTCAGTAAACAATCCCTTCGGATCATTCTCATGTTCTTAAAGGGGGTGGTCACACAATAAAAGTCAAAGGGCCTGCTCCAGGCGGGAGGAAGATCCCATATGGTCTAGCGGTCAGGATTCCTGGTTTTCACCCAGGCGGCCCGGGTTCGACTCCCGGTATGGGAAGTTAGGGTTGTCTTTGCTTCACTTATCGAGACAGCCAGCACGTCTGTCTGTGCCAGTAGCACTTTTAGCCAGCGGCGGAGCTTCAGCAACCTGATGGGTTGAGGTTCTGTCACCAACCAGCGTGCCTTCGATAGCTCAGCTGGTAGAGCGGAGCACTGTAGATGGCAAGTTGGCAATCCTTAGGTTGCTGGTTCAACTCCGGCTCGAGGGAGGTCTTTTTCACAACACGCAAACATTTCCTTGGCCGTCAGCGCTTGAGTTTGTGGTGCGGCATTTTGCAATCACGACCGCTGCTGGAGGGCAAAAGCCCATAGCCGTTTTTATTATTTCGTTTTATTAGCCCATAGTTTTTGTTATTATTATTATTGGATTGGTTGATTAATATAAAAAATTGACAGTCCAACAATAGGCATGGGAAGTTAGGGTTGTCTTTGCTTCACTTATCGAGACAGCCAGCACGTCTGTCTGTGCCAGTAGCACTTTTAGCCAGCGGCGGAGCTTCAGCAACCTGATGGGTTGAGGTTCTGTCCCCAACCAGCGTGCCTTTGATAGCTCAGCTGGTAGAGTGGAGCACAATAGATGGCAAGTTGGCAATCCTTAGGTTGCTGGTTCGACTCCAGCTCGAAGGAGGTCTTTTTCACAACACGCAAACATTTCCTTGGCCGTCAGCGCTTGAGTTTGTGGTGCGGCATTTTGCAATCACGACCGCTGCTGGAGGGCAAAAGCCCATAGCCGTTTTTATTATTTCGTTTTATTAGCCCATAGTTTTTGTTATTATTATTATTGGATTGGTTGATTAATATAAAAAATTGACAGTCCAACAATAGGCTGCTTTGTCAGTGGGATAACAGTTACCATACATTACCATGCGTCTTTTCAAATGCATTGCATGAGTACTGTCACAAGGACCTTGCTTTACGACCAGCTTATAGTGTCTTTTATGCCATCGCAGGAATGGGAGGAAACTGAACCCCCTGGGCGAGGCAAAGGAGAGCTCCCTCTGGTGAGCCTGGTGAAATTGAATTCAGTAAACAATCCCTTCGGATCATTCTCATGTTCTTAAAGGGGGTGGTCACACAATAAAAGTCAAAGGGCCTGCTCCAGGCGGGAGGAAGATCCCATATGGTCTAGCGGTCAGGATTCCTGGTTTTCACCCAGGCGGCCCGGGTTCGACTCCCGGTATGGGAAGTTAGGGTTGTCTTTGCTTCACTTATCGAGACAGCCAGCACGTCTGTCTGTGCCAGTAGCACTTTTAGCCAGCGGCGGAGCTTCAGCAACCTGATGGGTTGAGGTTCTGTCACCAACCAGCGTGCCTTAGATAGCTCAGCTGGTAGAGCGGAGCACTGTAGATGGCAAGTTGGCAATCCTTAGGTTGCTGGTTCAACTCCGGCTCGAGGGAGGTCTTTTTCACAACACGCAAACATTTCCTTGGCCGTCAGCGCTTGAGTTTGTGGTGCGGCATTTTGCAATCACGACCGCTGCTGGAGGGCAAAAGCCCATAGCCGTTTTTATTATTTCGTTTTATTAGCCCATAGTTTTTGTTATTATTATTATTGGATTGGTTGATTAATATAAAAAATTGACAGTCCAACAATAGGCATGGGAAGTTAGGGTTGTCTTTGCTTCACTTATCGAGACAGCCAGCACGTCTGTCTGTGCCAGTAGCACTTTTAGCCAGCGGCGGAGCTTCAGCAACCTGATGGGTTGAGGTTCTGTCCCCAACCAGCGTGCCTTTGATAGCTCAGCTGGTAGAGTGGAGCACAATAGATGGCAAGTTGGCAATCCTTAGGTTGCTGGTTCGACTCCAGCTCGAAGGAGGTCTTTTTCACAACACGCAAACATTTCCTTGGCCGTCAGCGCTTGAGTTTGTGGTGCGGCATTTTGCAATCACGACCGCTGCTGGAGGGCAAAAGCCCATAGCCGTTTTTATTATTTCGTTTTATTAGCCCATAGTTTTTGTTATTATTATTATTGGATTGGTTGATTAATATAAAAAATTGACAGTCCAACAATAGGCGGTCTTTTTCACAACACGCAAACATTTCCTTGGCCGTCAGCGCTTGAGTTTGTGGTGGGGCATTTTGCAATCACGACCGCTGCTGGAGGGCAAAAGCCCATAGCCGTTTTTATTATTTTGTTTTATTAGCCCATAGTTTTTGTTATTATTATTATTGGATTGGTTGATTAATATAAAAAATTGACAGTCCAACAATAGGCTGCTTTGTCAGTGGGATAACGGTTACCATACATTACCATGCGTCTTTTCAAATGCATTGCATGAGTACTGTCACAAGGACCTTGCTTTACGACCAGCTTATAGTGTCTTTTATGCCATCGCAGGAATGGGAGGAAACTGAACCCCCTGGGCGAGGCAAAGGAGAGCTCCCTCTGGTGAGCTTGGTGAAATTGAATTCAGTAAACAATCCCTTCGGATCATTCCCATGTTCTTAAAGGCGGTGGTCACACAATAAAAGCCAAAGGGCCTGCTCCAGGCGGGAGGAAGATCCCATATGGTCTAGCGGTCAGGATTCCTGGTTTTCACCCAGGCGGCCCGGGTTCGACTCCCGGTATGGGAAGTTAGGGTTGTCTTTGCTTCACTTATCGAGACAGCCAGCATGTCTGTCTGTGCCAGTAGCACTTTTAGCCAGCGGCGGAGCTTCAGCAACCTGATGGGTTGAGGTTCTGTCACCAACCAGCGTGCCTTCGATAGCTCAGCTGGTAGAGCGGAGCACTGTAGATGGCAAGTTGGCAATCCTTAGGTCGCTGGTTCAACTCCGGCTCGAAGGAGGTCTTTTTCACAACACGCAAACATTTCCTTGGCCGTCAGCGCTTGAGTTTGTGGTGCGGCATTTTGCAATCACGACTGCTGCTGGAGGGCAAAAGCCCATAGCCGTTTTTATTATTTCATTTTATTAGCCCATAGTTTTTGTTATTATTATTATTGGATTGGTTGATTAATATAAAAAATTGACAGTCCAACAATAGGCATGGGAAGTTAGGGTTGTCTTTGCTTCACTTATCGAGACAGCCAGCACGTCTGTCTGTGCCAGTAGCACTTTTAGCCAGCGGCGGAGCTTCAGCAACCTGATGGGTTGAGGTTCTGTCCCCAACCAGCGTGTCTTTGATAGCTCAGCTGGTAGAGCGGAGCACTATAGATGGCAAGTTGGCAATCCTTAGGTTGCTGGTTCAACTCTGGCTCGAAGGAGGTCTTTTTCACAACACGCAAACATTTCCTTGGCCGTCAGCGCTTGAGTTTGTGGTGCGGCATTTTGCAATCCCGACCGCTTCTGGAGGGCAAAAGCCCATAGCCGTTTTTATTATTTCGTTTTATTAGCCCATAGTTTTTGTTATTATTATTATTGGATTGGTTGATTAATATAAAAAATTGACAGTCCAACAATAGGCTGCTTTGTCAGTGGGATAACGGTTACCATACATTACCATGCGTCTTTTCAAATGCATTGCATGAGTACTGTCACAAGGACCTTGCTTTACGACCAGCTTATAGTGTCTTTTATGCCATCGCAGGAATGGGAGGAAACTGAACCCCCTGGGCGAGGCAAAGGAGAGCTCCCTCTGGTGAGCCTGGTGAAATTGAATTCAGTAAACAATCCCTTCGGATCATTCCCATGTTCTTAAAGGGGGTGGTCACACAATAAAAGCCAAAGGGCCTGCTCCAGGCGGGAGGAAGATCCCATATGGTCTAGCGGTCAGGATTCCTGGTTTTCACCCAGGCGGCCCGGGTTCGACTCCCGGTATGGGAAGTTAGGGTTGTCTTTGCTTCACTTATCGAGACAGGCAGCACGTCTGTCTGTGCCAGTAGCACTTTTAGCCAGCGGCGGAGCTTCAGCAACCTGATGGGTTGAGGTTCTGTCCCCACCCAGCGTGCCTTCGATAGCTCAGCTGGTAGAGCGGAGCACTGTAGATGGCAAGTTGGCAATCCTTAGGTTGCTGGTTCAACTCCAGCTCGAAGGAGGTCTTTTTCACAACACGCAAACATTTCCTTGGCCGTCAGCGCTTGAGTTTGTGGTGCGGCATTTTGCAATCACGACCGCTGCTGGAGGGCAAAAGCCCATAGCCGTTTTTATTATTTCGTTTTCTTAGCCCATAGTTTTTGTTATTATTATTATTGGATTGGTTGATTAATATAAAAAATTGACAGTCCAACAATAGGCTGCTTTGTCAGTGGGATAACGGTTACCATACATTACCATGCGTCTTTTCAAATGCATTGCATGAGTACTGTCACAAGGACCTTGCTTTACGACCAGCTTATAGTGTCTTTTATGCCATCGCAGGAATGGGAGGAAACTGAACCCCCTGGGCGAGGCAAAGGAGAGCTCCCTCTGGTGAGCCTGGTGAAATTGAATTCAGTAAACAATCCCTTCGGATCATTCCCATGTTCTTAAAGGCGGTGGTCACACAATAAAAGCCAAAGGGCCTGCTCCAGGCGGGAGGAAGATCCCATATGGTCTAGCGGTCAGGATTCCTGGTTTTCACCCAGGCGGCCCGGGTTCGACTCCCGGTGTGGGAAGTTAGGGTTGTCTTTGCTTCACTTATCGAGACAGCCAGCACGTCTGTCTGTGCCAGTAGCACTTTTAGCCAGCGGCGGAGCTTCAGCAACCTGATGGGTTGAGGTTCTGTCACCAACCAGCGTGCCTTCGATAGCTCAGCTGGTAGAGCGGAGCACTGTAGATGGCAAGTTGGCAATCCTTAGGTCGCTGGTTCAACTCCGGCTCGAAGGAGGTCTTTTTCACAACACGCAAACATTTCCTTGGCCGTCAGCGCTTGAGTTTGTGGTGCGGCATTTTGCAATCACGACTGCTGCTGGAGGGCAAAAGCCCATAGCCGTTTTTATTATTTCGTTTTATTAGCCCATAGTTTTTGTTATTATTGTTATTGGATTGGTTGATTAATATAAAAAATTGACAGTCCAACAATAGGCATGGGAAGTTAGGGTTGTCTTTGCTTCACTTATCGAGACAGCCAGCACGTCTGTCTGTGCCAGTAGCACTTTTAGCCAGCGGCGGAGCTTCAGCAACCTGATGGGTTGAGGTTCTGTCCCCAACCAGCGTACCTTTGATAGCTCAGCTGGTAGAGCGGAGCTCCATAGGTGGCAAGTTGGCAATCCTTAGGTTGCTGGTTCAACTCCGGCTCGAAGGAGGTCTTTTTCACAACACGCAAACATTTCCTTGGCCGTCAGCGCTTGAGTTTGTGGTGCGGCATTTTGCAATCTCGACCGCTGCTGGAGGGCAAAAGCCCATAGCCGTTTTTATTATTTCGTTTTATTAGCCCATAGTTTTTGTTATTATTATTATTGGATTGGTTGATTAATATAAAAAATTGACAGTCCAACAATAGGCTGCTTTGTCAGTGGGATAACAGTTACCATACATTACCATGCGTCTTTTCAAATGCATTGCATGAGTACTGTCACAAGGACCTTGCTTTACGACCAGCTTATAGTGTCTTTTATGCCATCGCAGGAATGGGAGGAAACTGAACCCCCTGGGCGAGGCAAAGGAGAGCTCCCTCTGGTGAGCCTGGTGAAATTGAATTCAGTAAACAATCCCTTCGGATCATTCTCATGTTCTTAAAGGGGGTGGTCACACAATAAAAGTCAAAGGGCCTGCTCCAGGCGGGAGGAAGATCCCATATGGTCTAGCGGTCAGGATTCCTGGTTTTCACCCAGGCGGCCCGGGTTCGACTCCCGGTATGGGAAGTTAGGGTTGTCTTTGCTTCACTTATCGAGACAGCCAGCACGTCTGTCTGTGCCAGTAGCACTTTTAGCCAGCGGCGGAGCTTCAGCAACCTGATGGGTTGAGGTTCTGTCACCAACCAGCGTGCCTTCGATAGCTCAGCTGGTAGAGCGGAGCACTGTAGATGGCAAGTTGGCAATCCTTAGGTTGCTGGTTCAACTCCGGCTCGAGGGAGGTCTTTTTCACAACACGCAAACATTTCCTTGGCCGTCAGCGCTTGAGTTTGTGGTGCGGCATTTTGCAATCACGACCGCTGCTGGAGGGCAAAAGCCCATAGCCGTTTTTATTATTTCGTTTTATTAGCCCATAGTTTTTGTTATTATTATTATTGGATTGGTTGATTAATATAAAAAATTGACAGTCCAACAATAGGCATGGGAAGTTAGGGTTGTCTTTGCTTCACTTATCGAGACAGCCAGCACGTCTGTCTGTGCCAGTAGCACTTTTAGCCAGCGGCGGAGCTTCAGCAACCTGATGGGTTGAGGTTCTGTCCCCAACCAGCGTGCCTTTGATAGCTCAGCTGGTAGAGTGGAGCACAATAGATGGCAAGTTGGCAATCCTTAGGTTGCTGGTTCGACTCCAGCTCGAAGGAGGTCTTTTTCACAACACGCAAACATTTCCTTGGCCGTCAGCGCTTGAGTTTGTGGTGCGGCATTTTGCAATCACGACCGCTGCTGGAGGGCAAAAGCCCATAGCCGTTTTTATTATTTCGTTTTATTAGCCCATAGTTTTTGTTATTATTATTATTGGATTGGTTGATTAATATAAAAAATTGACAGTCCAACAATAGGCTGCTTTGTCAGTGGGATAACAGTTACCATACATTACCATGCGTCTTTTCAAATGCATTGCATGAGTACTGTCACAAGGACCTTGCTTTACGACCAGCTTATAGTGTCTTTTATGCCATCGCAGGAATGGGAGGAAACTGAACCCCCTGGGCGAGGCAAAGGAGAGCTCCCTCTGGTGAGCCTGGTGAAATTGAATTCAGTAAACAATCCCTTCGGATCATTCTCATGTTCTTAAAGGGGGTGGTCACACAATAAAAGTCAAAGGGCCTGCTCCAGGCGGGAGGAAGATCCCATATGGTCTAGCGGTCAGGATTCCTGGTTTTCACCCAGGCGGCCCGGGTTCGACTCCCGGTATGGGAAGTTAGGGTTGTCTTTGCTTCACTTATCGAGACAGCCAGCACGTCTGTCTGTGCCAGTAGCACTTTTAGCCAGCGGCGGAGCTTCAGCAACCTGATGGGTTGAGGTTCTGTCACCAACCAGCGTGCCTTCGATAGCTCAGCTGGTAGAGCGGAGCACTGTAGATGGCAAGTTGGCAATCCTTAGGTTGCTGGTTCAACTCCGGCTCGAGGGAGGTCTTTTTCACAACACGCAAACATTTCCTTGGCCGTCAGCGCTTGAGTTTGTGGTGCGGCATTTTGCAATCACGACCGCTGCTGGAGGGCAAAAGCCCATAGCCGTTTTTATTATTTCGTTTTATTAGCCCATAGTTTTTGTTATTATTATTATTGGATTGGTTGATTAATATAAAAAATTGACAGTCCAACAATAGGCATGGGAAGTTAGGGTTGTCTTTGCTTCACTTATCGAGACAGCCAGCACGTCTGTCTGTGCCAGTAGCACTTTTAGCCAGCGGCGGAGCTTCAGCAACCTGATGGGTTGAGGTTCTGTCCCCAACCAGCGTGCCTTTGATAGCTCAGCTGGTAGAGTGGAGCACAATAGATGGCAAGTTGGCAATCCTTAGGTTGCTGGTTCGACTCCAGCTCGAAGGAGGTCTTTTTCACAACACGCAAACATTTCCTTGGCCGTCAGCGCTTGAGTTTGTGGTGCGGCATTTTGCAATCACGACCGCTGCTGGAGGGCAAAAGCCCATAGCCGTTTTTATTATTTCGTTTTATTAGCCCATAGTTTTTGTTATTATTATTATTGGATTGGTTGATTAATATAAAAAATTGACAGTCCAACAATAGGCGGTCTTTTTCACAACACGCAAACATTTCCTTGGCCGTCAGCGCTTGAGTTTGTGGTGGGGCATTTTGCAATCACGACCGCTGCTGGAGGGCAAAAGCCCATAGCCGTTTTTATTATTTTGTTTTATTAGCCCATAGTTTTTGTTATTATTATTATTGGATTGGTTGATTAATATAAAAAATTGACAGTCCAACAATAGGCTGCTTTGTCAGTGGGATAACGGTTACCATACATTACCATGCGTCTTTTCAAATGCATTGCATGAGTACTGTCACAAGGACCTTGCTTTACGACCAGCTTATAGTGTCTTTTATGCCATCGCAGGAATGGGAGGAAACTGAACCCCCTGGGCGAGGCAAAGGAGAGCTCCCTCTGGTGAGCTTGGTGAAATTGAATTCAGTAAACAATCCCTTCGGATCATTCCCATGTTCTTAAAGGCGGTGGTCACACAATAAAAGCCAAAGGGCCTGCTCCAGGCGGGAGGAAGATCCCATATGGTCTAGCGGTCAGGATTCCTGGTTTTCACCCAGGCGGCCCGGGTTCGACTCCCGGTATGGGAAGTTAGGGTTGTCTTTGCTTCACTTATCGAGACAGCCAGCATGTCTGTCTGTGCCAGTAGCACTTTTAGCCAGCGGCGGAGCTTCAGCAACCTGATGGGTTGAGGTTCTGTCACCAACCAGCGTGCCTTCGATAGCTCAGCTGGTAGAGCGGAGCACTGTAGATGGCAAGTTGGCAATCCTTAGGTCGCTGGTTCAACTCCGGCTCGAAGGAGGTCTTTTTCACAACACGCAAACATTTCCTTGGCCGTCAGCGCTTGAGTTTGTGGTGCGGCATTTTGCAATCACGACTGCTGCTGGAGGGCAAAAGCCCATAGCCGTTTTTATTATTTCATTTTATTAGCCCATAGTTTTTGTTATTATTATTATTGGATTGGTTGATTAATATAAAAAATTGACAGTCCAACAATAGGCATGGGAAGTTAGGGTTGTCTTTGCTTCACTTATCGAGACAGCCAGCACGTCTGTCTGTGCCAGTAGCACTTTTAGCCAGCGGCGGAGCTTCAGCAACCTGATGGGTTGAGGTTCTGTCCCCAACCAGCGTGTCTTTGATAGCTCAGCTGGTAGAGCGGAGCACTATAGATGGCAAGTTGGCAATCCTTAGGTTGCTGGTTCAACTCTGGCTCGAAGGAGGTCTTTTTCACAACACGCAAACATTTCCTTGGCCGTCAGCGCTTGAGTTTGTGGTGCGGCATTTTGCAATCCCGACCGCTTCTGGAGGGCAAAAGCCCATAGCCGTTTTTTTATTTCGTTTTATTAGCCCATAGTTTTTGTTATTATTATTATTGGATTGGTTGATTAATATAAAAAATTGACAGTCCAACAATAGGCTGCTTTGTCAGTGGGATAACGGTTACCATACATTACCATGCGTCTTTTCAAATGCATTGCATGAGTACTGTCACAAGGACCTTGCTTTACGACCAGCTTATAGTGTCTTTTATGCCATCGCAGGAATGGGAGGAAACTGAACCCCCTGGGCGAGGCAAAGGAGAGCTCCCTCTGGTGAGCCTGGTGAAATTGAATTCAGTAAACAATCCCTTCGGATCATTCCCATGTTCTTAAAGGGGGTGGTCACACAATAAAAGCCAAAGGGCCTGCTCCAGGCGGGAGGAAGATCCCAAATGGTCTAGCGGTCAGGATTCCTGGTTTTCACCCAGGCGGCCCGGGTTCGACTCCCGGTATGGGAAGTTAGGGTTGTCTTTGCTTCACTTATCGAGACAGGCAGCACGTCTGTCTGTGCCAGTAGCACTTTTAGCCAGCGGCGGAGCTTCAGCAACCTGATGGGTTGAGGTTCTGTCCCCACCCAGCGTGCCTTCGATAGCTCAGCTGGTAGAGCGGAGCACTGTAGATGGCAAGTTGGCAATCCTTAGGTTGCTGGTTCAACTCCGGCTCGAAGGAGGTCTTTTTCACAACACGCAAACATTTCCTTGGCCGTCAGCGCTTGACTTTGTGGTGCGGCATTTTGCAATCACGACCGCTGCTGGAGGGCAAAAGCCCATAGCCGTTTTTATTATTTCGTTTTCTTAGCCCATAGTTTTTGTTATTATTATTATTGGATTGGTTGATTAATATAAAAAATTGACAGTCCAACAATAGGCTGCTTTGTCAGTGGGATAACGGTTACCATACATTACCATGCGTCTTTTCAAATGCATTGCATGAGTACTGTCACAAGGACCTTGCTTTACGACCAGCTTATAGTGTCTTTTATGCCATCGCAGGAATGGGAGGAAACTGAACCCCCTGGGCGAGGCAAAGGAGAGCTCCCTCTGGTGAGCCTGGTGAAATTGAATTCAGTAAACAATCCCTTTGGATCATTCCCATGTTCTTAAAGGGGGTGGTCACACAATAAAAGCCAAAGGGCCTGCTCCAGGCGGGAGGAAGATCCCATATGGTCTAGCGGTCAGGATTCCTGGTTTTCACCCAGGCGGCCCGGGTTCGACTCCCGGTATGGGAAGTTAGGGTTGTCTTTGCTTCACTTATCGAGACAGCCAGCACGTCTGTCTGTGCCAGTAGCACTTTTAGCCAGCGGCGGAGCTTCAGCAACCTGATGGGTTGAGGTTCTGTCACCAACCAGCGTGCCTTCGATAGCTCAGCTGGTAGAGCGGAGCACTGTAGATGGCAAGTTGGCAATCCTTAGGTCGCTGGTTCAACTCCGGCTCGAAGGAGGTCTTTTTCACAACACGCAAACATTTCCTTGGCCGTCAGCGCTTGAGTTTGTGGTGCGGCATTTTGCAATCACGACTGCTGCTGGAGGGCAAAAGCCCATAGCCGTTTTTATTATTTCGTTTTATTAGCCCATAGTTTTTGTTATTATTGTTATTGGATTGGTTGATTAATATAAAAAATTGACAGTCCAACAATAGGCATGGGAAGTTAGGGTTGTCTTTGCTTCACTTATCGAGACAGCCAGCACGTCTGTCTGTGCCAGTAGCACTTTTAGCCAGCGGCGGAGCTTCAGCAACCTGATGGGTTGAGGTTCTGTCCCCAACCAGCGTACCTTTGATAGCTCAGCTGGTAGAGCGGAGCTCCATAGGTGGCAAGTTGGCAATCCTTAGGTTGCTGGTTCAACTCCGGCTCGAAGGAGGTCTTTTTCACAACACGCAAACATTTCCTTGGCCGTCAGCGCTTGAGTTTGTGGTGCGGCATTTTGCAATCTCGACCGCTGCTGGAGGGCAAAAGCCCATAGCCGTTTTTATTATTTCGTTTTATTAGCCCATAGTTTTTGTTATTATTATTATTGGATTGGTTGATTAATATAAAAAATTGACAGTCCAACAATAGGCTGCTTTGTCAGTGGGATAACAGTTACCATACATTACCATGCGTCTTTTCAAATGCATTGCATGAGTACTGTCACAAGGACCTTGCTTTACGACCAGCTTATAGTGTCTTTTATGCCATCGCAGGAATGGGAGGAAACTGAACCCCCTGGGCGAGGCAAAGGAGAGCTCCCTCTGGTGAGCCTGGTGAAATTGAATTCAGTAAACAATCCCTTCGGATCATTCTCATGTTCTTAAAGGGGGTGGTCACACAATAAAAGTCAAAGGGCCTGCTCCAGGCGGGAGGAAGATCCCATATGGTCTAGCGGTCAGGATTCCTGGTTTTCACCCAGGCGGCCCGGGTTCGACTCCCGGTATGGGAAGTTAGGGTTGTCTTTGCTTCACTTATCGAGACAGCCAGCACGTCTGTCTGTGCCAGTAGCACTTTTAGCCAGCGGCGGAGCTTCAGCAACCTGATGGGTTGAGGTTCTGTCACCAACCAGCGTGCCTTCGATAGCTCAGCTGGTAGAGCGGAGCACTGTAGATGGCAAGTTGGCAATCCTTAGGTTGCTGGTTCAACTCCGGCTCGAGGGAGGTCTTTTTCACAACACGCAAACATTTCCTTGGCCGTCAGCGCTTGAGTTTGTGGTGCGGCATTTTGCAATCACGACCGCTGCTGGAGGGCAAAAGCCCATAGCCGTTTTTATTATTTCGTTTTATTAGCCCATAGTTTTTGTTATTATTATTATTGGATTGGTTGATTAATATAAAAAATTGACAGTCCAACAATAGGCATGGGAAGTTAGGGTTGTCTTTGCTTCACTTATCGAGACAGCCAGCACGTCTGTCTGTGCCAGTAGCACTTTTAGCCAGCGGCGGAGCTTCAGCAACCTGATGGGTTGAGGTTCTGTCCCCAACCAGCGTGCCTTTGATAGCTCAGCTGGTAGAGTGGAGCACAATAGATGGCAAGTTGGCAATCCTTAGGTTGCTGGTTCGACTCCAGCTCGAAGGAGGTCTTTTTCACAACACGCAAACATTTCCTTGGCCGTCAGCGCTTGAGTTTGTGGTGCGGCATTTTGCAATCACGACCGCTGCTGGAGGGCAAAAGCCCATAGCCGTTTTTATTATTTCGTTTTATTAGCCCATAGTTTTTGTTATTATTATTATTGGATTGGTTGATTAATATAAAAAATTGACAGTCCAACAATAGGCTGCTTTGTCAGTGGGATAACGGTTACCATACATTACCATGCGTCTTTTCAAATGCATTGCATGAGTACTGTCACAAGGACCTTGCTTTACGACCAGCTTATAGTGTCTTTTATGCCATCGCAGGAATGGGAGGAAACTGAACCCCCTGGGCGAGGCAAAGGAGAGCTCCCTCTGGTGAGCCTGGTGAAATTGAATTCAGTAAACAATCCCTTCGGATCATTCCCATGTTCTTAAAGGCGGTGGTCACACAATAAAAGCCAAAGGGCCTGCTCCAGGCGGGAGGAAGATCCCATATGGTCTAGCGGTCAGGATTCCTGGTTTTCACCCAGGCGGCCCGGGTTCGACTCCCGGTATGGGAAGTTAGGGTTGTCTTTGCTTCACTTATCGAGACAGCCAGCATGTCTGTCTGTGCCAGTAGCACTTTTAGCCAGCGGCGGAGCTTCAGCAACCTGATGGGTTGAGGTTCTGTCACCAACCAGCGTGCCTTCGATAGCTCAGCTGGTAGAGCGGAGCACTGTAGATGGCAAGTTGGCAATCCTTAGGTCGCTGGTTCAACTCCGGCTCGAAGGAGGTCTTTTTCACAACACGCAAACATTTCCTTGGCCGTCAGCGCTTGAGTTTGTGGTGCGGCATTTTGCAATCACGACGGCTGCTGGAGGGCAAAAGCCCATAGCCGTTTTTATTATTTCATTTTATTAGCCCATAGTTTTTGTTATTATTATTATTGGATTGGTTGATTAATATAAAAAATTGACAGTCCAACAATAGGCATGGGAATTTAGGGTTGTCTTTGCTTCACTTATCGAGACAGCCAGCACGTCTGTCTGTGCCAGTAGCACTTTTAGCCAGCGGCGGAGCTTCAGCAACCTGATGGGTTGAGGTTCTGTCCCCAACCAGCGTGTCTTTGATAGCTCAGCTGGTAGAGCGGAGCACTATAGATGGCAAGTTGGCAATCCTTAGGTTGCTGGTTCAACTCTGGCTCGAAGGAGGTCTTTTTCACAACACGCAAACATTTCCTTGGCCGTCAGCGCTTGAGTTTGTGGTGCGGCATTTTGCAATCCCGACCGCTTCTGGAGGGCAAAAGCCCATAGCCGTTTTTTTATTTCGTTTTATTAGCCCATAGTTTTTGTTATTATTATTATTGGATTGGTTGATTAATATAAAAAAATGACAGTCCAACAATAGGCTGCTTTGTCAGTGGGATAACGGTTACCATACATTACCATGCGTCTTTTCAAATGCATTGCATGAGTACTGTCACAAGGACCTTGCTTTACGACCAGCTTATAGTGTCTTTTATGCCATCGCAGGAATGGGAGGAAACTGAACCCCCTGGGCGAGGCAAAGGAGAGCTCCCTCTGGTGAGCCTGGTGAAATTGAATTCAGTAAACAATCCCTTCGGATCATTCCCATGTTCTTAAAGGGGGTGGTCACACAATAAAAGCCAAAGGGCCTGCTCCAGGCGGGAGGAAGATCCCATATGGTCTAGCGGTCAGGATTCCTGGTTTTCACCCAGGCGGCCCGGGTTCGACTCCCGGTATGGGAAGTTAGGGTTGTCTTTGCTTCACTTATCGAGACAGCCAGCACGTCTGTCTGTGCCAGTAGCACTTTTAGCCAGCGGCGGAGCTTCAGCAACCTGATGGGTTGAGGTTCTGTCACCAACCAGCGTGCCTTCGATAGCTCAGCTGGTAGAGCGGAGCACTGTAGATGGCAAGTTGGCAATCCTTAGGTTGCTGGTTCAACTCCGGCTCGAAGGAGGTCTTTTTCACAACACGCAAACATTTCCTTGGCCGTCAGCGCTTCAGTTTGTGGTGCGGCATTTTGCAATCACGACCGCTGCTGGAGGGCAAAAGCCCATAGCCGTTTTTATTATTTCGTTTTATTAGCCCATAGTTTTTGTTATTATTATTATTGGATTGGTTGATTAATATAAAAAATTGACAGTCCAACAATAGGCGGTCTTTTTCACAACACGCAAACATTTCCTTGGCCGTCAGCGCTTGAGTTTGTGGTGGGGCATTTTGCAATCACGACCGCTGCTGGAGGGCAAAAGTCCATAGCCGTTTTTATTATTTTGTTTTATTAGCCCATAGTTTTTGTTATTATTATTATTGGATTGGTTGATTAATATAAAAAATTGACAGTCCAACAATAGGCTGCTTTGTCAGTGGGATAACGGTTACCATACATTACCATGCGTCTTTTCAAATGCATTGCATGAGTACTGTCACAAGGACCTTGCTTTACGACCAGCTTATAGTGTCTTTTATGCCATCGCAGGAATGGGAGGAAACTGAACCCCCTGGGCGAGGCAAAGGAGAGCTCCCTCTGGTGAGCCTGGTGAAATTGAATTCAATAAACAATCCCTTCGGATCATTCCCATGTTCTTAAAGGGGGTGGTCACACAATAAAAGCCAAAGGGCCTGCTCCAGGCGGGAGGAAGATCCCATATGGTCTAGCGGTCAGGATTCCTGGTTTTCACCCAGGCGGCCCGGGTTCGACTCCTGGTATGGGAAGTTAGGTTTGTCTTTGCTTCACTTATCGAGACAGCCAGCACGTCTGTCTGTGCCAGTAGCACTTTTAGCCAGCGGCGGAGCTTCAGCAACCTGATGGGTTGAGGTTCTGTCCCCAACCAGCGTGCCTTTGATAGCTCAGCTGGTAGAGCGGAGCACTATAGATGACAAGTTGGCAATCCTTAGGTTGCTGGTTCAACTCCGGCTCGAATGAGGTCTTTTTCACAACACGCAAACATTTCCTTGGCCGTCAGCGCTTGAGTTTGTCTGTGCCAGTAGCACTTTTAGCCAGCGGCGGAGCTTCAGCAACCTGATGGGTTGAGGTTCTGTCCCCAACCAGCGTGCCTTTGATAGCTCAGCTGGTAGAGCGGAGCACTATAGATGGCAAGTTGGCAATCCTTAGGTTGCTGGTTCAACTCCGGCTCGAAGGAGGTCTTTTTCACAACACGCAAACATTTCCTTGGCCGTCAGCGCTTGAGTTTGTGGTGCGGCATTTTGCAATCACGACCGCTGCTGGAGGGCAAAAGCCCATAGCCGTTTTTATTATTTCGTTTTATTAGCCCATAGTTTTTGTTATTATTATTATTGGATTGGTTGATTAATATAAAAAATTGACAGTCCAACAATAGGCTGCTTTGTCAGTGGGATAACAGTTACCATACATTACCATGCGTCTTTTCAAATGCATTGCATGAGTACTGTCACAAGGACCTTGCTTTACGACCAGCTTATAGTGTCTTTTATGCCATCGCAGGAATGGGAGGAAACTGAACCCCTCTAGTGAGCCTGGTGAAATTGAATTCAGTAAACAATCTCTTCGGATCATTCCCATGTTCTTAAAGGGGGTGGTCACACAATAAAAGCCAAAGGGCCTGCTCCAGGCGGGAGGAAGATCCCATATGGTCTAGCGGTCAGGATTCCTGGTTTTCACCCAGGCGGCCCGGGTTCGACTCCCGGTATGGGAAGTTAGGGTTGTCTTTGCTTCACTTATCGAGACATCCAGCACGTCTGTCTGTGCCAGTAGCACTTTTAGCCAGCGGCGGAGCTTCAGCAACCTGATGGGTTGAGGTTCTGTCCCCAACCAGCGTACCTTTGATAGCTCAGCTGGTAGAGCGGAGCTCCATAGATGGCAAGTTGGCAATCCTTAGTTTGCTGGTTCAACTCCGGCTCGAAGGAGGTCTTTTTCACAACACGCAAACATTTCCTTGGCCGTCAGCGCTTGAGTTTGTGGCTTGCTTTACGACCAGCTTATAGTGTCCTTTATGCCATCGCAGGAATGGGAGGAAACTGAACCCCCTGGGCGAGGCAAAGGAGAGCTCCCTCTGGTGAGCCTGGTGAAATTGAATTCAGTAAACAATCCCTTTGGATCATTCCCATGTTCTTAAAGGGGGTGGTCACACAATAAAAGCCAAAGGGCCTGCTCCAGGTGGGAGGAAGATCCCATATGGTCTAGCGGTCAGGATTCCTGGTTTTCACCCAGGCGGCCTGGGTTCGACTCCCGGTATGGGAAGTTAGGGTTGTCTTTGCTTCACTTTATTATTATTATTGGATTGGTTGATTAATATAAAAAATTGACAGTCCAACAATAGGCTGCTTTGTCAGTGGGATAACGGTTACCATACATTACCATGCGTCTTTTCAAATGCATTGCATGAGTACTGTCACAAGGACCTTGCTTTGCGACCAGCTTATAGTGTCTTTTATGCCATCGCAGGAATGGGAGGAAACTGAACCCCCTGGGCGAGGCAAAGGAGAGCTCCCTCTGGTGAGCCTGGTGAAATTGAATTCAGTAAACAATCCCTTCGGATCATTCCCATGTTCTTAAAGGGGGTGGTCACACAATAAAAGCCAAAGGGCCTGCTCCAGGCGGGAGGAAGATCCCATATGGTCTAGCGGTCAGGATTCCTGGTTTTCACCCAGGCGGCCCGGGTTCGACTCCCGGTATGGGAAGTTAGGGTTGTCTTTGCTTCACTTATCGAGACAGCCAGCACGTCTGTCTGTGCCAGTAGCACTTTTAGCCAGCGGCGGAGCTTCAGCAACCTGATGGGTTGAGGTTCTGTCCCCAACCAGCGTGCCTTCGATAGCTCAGCTGGTAGAGCGGAGCACTGTAGATGGCAAGTTGGCAATCCTTAGGTCGCTGGTTCAACTCCGGCTCGAAGGAGGTCTTTTTCACAACACGCAAACATTTCCTTGGCCGTCAGCGCTTGAGTTTGTGGTGCGGCATTTTGCAATCACGACTGCTGCTGGAGGGCAAAAGCCCATAGCCGTTTTTATTATTTCGTTTTATTAGCCCATAGTTTTTGTTATTATTATTATTGGATTGGTTGATTAATATAAAAAATTGACAGTCCAACAATAGGCATGGGAAGTTAGGGTTGTCTTTGCTTCACTTATCGAGACAGCCAGCACGTCTGTCTGTGCCAGTAGCACTTTTAGCCAGCGGCGGAGCTTCAGCAACCTGATGGGTTGAGGTTCTGTCCCCAACCAGCGTACCTTTGATAGCTCAGCTGGTAGAGCGGAGCTCCATAGGTGGCAAGTTGGCAATCCTTAGGTTGCTGGTTCAACTCCGGCTCGAAGGAGGTCTTTTTCACAACACGCAAACATTTCCTTGGCCGTCAGCGCTTGAGTTTGTGGTGCGGCATTTTGCAATCCCGACCGCTGCTGGAGGGCAAAAGCCCATAGCCGTTTTTTTTATTTCGTTTTATTAGCCCATAGTTTTTGTTATTATTATTATTGGATTGGTTGATTAATATAAAAAATTGACAGTCCAACAATAGGCTGCTTTGTCAGTGGGATAACGGTTACCATACATTACCATGCGTCTTTTCAAATGCATTGCATGAGTACTGTCACAAGGACCTTGCTTTACGACCAGCTTATAGTGTCTTTTATGCCATCGCAGGAATGGGAGTTTCATGATTGGCAGCTGCCACGCTACTCCCTAGCAACCAAACAGAGTACCCTAGCAACCGTTTAGCAAAACGTATATCTCTGCATCAGAACATCGTATAGAGATGGGAGTTGGTTTATATCATTCATACTGACAAGAAGCCTTTGCAGTTTCATCATCAGCAGCTGCCAAGCAACTCCATAGCAACCAAACAGAGTACCCTAGCAACCATTTTACAAGACCTAAATCTCTGCATCAGAATATTGTATAGAGATGGGGGTTGGCTCATTAGTTTCAGTTGTAAAACAGTCTGTAAATATCACCATGGTAACTGTGTATTCACACCCTAGCAACCATTTAGAGCCACCTAGCAACCATATTGCAACATATAGAAGCCATATTTCAGCTCCACAACATCGTACAGACATGGTTGTTGGCTCTTATGCAATCATGTACAACACCCTAGCAACCGAGTGGAGAGTTTTGCCACTGCAAGCACCATTTCACATTTTCTTCAGGAAATGTACATTCTAGTTATTCTTCTTCTTCTTCTTATTGTTCTGGACAAAAGTTTGGCGCGTAACTCGCCCCGCACCGTTTGTCATAGACCCATGAATGAGGTGTCAAATCGACCGGCTTATTGAGGAGAGGTGTGCTATGACTTTTATAAGCGATAGGGGGTGCGGTGTTCGCCCCAGGGGCGAAAAAGCGCCCCAAAAAGTTCCATTGACTTAACATTGCGACGAACTTTGAGCACTCATAGCTCTGAGCGAGGATTTTGCAGAAACGTGTGATTTGCCACATTTGAAGAGGCTGACAGGCTCTGTAAGAACATACCTCACAATGGGGTAAAAGTTGCACCCCTGTGGGGCAGGAGCGTCCCAAAGTTGTCCCATTGACTTACTATGGGGAAGGAATGTCCCGTGAAACACACATGCTTTTCCTACTATGGTAAATTGCATAGGGATTTTGTAATGAACGTAGCTCTGGATCACAGTGTCATAGAGACAAGGGGGAGGGCTCATCTTACTCAGATGACCAATCAG
Source organism: Scardinius erythrophthalmus (assembly GCF_964197995.2). Lineage (NCBI taxonomy): Eukaryota > Metazoa > Chordata > Actinopteri > Cypriniformes > Leuciscidae > Scardinius > Scardinius erythrophthalmus. The sequence continues at coordinate 46,940,025 of NC_138227.1, forward strand.
TCTCTCAGGATCATTGTGAAGCTATCAAGCCACGCCCTAGCAACCATTTAGAGCACCTTAGCAACAAGTCCCATAGACTTCCATTGAAAGAGATCAAAGGGATATCTCAGGACTGAATTGTCATAGAAACATGGGGGTGGTCTCATTTGACTCGGGGCAGCAAACAGCCAATCATGAATAACCTCAACACTTCCTAGCCCCTCCCTAGCAACCATTGTCGAGCACCTTAGCAACAACAATCCAAAGAGGGATATCTTCTATTCTGAATGTCACAGAGGCATGGGAGTTGGTTTATATCATACATACTGACAAGCAGCCTTTGGAGTTTCATGATTGGCAGCTGCCAAGCCACTCCCTAGCAACCAAACAGAGTACCCTAGCAACCATTTTGCAAGACCTATATCTCTGCATCAGAACATCATAAAGAGATGGGGTTAACACAAGTTTGACTCAGGGCAGCAAACGGCCAATCATAAATCACCTCAACACTTCTTAGCCCCTCCCTAGCAACCATTGTCGAGCACCTTAGCAACAACAATCCAAAGAGGGATATCTTCTATTCTGAATGTCACAGAGGCATGGGAGTTGGTTTATATCATACATACTGACAAGCAGCCTTTGGAGTTTCATGATTGTCAGCTGCCAAGCCACTCCCTAGCAACCAAACAGAGTACCCTAGCAACCATTTTGCAAGACCTATATCTCTGCATCAGAACATCATAAAGAGATAGGGTTAACACAAGTTTGACTCAGGGCAGCAAACGGCCAATCATAAATCACCTCAACACTTCCTAGCCCCTCCCTAGCAACCATTGTCGAGCACCTTAGCAACAACAATCCAAAGAGGGATATCTTCTATTCTGAATGTCACAGAGGCATGGGAGTTGGTTTATATCATACATACTGACAAGCAGCCTTTGGAGTTTCATGATTGGCAGCTGCCAAGCCACTCCCTAGCAACCAAACAGAGTACCCTAGCAACCATTTTGCAAGACCTATATCTCTGCATCAGAACATCATAAAGAGATGGGGTTAACACAAGTTTGACTCAGGGCAGCAAACGGCCAATCATAAATCACCTCAACACTTCCTAGCCCCTCCCTAGCAACCATTGTCGAGCACCTTAGCAACAACAATCCAAAGAGGGATATCTTCCATTCTGAATGTCACAGAGGCATGGGAGTTGGTTTATATCATTCATAGTGACAAGAAGCCTTTGGAATTGCATCATTGGCAGGTGCCAAGTAACTCCATAGCAACCAAAAAGAGTACCCTAGCAACCAAAATCCAAAGAGGCATATCTTACATTCTGAATGTCACAGAGGCATGGGAGTTGGATTATATAATTCAAAATGACAAGAAGCCTTTGGAATTTCATCATTGACAGCTGACAAGCCACTCCCTAGCAACCAAACAGTGTACCCTAGCAACCAAAATCCAAAGAGGCATATCTTCCATTCTGAATGTCGCAGAGGCATGGGAGTTGGTTTATATCATTCATAGTGACAAGAAGCCTTTGGAGTTTCATGATTGGCAGCTGACAAGCCACTCGCTAGCAACCAAATAGAGTACCCTAGCAACCGTTTAGCAAAACGTATATCTCTGCATCAGAACATCGTATAGAGATGGGAGTTGGTTTATATCATTCATACTGACAAGAAGCCTTTGCAGTTTCATCATTAGCAGCTGCCAAGCAACTCCATAGCAACCAAACAGAGTACCCTAGCAACCATTTTACAAGACCTACATCTCTGCATCAGAATATTGTATAGAGATGGGGGTTGGCTCATTAGTTTCAGTTGTAAAACAGTCTGTAAATATCAACCTGGTAACTGTGTATTCACACCCTAGCAACCATTTAGAGCCACCTAGCAACACATAGAAGCCATATTTCAGCTCCACAACATCGTACAGACATGGTTGTTGGCTCGTATGCAATCATGTACAACACCCCAGCAACCGAGTGGCGAGTTTTGCCACTGCAAGCACCACTTCACATTTTCTTCAGGAAATGTACATTCTAGTTAATGGTGCTTGCTGAAAGCAAGGCATCATTAGTGTTCTCTTGCATACTTATTAGTGGTGCTTTTTTAAAAGCATCACTATTGTTATTGCTCATACTTATTATTAGTGGTGCTTGCTGAAAGCAAGGCATCACTATTGTTATTGCTCATACTTATTATTCTTATTATTATTATTATTATTATTATTATTATTCTGGACAAAGTTTGGCGCGTAATGCGCCCCGCACCGTTTGTCACAGACCCCTGAGTGAAGTGTCAAATCGACCGGCTCATTGAGGAGAGGTGTGCTATGACTTTTCTAAGCGATCGGGTGTACGATGTTCGCACAGCGGACGAAAAAGCGGCCAAAAAAGTCCCCATTGACTTTACATTGGGAGTTCTAAAAATATTTGAATCCCAACTGCCGTTTTCACACACACAGACTCCAAAGGGCCTGACACCCCTGCGTCTCTCCCTCTCTCTCTCCCTCAGAGGATTTATATTATCAAGCAGCCAATAAGTAATGGCCTAAAATCTTCATAGCCACACCCTAGCAACCAGTTTCAGCACCCTAGCAACCACTAAGAGCTCCCTAGCAACCACCCTATACCAAAAAAAAAAAAGTTTTTTATTTTTTTTTATTTTTTAAAGCAATATTACACTCGTGGCCTTCCGAAATCACTCCATGCTGGTGCCTATTCGGCCATAGGCACGAGGCCGCAGGCCGAGTGCCGTACTGAAGGCACTCGCAACCACCCAGAACACCCTAGCAACTGCTTTTTTTTAAATTAAAGCAATATTACACTCGTGGCCTTGCGAAATTGCTCCATGCTTGTGCCTATTCGGCCATAGGCACGAGGCCGCAGGCCGAGTGCCGTACATAAGGCACTCGCAACCACCCAGAACACCCTAGCAACTGCCTAGCAACCACCCAGAACACCTAGCAACTGCCTAGTAACCACCCAGAACACTCTAGCAACTGCCTAGCAACGCCCTAGCATCCACCCAGAATACGATAGCAACTGTCTAGAATACCCTAGCAACCGCCTAGCAACACCATAGCAACCACCCAAAACACCCTAGCAACCGCCTAGCAACCACCCAGAATACCCTAGCAACCGCCTAGCAACACCATAGCAACCACCCAGAACACCCTAGCAACCCACTAGAAAACCCCCAACAACTTTTTAACTGTAAACTACTTTAAACTTTAAACTACTTTAAACTTCAAACTGATTTAAACTTTAAACTAACCCTAACTTCAAACTACTTTAAACTCCAAACTACTTTAAACTTCTTCAAACTTTCTGGTCCGGCTTTCTCAAGCCAACTTAAAGTTTGTCTCGACGAACTTTTTAATCTAGTTATTATTATTAGTGGTGCTTGCTGAAAGCAAGGCATCACTATTGTTATTGCTCATACTTATTATTAGTGGTGCTTTTTTAAAAGCATCACTATTGTTATTGCTCATACTTATTATTAGTGGTGCTTGCTGAAAGCAAGGCATCACTATTGTTATTGCTCATACTTATTATTCTTATTATTATTATTATTATTATTATTATTATTATTATTCTGGACAAAGTTTGGCGCGTAATGCGCCCCGCACCGTTTGTCACAGACCCCTGAGTAAAGTGTCAAATCGACCGGCTCATTGAGGAGAGGTGTGCTATGACTTTTCTAAGCGATCGGGTGTACGATGTTCGCACAGCGGACGAAAAAGCGGCCAAAAAAGTCCCCATTGACTTTACATTGGGCATTCTAAAAATATTTGAATCCCAACCGACGTTTTCACACACACACCACTCCAAAGGGCCTGACAGCCCTGCGTCTCTCCCTCTCTCTCTCCCTCAGAGGATTTATATTATCAAGCAGCCAATAAGTAATGGCCTAAAATCTTCATAGCCACACCCTAGCAACCAGTTTTAGCACCCTAGCAACCACTAAGAGCTCCCTAGCAACCACCCTAAACCAAAAAAAATTTTTTTTTACATTTTTTTGTATTTTTTAACGCAATATTACACTCGTGGCCTTGCGATATTGCTCCATGCTTGTGCCTATTCAGCCATAGGCACGAGGCCGCAGGCCGAGTGCCGTACTGAAGGCACTCGTTATTAAAGATTTTAATAACTCTATAAAAACTCCATAGTAACCATCTTTGACAACTACCAACCACCTAGTAACAAAATAGCAACTACCAAAAATACCTTAGCAACCATCCTGAACACCCTAGCAACGTCTAGAAACGCTCTAGTAGATCATAGAAACACCAAGGTGGTCTCGTTTCACTCAGGGCATCAAATGGCCAATCATGAATCACCTCAACACTTCCTAGCCCCTCCCTAGCAACCATTGTCGAGCACCTTAGCAACCAAAATCCTAGAGGGATATCTTCTATTCTGAATGTCACAGAGGCATGGAAGTTGGTTTATATCATTCATAGTAACAAAAAGCCTTTGCAGTTTCATCAATGGCAGCTGTCAAGCAACTCCATAGCAACCAAACAGATTACCCTAGCAACCAAAATTCAAAGAGGGATATCTTCCATTCTGAATGTCACAGAGGCATGGGAGTTTGTTTATGTCATTCATACTGAAAAGCAGCCTTTGGAGTTCATCATTAGCAGCTGCCAAGCCACTCCATAGCAACCAAACAGAGTACCCTAGCAACTATTTAGCAAGGCCTATATCTCTGTATCAGAGCATCGTATAGAGATGGGGGAAGGTTTATATAATTCAATATTGACAAGAAGCCTTTGGAGTTTCATGATTGGCAGCTGCCAAGCCACTCCCTAGCAACCAATCATAGTACCCTAGCAACCAAAATCCAAAGAGGGATATCTTCCAGTCTGAATGTCACAGAGGCATGGGAGTTGGTTTATATCCTTCATAGTAACAAAAAGCCGTTGCAGTTTCATCAATGGCAGCTGTCAAGCAACTCCATAGCAACCAAACAGATTACCCTAGCAACCAAAATTCAAAGAGGGATATCTTCCATTCTGAATGTCACAGAGGCATGGGAGTTGGTTTATGTCATTCATACTGACAAGAAGCCTTTGGTGTTTCATGATTGGCAGCTGCCAAGCAACTCCATAACAACCAAACAGAGTACCCTAGCAACCAAAATCCAAACAGGGATCTCTTCCATTCTGAATGTCACAGAGGCATGGGAGTTGGTTTATATCATTCATACTGACAAGAAACCTTTGGAATTTCATCATTGGCAGCTGCCAAGTAACTCCATAGCAACCAAACAGAGTACCCTAGTAACCAAAATCCAAAGAGGGATATCTTCCATTCTGAAAGTCACACAGGCATGGGAGTTGGTTTATATCATTCATTATGACAAGCAGCCTTTGGAGTTTTATGATTGGCACCTGCCAAGTCACTCCCTTGCAACCAAACAGAGGACCCTAGCAACCAAATTCCAAAGAGGGATATCTTCCATTCTGAATGTCACAGAGGCATGGGAGTTGGTTTAAATCATTTATACTGACAATCAGCCTTTGGAGTTTCATCATTGGCACCTGCCAAGTCACTCCCTGGCAACCAAACAGAGGACCCTAGCAACCGTTTATCATGACCCATGTCTCTGCATCAGAACATCACATAGAGATGGGGGTTGGCTCTTTTGTTTTGGTTGGGAAACTGTCTGTAACTATCACCATGGTAACTGATTTCACACCCTAGCAACCGTTTAGAGCCACCTAGCAACCATATTGCAACATATAGAAGCCATATTTCAGCTCCACAACATTGTACAGACATGGTTGTTGGCTCGAATGCAATCATGTACAACACCCTAGCAACCAAGTGGAGAGTTTTGCCACTGCAAGCACCACTTCACATTTTCTTCAGGAAATGTACATTCTAGTTCTTATTATTATTATTCTGGACAAAGTTTGGCGCGAAACTCGCCCCGCACTGTTTGTCACAGACCCCTGAGTGAAGTGTCAAATCGACCGGCTCATTGAGGAGAGGTGTGCTATGACTTTTCTAAGCGATCGGGTGTACGATGTTCGCACAGCGGACGAAAAAGCGGCCAAAAAAGTCCCCATTGACTTTACATTGGGCATTCTAAAAATATTTGAATCCCAACTGACGTTTTCACACACACACCACTCCAAAGGGCCTGACAGCCCTGCGTCTCTCCCTCTCTCTCTCCCTCAGAGGATTTATATTATCAAGCAGCCAATAAGTAATTTCCTTAAATCTTCATAGCCACACCCTAGCAACCAGTTTTAGCACCCTAGCAACCACTAAGAGCTCCCTAGCAACCACCCCAAACCAAAAAAAAATTTTTTTGTACATTTTTTTGTATTTTTTAGCGCAATATTACACTCGTGGCCTTGCGATATTGCTCCATGCTTGTGCCTATTCGGCCATAGGCACGAGGCCGCAGGCCGAGTGCCGTACTGAAGGCACTCGTTATTAAAGATTTTAATAACTCTATAAAAACTCCATAGTAACCATCTTTGACAACTACCAACCACCTAGTAACAAAATAGCAACTACCAAAAATACCTTAGCAACCATCCTGAACACTCTAGCAACGTCTAGAAACGCTCTAGTAGATCATAGAAACACCAAGGTGGTCTCGTTTCACTCAGGGCATCAAATGGCCAATCATGAATCACCTCAACACTTCCTAGCCCCTCCCTAGCAACCATTGTCGAGCACCTTAGCAACCAAAATCCTAGAGGGATATCTTCTATTCTGAATGTCACAGAGGCATGGAAGTTGGTTTATATCATTCATAGTAACAAAAAGCCTTTGCAGTTTCATCAATGGCAGCTGTCAAGCAACTCCATAGCAACCAAACAGATTACCCTAGCAACCAAAATTCAAAGAGGGATATCTTCCATTCTGAATGTCACAGAGGCATGGGAGTTTGTTTATGTCATTCATACTGAAAAGCAGCCTTTGGAGTTCATCATTAGCAGCTGCCAAGCCACTCCATAGCAACCAAACAGAGTACCCTAGCAACTATTTAGCAAGACCTATATCTCTGTATCAGAGCATCGTATAGAGATGGGGGAAGGTTTATATAATTCAATATTGACAAGAAGCCTTTGGAGTTTCATGATTGGCAGCTGCCAAGCCACTCCCTAGCAACCAATCATAGTACCCTAGCAACCAAAATCCAAAGAGGGATATCTTCCAGTCTGAATGTCACAGAGGCATGGGAGTTGGTTTATATCCTTCATAGTAACAAAAAGCCGTTGCAGTTTCATCAATGGCAGCTGTCAAGCAACTCCATAGCAACCAAACAGATTACCCTAGCAACCAAAATTCAAAGAGGGATATCTTCCATTCTGAATGTCACAGAGGCATGGGAGTTGGTTTATGTCATTCATACTGACAAGAAGCCTTTGGTGTTTCATGATTGGCAGCTGCCAAGCAACTCCATAACAACCAAACAGAGTACCCTAGCAACCAAAATCCAAACAGGGATCTCTTCCATTCTGAATGTCACAGAGGCATGGGAGTTGGTTTATATCATTCATACTGACAAGAAACCTTTGGAATTTCATCATTGGCAGCTGCCAAGTAACTCCATAGCAACCAAACAGAGTACCCTAGTAACCAAAATCCAAAGAGGGATATCTTCCATTCTGAAAGTCACACAGGCATGGGAGTTGGTTTATATCATTCATAATGACAAGCAGCCTTTGGAGTTTTATGATTGGCACCTGCCAAGTCACTCCCTTGCAACCAAACAGAGGACCCTAGCAACCAAATTCCAAAGAGGGATATCTTCCATTCTGAATGTCACAGAGGCATGGGAGTTGGTTTAAATCATTTATACTGACAATCAGCCTTTGGAGTTTCATCATTGGCACCTGCAAAGTCACTCCCTGGCAACCAAACAGAGGACCCTAGCAACCGTTTATCATGACCCATGTCTCTGCATCAGAACATCACATAGAGATGGGGGTTGGCTCTTTTGTTTTGGTTGGGAAACTGTCTGTAACTATCACCATGGTAACTGATTTCACACCCTAGCAACCGTTTAGAGCCACCTAGCAACCATATTGCAACATATAGAAGCCATATTTCATCTCCACAACATTGTACAGACATGGTTGTTGGCTCGAATGCAATCATGTACAACACCCTTGCAACCAAGTGGAGAGTTTTGCCACTGCAAGCACCACTTCACATTTTCTTCAGGAAATGTACATTCTAGTTATTCTTATTATTATTATTCTGGACAAAGTTTGGCGCGAAACTCGCCCCGCACCGTTTGTCACAGACCCCTGAGTGAAGTGTCAAATCGACCGGCTCATTGAGGAGAGGTGTGCTATGACTTTTCTAAGCGATCGGGTGTACGATGTTCGCACAGCGGACGAAAAAGCGGCCAAAAAAGTCCCCATTGACTTTACATTGGGCATTCTAAAAATATTTGAATCCCAACTGACGTTTTCACACACACACCACTCCAAAGGGCCTGACAGCCCTGCGTCTCTCCCTCTCTCTCTCCCTCAGAGGATTTATATTATCAAGCAGCCAATAAGTAATTTCCTTAAATCTTCATAGCCACACCCTAGCAACCAGTTTTAGCACCCTAGCAACCACTAAGAGCTCCCTAGCAACCACCCCAAACCAAAAAAAAATTTTTTTGTACATTTTTTTGTATTTTTTAGCGCAATATTACACTCGTGGCCTTGCGATATTGCTCCATGCTTGTGCCTATTCAGCCATAGGCACGAGGCCGCAGGCCGAGTGCCGTACTGAAGGCACTCGTTATTAAAGATTTTAATAACTCTATAAAAACTCCATAGTAACCATCTTTGACAACTACCAACCACCTAGTAACAAAATAGCAACTACCAAAAATACCTTAGCAACCATCCTGAACACTCTAGCAACGTCTAGAAACGCTCTAGTAGATCATAGAAACACCAAGGTGGTCTCGTTTCACTCAGGGCATCAAATGGCCAATCATGAATCACCTCAACACTTCCTAGCCCCTCCCTAGCAACCATAGTCGAGCACCTTAGCAACCAAAATCCTAGAGGGATATCTTCTATTCTGAATGTCACAGAGGCATGGAAGTTGGTTTATATCATTCATAGTAACAAAAAGCCTTTGCAGTTTCATCAATGGCAGCTGTCAAGCAACTCCATAGCAACCAAACAGATTACCCTAGCAACCAAAATTCAAAGAGGGATATCTTCCATTCTGAATGTCACAGAGGCATGGGAGTTTGTTTATGTCATTCATACTGAAAAGCAGCCTTTGGAGTTCATCATTAGCAGCTGCCAAGCCACTCCATAGCAACCAAACAGAGTACCCTAGCAACTATTTAGCAAGACCTATATCTCTGTATCAGAGCATCGTATAGAGATGGGGGAAGGTTTATATAATTCAATATTGACAAGAAGCCTTTGGAGTTTCATGATTGGCAGCTGCCAAGCCACTCCCTAGCAACCAATCATAGTACCCTAGCAACCAAAATCCAAAGAGGGATATCTTCCAGTCTGAATGTCACAGAGGCATGGGAGTTGGTTTATATCCTTCATAGTAACAAAAAGCCGTTGCAGTTTCATCAATGGCAGCTGTCAAGCAACTCCATAGCAACCAAACAGATTACCCTAGCAACCAAAATTCAAAGAGGGATATCTTCCATTCTGAATGTCACAGAGGCATGGGAGTTGGTTTATGTCATTCATACTGACAAGAAGCCTTTGGTGTTTCATGATTGGCAGCTGCCAAGCAACTCCATAACAACCAAACAGAGTACCCTAGCAACCAAAATCCAAACAGGGATCTCTTCCATTCTGAATGTCACAGAGGCATGGGAGTTGGTTTATATCATTCATACTGACAAGAAACCTTTGGAATTTCATCATTGGCAGCTGCCAAGTAACTCCATAGCAACCAAACAGAGTACCCTAGTAACCAAAATCCAAAGAGGGATATCTTCCATTCTGAAAGTCACACAGGCATGGGAGTTGGTTTATATCATTCATAATGACAAGCAGCCTTTGGAGTTTTATGATTGGCACCTGCCAAGTCACTCCCTTGCAACCAAACAGAGGACCCTAGCAACCAAATTCCAAAGAGGGATATCTTCCATTCTGAATGTCACACAGGCATGGGAGTTGGTTTAAATCATTTATACTGACAATCAGCCTTTGGAGTTTCATCATTGGCACCTGCCAAGTCACTCCCTGGCAACCAAACAGAGGACCCTAGCAACCGTTTATCATGACCCATGTCTCTGCATCAGAACATCACATAGAGATGGGGGTTGGCTCTTTTGTTTTGGTTGGGAAACTGTCTGTAACTATCACCATGGTAACTGATTTCACACCCTAGCAACCGTTTAGAGCCACCTAGCAACCATATTGCAACATATAGAAGCCATATTTCAGCTCCACAACATTGTACAGACATGGTTGTTGGCTCGAATGCAATCATGTACAACACCCTAGCAACCAAGTGGAGAGTTTTGCCACTGCAAGCACCACTTCACATTTTCTTCAGGAAATGTACATTCTAGTTCTTATTATTATTATTCTGGACAAAGTTTGGCGCGAAACTCGCCCCGCACCGTTTGTCACAGACCCCTGAGTGAAGTGTCAAATCAACCGGCTTATTGAGGAGAGGTGTGCTATGACTTTTCTAAGCGATCGGGTGTACGATGTTCGCACAGCGGACGAAAAAGCGGCCAAAAAAGTCCCCATTGACTTTACATTGGGCATTCTAAAAATATTTGAATCCCAACCGACGTTTTCACACACACACCACTCCAAAGGGCCTGACAGCCCTGCGTCTCTCCCTCTCTCTCTCCCTCAGAGGATTTATATTATCAAGCAGCCAATAAGTTATGGCCTAAAATCTTCATAGCCACACCCTAGCAACCAGTTTCAGCACCCTAGCAACCACTAAGAGCTCCCTAGCAACCACCCTAAACCAAAAAAAAACATTTTTTTATTTTTTTTATATTTTTTAAAGCAATTTTACTCTCGTGGCCTTGCGATATCGCTCCATGCTTGTGCCTATTCGACCATAGGCACGAGGCCTGCGTACTGAAGGCACTCATTATTAAAGATTTTAATAACTCTATAAAAACTCCATAGTAACCATATTTGACAACTACCAACCACCTAGTAACACTATAGCAACTAACAAAAACACCTTAGCAACCACCCTGAACACCCTAGCAACGTCTAGAAATGCTCTAGTAACCACAAAAAACTCTAGCAAGCACCCAGAACACCCTAGCAACTGCCTAGCAACCACCTAGAACACCTAGCAACTGCCTAGCAACCACCCAGAACACCTAGCAACCACCCAGAACACCCTAGCAACTGCCTAGCAATGCCCTAGTATCCACCCAGAATACCATAGCAACTGCCTAGCAACACCATAGCAACCACCCAGAACACCCTAGCAACCACCTAGCAACGCCCTAGCAACCACCAAGAATACCCTAGCAACTGCCTAGCAACCACCAAGAATACCCTAGCAACTGCCTAGCAACCACCCAGAACACCTTAGCAACTGCCTAGCAACACCATAGCAACCACCCAGAACACCCTAGCAACCACCTGGCAACAGCATCTTGCTAAAAACATAATGGCAGCATGCTAATCAAGCTAGCATCATGCTAGCAACATGCTAATCAAGCTAGCATCATGCTAGCAACATGCTAATCATGCTAGCATTATGCTACCAACATGCTAATAAAGCTAGCATCATGCTAACAACATGCTATTAATGCTAGCATTATGCTAGTAACATGCTAATCAAGCTAGCATAATGTGAATCAAGCTAGCATCATGCTAGCAACATGCTAATCATGCTAGCATTAGGCTACCAACATGCTAATAAAGCTAGCATCATGCTAACAACATGCTAATCAAGCTAGCATAATGCTAGCATCATGCTAACCAAGCTAGCATCATGCTAGCAACATGCTAATCATGCTAGCAACATGTTAATCATGTTAGCATCTAGCTAAAAACATGCTAGCAACATGCTAATCATGCTAGCATCTTGTTAAAAGCATGGTAGCAACATGCTAATCATGCTAGCATCATCCAACCAACATGCTAATCATGCTAACAACATGCTAATCCTGCTAGCATCATTCTAACAACATGTTAATCATAGTAAATCATGCTGGAATGTGTTAAATCGTAATAAATCATCTTAGAAACATGGTAAATCGTGGTAAATAATGCTAAAATGTGGTATATCATGGTATCACAACATGTCAATTGTGTTAGCATCTGCCCAGTGGCGAATTTTGCCACTGCAAGCACCACTTCACATTTTCTTCAGGAAATGTACATTCTAGTTATTATTCTTATTTTTATTCTGGACAAAGTTTGGCGCGAAACTCGCCCCGCACCGTTTGTCTCAGACCACTGAGTGAGGCATCAAATCGACCGGCTCATTAAGGAGAGGTGTGCTATGACTTTTCTAAGCGATCGGGTGTACGATGTTCGCACAGCGGGCAAAAAAGCGGCCAAAAAAGTCCCATTGACTTTACATTGGGAGTTCTAAAAATATTTGAATCCCAACCGACGTTTTCACACACACAGACTCCAAAGGGCCTGACACCCCTGCGTCTCTCCCTCTCTCTCTCCCTCAGAGGATTTATATTATCAAGCAGCCAATAAGTAATGGCCTAAAATCTTCATAGCCACACCCTAGCAAACAGTTTCAGCACCCTAGCAACCACTAAGACCTCCCTAGCAACCACCCTAAACCAAAAAAAAATGTTTTTTACATTTTTTTGTATTTTTTAACGCAATATTACACTCGTGGCCTTGCGATATTGCTCCATGCTTGTGCCTATTCGGCCATAGGCACGAGGCCGCAGGCCGAGTGCCGTACTGAAGGCACTCGTTATTAAAGATTTTAATAACTCTATAAAAACTCCATAGCAACCATCTTTGACAACTACCAACCACCTAGTAACACCATAGCAACTAAAAAAATACCTTAGCAACCATCCTGAACACCCTAGCAACGTCTAGAAACGCTCTAGTAACCACCAAAAATACCGTAGCAACCACCCAGAACACCCTAGCAACTGTCTAGCAACCCCCCAGAACACCTAGCAACTGCCTAGCAACCACCCAGAACACCCTAGCAACTGCCTAGCAACGCCCTAGCATCCACCCAAAATACCATAGCAACTGCCTAGCAACACCATAGCAACCACCCAGAACACCCTAGCAACCACCAAGAATACCCTAGCAACGCCCTAGCAACCACCCAGAATACCCTAGCAACCACCTAGCAACACCATAGCAACCACCCAGAATACCCTAGCAACTGCCTAGCAACGCCCTAGCAACCACCCAGAATACCCTAGCAACCGCCTAGCAATGCCCTAGCAACCACCCAGAATACCCTAGCAACCAGCTAACAACACCATAGCAACCACCCAGAACACCATAGCAACCGCCTAGCAACACCATAGCAACCACCCAGAATACCCTAGCAACACCATAGCAACCACCCAGAACAGCCTAGCAAACACCTAGCAACACCCTAGCAACCACCAAGAATACCCTAGCAACCGCCTAGCAACCACCCAGAATACCCTAGCAACCGCCTAGCAACACCATAGCAACCACCAAGAATACCCTAGCAACCGCCTAGCAACCACCCAGTATACCCTAGCAACCACCTAGCAACACCATAGCAACCACCCAGAACACCCTAGCAACGCCCTAGCAACCGTTTAGAGCCACATATAAACCATATTGCAACATATAGAAGCTATATTTCAGCTCCTCAACATCGTACAGACATGGTTGTTGGCTCGTATGCAATCATGTACAACACCCTAGCAACCGAGTGGAGAGTTTTGCCACTGCAAGCACCATTTCACATTTTCTTCAGGAAATGTACATTCTAGTTATTCTTCTTCTTCTTCTTATTGTTCTGGACAAAAGTTTGGCGCGTAACTCGCCCCGCACCGTTTGTCACAGACCCATGAATGAGGTGTCAAATCGACCGGCTTATTGAGGAGAGGTGTGCTATGACTTTTATAAGCGATCGGGGGTGCGGTGTTCGCCCCAGGGGCGAAAAAGCGCCCCAAAAAGTTCCATTGACTTAACATTGCGACGAACTTTGAGCACTCATAGCTCTGAGCGAGGATTTTGCAGAAACGTGTGATTTGGCTCTAAATGGTTGCTAGGGCGTGGCTTGATAGCTTCACAATGATCCTTAGAGACTGACTGGCCGTCTGAGTAAAATGAGCCCGCCCCCTTGTCTCTCTGACACTGTGATCCAGAGCTACGTTCAATACAAAATCCCTATGCAATTTACCATAGTAGGAAAAGCATGTGTGTTTCACGGGACATTCCTTCCCCATAGTAAGTCAATGGGGCAACTTTGGGACGCTCCTGCCCCCCAGGGGTGCAACTTTTACCCCATTGTGAGGTATGTTCTTACAGAGCCTGTCAGCCTCTTCAAATGTGGCAAATCACACGTTTCTGCGAAATCCTCGCTCAGAGCTACGTGTGGTCAAAGTTCGTCGCAATGTTAAGTCAATGGGACTTTTTTGGCCGCTTTTTCGCCCCTGGGGCGAACACCGCACCCCCGATCACTTATAAAAGTCATAGCACACCTCTCCTTAATGAGCCGGTCGATTTGACACCTCACTCAGGGGTCTGAGACAAACGGTGCGGGGCGAGTTTCGCGCCAAACTTTGTCCAGAATAATAATAAGAAGAATAATAAGTATGCAAGAGAACACTAATGATGCCTTGCTTTCAGCAAGCACCATTAACTAGAATGTACATTTCCTGAAGAAAATGTGAAGTGGTGCTTGCAGTGGCAAAACTCGCCACTCGGTTGCTAGGGTGTTGTACGATGTTGTGGAGCTGAAATATGGCTTCTATATGTTGCAATATGGTTGCTAGGTGGCTCTAAATGGTTGCTAGGGTGTGAATACACAGTTACCATGGTGATATTTACAGGCTGTTTTACAACTGAAACTAATGAGCCAACCCCCATCTCTATACAATATTCTGATGCAGAGATGTAGGTCTTGTAAAATGGTTGCTAGGGTACTCTGTTTGGTTGCTATGGAGATGCTTGTCAGCTGCTAATGATGAAACTACAAAGGCTTCTTGTTAGCATGAATGATATAAACCAACTCCCATCTCTATACGATGTTCTGATGCAGAGACATACGTTTTGCTAAACGGTTGCTAGGGTACTCTATTTGGTTGCTAGCGAGTGGCTTGTCAGCTGCCAATCATGAAACTCCAAAGGCTTCTTGTCACTATGAATGATATAAACCAACTCCCATGCCTCTGCGACATTCAGAATGGAAGATATTCCTCTTTGGATTTTGGTTGCTAGGGTACTCTGTTTGGTTGCTAGGGAGTGGCTTGTCAGCTGTCAATGATGAAATTCCAAAGGCTTCTTGTCATTATGAATTATATAATCCAACTCCCATGCCTCTGTGACATTCAGAATGTAAGATATGCCTCTTTGGATTTTGGTTGCTAGGGTACTCTTTTTGGTTGCTATGGAGTTACTTGGCACCTGCCAATGATGCAATTCCAAAGGCTTCTTGTCACTATGAATGATATAAACCAACTCCCATGCCTCTGTGACATTCAGAATGGAAGATATCCCTCTTTGGATTGTTGTTGCTAAGGTGCTCGACAATGGTTGCTAGGGAGGGGCTAGGAAGTGTTGAGGTGATTTATGATTGGCCGTTTGCTGCCCTGAGTCAAACTTGTGTTAACCCCATCTCTTTATGATGTTCTGATGCAGAGATGGAATGGGGAAGGAATGTCCCGTGAAACACACATGCTTTTCCTACTATGGTAAATTGCATAGGGATTTTGTATTGAACGTAGCTTAGCAACCCTTAGCAACAAGTTCCCTTAGCAACAAGTCCCATAGACTTACATTGAAAGAGATCAAAGGGATATCTCTGGACTGAATTGTCATAGAAACATGGGGGTGGTCTCAGTTGACTCGGGGCAGCAAACAGCCAATCATGAATCACCTCAACACTTCCTAGCCCCTCCCTAGCAACCATTGTTGAGCACCTTAGCAACCAAAATCCAAAGAGGGATATCTTCCATTCTGAATGTCACAGAGGCATGGGAGTTGGTTTATATCATTCATAGTGACAAGCAGCCTTTGCAGTTTCATCATTGGCAGCTGCCAAGCAACTCCATAGCAACCAAACAGAGTACCCTAGCAACCATTTTACAAGACCTTTATCTCTGCATCAGAACATCATAAAGAGATGGGGTTAAGACAAGTTTGACTCAGGGCAGCAAACAGCCATTCATGAGACACCACAACACTTGCTAGCCCCGTCCTAGCAACCATTGTCAAGCACCTTAGCAACCAAAATCCATAGAGGGATATCTTTCATTCTGAATGTCACAGAGGAATGGAAGTTGGTTTATATCATTCATACTGACAAGCAGCCTTTAGAGTTTCATGATTGGCAGCTGCCAAGCCACTCCCTAGCAACCAAACAAAGTACCTTAGCAACCATTTTGCAAGACCTATTTCTCTGCATCAGAACATCGTATAGAGATGGGGCTTGGCTCTTTTGACTCATGCTAGCAAAGAGGAATTCCAACATGCTACACATGCTAGCTGTGAATAGCTACATGCTAATAGCAATTAGGTAAGTGCTAATCATGCCAAGAAAATGCTAAGAACTCCAATAGTAATCATCTGTGACAACTACCAACCACTTAGTAACACCATAGTAACCACCCATAATACCTTAGCAACCACCCTGAACACCCTAGCAACTGCATAGCAACTCCCTAGCAACCACCTAAAATACCCTACTAACCATCTAGCAACACCATAGCAACCACCCAGAACACCCTAGCAACTGCCTAGCAACGCCCTAGCAACCACCCAGAATACCCTAGCAACTGCCTAGCAACGCCCTAGCAACCACCAAGAATACCCTAGCAACCGCCTAGCAACCACCCAGAATACCCTAGCAACCGCCTAGCAACACCATAGCAAACACCCAGAATACCCTAGCAACTGCCTAGCAACACCCTAGCAACCGCCTAGCAACACCATAGCAACCACCCAGAACACCCTAGCAACTGCCTAGCAACGCCATAGCAACCACCCAGAACACCCTAGCAACTACCCAGAATACCCTAGCAACCGCCTAGCAACACCATAGCAACCCCCCAGAATACCCTAGCAACTGCCTAGAAACGCCCTAGCAACCACCCAGAATACCCTAGCAACGCCCTAGCAACCACCCAGAATACCCTAGCAACCGCCTAGCAACGCCATAGCAACCCACCAGAATACCCTAGTAACGCCCTAGCAACCACCCAGAACACCCTATAAACTGCCTAGCAACGCCATAGCAACCACCCAGAAAACCCTAGCAACTGCCTAGCAACGCCCTAGCAACCACCAATAATACCCTAGCAACCACCCAGAATACCCTAGCAACCGCCTAGCAACACCATAGCAACCCCCCAGAATACCCTAGCAACTGCCTAGCAACGCCCTAGCAACCACCAATAATACCCTAGCAACCACCCAGAATACCCTAGCAACCGCCTAGCAACACCATAGCAACCACCAATAATACCCTAGCAACCACCCAGAATACCCTAGCAACTGCCTAGCAACGCCCTAGCAACCACCAATAATACCCTAGCAACCACCCATAATACCCTAGCAACCGCCTAGCAACACCATAGCAACCCCCCAGAATACCCTAGCAACACCCTAGCAACCACCTGAACAACACGAATAAGCCTTATCTCAGCACCAGAACATCGTACAGACATGTTTGTTGGCTCGTATGCAATCATGTACCACATTCTATCAACCGAGTGGCGAGTTTTGCCACTGCAAGCACCATTTCACATTTTCTTCAGGAAATGTACATTCTAGTTATTCTTATTATTATTCTGGACAAAGTTTGGCGCGAAACTCGCCCCGCACCGTTTGTCACAGACCCCTGAGTAAGGTGTCAAATCGACCGGCTCATTGAGGAGAGGTGTGCTATGACTTTTCTAAGCGATCGGGTGTACGATGTTCGCACAGCGGACGAAAAAGCGGCCAAAAAAGTCCCATTGACTTTACATTGGGAGTTCTAAAAATATTTGAATCCCAACTGCCGTTTTCACACACACAGACTCCAAAGGGCCTGACAGCCCTGCGTCTCTCCCTCTCTCTCTCCCTCAGAGGATTTATATTATCAAGCAGCCAATAAGTAATGGCCTAAAATCTTCATAGCCACACCCTAGCAACCAGTTTCAGCACCCTAGCAACCACTAAGAGCTCCCTAGCAACCACCCTAAACCAAAAAAAAATGTTTTTTACATTTTTTTGTATTTTTTAACGCAATATTACACTCGTGGCCTTGCGATATTGCTCCATGCTTGTGCCTATTTGGCCATAGGCACGAGGCCGCAGGCCGAGTGCCGTACTGAAGGCACTCGTTATTAAAGATTTTAATAACTCTATAAAAACTCCATAGTAACCATCTTTGACAACTACCAACCACCTAGTAACACCATAGCAACTAAAAAAAATACCTTAGCAACCATCCTGAACACCCTAGCAACATCTAGAAACGCTCTAGTAACCACCAAAAATACCGTAGCAACCACCCAGAACACCCTAGCAACTGTCTAGCAACCCCCCAGAACACCTAGCAACTGCCTAGCAACCACCCAGAACACCCTAGCAACTGCCTAGCAACGCCCTAGCATCCACCCAAAATACCATAGCAACTGCCTAGCAACACCATAGCAACCACCCAGAACACCCTAGCAACCACCAAGAATACCCTAACAACGCCCTAGCAACCACCCAGAATACCCTAGCAACACCATAGCAACCACCCAGAATACCCTAGCAACAGCCTAGCAACCACCCAGAATACCCTAGCAACACCATAGCAACCACCCAGAATACCCTAGCAACAGCCTAGCAACCACCCAGAATACCCTAGCAACAGCCTAGCAACCACCCAGAATACCCTAGCAACACCATAGCAACCACCAAGAATACCCTAACAACGCCCTAGCAACCACCCAGAATACCCTAGCAACACCATAGCAACCACCACGAATACCCTAGCAACCGCCTAGCAACCACCCAGAATACCCTAGCAACCGCCTAGCAACGCCATAGCAACCACTCAGAACACCCTAGCAACCGCCTAGCAACACCATAGCAACCACCCAGAACACCCTAGCAACTGCCTAGCAACGCCCTAGCAACCACCCAGAACACCCTAGCAACCACCCAGAACACCCTAGCAACTGCCTAGCAACGCCCTAGCAACCACCAAGAATACCCTAGCAACCGCCTAGCAACCACCCAGAATACCCTAGCAACCGCCTAGCAACGCCATAGCAACCACCCAGAATACCCTAGCAACTGCCTAACAACGCCCTAGCAACCACCAGTAATACCCTAGCAAATGCCTAGCAACCCCCCAGAATACCCTAGCAACCGCCTAGCAACGCCATAGCAACCACTCAGAACACCCTAGCAACTGCCTAGCAACGCCATAGCAACCACCCAGAATACCCTAGCAACTGCCTAACAACGCCCTAGCAACCACCAAGAATACCCTAGCAACCGCCTAGCAACCCCCCAGAATGCCCTAGCAACCACCCAGAATACCATAGCAACCGCCTAGCAACCGCCTAGCAACCACTCAGAATATCCTAGCAACCGCCTAGCAACACCATAGCAACCACCCAGAATACCCTAGCAACTGCCTAGCAACGCCCTAGCAACCACCCAGAACACCCTAGCAACCGCCTAGCAACGCCCTAGCAACCTCCCAGAACACCCTAGCAACCACCTAGCAACGCCCTAGCAACCACCCAGAATACCCTAGCAACTGCCTAGCAACGCCCTAGCAACCACCCAGAATACCCTAGCAACCGCCTAGCAACACCATAGCAACCACCCAGAATACCCTAGCAACGCCCTAGCAACCACCCAGAATACCCTAGCAACCACCTAGCAACACCATAGCAACCACCCAGAACACCATAGCAACCGCCTAGCAACGCCCTAGCAACCT
Source organism: Scardinius erythrophthalmus (assembly GCF_964197995.2). Lineage (NCBI taxonomy): Eukaryota > Metazoa > Chordata > Actinopteri > Cypriniformes > Leuciscidae > Scardinius > Scardinius erythrophthalmus. The sequence continues at coordinate 46,960,075 of NC_138227.1, forward strand.
CCCAGAACACCCTAGCAACCACCCAGATTACCCTAGCAACCGCCTAGCAACACCATAGCAACCACCCAGAACACCCTAGCAACCGTTTAGAGCCACATATAAACCATATTGCAACATATAGAACCTATATTTCAGCTCCCCAACATCGTACAGACATGGTTGTTGGCTCGTATGCAATCATGTACAACACCCTAGCAACCGAGTGGAGAGTTTTGCCACTGCAAGCACCATTTCACATTTTCTTCAGGAAATGTACATTCTAGTTATTATTCTTCTTCTTCTTTTTCTGACCGCAAATTTTCTGACTCTAACTCCTCCTAGACCGTTCAAGCTACATACTCCAAACTCGGGTCAGACCTTCATACTGTTCTGACTTGGTGTGCTATATCTTTTCAGACTGATTTGACTTTCAGTTTTCTTAAAAATTAATATTAAAAACCATAAAAATCCCATAGACTTACATGGCAGACCGCTCAAATTGAGCCAAGACTACGGTGGCCCATTAGTGTACAACCCAAAAACTCAAATCTAAACTCCCTGAAGCCCTAGACTCAATTAAACTACCATTTAATTATCTATCTATCTATCTATCTATCTATCTATCTATCTATCTATCTATCTATCTATCTATCTATCTATCTATCTATCTATCTATCTATCTATCAACCTTATCTATCTATCTATCTTCAAACCTTATCTATCCATCAATCTATCTTCAAACCTTTATCTATCTATCTATCTATCTATCTATCTATCTATCTATCTATCTATCTATCTATCTATCTATCTATCTATCTATCTATCTATCTATCTATCTATCTATCTATCTTTTAACTAATCTATCTATCTATCTATCTATCTATCTATCTATCTATCTATCTATCTATCTATCTATCTATCTATCTTTTTAACTAATCTATCTATCTATCTATCTATCTATCTATCTTTTTAACTAATCTATCTATCTATCTATCTATCTATCTATCTATCTATCTATCTATCTATCTATCTATCTATCTATCTATCTATCTATCTATCTATCTATCTATCTTTTTAACTAACTAATCAATCTTTTTTTTTTAACTAAATAATCCATCTTTCTTTCTTTTTAACGAACTAATCCATCTTTCTTTCTAACTAATATATCTTTCTTTCTTTCATTCTAACCAATCTATCTTTCTTTCATTCTAACTAATCTATCTATCTTTCTTTCTAAAAAATCTATCTTTCTATCTAATCTTTCTTTCTAACTAATCCATCTTTCTTTCTTTCTTTCTTTCTAACTAATCAATCTTTTTTCTTTCTCTCTCACTAATCTATCTTTCTTTCTAACTAATTAGTCTTTCTTTCTTTCTTTCTTTCTTTCTTTCTTTCTTTCTTTCTTTCTTTCTTTCTTTCTTTCTTTCTTTCTTTCTAACTAATCCACCATTTATCATTCTTTCTTTCTAACTAATATTTCTTCTTTCTTTCTAACTAATCAATCTATCTTTCTTTCTAACTAACTAATCTTTGTCTTTCTTTCTTTCTTTTTCTAACTAATCTTTCTTCTTTCTAATCTTTCTTTCTAACTTATCTTTCTATCTAATCTTTCTAACTAATCTTTCCTTCCTTTCTAACAAATCTTTCTTTTTTCTTTCTTTCTAACTAATCTTTCTTTCTTTTTTCTTTCTCTCTAGCCAATCTTTCTTCTTTCTTTCTAGCTAATCTTTCTTTTTTCTTTTTCTTTCTTTCTAACTAATCTTTCTTTTCTTTCTTGCTTACTTTTCTTTCTTTCTTTCACACTAATCTTTCTTTTTTCTTTCTTACTTTTCTTTCTTTCTAACTAATATTTCTTTTTTTCTTCTTTTGTTCTAACTAATCTTTCTTTCTTTTTTCTTTTTTACTTTTCTTTCTTTCTTTCTTACTAATCTTTCTTTTTTTTTCTTTCTTTCTTTCTTTCTTTCTTTCTTTCTTTCTTTCTTCCTTTCTTCCTTTCTTTCTTTCTTTCTTTCTTTCTTTCTTTCTTTCTTTCTTTCTAACTAATCTGTCTTTCTTTCTTTCTAACTAATCTTTCTTTCTACCAGAAAGACTCGGAAGATAAAGTGATGTAACAAAGCATATATTTATTGGCAGCCCGGCAAGCATTGTAAAGTTCTTTGGCGTAGGCCCCGTCCATAGCTCGTAATCCGAGGGTAGCGGATCTGCATCTCCTGCCTGAAGACGAAGGCAGGGGCGCAGCCGACCCCCCCTAGAAGGTATGGACAGGACCATCCTGGTGGTGGTGGGGAGGATGGAGGTTGTTTTCGCGTCGGCATCTGCGAACTCAAACGTGAGTAAGTACCGATCTTTTATACAGAGGGTATAAGACGTGATTGGATAGAGATGAAGGTAATAAGTGACGTAGTGATTGAGTCTTCCTGGCAGAACTTAGCTAAAGCTTCCATTTCTACCAGAAAGACTCGGAAGATAAAGTGATGTAACAAAGCATATATTTATTGGCAGCCCGGCAAGCATTGTAAAGTTCTTTGGCGTAGGCCCCGTCCATAGCTCGTAATCCGAGGGTAGCGGATCTGCATCTCCTGCCTGAAGACGAAGGCAGGGGCGCAGCCGACCCCCAAAAGTAGGTGGATTACAGTTTTTCTCAGTCGCTTTGGTGCATTTCTCACATCACTATTTACATTTGCACAACAGTTAGTTCAACCTCCACAACATTTAGTCATTTGTGCACATCATAGTAGCAGTTTCTCATTCCTTCCAACAAATTGCAAATGCTTTTGGACATGCATCAAATGCTTTCGACTTGACTTGACTTGACTTGACAGACTTTATTGTCATTCAGTATACAACAAGTGTGTACAGAACGAAATTTCGTTTGCATAGGCCACAGTTTTTACAGTTTCAGTACAATGCAAATGTTTATGCAAAAAAATTCTGTAAACAAAATATAAATAAATATACAAATAGCAGAATGGATTAAATATTAAATATACAAATATCTAAATAGATGTATGACAGCAGTCTAGTGTAAGACCAGCAGCACTAAGTATTATTTTTTAAGTGTTCAACAGTCTGATGGCTTGGGGAAAAAAGCTGTTATAGAACCTGGTGGTCCTACACCGCATGCTGCGGAACCTCTTTCCGGAGGCCAGCAGAGTAAACAGACCATAATGGGGGTGAGAGGAGTCGCTGCAGATTTTTCTGGCCCGAGATGCACAGCGGTTCTCTGCAATGTCCTGAATGGAGGGGAGAGAAGTGCCGATGATTCTCTCTGCTGTCCTCACCACTCTTCTCACATCCTTCCAGTCAGAGGCACTACAGCCTCCACACCACACTGAGATACAGCTGGTCAAGATGCTCTCTATGGTGCTTCTGTAAAATGTGGTGAGGATAGGTGGGGGCAGATGAGCTCTTCTCATCCTCCGTAGGAAGTACATCCGCTGCTGTGCCCTCTTCACCAGTGATGCAGTGTTTACAGACCAGGTAAAATCGTGTGTGATAAGCACCCCCAGAAACTTTGTACTGCTGACCACCTCCACGGTTATGTTGTTGATGAGTAGTGGAGCATGGCTGGGCTGGTTCTTCCTGAAGTCGACAATGAGTTCTTTGGTCTTGTCGACATTCAGGATCAGGCTGTTGTCTCTGCACCAGCCCACCAACTGCTCCACCTCCTCTCTGTAGGCCAGGTCCTTGTCATCCCTGATGAGGCCTACCACTGTTGTGTCATCCGCAAATTTCACAATGTGATTAGTGGCGTGCCTAGGGACGCAATCATGTGTCATTAGAGTGAACAACAGAGGACTCAGGACACAGCCCTGAGGGGAGCCTGTACTGAGGGTGATGACGCTGGAGGTATTCTGTCCAACCCGCACTGACTGAGGTCTATCAGTGAGGAAATCAAGCAGCCAGTTCCGCAAGGGGGTGCTGAAGCCCAGAGGTTCCAGTTTGTCTACCAGGTGTTGAGGGATGATGGAATTAAAAGCTGAACTGAAGTCCAGGAACAACAGCCTAACATGCGTGTTCTTCTCCTCCAGATGTGCGAGGCTCAAGTGTAGAGCGGAGGAGATGGCATCCTCAGTGGAGCGATTTGGCCGGTAGGCAAACTGAAAGGGGTCCAGCGTGGGAGGGAGTCTGGAGATGATGTAGTCTTTGACCAGCCTTTCAAAGCACTTCATTATGATGGAAGTCAGTGCGATGGGCCGGTAGTCATTTAGAGAGGTGATCCGAGATTTTTTAGGCACTGGGATAATGGTGGCGGTCTTTAGGCACGATGGCACTGTGGCTTGGTCTAGCGAGGTGTTAAAAATATCCGTCAGAACACAAGCCAGCTGGTCTGCACAGTCCTTGAGCACTCGCCCCTGTATGTTATCAGGGCCTGGGGCCTTCCGGGTGTTTACCCTCCTCAGAGACTTCCGCACATCAGCTATGTCCAGGCAAAGTGTCTTTTCTTGCTGATGGGGAACTGCTTTCTCTGCACGAGTGCTGTTTAGTGCCTCAAACCTCGCAAAAAAAATATTTAATTCATTGAGGAGGTCAGTGTCAGCTTCACCTCCAAATGGAGGAGTTACCTTGTGGTTGGTGATAGCCCGTATGCCTTTCCACATGTTGCTGATGTTGGTGGAGTCATGGAACAAGTCCTGGATTTTTTTACTGTGAGTACGCTTTGCTAACCTGATGGCACGGTTCAGATTGGCTCTTGCTGTTCTCAGAGCCTCCACGTCGCCAGACTTGAAGGCAATGTTCCGTGCTTTTAGCATCTTGCGTACTTCTGCAGTCAGCCAGGGTTTCTGATTGGCTCGGGAAATGATGGTCTTCATGATGCTGACGTCCTCTGTACATTTGCTAATGTAAGCTGACACTGATATGGCGTACTCATCAATGCTCGTATGACCGTTGTAGGTGGCAGCTGACTTGAACATGTCCCAATCAGTGCAATCAAAACAGTCCTGGAGTGCCTCCATAGCCCCCTCCGACCATATTCTCACCTGCCTCACTGTAGGTTTCCCACTGATGAGCAGGGGCTTGTATGCAGGGATAAGCATAACAGATAGATGGTCTGACAAGCCAAGTTGGGGGCGGGGGGCTGCTCTAAATGCACCTTTGATGTTTGTATAGGCCTTGTCCAATATGTTCTGTCCCCTAGTTGCGAAATCCACATGCTGGTGGAAGTGTGGGAGAACTGTTTTCATGTTGGCCTGGTTAAAATCCCCAGCAACAATGAAGATGCCCTCAGGATAAGTGGATTGCAGCTCACTGATGGTCTGATAGAGAACAGTCATAGCCACCTTCGTGTTAGCACTGGGAGGCACGTACACAGCAGTAATGATAACACAACTAAACTCTCTGGGTAGGTAGACTGGTCTGCAGATTACAGTCAAAAGCTCAATGTCTGGTGAACAATGTATTGAGACTGTCCTAGCATTTTTACACCAGTTGTTATTAGTGTAAACACACAGACCACCCCCCCGGGATTTACCACTGAGTTCGCGGCTCCTGTCGGCACGGAATGTAGCAAATCCTTCAATGCTAACAACATTATCCGGGATTGATGTGTTTAGCCATGTCTCTGTCAGGATTAAAACACAGCAGTTCCTAAACTCTTGTTTTGATGTTAGTTCCAGCTGCAGGTGATCCATTTTTCCATCCAGGGAGCGGACATTTGAGAGAAAGATAGATGGAAGCGGCGTTCTGTGGGGGTTAGCTTTTAGCCTAGCTGTTAGTCCTCCCCGACAGCCGCGTTTCCGCCTCCGGTCACACCGCCTACGCTTTCTCCTCTGTCGGCTTGTATTGGTAGGCGGGTCTACTAATCTGTCGGCTGCTGGATCTTGTCGGCGTAACACTCCGAGGCTACTTAGACACTCCTGGACACTTTTGTTTACAAATCCGAAGTCGCTGTATGGTTGTAATTCCAGTAGATGCTGGCGATCATACACTACGTGTTGAGTGGCGACTATTTCCGCCGTCATAGACAAAGTAATTTGGTCAGAAAATCCGAAACTGTTGTGAGCCCATGCAGCCGCAGCCAAACAGGGCGCCGCCATTTTTGATCATACAACTTACTGCTGTTTTATAACATTATCATTTGCTTATGTCATGTCAGTCAAAATTAACTATACTTGTGAATGCTGAATAGTCATTCCATATAAAACTAATAGTCCTCATTTCATTGATTGAGTCATTACATACAAAAATGTTGAACTAGTTGTCAAAATCTGTCATTTAAAAAAAAAAAATCCTGAAAAAGTCTCCTAAATTGAACAATTTGCAATTGAGCAAGAGATGATATTCGCTGGGATGTAGATGAAATTATGTGACTAGACAGAGAGGAACGTCTGGGTGTGCATGAATGATTACAGTCCTATGTATGTTGTATGTTCAGTTCCAATACAGTATATAGGCCTACTGCAATATTGTGTACTGTTGTGCACAGCTCTACCCAAAGGGAGTTTATGTTTGTTGTAAATAATGGTGTATTTTTTTTTTTTTTTGCACAATGCTGTGAACAAATTAGAACTGCAAAGAGCATATGCAGTAAAAATGTGAAACATACATATATTCAGTGTCTTGTACTCAGTTACCTCATAAATACAGTAATGTGTAACTTTACTGTATTTTTTCTAATGGCTGTGCAAATAGTATTTAGTGCTGTATTGAGCATTTTCAGGTAGTGTCACCAAGATCTGACTTTTATCATTGGAAAACATTTACAGAGTAAACTGTCATAATGAAAACATGACTAAGCCATTTGACTATCTTGTTCATAAACGATGGTGTCAGGACTTTTTATTTTGATGACACTGACACTTTCATTGACATAAATACTTGATTTTGAGGAATGGGCTATCCATTTTGAGCAAGTGACACGCTTTCGCAGGTTATCAACTAGGTTTTGCAGTTTGTACTAATTGTTTTGAGAACTGCATTAACTGTTGTGCAAATGTAAATAGTGTTATGAGAAATGCACCAAAGCGACTGAGAAAAACTGTAAGATCCGCCAGGACGGGGCCAGCCTCCCCCCAAAATTGGTAGATGAAAAGTATACGCACCAGTCGTGAATCCTGATGTTCCTGAAAGATAGAAAGGAGTTACCATAGTCAGTGTGATGAACGTTAAATGGATTTTCATGTGCCTATGTTTGATTATGTTTAAGAATTTTTTTTTTTTTTTTTTTTTTTTTTTTTTTTTTACCGGACGTAAACAGCCTTGTTAGACCACGCAGATATAGCTACGTTATATAGCCATGTTAGACCAGACATATACAGGCCTCGATAGACCGCACAGATATAGCCACGTTAGACCAGACATATACAGGCCTCGGTAGACCGCACAGATATAGCCACGTTAGACCGGACATATGGAGGCCTCGATAGACCGCACAGATATAGCCGCTTTAGGCCAGACATATACAGGCCTCGATAGACCACACAGATATAGCCACGTTAGACCAGACATATACAGGCCTCGGTAGACCGCACAGATATAGCCACGTTAGACCAGACATATAGAGGCCTCGATAGACCACATAGATATAGCCGCTTTAGGCCAGACATATACAGGCCTCGATAGACCACACAGATATAGCCACGTTAGGCCAGACGTACACAGGCCTCGATAGACCACACAGATATAGCCACGTTAGGCCAGACGTACACAGGCCTCGATAGACCACACAGATATAGCCACATTAGGCCAGACATATACAGGCCTCGATAGACCACACAGATATAGCCACGTTAGGCCAGACATATACAGGCCTCGATAGACCACATAGATATAGCCACGTTAGGCCGGACATATACAGGCCTCGATAGACCACACAGATATAGCCACGTTAGGCCAGACATATACAGGCCTCGATAGACCACACAGATATAGCCACGTTAGGCCAGACGTACACAGGCCTCGATAGACCACACAGATATAGCCACGTTAGGCCAGACGTACCCAGGCCTCGATATACCACACAGATATAGCCACGTTAGGACAGACGTACACAGGCCTCGATAGACCACACAGATATAGCCACGTTAGGACAGACGTACACAGGCCTCGATAGACCACACAGATATAGCCACGTTAGGACAGACGTACACAGGCCTCGATAGACCACACAGATATAGCCACGTTAGGACAGACGTACACAGGCCTCGATAGACCACACAGATATAGCCACGTTAGGACAGACGTACACAGGCCTCGATAGACCACACAGATATAGCCGCGTTAGGCCAGACGTACACAGGCCTCGATAGACCACACAGATATAGCCACGTTAGGCCAGACGTACACAGGCCTCGATAGACCACACAGATATAGCCACGTTAGGCCAGACGTACACAGGCCTCGATAGACCACACAGATATAGCCACGTTAGGCCAGACGTACACAGGCCTCGATAGACCGCACAGATATAGCCACGTTAGGACAGACGTACACAGGCCTCGATAGACCACACAGATATAGCCACGTTAGGCCAGACGTACACAGGCCTCAATAGACCACACAGATATAGCCACATTAGGCCAGACGTAGACAGGCCTCGATAGACCACACGGAAATTGCCACGTTAGGGTTTTTTTTTTTTTTTAACCACATAGAGACGAGGCCGCGCAAGGCCGTTAGCGTAACACCACCACCAGTATTTGCATGGAATTTACTTGAATCGTTACTGAAGAGCTTGCTGAGCTTCCAGAATGGTTTTAGAATCAGTTCTTAATAAAGGCTCGAATGCGGAAGGAACCATCTGTCCAGTACCCTGTTAATACAGAGTTCTCGTGAGAGCGCAAGTTATTCGGGTATCGAGCAATGGAGCTCATTAGATATGCCCCTCGATCTGAGCTGCACCAATCACATCGGGTTAATTTATATAGCGGGCCAGAGGCGAGTTAAACAGATGACGACGGCGATGTGACGTCATAGTCATAGTAGTAAACATTGCAAATGCCTATGGATAAATACCAATTGTTTGAAACGGCATTGGTCGCTACAATGAACGGGTTAGACTTGGCTTTTTCTCTTAAAGAAGAACAGAAGACGGTGCTCGAATCGTACTTTTGCAAGAATGACATTTTGGTGTTTTGCCAACCAGATACAGTAAGAGTCTAATCTACCAGTTTGCTCTGCTGGTAGCGTATGGGGTTTATGGTTGTGATTGGTCGTAGTGTTATCCAATTGTGAGCAGTGAGACTTTCAAATGCATGTTTGAACGTTAAGCTAAAGTTTTGAAAAAGTCTGTGAGAGAGTAATCAAAGCTTCAGAACGAGCTGTTGAATCTCCACCCCCTGTTCCGGGAGCAGCAGCCCGACTGTCTCCAAAGGGACAGACAAAACTATGCACTCTACTCACCCTCAATGACAATACCAGCATGGTATATGAAAATATCTTTGGAGCATTCCAAGTCAACCCGTCACACACAACCTGGGGACACTGAAGACATATCGATTTCGTATTTGTAGACGAGGCAGGAACAGCCGGCCGTTATCAGGATGAGAATAAAGGAATCTGAAAGAAACTAACATTATAAACAATACTGCAGAAATAAGCTTTTAAGGTGTAGGGAGCCACGCCTCAGTGATATACGGTCTAGCTGGTTTGAGCAGAACGATTTACTCACATGATCACTGTTAGAGAAGGCAGGGTAATGGATAAGGGTTGCTGACGGCGAGCCACCTGAAGACTAAGTGCGTAGCTATAGCAGTGCAGCGCAATGGTCAGGAATGTGCTCGCGCGACCTTAATCATGAAATTGGAGACTACGGATTACCAGATAAACGTCTCCGGAATAGCATGATCGTCTAACAAGAAGATCTGCCTTAATGATGCAACCGAGCTTCGTTAGCACATGCAACATAAGTTTTGCCACCACTTCGAACCCAGAAGGATGTTAGCAGTCGCTATATGATGATTACTGTAAGGCATGAATGAACGAAGCCTGAGCAGGCTCAATAATTTATCTGACATTTGCTGAACAAAATTTCCAAATCTAAGATCAGATATACATCCTTCGTTTAGCTGAATTGGGTCACTTAATTAACAGTGAGTGGGCCAATGTTACCGATGAGAGATGATGCCCTGCCTTGAAGAGATACTATTATTGAATTTTTGTTTATTTATTTATTTATTTATTTTTTATATAACCACTTAATCTTATTAATCTTAGTACGATACATACCTAAAGTAAGGTGACAGCATATGGTTAAGATACTACCTCAATCACACTTGTTATTCTGAGTGTAGAATATTTCTCAGCTGCACAGCGTACACCTGATATTACTCTCGAGTTGCTCTTGTATGAATTAAGTTTAATTCACGGCCGAGAGATCGCTGCCCGAGTCAACCAGGTGAGTCCCTTAAATCGTAAAATATCTGAACATTAAATCATACAGATGAGCAAATGTAATGTCACTCGAGTCTTCTTGACTGTGACTTTACTGGTAATTGGTTTGAATTATATCATTTAAACTCATAACGATTAGTTCTACTGAGTTAAGCGCATTTTGGCAAAGTCTGTGACCTTTGACCTGAGCATCCTTTGTCTGCCTTCTTTGTACTTTTAATATCAAATGGCCTATTATGTAAATATTCTATGATATGTATTGTTGGACTAAAGTTTTTGTCGAGAACATTTGTGTTACAGCGATTGTAACATGTTAGGCTACTGAAGAACTTAATGAAAGTATGAAAGATCTTGTTTTAACGACATGAATTGCTGTTCTTATTTTTAGAATAGATATTTATATTACAGAAACGAGCTGAGATATGCGTAAAATATCTCCCCCTTTGATTGGTTAAAGGCTACAATCATCAACCGTAAGTATAAGTCAAGATCGCCCCGGCGGTCGGGTAGCGATTGACAAAACATGTCCATATGTGCCGAAGAATAATGAATTCAGAAAATGGCGTAAAACGAGTTGAATGCCTAGCTGCTCCTTTAAGATGGAAGGCACTCTCACAAAGTGAGTGGCAGATGAGATGAGGAGCGCGAGCTGTAAAATATAGGGCATATGCCTAAAGCCGATTTAATATCTTAGTTGCTCTTAAGCTTATTTTAATTATATTCAGCAACCAGTTGCTAGTATTTTGCAACTGCCCGTGAGTGCGTGGAATCGACAACGCTGAAAATAGATTACCATTGCGCTGTGGGATATCGTGTTACATGAATCTTTGCATACACTTGCAACGACCATTTTAGCGACCTATCCAGCCCTACTGTTTAGAGCGTTGTATGTTGCGTTGCAGACTGCAGTACTGTATGTCGGTAATTCATTTATTCATTCATTCATACATTTAATTATTTATTTATTTATTAAGAAAACACGTCACCACAGTCGACATTTGAACTTTACCGCTGATTAAGGAAACAGTAGAGTAGCAAGTGAATATACTTACCGGAATGAAGTTTAATCATAGTAAAATGGGACATGTAAACAGAGGCCGCTGAAAGCGCCGACGTAAAAGCCTTGAAAGTGGAACTTGAACTTTAAAAACCTTGAGTGAATATCGTCTCTCATGAGATTCAAGCCGCCACGCTCTTGTTTCCTACACGATCGTGTGTCGCACTCGAACGCCGCGAAAGTTGCTGAGATCAAACAGGATCAATCAACGATATGACTGTGTTGTTATGATTGAAATGCGAGTGAGTGAACGCCGGCATCGGTTTCTCCGAACTGAATGGAAGCGTAATAGGCAGCGTCAGCATCTACGATCCTGTTTTCGCGTCGGCATCTGCGAACTCAAACGTGAGTAAGTACCGATCTTTTATACAGAGGGTATAAGACGTGATTGGATAGAGATGAAGGTAATAAGTGACGTAGTGATTGAGTCTTCCTGGCAGAACTTAGCTAAAGCTTCCATTTCTTTCTTTCTACCTAATCTTACTTTCTTTCTTTCTAGCTAATCTTTCTTTCTTTCTTTCTTTCTAGCTAATCTTTCTTTTTTCTTTTTCTTTCTTTCTAACTAATCTTTCTTTTCTTTCTTGCTTACTTTTCTTTCTTTCTTTCTAACTAATCTTTCCTTTTTCTTCCTTTCTTACTTTTCTTTCTTTCTAACTAATCTTTCTTTTTTTCTTTCTTCTTTCGTTCTAACTAATCTTTCTTTCTTTTTTCTTTCTTACTTTAATTTCTTTCTTACTAATCTTGCTTTTTTCTTTCTTTCTAACTAATCTTTCTTTCTTTCTTTCTTTCTTTCTTTCTTTCTTTCTTTCTTTCTTTCTTTCTTTCTTTCTTTCTAACTAATCTTTCTTTCTTTTTTCTTTCTTTCTTTCTTACTTTCTTTCTTTCTTTCTTTCTTTCTAACTTTTCTTTCTTTCTAACTAATCTTTCTTTCTATCTTTCTTTCTAACTAATCTGTCTTTCTTTCTTTCTACCTAATCTTTCTTTCTTTCTTTCTTTCTTTCTTTCTTTCTTTCTTTCTTTCTTTCTTTCTTTCTTTCTTTCTTTCTTTCTTTCTTTCTTTCTTTCTTTCTACCTAATCTTTCTTTCTTTCTACCTAATCTTTCTTTCTTTCTTTCTTTCTTTCTTTCTTTCTTTCTTTCTTTCTAGCTAATCTTTCTTTCTTTTTTCTTTCATTCTTTCTTTCTACCTAATCTTTCTTTCTTTCTTTCTTTCTTTCTTTCTTTCTTTCTTTCTTTCTTTCTTTCTTTCTTTCTTTCTTTCTTTCTTTCTTTCTTTCTTTCTTTCTTTCTTTCTTTCTTTCTTTCTTTCTTTCTTTCTTTCTACCTAATCTTTTTCTTTCTTTCTTTCTACCTAATCTTTCTTTCATTCTTTCTTTCTACCTAATCTTTCTTTCTTTCTTTCTTTCATTCTTTCTTTCTTTATACCTAATCTTTCTTTCTTTCTAACTAATCTTTCTTTCTTTTTTCTTTCTTTCTTTCTAGCTTTTCTTTCTTAACTAATTTATCAATCAAAATTTAAACTACTTTAAACTTCAAACTACTTCAAACTTCTAACTACTTTAAACTTCTAACTACTTTAGCGAATCTTTCTTTCTTTCTTTCTAGCTAATCTATCTTTTTTCTTTTTCTTTCTTTCTAACTAATCATTCTTTTCTTTCTTGCTTACTTTTCTTTCTTTCTTTCTAACTAATCTTTCTTTTTTCTTCCTTTCTTCCTTTTCTTTCTTTCTAACTAATCTTTCTTTTTTTCTTTCTTCTTTCGTTCTAACTAATCTTTCTTTCTTTTTTCTTTCTTACTTTAATTTCTTTCTCACTAATCTTGCTTTTTTCTTTCTTTCTAACTAATCTTTCTTTCTTTTTTCTTTTTTTCTTTCTTTCTTTCTTTCTTTATACCTAATCTTTCTTTCTTTCTTTCTTTCTTTCTTTCTTTCTTTCTTTCTTTCTTTCTTTCTTTCTTTCTTTCTTTCTAACTAATCTTTCTTTCTTTCTTTCTTTCTTTCTTTCTTTCTTTCTTTCTTTCTTTCTTTCTTTCTTTCTTTCTTTCTAACTAATCTTTTTCTTTTTTCTTTCTTTCTTTCTTTCTTTCTTTCTTTCTTTCTTTCTTTCTTTCTTTCTTTCTTTCTTTCTTTCTTTCTTTCTTTCTTTCTTTCTTTCTTTCTAGCTAATCTTTCTTTCTTTTTTCTTTCATTCTTTCTTTCTACCTAATCTTTTTTCTTTCTTTCTTTCTTTCTACCTAATCTTTCTTTCTTTCTTTCTTTCTTTCTTTCTTTCTTTCTTTCTTTCTTTCTTTCTTTCTTTCTTTCTTTCTTTCTTTCTTTCTTTCTTTCTTTCTACCTAATCTTTTTCTTTCTTTCTTTCTACCTAATCTTTCTTTCATTCTTTCTTTCTACCTAATCTTTCTTTCTTTCTTTCTTTCTTTCTTTCTTTCTTTCTTTCTTTCTTTCTTTCTTTCTTTCTTTCTTTCTTTCTTTCTTTCTTTCTACCTAATCTTTCTTTCTTTCTTTCTAACTAATCTTTCTTTCTTTTTTCTTTCTTTCTTTCTTTCTAACTTTTCTTTCTTTCTAACTAATTTATCAATCAAAATTTAAACTACTTTAAACTTCAAACTACTTCAAACTTCTAACTACTTTAAACTTCTAACTACTTTAGCTAATCTTTCTTTCTTTCTTTCTAGCTAATCTTTCTTTTTTCTTTTTTTTCTTTCTAACTAATCATTATTTTCTTTCTTGCTTACTTTTCTTTCTTTCTTTCTAACTAATCTTTCTTTTTTCTTCCTTTCTTCCTTTTCTTTCTTTCTAACTAATCTTTCTTTTTTTTCTTTCTTCTTTCGTTCTAACTAATCTTTCTTTCTTTTTTCTTTCTTACTTTAATTTCTTTCTTACTAATCTTGCTTTTTTCTTTCTTTCTAACTAATCTTTCTTTCTTTCTTTCTTTCTTTCTTTCTTTCTAACTAATCTTTCTTTCTTTCTTTCTTTCTAACTAATCTTTCTTTCTTTTTTCTTTCTTTCTTTCTACCTAATCTTTCTTTCTTTCTTTCTTTCTTTCTTTCTTTCTTTCTTTCTTTCTTTCTTTCTTTCTTTCTTTCTTTCTTTCTTTCTTTCTTTCTTTCTACCTAATCTTTCTTTCTTTCTTTCTTTCTACCTAATCTTTCTTTCTTTCTTTCTTTCTTTCTTTCTTTCTTTCTTTCTTTCTTTCTTTCTTTCTTTCTAGCTAATCTTTCTTTTTTCTTTCATTCTTTCTTTCTACCTAATCTTTTTCTTTCTTTCTTTCTACCTAATCTTTCTTTCTTTCTTTCTACCTAATCTTTCTTTCTTTCTTTCTAGCTAATCTTTCTTTCTTTCTTTCTTTCTTTCTTTCTTTCTTTCTTTCTTTCTTTCTAGCTAATCTTTCTTTTTTCTTTCATTCTTTCTTTCTACCTAATCTTTTTCTTTCTTTCTTTCTACCTAATCTTTCTTTCTTTCTTTCTTTCTTTCTTTCTTTCTTTCTTTCTTTCTTTCTTTCTTTCTTTCTTTCTTTCTTTCTTTCTTTCTTTCTTTCTTTCTTTCTTTCTACCTAGTCTTTTTCTTTCTTTCTTTCTACCTAATCTTTTTCTTTCTTTCTTTCTACCTAATCTTTCTTTATTTTTCTTTCATTCTTTCTACCTAATCTTTCTTTATTTTTTCTTTCATTCTTTCTTTCTTTCTACCTAATCTTTCTTTATTTCTTTCTTTCTTTCTTTCTTTCTTTCTTTATACCTAATCTTTCTTTCTTTCTTTCTAACTGATCTTTCTTTCTTTTTTCTTTCTTTCTTTCTAACTTTTCTTTCTTTCTAACTATTCTTTCTTTCTAACTAATTTATCAATAAAAATTTAAACTACTTTAAACTTCAAACTACTTCAAACTTCTAACTTTAAACTTCTAACTACTTTTAACTTCTTCAAACTCTCTGGTCCGGCTTTCTCAAGCCAACTTAAAGTTTGTCCAACAAACTTTTTTTTCTAGTTATTACAGTTTTTACAATCACTTTGTTACTATTTTCAGAACCTTGATGTCATTTTTCACAACTCTAGACACAAAACTCACAACCAATGATCAAAATGCACATTTTTCAAAACTCTAACCCTTTTCTCAATTGCTTGGATACAATACACATAAAACTTAGATCATTTGTTCATTCAACAAAAATCACCTGTTCAATATGACACAACTTAACATCAAAGTACTGCTATTTCAAAAGGCAATTCACACATTACATTTCAAATGAGTGTCTATTCATTTCCTTACATTGATCTAACTATCAATTGATACAACTGCTCAAAATGATAAGAAACTATTGCATTACTCTGAATGCATAGTTGTATGGAAACAGACAAACAATCTTCCATGTTTACTAAATCATGAAAGTTTCAAGATAACGATATTCATTGTCACCAATTACAGTTTTTTACAATCACTTTGTTACTATTTTCAGAACCTTGATGTCATTTTTCACAACTCTAGACACAAAACTCACAACCAATGATCAAAATGCACATTTTTCAAAACTCTAACCCTTTTCTCAATTGCTTGGATACAATACACATAAAACTTAGATCATTTGTTCATTCAACAAAAATCACCTGTTCAATATGACACAACTTAACATCAAAGTACTACTATTTCAAAAGGCAATTCACACATTACATTTCAAATGAGTGTCTATTCATTTCCTTACATTGATCTAACTATCAATTGATACAACTGCTCAAAATGATAAGAAACTATTGCATTACTCTGAATGCATAGTTGTATGGAAACAGACAAACAATCTTCCATGTTTACTAAATCATGAAAGTTTCAAGATAACGATATTCATTGTCACCAATTAGCATGGAGCATGAACCAATTAGACTACAATATCCATGGATGTAGCCTAATATTTGATCATACTGCTTCATCAGACACTGTGTCTATGGTCCCAAACACTGTACTACCTTTTCAGACTATGTACAGTATTGACAGCACTGCACTGTATAGATCATCACTCCTGTTCTGTTTCTTACAGTACAAGCAAGCAAGTTGAGGAACACTGCATTTGATGTTTTACAGTACTGTCTTTTCTTTTCTATTTCATAGCTAATTATTTTTTGCTTTGATTCAAATAAACCTATGTTGTGATTGTACTGTAGTGTTTTGCATCAATATATTACAAACTTTGTTCAATGATTCCACTGTAGTATTCTCTCTATTACTGCAGTGCCTTTACAGAGATGTATTTACTGTACATGTAGTGCCATAATGAAACCTGTATCACCTATTTTGTTCTACAATATTTAATGATTGTACGAACAATGACACAATGAAACTATCAGTTGCTTGTGTGTGGGTGATCTATAGTTATGTCTCAACGGTATTTCACAGTAAATTAGTTTTTTGAACCAATGATTGTGCAAGTGCAAGATTTCTTTAAAGATGTGAATGCACAATGCAGTGTTTTGAACATTAGATAGCCTGTGTTACAAGTGATAACCGTTTTGAGTTTTGTGTCTAGAGTTTTGAAAAATGACATCAAGGTTCTGAAAATAGTAGCAAAGTGATTGTAAAAAACTGTATTATTGGATTGGTTGATTAATATAAAAAATTGACAGTCCAACAATAGGCATGGGAAGTTAGGGTTGTCTTTGCTTCACTTATCGAGACAGCCAGCACGTCTGTCTGTGCCAGTAGCACTTTTAGCCAGCGGCGGAGCTTCAGCAACCTGATGGGTTGAGGTTCTGTCCCCAACCAGCGTGTCTTTGATAGCTCAGATGGTAGAGCGGAGCACTATAGATGGCAAGTTGGCAATCCTTAGGTTGCTGGTTCAACTCTGGCTCGAAGGAGGTCTTTTTCACAACACGCAAACATTTCCTTGGCCGTCAGCGCTTGAGTTTGTGGTGCGGCATTTTGCAATCCCGACCGCTTCTGGAGGGCAAAAGCCCATAGCCGTTTTTTTATTTCGTTTTATTAGCCCATAGTTTTTGTTATTATTATTATTGGATTGGTTGATTAATATAAAAAATTGACAGTCCAACAATAGGCTGCTTTGTCAGTGGGATAACGGTTACCATACATTACCATGCGTCTTTTCAAATGCATTGCATGAGTACTGTCACAAGGACCTTGCTTTACGACCAGCTTATAGTGTCTTTTATGCCATCGCAGGAATGGAAGGAAACTGAACCCCCTGGGCGAGGCAAAGGAGAGCTTCCTCTGGTGAGCCTGGTGAAATTGAATTCAGTAAACAATCCCTTCGGATCATTCCCATGTTCTTAAAGGGGGTGGTCACACAATAAAAGCCAAAGGGCCTGCTCCAGGCGGGAGGAAGATCCCATATGGTCTAGCGGTCAGGATTCCTGGTTTTCACCCAGGCGGCCCGGGTTCGACTCCCGGTATGGGAAGTTAGGGTTGTCTTTGCTTCACTTATCGAGACAGCCAGCACGTCTGTCTGTGCCAGTAGCACTTTTAGCCAGCGGCGGAGCTTCAGCAACCTGATGGGTTGAGGTTCTGTCCCCAACCAGCGTGCCTTTGATAGCTCAGATGGTAGAGCGGAGCACTATAGATGGCAAGTTGGCAATCCTTAGGTTGCTGGTTCAACTCCGGCTCGAAGGAGGTCTTTTTCACAACACGCAAACATTTCCTTGGCCGTCAGCGCTTGAGTTTGTGGTGCGGCATTTTGCAATCACGACCGCTGCTGGAGGGCAAAAGCCCATAGCCGTTTTTATTATTTCGTTTTATTAGCCCATAGTTTTTGTTATTATTATTATTGGATTGGTTGATTAATATAAAAAATTGACAGTCCAACAATAGGCATGGGAAGTTAGGGTTGTCTTTGCTTCACTTATCGAGACAGCCAGCACGTCTGTCTGTGCCAGTAGCACTTTTAGCCAGCGGCGGAGCTTCAGCAACCTGATGGGTTGAGGTTCTGTCCCCAACCAGCGTACCTTTGATAGCTCAGCTGGTAGAGTGGAGCTCCATAGATGGCAAGTTGGCAATCCTTAGGTTGCTGGTTCAACTCTGGCTCGAAGGAGGTCTTTTTCACAACACGCAAACATTTCCTTGGCCGTCAGCGCTTCAGTTTGTGGTGCGGCATTTTGCAATCCCGACCGCTGCTGGAGGGCAAAAGCCCATAGCCGTTTTTTTTATTTCGTTTTATTAGCCCATAGTTTTTGTTATTATTATTATTGGATTGGTTGATTAATATAAAAAATTGACAGTCCAACAATAGGCTGCTTTGTCAGTGGGATAACGGTTACCATACATTACCATGCGTCTTTTCAAATGCATTGCATGAGTACTGTCACAAGGACCTTGCTTTACGACCAGCTTATAGTGTCTTTTATGCCATCGCAGGAATGGGAGGAAACTGAACCCCCTGGGCGAGGCAAAGGAGAGCTCCCTCTGGTGAGCCTGGTGAAATTGAATTCAGTAAACAATCCCTTCGGATCATTCCCATGTTCTTAAAGGGGGTGGTCACACAATAAAAGCCAAAGGGCCTGCTCCAGGCGGGAGGAAGATCCCATATGGTCTAGCGGTCAGGATTCCTGATTTTCACCCAGGCGGCCCGGGTTCGACTCCCGGTATGGGAAGGTAGGGTTGTCTTTGCTTCACTTATCGAGACAGCCAGCACGTCTGTCTGTGCCAGTAGCACTTTTAGCCAGCGGCGGAGCTTCAGCAACCTGATGGGTTGAGGTTCTGTGCCCAACCAGTGTGCCTTTGATAGCTCAGCAGGTAGAGCGGAGCACTGTAGATGGCAAGTTAGCAATCCTTAGGTCGCTGGTTCAACTCCGGCTCGAAGGAGGTCTTTTTCACAACACGCAAACATTTCCTTGGCCGTCAGCGCTTGAGTTTGTGGTGGGGCATTTTGCAATCACGACTGCTGCTGGAGGGCAAAAGCCCATAGCCGTTTTTATTATTTCGTTTTATTAGCCCATAGTTTTTGTTATTATTATTATTGGATTGGTTGATTAATATAAAAAATTGACAGTCCAACAATAGGCATGGGAAGTTAGGGTTGTCTTTGCTTCACTTATCGAGACAGCCAGCACGTCTGTCTGTGCCAGTAGCACTTTTAGCCAGCGGTGGAGCTTCAGCAACCTGATGGGTTGACGTTCGGTCCCCAACCAGCGTACCTTTGATGGCGGTACCCGACGGCCGTAGGACTGTATATGGCGACCAATCACCTTTGAGATTCAATCTTTCGCTGGCCAATCAGGCGGGTGGGTCAATAATTCAATTGCCTATCATCTAGAGGCGTCCATTTTTTGCTGGCCAATCGCACGACAGGTGGATGCTGAAGCTGCCGATGCTGTTTCTCTGAATGCAGAATGCTGAACGCTGAACTCTGAACTCATCCTTCTTGCTCCTTGTACTCTTGACGATTCCGGTAAGAACTTTTATGTGTATTATTGGATATTCAATTGTTTCTATTTTCATATAGGATTTTGCTAGCCTGTTTGCTGCCGGCTAAATGCGGCTTTTGTCATTATCGATCAGCCAATGTTGTAAACAAACTTTTACGCTAGGTTCGCACTACTACCATCAGTAGCTTCATATTAACTTTATGACAAATGTAACACTTTACGCTGTCACCAAATACAATTGAGCATGTGTTGGTACTATATTCATGGTTTATTTGTTGGCATATGCAAAGGAGTGCACTTTTGCGCCAAAATAATCCGCCTTTTCTAGGCAAGCAGGGCTTGATATGAAACTATCAAAGGTTATATATCTATACAATCTATGAAAACAAAACAGTAAAAACATGGTACAACTAGTTCTTTTTATAGCATACAAAATCAAATGTGCACTCATCTGAACAAAGGGGCTTGTGAGAATACAATAGAAATCTAATAGTGTTTGACTAGTTGGTTAGAGTTAATGTCAAGCCCTGGTTATTAACAGGATTGAGCTGGTGTGGTACATATCATGTGTTGCATACATGTTCGGTGCATGTCTCTGTAATCCCTCATTTTGGGCCCTTGCCATGATGACTTAATGTAATTACACTATAACATGAATACAACTGCTTATCTGTCATTACAGAAAATGTCCAAACAACAATCAAAAAGCCACAAGGCTATGGATGATATTGAGTGGGTCTCGCGGCTCAGGTCTTTTGCCTCCACTGGTGTCTGGCCATCAGATGCAGGTAACCGACCTGCTCCAAGGCAAAAGAAGTGGTACAGTCTGTATCAGAAGGTATGTAGGAAAAGTATCAAAAGGAATATATATATATATATATATATATATAGATATATTAATTTTGAGTAGTAGACATATTATATTTTCAGTATGTACAGTATGAGCATAAAACAAGAACTTGTACAAGACAAAATTTGGTAAGTAAGTGGCATCTTTTGTTTTGTTTACAGATAGAGAAGTGCCCTCTGCAGCTGAGAGGCCAGCGGACGCTTTTCTCCCAGCCACAGATGTGTTTGTGTGGATTTCATCCTCATAAGGTAGGCTAATTTGGGCTCTTTCAGTTTAACTACAGTTGATGCAGTGTGCACACAATATAAAAATGTGGTATTTCTTAATATTAATGTATTCTTGGACAGTTTCTGTTGTTTCTATCTGGGTTGGTTTGGCAAAAGGTCTGTTCCACAGCAGAGGAAATTGCGTAGCAGGTAAAAGAAGGTCATAAGGTTAAAACTAACTACATCACTAATAACTGAATAAAAAACCCAAATCTAAATTTGTCACGTCATTTGCATGAAAGGGGTTCTTATACATTATTGTTTATACTATTAACATAGAATAGAACAGTAATATTGTGCTTTCTTTAAATCACTGGTGATTTTGTCCATCATCTTTCTAAGTCAGACTTTCTTGGAAATTTTATTTCATACTGTATATATATGCACTGTTTTATACATTTTTGTTATGCAGTAGCAAGTGCCTACAGCCTCATCTAGACCCACAAGTCCTTAATGGTAGGTAGATTTTATAGCTTTATGTGAGAGAGAATTCATAACAAATTCAAATATTTTATATTCTTGTCATATTTCAGCTCCCAACCACTGCTCCAGTAGAGCATCCCACGGCTGACACTACACCCGCAAGTTTGGTGAAAAGGCCCAAGCTCACCCTTTCTTCGGTACATATGATGGCATGTGTTTTAAAATGGTTCACAATTGTCATATTAATACTTCTCTCTTTAAAGTTTAAAAGGTCCAGATTTGGTGGAAAGCATGTGGAGAGTGCAAAGCCAAATTTAAATGTTGGACGGAAAGCTCATGTAAGTAATGAATAATTATTAATTCTTTGCTGAAAAAAAAAATTCCAATGATACAATTTTTTTATACCTTGTATTTTTAGACTCATTCAACCACTGCAACAAATGCAGCTGCCCATGTGTGTGAGGCTCCAGTGCTAGCAGGTGGTCCTCCTCAAACCATCTCTCCACCACAGCCTCCAAGTGCAGAATCATTTTTTCTTGCTCCTCCATTACCGCCTCCAAAACAACGGCATCGGCCAGTGGAGGGGCAGAGTTTAGGAGTGAATGTGGTATAACATTGCACTTGTTACTATGTTTGGTTAGTATTTTTTGTCTTTATTTGACCTGTCCTTTTCTGTGTCTACAGAGCGCATTCCAGCCTGAGCACTCTGCTGCAGTTCCTCTCCTGTGGCCTAAAACCATGCCCCAGGAGGATCACCAATGGGTCTCCACAGGATTGTTCAGAGTTGGTGCTCGTGGGAATTTGGAGCTCCAGGACCATCTCCAGTTGTGGTATTTCCCTCCACAGCCATCCCTTATTTACCACCAGGCACCAACATCAGCCAGATTTTTTGCCCATCCCTTACTGCTGTGGATGCCGTATAGGCTGTGGAAAGTCAGGCTGCTGTGTGCGGACCAAGCCTGTAAAAGCCCTCTGACTAGTGGAGGTCTTCACAGGCGGGTGCGTCAGGTCCTTGACATTGACCGCTTTTACAACCTGGTCACAGAGACTCTGATTTGCTCCAAGTGCCGCCGCAGCTACCTGTCTTGGAATAGGGAAATACTTGAGCAGCTGGACATGGCCCACCGTTCTGAGTTTAGGGTCATTCTTACCCGCCGGTATGTTGCATTATTGTGTGATTTTTGTCAGTTGCTTATCCATGTATATATAATTTATTTCTTATTACAGATATGCCATCAGGGTATGTGACTGATATGTGACATCAGGGTGATACGCCTCCTACGGGAACGTGGTCTGGGGAATGGCCCTGTCCGACTGATTGGCCAGTTGAAAGAGAACCACAGTGAAGAGTGGCTGAAAAGGGTTGCGCGGTATACCAGCGAGTGTGCTTCTTTTATCAGCAAAAGTTGCCTGATGCCGCCAACATTTGAAGAGCCTCCCCAACCTGTGGCAATTCCCAGCTATAAGTGGCTTTCAGTGGTGTAGAGCCAAGACATCCTGTTCAGGCTGGAGGATATCAAGGCTAGTATCACCTCCACTTATGGATCCATCTTAAAACTGGATTCCACCAGAAAGGTACATCTTTAATTATTATTGTATTGAGGTTATGCAGATTCTATTTCTATTTAAATCTAAATAGAAATGGAACCTCAAATGAATGAACAACTTAATAACATAAGATGGAATGTCAAATTGAGGGACAATTCAAAGATTAAAACAAGAATAACATTGCAGAGATAGCCACTCAATTTTTTTTATGACATTACACGCATAAGCTCTATATTCATGCAATAGAACCATTGAAGGAGTTGCTACTGTTGGTTTAATATATATGTTTGTTTTAGATCACCAAAAAGCTCTCAGGACCGGCAAAAGGCACTGCACAGTGGCTGACATCCGTTGGTAACGAGATGGGTCAAGTGCTCATCAGTGTCTTGACTGCTGGTGAGGGACCAGGTTTGGATCTTATGGCAGCTGGCTTGGTAGACAGGTATGTTACCTGTAATACATTTTCAGTTACATGTAATTTAACTTGTCCTTAGTTTAGAATTTACTATTTACAATTTTCATTTGTAATTTACTGTTGTTTGATGATGAAATTCTTTAATTATTTTTGATAATTATTTCTCGCAGGTATAAAGCAGGTGTAGACCCTCCTGTTGCTCTCTATGTGGACTGTGGCTGCTGCAAGGATGTGGGTGAGACCAAGCTGAAGGCCAGATTTGGTGGATGGCCTAACTTGATTGTTCGCCTCGACATCTGGCACTTTATGCGACGCCTGGCTGTGGGATGCACCACTGATGCACACCAGCTCTACCCCACTTTCATGGCTCGCATGTCAGCATGTATTTTTGAGTGGGATGCTGCTGATGTCAACAAGCTGAGAGAGGCAAAAAGAGCACAGCTAAAAGAGCAAGGCCTGATGGCTCTGACGGAGAAGCAGCTAGATCGGCACATAACAAAAGAAGAGTTAGAGCTGCACTGCAGGAGGAGGACTCGTGGAGAAGAGCAAACCATCCGGCTGTTGGATCAGCTCATCAGTGAGCTCATCAGTGACAAGGGTAAGGATGCCCTTGGTGTTCCTCTTCTGGACCCCATCAGAATGCAGCACATCTGGCGTGTTCAGAAGAGACATGTTAAGTGTATTCAGGACCCACCTGGTGTGGCGCTGTACACACAGACTGGCACCATCACCAAGGGAGGAGTGCAACTGCAGACACTGCGCTGTGCCAGAGGTTCTACATCTTTGGAGTCATTCCACTGTCACTTAAACCGGTTCATTCCAGGTACGTGCAACTCAATAATGTTTATGTTTAACAGAAATACTTTACCTTATTCCTTTTTGTCATTTTTTTGTATTTACTTTAGGAAACAGTGCAAACTCGCTTAACTTCCAGATCTACCTACTAGATGGGCTACATCGCTGGAACCACAACAGGGCAGCAGCTGCTCTGGAGGCAGAGGCCTCTGGCCTGCGCACATACTCGGGCGAGCTGGTTCACAGTGTGAATAAAGATTATGAGAAGGTTTTTGGCAGGAAGCTGATTCCTTCTTTTACACCACCCGCAAAGTACACAGGTATTCATATTTAATATTGTATGTTTATGCTCATAGTTCTGTCTCTGTTTCTATGTAGTTTTTTTTTTTTTTTTTTTCAAAATTGGTTTTGCATTTTCAGGTGAACTGATTGGAGTGCAGTACCTGTTGAGGCAGAACAATGAACCTCTACAGCACATGTGTCAAACTCAAGGCCCGCGGGCCAAATCCGGCCCGCCACATTATTTTATATGGCCCGCGAGAGCATATGGGTGTCTTAAAATTAGGGATGCAACGAAATTTAGGCTGCCGAAAATTTTCGGCCGAAAATAACATTTTCGGTTTTTTGGCTGAAAGATACTAAAAAGCCGCCGCGCCCCTCCGTGTTCGGCGATGGTTTGACTCTGGCTCAGCGTGTTTTATGACTGTGCGTGCGAGTCCGCTTCCGAAGATGCATAACTTCTAAGCGCGTTCCGCTGTGTGTGTGCGCTGTGCTCTCCGCTCCGTGTTCACAGCGCGTTCTGCTCAATGTTCCGCAAGCAACGTCCTCCGTGTGTGTGTGTGTGTGTGTGTGTGTGTGTTGCGAGCTCTGCTCACGCTCACCGGAAAGGCAAAGTCCGCTAAAAAAACGTGCCAACATGAAATTTATCTGGACTTGTTTCTTTTTGCAATAGCACTACTGTGCTGTAATGGTGTGTATAGCCGTGCTGGGCAACACTGGTAAAATTACACGAATCACGATCCTCTCGTTCTCCCTGCTCTGCTCATGCTCTGATAAAATATCTTTGTAGGACTATACTTTATTTTGACAATTGGTCAAAAAATAAATCTGTTAAATCTGATTCTGCTGCATAGAACTGATTGAAGAATAATATATTGATATTTTATATTATTTTAATATAATAATATATTTATTTAAATATATTAAATATATTACATAATATTTAATATAATATGTACCAGTATTATTCACCATTTGTATCACTCCGCTTGTCTGTGTTTGTGCCACTTGCATCATTAAGCCAGTAGGTGGCGACAAGTGACTGTCTTTATGAGTGAACAATTGAACTTTAAACTGATTAGTGCCAAAAACATTGATTAACTCAGGAAAGAAACAAGTAGCTGAAACCAATCTATAATGGTAATATAAAGTGCAAATTTGCCTCTGGACACAAAAAGATTGCACTGGGTTTTGATTGAAATGTAACATCTATGCAAAATAATCCTTGAAAGATTTCTTATTTAAGGCCATTCTTGTTTTGAATATGTGATTGTGTATTGTCAACAATAAGCAGAAACATTCTGCATTTCCATTTTGTAGTGTGGATCATTCATTGCAATATTTATCCTCATTCTCATTTTTAAGAATCTGTTATCTTGACAAATAATGTATGCTACTGCCCACTGACATGCTTTTAAAGCTATTGTTATCCAAATTTTTGGCCTTTAAACACCTTAAAATGCACATATGTAGGTCCGAGAAATCCAAATTTTCTCAGGGGAGCATGTCCCCGAACCCCCCTAACTACCTTACATTTGAATGAGTGTGTCTGTGTGGTAATGTGGGCTGGTGTGGCTATAGTATAATTTTTGAGCCAGTTTACCCCTGCATATATACAATAATACATTATTCTCTGTATCAAATCATTATTACCCAGCCCTTCATGTTTCGGGCTCATCCCCTTATGTTTTTAAAACCTAGAAACACCCCTGCAAATGCATATACAATATTTGTAACTTAAAGTAACAATCAAATAAACAGACAATATATTAACATTTTAAAAGTCTTACAGTTACAACCGGCCCTTTGAGGGCAGCCATAATGCTGAAGTGGCCCTCAGTGAAAATGAGTTTGACACCCCTGCTCTACAGTGTATGGCGTCAGACTCCGAGGAGGCAAATACATTGCTGGAGCAGTTGGAAGAGCCAGTAGAGACTGATGAGGGCTTTGAAGAACTTGAACATATTGAGGTCACTCTTGCCGATTTACTTTTGGACACATCTGATATGATCTCAGTGCTACCGGCTTCTTGTGCTCCTGAGCTTTCTGGTCAGTCCGCTCCTCCTGTCCAGTCCACTCACCTGCTGGGGGTCCCGTCTGCACCCGCTCCTCCTGTCCAGTCCACTCACCTGCTGGGGGTCCCGTCTGCACCCGCTCCTCCTGTCCAGTCCACTCACCTGCTGGGGGTCCATCCTGCGCCCGCTCCTCCTGTCCAGTCCACTCACCTGCTGGGGGTCCAACCTGCGCCCGCTCCTCCTGTCCAGTCCACTCACCTGCTGGGGGTCCCGTCTGCACCCGCTCCTCCTGTCCAGTCCACTCACCTGCTGGGGGTCCAACCTGCGCCCGCTCCTCCTGTCCAGTCCACTCACCTGCTGGGGGTCCAACCTGCGCCCGCTCCTCCTGTCCAGTCCACTCACCTGCTGGGGGTCCAACCTGCGCCCGCTCCTCCTGTCCAGTCCACTCACCTGCTGGGGGTCCCGTCTGCACCCGCTCCTCCTGTCCAGTCCACTCACCTGCTGGGGGTCCCGTCTGCACCCGCTCCTCCTGTCCAGTCCACTCACCTGCTGGGGGTCCAACCTGCGCCCGCTCCTCCTGTCCAGTCCACTCACCTGCTGGGGGTCCAACCTGCGCCCGCTCCTCCTGTCCAGTCCACTCACCTGCTGGGGGTCCAACCTGCGCCGCTCCTCCTGTCC